>NC_069791.1:61312812-61918906 GCF_027406575.1 Nycticebus coucang | reverse complement strand
ATCCCCACCAATTCCCCTCCCTCTGCCTATCTCCCCCCCTCCCTCCCCTCTCTTTCCCCCTTCCCCCTATTCTTAGGTTGTAACTGGGTTATAGCTTTCATGTGAAAGCCATAAATTAGTTTCATAGTTCGGCTGAGTACATTGGATACTTTTTCTTCCATTCTTGAGATACTTTACTAAGAAGAAGATGTTCCAGCTCCATCCATGTAAACATGAAAGAGGTAAAGTCTCCATCTTTCTTTAAGGCTGCATAACATTCCATGGTGTACATATACCACAATTTATTAATCCATTCGTGGATTGATGGGCACTTGGGCTTTTTCCATGACTTAGCAATTATGAATAGGGCTGCAATAAACATTCTGGTACAAATACCTTTGTTATAATGTGATTTTTGGTCTTCTGGGTATATGCCTCGTAGAGGAATTATAGGATCGAATGGCAGATCTATTTTTAGATCTCTAAGTGTTCTCCAAACATCTTTCCAAAAGGAATGTATTAATTTGCATTCCCACCAGCAGTGTAGAAGTGTTCCCTTTTCTACACATCCACGCCAACATCTCTAGTCTTGGGATTTTGTGATATAGGCTAATCTTACTGGAGTTAGATGATATCTCAAAGTAGTTTTGATTTGCATTTCTCTGATGATTAAAGATGGTGAGCATTTTTTCATATGTCTGTAGGCTGTGCACCTGTCTTCTTCAGAGAAGTTTCTCTTCAAGTCCCTTGCCCAGCCTGCGATGGGATCACTTGTTCTTTTCTTGCTTATACGTTTGAGTTCTCTGTGGATGCTGGTTATTAAACCTTTGTTGGAGACATAACCTGTGAATATCTTCTCCCATTCTGAGGGCTGTTTGCTTGCTTTACTTACTGTGTTCTTGGCTGTGCAGAAGCTTTTTAGTTTGATCAGGTCCCAGGAGTGTATTTTTGAAGCTGCTTCAATTGCCCGGGGGGTCCTCCTCATAAAACACTCGCCCAGACTGATTTCTTCAAGGGTTTTCCCTGCACTCTCTTCTAGTATTTTTATAGTTTCACATCTTAAGTTTAAATCTTTAATCCAGTGAGAGTCTATCTTAGTTAATGGTGAAAGGTGTGGGTCCAGTTTCAGTCTTCTGCAGATTGCCAGCCAGTTCACCCAGCACCATTTGTTAAATAGGGAATCTTTTCCCCACTGAATGTTTTTAATTGGCTTGTCAAAGATCAGATAACGGTAAGTAGCTGGGTTCATCTCTTGGTTCTCTATTCTGTTCCAGACACCTACTTCTCTGTTTTTGTGCCAGTACCCTGCTGTTTTGATCACTATCGATCTGCCTATTTTTAGATTGGATGGTTTGCTTTCTTACTGTTGAGTTTTAAGAGCTCTTTGTATATTTTAGATACAAGTTCTTTATCATATATGTGTTTTGCAAATATTTTCTCCCAGTCGGTGGCTTGGCCTTGCAGTCTTTTAACAGTGTAGTTAGTGAAGCAGAAGTTTTTAAGTTTTGTGAAATCCAACTTTTTTTCTTTTTTGCAGTTTTGGCTGGGGCTGGGTTCGAACCCACCACCCCTAGTATATGGGGCCTGTGCCCTCCTCCTTGAGCCACAGGTGCCGCCCAAATCCAGCTTTTTTTTTTTTTTCACGTATTGTGTGTTTGGTGTTCATTGCCAAACTCAAGGCTCTAGCTTTCTTCCAATGTTATCTTACAGAAGCTTTATTATATTTTAGTTAGAACTGTGATCCATTTTGAATTAATTTTTGTGAGTAAGGTCTGTGTTTAGATTTTTCCCCTGTGGATGTCCAGTTGTTCCAGCACCATTGGTTGAGGAGAGATACTGCCCTCTCTTCACTGAATTGCCTTTGCTCTTCTGTCAAAGAGCAGCTTACTATAGTTATATAATCTATGTTGTGGCTCTGTATTCTATTCTATTGAACTATTATGTATTCTTTCATCAATGCCACAGTGTCTAGATTACTGTAGCTTTATAGCATGTCTTCTTTTTTTTTTTTTTTGTAGATAGGGTCTCACTCCGTCACCCCAGCTAGAGTGCAGTGGTATCATTATAGCCCACTGCAGTCTCAAACTCCTGGGCTCAAGTGATCCTCCGGGCTCAGCTTCCTTAGTAGCTGAGACCACAGGTGTACACCACCATGCCTGACTAATTTTTCTATTTTTTACAGAGATGAGGATCTCACTCTTGCTTAAGCTGGTCTTGAACACCTAACCTTAAGCAATCCTCCCACTTCAACTTCCCAAAGTGCTAGGATTACAGGCATGAGCCACCTCACTTGGCTATAGTTCATCTTCAGGGTGGGCAGTGTGAGTCCTTTGGATTTTTTTTTCTTCAATGTTATATTAACTATTCTGAGTCTTTCGGTTTGCTGATAGCTACGTAACAACTTTCTGGGATTTTGATGGGGATTGCATTGAACCTATAGATCAAGTTGCAAAGAACTGTTATTTTGACAGTACTGAGTATTTCTATCCACGAAATACTTCCTTTTCAGAAGCTAAGGTCAATGGCGTTGTGTTTTTAATTTTTATCTTTTCTTTTCTTTCTTTCTTTCTTTCTTTTTTTTTTTTTTAACTAGAACAGTGTCTTTATTGACCAGGCAGCCTACTTGAGGGGGATGAAGCGGGAGGAGTGGCTGGCCCCAATGCCAGGCCGGCTGCGCTTCAGAGGCCTGTCGGTGATGGAGAACTCCCCCAGGTAGTGACCGATCGTCTCAGGCTCCATCTCCACCTGTGAAGGTCTTGCCATTGTAGACACCCACCATGCTGCCCATCCTGGGGGTGTGTCTTCACCACCGCTGGCTTCTCCAAGGGCGGCACCTCCTTCTTGGCCTCACATAAGCGCTTCAGCAGCAAGAGCTGCTTGCTGCGCAGGCCTCTGTTCAGCTGCCGCCCCTGGCGGGTACTGTAAAGCCGCTGAGAACATATCCAGAACTGGTCGAGGTCTGTGCCATGGTAGCTGAACTTGTAGAAAGTCCATTTCTCCTTTTGCTCCACTTCTGCCATCTTGTCGCCTTCCTTGACTATGTTTTAAATTTCTGATTTCAGTTGTTCATTGCCAGCATACAGGAAAGCTATTGGCTTTTGTATATTAACCTTCTATCCTGTAAACTTCCTATGATTGCTTATTAGTTCTAGGAGTTGTTATTGTTATTGATTCTTTGGGATTTTCTACATAGACAACCATATTATCTGTTAGGAAAGAGTTTTATTTCTTCCTTCCAGTCTACATATCATTTATTACCTTTCCTTGTCTTACTGGGTTAGCTAGGACTTTCAGTAGACTGTTGAATAGGAGTGATGAGAGGACATTCTTGCCTTGTTCTTATTCTTAGCAGGAAAGCTTTGTGTTCTCACTGTTACATATAATGTTCCCCTATAATCCCAGTTTGCTGAGTATTTTTTTTTTAAACCATGAATGAGTATTAGATTTTGTCAAATGCTTTTTCCACATCTATTGATATGATCACATTATTTTCCTTCTTAGACCTGTGGATGTCATAGTTTACATTAATTGATTTTAAAGTGTATTAGTTTTGCCTAGAGTAAATCCTACTTGTCCATGTTGTACAATTCTTTTTTTTTTTTTTTTTTGAGACAGAGTCTCACTGTGTCACCCTCGGTAGAGTGTTGTGGCGTCACAGCTCACAGCAACCTCAAACTGTCGGGTTTAAGCAATTCTCTTGCCTCAGCCTCCGAAATAGCTGGGACTATAGGTGCCTACCACCAATGCCCAGCTATTTTTTTGTTATAGTTGTCACTGTTGTTTGGCAGGCCCAGGCTGGGTTTGAACCTGCCAGCTCTGATGTATGTGGCTGGCGTTCTAGCCGCTGAGCTACAGGTGCTGAGCCTGTATAATTCTTTTTTATACATTGTTGGATTCAGTTTGCTGATATTTTGTTGAGGGTTTTTGCATGCATGTTTGTGACAGATATTGGTCTTTAATTTTCTTTTCTTGTACAAATGTCTTTCTCTTGTTTTGGTATTAATGCTATTCTCATAGAATGATTTAGAAAGTGTCCCTTCTGCTTCTGTTTTCTGAAGATACTGTATAGAATTGGTAATATTTCTTCCAAAATGTTTGGTGGAATTTACCCCTGTACCCATCTGGGCTTGGTGCTTTTTGTTTTGAAAGGTTAATAATTATTGATTTAATTCTTTAATAGATATAGCATATTCAGATTGTCTAACTCATGTTGTGTGAATTTTGGTAGATTGTGTATTTTAAGGAATTGGCCTACTTTATCTAAGTTATCCAATTTGTAGGTATAGAATTATTCATAGTATTCTTTTATCATTGTTTTAATGTCTATTGAATCTGCAATGATGTCCTATCTTTCATTTTTGATGTTAGAAATTTGTGTTTTCTCTCTTTTTTTTCTTGGTTAGCCTGGCTAGAGGGTTCCAGAATTTCATTGATCTATAAAGAACCATCTTTGGTGTCATTAATTTTTTTCTATTAATTTCCTATTTTCAATTTCACAGATTTCTACCCTAATATTTTTGTTGTTGTTGTTTTTGTTTTTTGCAGTTTTTGGCTGGGGCCGGGTTTAAACCTGCCACGTCTGGTATATGGGGCCAGCACCCTACTCCTTTAAGCCACAGGCGCCACCCCACCTAATTTTTGTTATCTCTCTTTTTTGTTGTTGTTGCTTTGGATTTAACTTGTGCTTCTTTATATTTTAGTTTCAAAGGGCAGGCACCGTGGCTCATGCCTAGAATCCTAGCACTCTGGGAGGCTGAGGTGGGTGGATTGCTAAGCTCAGGAGTTCAAGACCAGCCTGAGCCATAGTGAGACCCCATCTCTAAAAATAATAGCTGGGTGTTGTGGCAGGCACCTGTAGTCCCACCTACTTGGGAGACTGAGGCAAGAGAATCACTTGAGCCCAAGAGTTTGAGGTTTCTGTGAGCTTTGACGCCCTGGTATTCTACCGAGGGTGACAAAGTGAGACACTGTTTTTTTTCAGTATCCCAAAGCAGAAGCTTTGTGTGTAGATCTTTTTTTCTAATACATGCATTTAAATCTATAGCTTTCCCTCTAAGCATTACTTTTGCTGCATCCACAAATTATGATAAATTGTATTTTTATTTTCATTTAGTTCAAAATATTTTTCAATTTCTCTTAAGCTTTCCCCTTAGTCCATGTGTTATTTAGAAATATATTGTTTAATCTCCAAATATTTTGAGATTTGCTGGCTATCTTTCTGTTACTGATTACTAGTTTAATTCCTTTCTGCTATGAGAGCATACATTGTATGATTTGCATTATTTTACATTTGTTCAGGTGTGTTTTATGGCCCTGAATGTGGTCTGTCTTGGTGAATGTTTCATGAGAGTTTGAGAAGAATGTACATTCTGCTGTTTGATGAAGTCTTCTATAAATACCAATTAGATCCTGTTCATTGAGGTGCTATTCAATTCACCTATGACCTCATTTTCTGTCAATAACGGGTAGAGGGTTTTTTTTAAGACTTCAGCTATCATAGGGCATTTGCTATTTCTCTTTGCAGGTCTATCAGACTTTGCTGTGTAACCCATTATTTTTTTATCTAGTGGACTTACAGTGAACACTATCCCATCTCCATAGATGGATGGAGCCCCATTTTATACGAACTTGAGTTCCACTCTGTAATTAACCAGTCACCAACAATTGGGGGTTTTATACCTGCTTAACTACGTTCAGCATTATGATAAATAGAGTGGCAGCCACATCTTGTGTATAAAACTTATTTCTATAGAGCAGTGGTTCTATCACGGGCAACAAAATGAGACTCTTGTCTCTAAAAAAAAAAAAAAAACAGTGGTTCTCAGCTTTCCTAATGCTGCGATGTATTTTCATTGTTACAAAGGGGTCGTGACCCACAGGTTGAGAACTGCTGCTATAAAGGAAATACTAGGGAAAAAACAACCCAGCTGGTTCAAAGAGCTCGCACATTTTTAAGAAAGAAGTTCACTTTCACCAACCTAAACCTGCAGGTGTTGGTCTCCACACAAAATGGATTCTGATTCTGAAGCTCAGGGTTGTCCTGGGCATCTAGGAGACAGCGTGACGTCCAGGATGGGGCACCTCGGCTAAAGGTGGATGACTGGTGATGCTGGTTGGAAGCTTGAGAATACATGAGAGGAATTTCTGATCCTCACCCATTTCCCTAGATGAACAGGGGAGAATGGACACTCATTCGTACCTCCCTCTGGAACTTCATCCATATGCCCTCCCCCAACCCTGGGCATTCCTGTGCTTTCTTATCCAAGGCCAGTCTTAAAGAAACAGTTATTCAGCAATGCTTGATAAAGCATGGTAAGGGCGACTTTATCCAGGAATCATGATAGGTACAGCGACCACTGCACTAGGGTGTTAGAGTGGGGGAGGGAAGTCGGGCTCAACTCCAAATATACCACAGGCCAGAGGGAATTTATACCCAAGAGCAGGTGGTGGGGTGGGGTGGGGGGGTCAGTGGATAGAAAATGACCAAGGGAGACCATCCAGGGTCAGGGGTGTTCTGGATAAGTTGACCTAATAGGAATTTTGCTGAAGACAGGTCAGGGTGACCAGACATCACATGGGGTAGTCAGAGATGAGGAACCTAATCCAATATGGAGGAAGATCAGATAATGGTGATCGGGGAGTTCTGGCTAAACTGAATGGCAGGATTCTTTTCAAGGAAGTACACAGTTGGCCTAGAAGATGGTTCAGGGTCTGACTAGTGTTTGGCTGAGCAAAGAATCTGGTTAAGAAACCCACCCCTCAGGCACGATGGGGGTAGAGGTGCCCAGAGGGTGGCAGTCATCATGCTCCTGATGTGCCAGCAAGTAGGCACCTTGCTTTCCTTCACAGCCAACACTGAGCCTGAGTTATTGTTGTTTATAGGGAATTATTTGGAAACTTGCAGTCAACAGAGAAATGGAGTGAGCATTCACCCAAACAGTGAAAGAGCCTAAACACAGTCTGGGGACACTGTGTCTGGGTGCCGAGCTCTTGGCACACGGGGCCCCTCTGTCACTGGGCTAGACACAGCACAAAGCAGACAGAGCCTCTAGAGGTCTGCTGGGGTTGGACTCTTCCCTCCTCTGAGTACCAGTGGCAGGCCAATGGGCAGTGGAGAGAAACTTCGTTGGCATGCTAAGGTCCTCCAGAGCCATTTCTGAAGCAGGCTGGAGGCTACTTGTTGGTTGCGCCTTCCCCAATTTGTAGCATCATCTGGAAGTCAGAGTGCATGTTGGTGTGCGTGGGAGCGGCATTCTGCATCCAGTGGGGGCTTCCTTTAATGCTCTGTATTCATCACTCATGATTCCCTTCTGTCCCTTGTCAATACACATAGGTGGTACATTTTTTTCAGACTCACTGTTGGTACACATGTGCCGATCTGTGCTCTGCTCTTTTGACAATACAGGGGTATAAACATGCGTCCTGGGTCTGACATTTCCCCTTTAAAATTTTTCAAAAAGTTAAAAAAATAAAGTTGCAGAAATGCTGGCTATGTTAACTCAGTTTGTTTTCTTTGTTACTGGAAATGGTTCTGGCCTGTTAATCTTGTCTGGGGTCAACATCACGATGCTTTTGTTTAAAAGTCACAAAAATTCTTTTTTTCTCCTTTAACCTCAAGGGACATTTCTAAAATGCAGAAATGTGGATTGATGGAGGGGGATGAGACTGGAGGTCCTGTGTAGTGTTGGTGTTCCCCCTCCGCCCTGCACGGCCCAGCCCTGGTGGGCGCCAGGTGTGCGGGTCTGAGGCTCCGGTTGGCTGTGGGCACCCTCCCCCCTTGGGTGACTGCGGATCTGAGAACTGGTTGGACCTGTTTGCTTCAGTTTCTTTGCAGGGGTGAGGGCTAGGAGGTGTTTACCTGTCAGGCCACCTCCGGCTGCAGTTCCACAATACATTAGTAATGTAAGCCAGTGAAAAAGAATAAAAAACCCATAACCTGCTCACGGGACTCATTGAGATCTTCATTCCTGGGGGATCCTGAGACGTGAGCATTTTAGCAGAGCTGGGAGGGAGGGCTCTGTGGGGGCTGGAACCAGCAGAAACAGTTGCAGCAGCTGCCAACATGTTACCATGCCCGCTTCACAGATGGGGTAGTCCTGGGAGACTCAGTCCCCTGGGTCCCTCCAGGTGAGGTTAGGCTCACTCCTGTAATGTGATCATACCTCGCCTTCCCTTGCCCCCACTGAACAGGAAGCCCTTGGGGTTGCAAGGGGTCCAGGCTGGGGGTCATGGCCGCCCCCAAAGCTCTGTGCTCCTACCAGGGAGGGGCTGAGCTTGCTTTGGGTGAATGAAGGCCCCATGTTGCCAGATTTTCTCTTTTTAAATTTTTTCGAAAGAAAAGCCCAAAATTTAGATTTATAAATGCTCTCAATTTTTTTAATGTTGGGAGCTAACTTTGAAAATGGTAGCAACATTGGCACATGAAGAAATAGAAAACCCCAAATGGACCAAGGACATACTAAGTAAGTTGAAACGGCAATCAAAGACCTTCCCTCCCAAAGAACCCAGGTGGTGTTACTGGAGAGTTCTGTCAAACTTAACAAACTGTCCACTCTTTTCAAGTTGCTCCAAAAAATAGAAACCAAGAGAAAGTTGCCAGGTCATGGTATGAGAGACCAGTATAATCTCAGTACCAAAACTTGATAGGGACACGAAAAGCAAGGAAAACCATGGGTCCATTTCACTATGAATATAGACGCAAAAATCCTAAGCAGCCAAACAAATCCAACAGTGGGCTTTAAAACACACACACACACACACACACACACACACACACACACACACACACCCTCATCAAGTAGCATTTATCCAAGCATTATTCAATCTCACAATACTTGATGTAAATCACCATATTAATAGATTATAGGAGAAAAAATCATATGATATATCACGTAGGTGTTGAAAAACACTTTGATAAAGCTCAATAGCCATTTATTATAAAAAAGACTTAGCAAACTAAGAATAGAAGGGAAATTTCTTAGTTTAGCAAAGGTCGTATAGTCCAACACAGAGCAAACGTCCCTAACGGAAAAGCTTAGGTTGCATGGCCTCTAAGGGGGGGCCATGATAAGGCTTTCCGTGGCTGCTGCGTGGTTTGGCTTGGCTTTAGGGGTGCTGGCAGTGCCACCTGGGAAGAAAAACAAGTAGGAGGAGTAAGAATTGGAAGGGACGAGAGAAGACAAATATAAGGAATCAGCAGGAAAACTCTTAGATGGTAGTGAGTATTCAGCAAGGGTTGGTGTAAACCCAACTTCCAGAAATCAGTACTAAGAAGCCCCTAAGTATGTACACTTTCTATTGGACGATCTTAAAAACTAAGTAATTTAAAAGTATAGAGTTCTTTCTATCACCATCAAGATATTAAATCTCTCTCTATAGAATGAAGAAAGAACAGCACTCAGAGCTGGGAGGGTGAAGGGGATGAAGGAGGGGGGGCGGTGGACACGAGAGAGCACAGAAGTAACTAGAGAGCAGAGCTTAGACAGAGCAACACCCACCAAAAAGTGGAACTTACAAACTCAAGGCCACCTGAGACTCGTGGGGCAGTTTAAACCCCAGGGGAGGACAACCTCATCTGAATAAATGGAGAGGAAGTATATGTTCTTGGATGGAAGGATTTAATATAGCAATGTCACTTCTCCCTGAAATTAATCCGTACATTCAAAGCAATTCAAATGAAAATCACAGCTGGATTATCACGAAGCAGTAAAATGTAAAGTTTGCAAATAGCTAAGGATCTTGGAAATGGAAGAATAAAGAAAAAAAGACTTAGCCACCAGAAGCTAAAGGCACACTAGATGTTAGGTGCCGAGTGGAGGTTGGTGCCATGCAGAGGGATGGCAGAGCATCGTGCCAGCAGGGAGCTTTGAGAGATGAGGTGCACCCTAGAGCTGGATGCTTAAACACTACACGGGGGAAGTTTAGTGAGGTGGTTAGGGTCAAGGACTGTGGAGTCAGGCCATGGTCGGGAATCCAGCACAACTACTTACTAGCTGTGTGACCTTGGGCAGTTCCTTAACCTCTCTGTGCCCCAGTCCTCCTCCCTCCTCTCAATGAGGTTAATGGGAGTCATGTCACAAGGTTGTCATGAGAATTAAATGAGTGACTACATGTAAAATGCCATTCGTTTCCTAGGCTGTCATGACAAAGTACCACAGACTAGGCAGCCTTAACACAGGGATCTCTTATTTCATAGCTCTGGAGGCTGAAGCCCAAGGTTAAGGTGTCAAGGGCAGGTCCTCCCGAGGGCTGCATGGGAGAGTCTGTCCCAGGTCCCCTCTTGGCTAGTGGGTGGCTGTCTTCTCCCTGTCTGTGAGGGTCTCCTTGCCTTTTCTTAAGGACACCAGCCATATTGAATGAGGGGCATGAGCCTGTGATCTCATCTTAGCTAATTATAGCTACAATGACTCAATTTCCAAATAAGGTCTTATTCTGAGGTCCTGGAGTTAAGACTTCAAAATACAGATATTGGGGGATACAATTTGACCTGTATAAACACCTACCTGGCATGTAGTATGCTGTAGCATAACCGAGGGTGGGGTGATTAAGGGGCTGACCAGTCTGTGGAAAAACAAAACCCGACTCCCATGGGATTGACTGAAAATGTAACAGTGTATTTAGTAGAAAGTAATTGCTAAGGAATTGTCCTTCCCCCCCCAGCCCCAAATCCAAATGTTGAAGCCTGGACCACCAGTGTGATGGCATTTGGAGGTGGGGGCGGGGGAGGTCATGAGAATGGGGCCCCATGATGGGGTCAGGGCCCTAATTAGTGGAGAGTACCCTCTCTGCTGACTGTGACACTGGCCCACCATGAGCCCTCCAGCCTCCAGCACTGTGAGGTATTAATAAGTGTCAAGGGTCCATTGTTTAAGCTGCCCAGCTTTGTTGGTGTTTTGTTAGGCAGGCAGAGGAGATCAGAGCAGAGATGCAGGAGAGAGTTGCTCTGCTTGGTTGTGGAGAAGTACTCTCAGGGCACAAACCATGAAGCAAAAAAGAGATTACATTAAATGAAAGATGTCTACTTAAAGAAGGACATTCTTATGGACAAGTTGATAGATGACCAATTGTAGGCAGATAGTTGCTACATCTGAAATTGACAAGAATGATATCTAAAACACAAGGAATTTCTGTATATCAGCAGGAAAAAAGATATCAACCCCAATATCAAGACGGTCAAAGGATGTGAACAGGAAATTTGTGAAAGAGGAAATACACTTATATAAACCCTGGAAAAGAAGCTCAAAGCTTAGTGATCAGGGAAATACGAATGAAAACCAAACAGTAGTTAAGAGATACAGCCCAGGGCGGCGCCTGTAACTCAGTGAGTAGGGCGCCAGCCCCATATGCCGAGGGTGGCAAGTTCAAACCCAGCCCCGGCCAAACTGCAACAAAAAAATAGCCGGGCGTTGTGGCGGGCGCCTGTAGTCCCAGCTGCTCGGGAGGCTGAGGCAAGAGAATCGTGTAAGCCCAAGAGTTAAGAGGTTGCTGTGAGCCGTGTGACGCCACGGCACTCTACCTGGCACTCTACCGGAGGGCCGTACAGTGAGACTAGTCGGTAGGGCGCTGGCCCCATATACCGAGGGTGGCGGGTTCAAACCCTGCCCCGGCCAAACTGCAACCAAAAAATAGCCGGGCGTTGTGGCGGGCGCCTGTAGTCCCAGCTACTTGGGAGGCTGAGGCAAGCGAATCGCTTGAGCCCAGGAGTTGGAGGTTGCTGTGAGCTGTGTGAGGCCACGGCACTCTACCGAGGGCCATAAAGTGAGACTCTGTCTCTACAAAAAAAAAAAAAAGAGATACAGCCCAGATGTATCAGTGCAATGTGGGTAGATTTAAGATACACTGTACTCGGCGGCGCCTGTGGCTCAGTGAGTAGGGCGCCGACCCCATATGCCGAGGGTGGCGGGTTCAAACCCAGCCCCGGCCAAACTGTAACAAAAAATAGCCGGGCGTTGTGGCCAGTGCCTGTAGTCCCAGCTACTGGGAAGGCTGAGGCAAGAGAATCACCTAAGCCCAGGAGCTGGAGGTTGCTGTGAGCTGTGATGCCACCACACTCTACCAAGGGCGATAAAGTGAGACTCTGTCTCTACAAAAAAAAAAAAAGATACATTGTACTCCATGAAGAAAAAGAAGAAACAGCTCGAACCCTGCAGCATAATACCCTGGGGGGAGAAGGCACACAGCTTGAGATTCTGTGTCCTAAGAGAAAACACTCAAAGGGAGATACCTCAAATATCTTAGAGCAATTGCTGTGGGCAGGGAGGGTAGCGGGGGTGGAGTAAATGTATAAATAAAACAAGAACGGGTCAGGGTACGTCCTACATATTTACATCTGAGGTTTAAGAAAAGAAGCTGGAACAGGGTGTTCCACAAATCACATGCGTGGCAAGACTGACAGGCTGTGGTTGTCAGGACCAGTGGGGTCTGCAGCCCAGAGACCCAGCAGGCATTCCACTAAGTGCGTGTCCACAGCTGAGTGAGTGGTAAGGCAGGAGGCTGGGGCTGTGGCCTGAGTGCCTAGCTCTGCCTCCCTCACCCCTGCTTGTGTCTCTGGCCAAGAGGAGCCTTCTCAGGCTCTGGGCTGGAGGAGTCCCAGTTTGGGGAGAGGTGGGGCTCTGGGGGCATCTGTGCAGGCAGGAAGTGCTGAATTTTCCTTTCGAGCCTGTTGATGAGGCTGTATGTTGCGGCTAGGCAAGCCCTGTGCTGACCCTAGGGCGGGGGTTTGCATCCCACTCATGGCATGTCTACCCTTGGCTCTGTGCTGGAGGCATTGGCTGCCTGCTGCAGCCCCTCAGGCAGTGGAAAGATCTTTCTATGACTGGTACTTGCAGGCGTGATGGCATCTTGTAGGACACTCTCTGATGCCTGACCTCAGGGACGTGTACCTTCTACTCTGGGGAGAGGAGCACGGTGGGTGAGTGGTGGGTGGGAGCTCTTTAGCATCCTCTGAGGCCTCATCTAGCTGGGTGGGCTGCCTCCCCCTGGCTGCAGGGGTCTTTCTGCTAAGCTATGTGTTTGGGGCTGACAGGGGCTGCCCTGCCCACGCATCCCTAGCTTGCTTCGCCCAGGGCAATTGGCCTTCCCAGCTGCCTGCTGTAGCAGCTGGTTTGACATTGGATCATGGAGACTGAAAAGGGAAAGCCTGGTATTTTACCCTGGGATTGGGGCTCTCTACTAGGCCCTCCCTATTCTAGGGCAGATAGACTGGACAGGATTCAGGTAAGACCCCGTTTCCATGGTAACCCCTTATTCACAGGGGCTCAGAGGCTCAGGCTCTGCCTCCTGCCAGAGCAGGGAGAAGACAGGGCTAAGGCCAGGAGAGCCCCTGGGGCTGACCGGGTGACAGCAGGTCCCATCAGCCCTAAGTGACCAGTGCTCGGAGGGCTTACCAACAGGTTATGTTCAGGGCATTCCAACATTTGCTTGCAAGTCAAGAATGAGCTGCTTTTAAAATGGCACTTGTGTGGTAGAGTTTAGATTTAAAAACAGAAAACCAGCATTTTCTTTAAATTACACCTGTGACGAACATTTATAATATTTTTGTTTAATGGGGAATAAAAAGCTCAGGATGGTGCATCCCTATTTGCATATTTTTTCCCCAAAAATATATCAAGTTAGGATCCTTTGGTGGCATTTTGTTCTCGGGGTCAGATGTTGTCATGGTTATGCCTTTTTTTAAAAACATTGATTCCACGGTAACTACTAGGAAGCCACACCTTTGGAGAGTTAGTGTGAAAGGGGAGACTTCTCTGTGGAAGCTGTGGGGTCTGTGGGGAGGCTGAGGAGCCCACAGCCAGGAGCAGGCAACGAGCTGGTGTCTGCTGGCCACGGCTGTATCAGCAAAACTGGGGAAAGCACTCCTTGGACTGGCTCCCGACAGGACCTCCTGGCTGGGAGGACATGGCTCTTGGGGAAGACCCTGGGGTTGTGGTGCCCTTTCCCACCTGGTCCCTGGCATTGCTGAGGACCAAACCAGCTGAGGCCAGCCTGGTGGGGGTCATGGGGTGGCCAGCTTTGCCCAGAAGTAGAACCTGATCCTAGGCAGGTAGAGAAGAAAGGCCTCCTGTTCTGTTGACGGTGGGTTCCTGGGGAACTCTGTCCTGACCTCCCTGGGCCCTGAGAGCTTCTCCAGACAGATCTCATTTTGCCAGTGAGAGCCAGCTCCAAGTAGGGCGCTGAGACCCTCAGTGTGGAATGGCTGCACAGAGCAGGCACCGTGCTGCGTGTACTGCCTAGACAGGGGCCCACAGTCCCACCCAGCATGTGCTGCTGGTGCTGGCCGAGAGGCAGGAACAGGCCCTAGGGGAGCTGTCTGCAGTATTCAGAGCATTGACTCCAGGCCCCACTACCCGGGATCAATAGCTGCACCCTCACTGGCTTCCTGAACCTCAGTTTCCCCTTCTTTGTATAAAATGGGAACAGTAATGGGGTCCTATGGTTGTGAAGTTCAATATTGATTAGACTTTCCTCTTGGGTGAGGGAATTTGGCATGGCCTGAGGATTCAGATTGGCTGCTAACATTTGGAACAAGTAGGTGTAGTGTTTTCCCAAGTGACAAACTTCATCATTAAAAAAACAAACAAAAAAACAGACATAAGTTAGTTATAGGACATCAAAAATAGCAAAAAGACAAAAATAAATAAGAGAGAATTGTTTCAGCAAGTAGGGGGTTTTGTCCAAAGACTCCAGTGAATCCTAGTGATGTTCCAGTGTCTTGGCACTGACGGAAGGGGGATTCTAAGTCACCCCACACCATGGCATAGCATGTGTGCTATTGTGTCGTTTGTGTGCCGACAGACCTGGTTGTCTGAAGTTGGGCAGATGTAGCCTGCTGCCAGCAGACATGCGCCTCCTATGAGTTTCCCTGTCCTGGCCAGGCATGGAGGGCTCCCTCCCCTGTGTGCTCAGACCCTCACACTCGAGTTTCCAGGTGTCCCCCACCTGCCCGCCCCTGTGGGGACCTCATACTGGCCCTTCTGCTCTTGGCAGGCATCCTGCGCCCTCAGGGTTTGGGGGAAGGCCATTGGAGGCTGCTTGGGGAGAGGGGGGGAGTTCTGGAAACACATTCTAAGGTGAGGATTCCTGTGCAAGTCACCACCTGCACTTGATGTGGCTGGGAAAACCTGGAGCTGTCAGAGGAGAAAGGAAATGGCATTTCTGGGAAGATGATGGTGTTGTGGTTGGGCTGTTCTGCCCTCCCTGTGCTGTAGTGGATCTGAGGCCCCTCGCTGGGCGAGCCTGGCCCTCTCTGCATGCATGGAGCATATTTAAACATTTTGCCAAATTACTCTCTCTCATTTCTTTGGATGAGAGGCAATGAGTCTTAGCGTGTGTAATTTTGGAGGTGCATCTGGCACATCCCTTAAATGTGCCTCTTCAGAGTGTGTTTGGCTCTGAGCAGAGCGGTTGTTCTGCGCCATAGCTTCCTTATGCACTATAGGTTTGGAGTCTGTGCTACACTCTGAAAAGCATGTTTTAACATTTTAAACTCTAGATTTTGCCTCTTTTGGTTGCTTTAAAAATACTAAAATTCTTAAGTCTGCCCTTATGGGGAGGTGTGGTGCTTTCCCAAATGACAAATCTACATCTTTAAAAAAATAAACAGATATATAAGTTAGTTACAGGACATTACAAAACACAAGTCAGTATAAGTAATAAAAAACAAACAAACAAAAAAATTCATATGACTCAACTCCCATCCCCTCTGTAGCCCGAGACAGTTGCTGTCAGCATCGTGGGATATGGCTTCTGGGTTATTATTACCTTCCCAAAGCATTTTATCAACCACTTTTCTCCACCGACAGCATTGGGAGCATCCTTTTTTTTTAATCATATGTATCAACCTTAGTATTTTTAATGGCCACACAATGTTATATATATTATATGGAAGTACTATAATTTATTTAATAAATCTTCTATTGTAATTTGGGGGGTTTGGATCTAACTTAAATAGTATTTCAGTGCATATTATTACATATACATCTTTTCATAATCTAGTTGTTTAAGTTCCTGAATATGGAACTGATTGTTTAAAGGGTAGACATGCCACCTGTGCCGTTTTTCTGTTCATCCACCCAGCCATCTGCCTTCCCATTCACTCTTTTTTTTTTCCAGTTTTTGGCTGGGGCTGGATTTGAACCCGCCACCTCTGGCGTATAGAGCTGGCACCCTGCTCCTTTGAGCCACGGGCGCCGCCCCACCATTCACTCTTTCTTTCCTTCCTTCCTCTCATCTATCCAACTACCAGTTTATCCATCCACCCATCCATCCACTCACCCATTCATCTTATAGGTTTACTTATCTATCAATGCATCCATTGACTCACCTGTCCACCCACTATTCACCCATCCTCCATCCATCCATTCATCTAACCACCCACCCACTCATCTACCCACCCATGCACCTATCTATCTAGCCACCCCTTTATTCACATATCTGCTCACATATCCATCCTTCCATCCATCCATTCATCTATCCACCTACCCATCCAACCATCCATTCACCTACCATCTACCCACTCATCCATATTGCACCAAGGACCAGCTGAATTAGGCCTGAGTGGGCCTGGGTATCAGATTGGAACAAGTCCATGGTCTTCATTCTCAGAACTTACACTCAGCTAGGCAAGGGAGGAAGTCAGGAAACCATCACCAACAAGTGAGTAGCAGAAGGACTGAGCTGCTGCAGGAAGCAGAGGTAGGGGCTCCCAAGGAGACATGATCTCTGAGCCACAAGCCAAGTGGGACTGGGGCCCAAGACAGTCCATTCTCTAGACAATGCACATCGGCCAGCCCTGGTAACTGGGGCTCCTTTCTGGGCACTTGGCTGAAGAGAGCTGGCCACATGCACCCCAAACACACAGATCTCCAGGCCCCTTGATCAGAAGCTGGTCCAGGGCACAGAGAGAGGCAGAGACATGGTAGGAGAGACAGGCAGGGAGAAGCGAAGAAGGGGTGCTGTGCTCTGCACCCCAGGGAAGACCAGGTCTGTGGAACACTGAGGGCAGGGCTGGAAGCCTGGTGACATCGCTTCCCAGCTTCCCAACCTAAGCAAAGTTACTTGGTATCTCTGGTTTCCTTCCCTGGAAAACAGAGGTGATTATAGTTTGATCTCGCAGGGACAGGTGAGGATGAAACAAGGGGTAGACCAAAGGCCCTTGGCCCCCACAGGAAGCGGCAGCTGCTGTAGAGTCTTCGGATTTCATTTCTTTTGCCAAGCCTGAGTGCTTGGGGGCCTTGTGTCCCCCAACTTCGCACAGTCCCTAATGCAGAGAGGTGCTAAGGCCATGTTTGCTGATGGGCATCAGGTGGTGGCCCAAGTGTGGGATTGTTTATGATTTAAACCTTCCAGAGGTGACTTCAATGCCATCTGATGCTCTTGAGTGCTAAGAGAGAAGAAGGAATTGAGTCTTGTTTCAAAGGATGCAGAAGGTGGGAAAGGAGGATGTGCCTCGCAGTGTGTGGGCAGAGCTGACTGGAGCTTGGGCGCACATGCTTGGCCTGAAGACAGTCCGTGTTTAAGCTGAAGGCCATCAGGGCACTGAAGTTTCCTCCAGAGGAAAATGGGTCCTCCAGGCCTTTTTGGTAAGCAAGGCAGGCTCTGTGGGCCCTGCTGTTCAGAGGTGGGATTCATTCTTCTTCCCTCTCCCCAGGCCACTTCTCTGCTGGCCACTCACCCGTGGAGTTGAGGAGATACCTGTGTGGTCAGTGGAGAAGCCCTGTGAGGGATATTTTAGAGGTGCTCAGAGGAGGTGCTGCTATAAGCAGGAAAGATGCAACTGGGTGTGAGGAAGAGTCTGCTTTGACTGATGCCAAGGGCTCAACCTCCCTGTTTGGGGACCTACATCTCCCAGGAAAAAGTTTCAGACGACCCCTGCCTTTGCTCAGGCCCAAGTAGAAACCCCACGAGATGAGAAGATGCTACCACTTTCATCTACCTTCCCTTCTTGGGAAGTTCCATCATGGCCCAGTTTATGATTGCACAAACACAGGGACATTTGAAATGTCCTGGGCAGGAGTGGATGAAGGACTGAGGTGTGTTCATACAGAGAGCACCAGGCAGTGGGAGGAGGAGCTCACAGGAGTTGCATTTTCAAGATGCGTTTCAGAAAACATGTCAAGAGGGGGAGTAGAGTTACAAAAAGGTACCTTTGTCTTAGTGAGAAAGATAGGAGATAGCAGCGGCCCCTTTTGGGGGCTGTGCACACATAAGTGGTGACGCGGAATGTGTTGGGGGAAAGCGGCACCTTTCCTCTCACCCTGTCCAGGGGTTGGAGCTGTCTGCTCCGGTCCAGGAGAGAAACGTTCACAGCTGTCCAAGTGGGGTGGGTGTGGGTACTTAGTGCCTGCTTGTTTAGTTATGGCATTTTTTGAAGTATTTGGCTATCATAAGTTGAAATATTTTTAAAAGAGGGAGAAATTATAAAATATCTCTTAAAGATCTTTTCCGAAAACTCTTATTTTTTGATTTTGAAGAAATGCCATTTAAAAACAGTGCCAGGGTGACCCCCACAGGCACTCACCCAGGATGCTGTCATCCAGAAGCATGTCTGCCAGAGGTCCAGATGCCAGGGCAGGGCTTGGGGGCAGCTGGGCCAGGCCCTAAGGCAGGGAGGGTCGGGTCCCAAAGACCTGCCCACTGACCCCTCCAGGTACTGCTGTCTTCCCTGAGAGAATGCAGCAAACAGGAAGCTGAGTTTAGTGAGGTTGGGAACTAGAACTCAGAAAAGAAGCATTTTTTAAAAAATAGAAAACAACCACTATTTTGAGTTACCTATTTATATATTCTGGCCCCTGGAGATCCAGACAGCACTGTCTGGATCTTTGAATATGGGTGGTTTTTTTTTTTGTTTTTTTTTTTTATTTTTTCATTTTTTGGCCAGGGCTGGGTTTGAATCCACCACCTCCCGCATATGGGGCCAGTGCCCTACTCCTTTGAGCCACAGGTGCCGCCCTGGATCTTTGATTTTGTGTTTGCTTCCAAGTGGCTAAGCAGACCCCAAGTATCAGTGAGGACCTATGATCTGAGCCTCACTTCGAAGTCAGCTGCTCTTGGACTATCGCAGTGCGATGCATTCCCTGCCTGGGGTCTCCAGCCTCCCTGTCAGAGCTTCTTGTCAAAGCCATCAGGGGCACCAGGTCCCCAGTAGTAGTTGTTGCATTTCAGGAATGTGATGTGGATGTCCCTGACACCAGTGTCCTGGTTGCAGTCTCGGCATGGTTAAGGGCTCTGGGGCAAGTGTACCTCTCCTTGCTGACTCACAGGTGCCAGCTAGAGGAGCACCATCTCCTCACTCCCCTTGGATCCTGTTTGCATGGCCCATTTCACATCCAAATTTAGAACATTGAATGGCCGGGCTGCCCAGCCACCACAGCCTCCAAGCTCAGGTCATGGCCTGTGCTTTCCCTGGGAGGCTCGGAACCACATCGCATTTCTGCATCAAGAGTCCCAGGACGCTCATTTGAGGAAAAATGTTCTCCTTGAAAGAAAAAAAAAAAAAAAACATTGTCAAAATTGGTTGTTGTATTATAATAAAACTGTATTTGCTAACATTAGATATGTTCACAATTTATTGTTACTTTTAGTTTTTTTTAAGTGGACCCCCAAACAGTATGGATGGTGTGATCCTATTTTTTTAAAAACCAAAACAGCGAACACATCTGTGCACAGAACAGAAGTGGATCCGGAAGGCTGCGTGCCCGCGGCTTGTGGCGGTTATCTCTGGGCAGCAGGGTTATGAAGGATTTTAATTTTCTTCTTTGAACTGTCATAGCTTTTCTTATTTTTCCTGACAACTGTGAATTGATTTGAACAAGACTGAGTCAGTGAGCACATAGCTTGAGTTTTTAACGTGTGAAGTTAAGGGAGGCTTTGCGGTGCCAGGGCCTCCTGCAGTCACCAACACGTTGTCTTTTGTCTTTCAGTGACATATTCGATGCCATGTTCCCTGTCACTCACATCGCTGGGGAGACAGTTATACAGCAAGGTATGTTCTGCCTTCTCCTCTGAGCCAAAGCCCAAAGGAAAGAAAGGCCTATCACCTAAAAACATGTATTTTATAAAACCTTCATTATCTATCCTGGAGAAAATTGACTAATGAAACTTAAGAAAAGTTTGTTGAACAAGTTAACTCACTGTGTTTCCATCATCTTTCTGTCATTACAAGAAATTTATGGGACCCAGCTTTATCCTTAACAATATGTAAGAGGGTGTTGCAAAAGTTGTTTGCAAGAAAAAAAGAGCCATTGTAACTTATGCATCTTGATGTACATTGCCTCATACATCTGTTATCCTTTTTCTTCTGTTTTAGGGAATGAAGGAGATAATTTCTATGTAATTGACCAAGGAGAAGTGGACGTGAGTATTGTGTCATCTGTGGGAGGCTTCACAGTCTGTATAGCCCGGGCCCCTACTGAGCTCAGGTCTGCAGATACCTCTTTCTGAGTGATGTGTTTCTAATGTTTTAACAGGAGAAGTAGCCTATCGCATTTAAAGGACACTATGAAAATATCAAAAGTGCAATTGGGAATCAGGGCAGATGCTGGCTGCCTTGCTGCCATTGCCTGCTGGCCCTCGGCTGAGATGGCAGGGTGCTCTCGGTGGTCCTGTTAGCCTCAGCCGCATGAATGAATGCCCTGACCACTCGAAGTGCGAATGTTCATGTTTATAGTTCCCCAAGTACTGACGTTATAGACCAGTGGTTCTCAGCCTGTGGGTCGCGACCCACAGGAACTGTATTAGTTTGCGGCATTAGGAAGGTTGAGAACCACTGTTACAGACCTTTGTGCCCAGAGTTCACCAAGCTGTGAGCTTGAGGTTCCCAGAACATTACTTTCTCCCACTCTCATCCGTCTCAAGAGTGGAGAGACCTTCAGTTTCATCCAGATACTCATCCTACTTTGGAAGGAGAAGCATTCCCTTCTCAGGAGATCCCATCTGGGGCCCCAGGGTTGGAGCCCAGGTGCTCTGGAGTGAAAGGCTGTGGGTGCTCTCCCCCAACCTCCCCCAACCCCCGGCCCCTCACTGGGCTCCTGCCCTGCGCTCAGCAGCCAGGGGACCTTGGTTATGTGGGGCTGAGGGCACCATCTCTCACTAAAACCCTCGGTGGGTTTGTTTCTCTCTAAATCAGGCCTGAGCCTCTGGCATGATGGGCAGGGAAGGGCCTGAGTGACACTGTTGTTCCTGGATCCTGGATTCTGCCTGGCACTTTGCAGCCCTGGGGCCTTTGTCTGTGCCAGGACCCCTGCCACCCCTTTGGCATAATCACCATAAGCTCTTGCTTCTCCTTGGTCTCTGCTAAATGCCACCTGGTTGTCAGTGGGCACTTCCTGTTGCCCATGTTTCCTCTGTAGGGTGTACTGAAGCTTACAGTTAGAGGAGGCACTTGTTCCTATGACCATTTCTCTGTGATGGGCTGGAAGCCCCAGAGTGCAGGGACTGAGACTGACCAGGGCATTTGAGGGTCTGTGAAGACCCAGACACTCGCTTGGGCTGGCCCGAGTCACTTCTGGGTCTGGGAGGCTGGCACAAGGCCGTATACCCTTCCCTGTGCCCCTGTGCAGGAGGGGCCCTGGCACTGGCTCTCCACTGTCACCCCCAGTGGTGGTGGTGCCGCCACCCCCAGCTGCCATGGGGAGCTATTTCAGGGCCTGGCCTCTGCTCTCTGTGCCTCTGTCCAATCCATCCAAGCTATTTTGGACCGGGCATTTACTCGTTTATTCCCCAGCAGCCCATCTACATCCCCTCTGCCGCCGTGTTTCTGGGAACCCGAGCAGACCTACTGGGCTTCCGGAGCTGCCTGCACAGGAAATGACTCACGGTTCCCACCTCCCACAAGAGGCACGCACAGAATCGCCTTGAGGCCCGGCCGACCCGGGCAAAGAAAGTCCGGGGTTTCTCTTTGTCACCGTGTGCTCTACTCTGATCTTGAACCCATGGGCTTAGCCCCTGGACTGGGCTCTGGACAGAACTTCACATAGGGGTTTGTGAGTTCTCCCGGCCCCTCCAAAGAAGGAAACTGAGGCAGGAGCTAAAGTCCCCAGGGGCTGCCCCTGCCACAGAGGAAGTGTGTGGAGGAAGGATGGCTGGAAGGCGGGGCAGCGGTTCTGACCCTGGGCTTAGCTGCCCAACTGGCCACAGAGTCATCTGCTGGCTTCACCCTGGTTTATAAAAAAAAAACCCAGACCAGGAAATAGAAAAGACAGAGGAGGATGCAGCCAGCGTCCTGGCTGGGGCTGTCCGAGGAGGCGGCCCTGCTGTGCCCAGTGCTGACACCCAAGCCTGATGGTGGGGCAGGGCTCAGAGTCAGACTCAACCCGCAATAGACAGGCAAGGATGATCCTGGAGAGGGCCCAGGAGCCTTGCCTGCCCCGTGCTGGGCCATGCTGAGGGGTGGAACACGTAGGGCAGTTGGGGGCTGCTTGTCCTCGTACCACATTCACAGCTCAGTCCAGAATCCCATCCTATTCATGGCTCCTTTTCCACTTCACACTCTCAGCCCCCAGTTGATCATGATTCTGGAATTTTCTTGTCTTCTCCTTCCAAGGTGTTTGTGGAGTGCTGGTGTGGACATGGCATTGCCAGGCCCTGAGTGAATCCTCACCAAGGGCAGGACACAGCCCTGCTGTGGGATTGGGGGCTGCAGCTTAATGGGAGAGATGCCATTAAGCAGGAAGTTAGCAGAGGAGCGTCTTGGTGGCCTCCTGTCCTCCCAGACTCCTACACATCCTTCCATACCCCACAGGGCTCAGCCTCTCTGTCTGCTGCTGGGCTTTGATAAACACTGAACACAGCTGGTGATGGAGCTCTGGAACCTCCCCAGCCAGCCTGGGATCCCCTGTAGGTCTTGGCTTAGGCCTTTCCTTACTCCTCGTCTGTGTCCACAAAAATCATACAAATCCAATTTGATTCCAAAGACATCTTCCAAGTTCCAATTTGCACCATAAGAGCTTAGAGAAGAAATGAAGGAGCTGAGACAACCCCAGGGAGCCTCACATCACACATACTTTGTTCTCTTGAATGAGCAGGTGCAGAAAAGGGCCAGGCCTTTCCTCTGCATCTCTTGTGGTGCCCACAGAGCCCAACATGGGGGCCAGGAGGACAGTGGAGGGGTCAAAGCACCAGGTGTACGCAGGGGCCTGGGGCTTTATCCTTTGGCAGGTTTCCTGGGCCCAGGTCCTTAGTGCTTATAGACAGGGGGGAGAGTAAATGAGATAATTATCATAAAGTGCTGTCTGCAGCACTGGTATGGGGAAGAGGGGCTCTGTCTACTATTCCTCTGCCCCCCTGTTCCAGCGAAGGCACTTGCCACCTCCCAGCCACATTGAACTCCCCCACCCCATCTGGTGTCCCCAGCCTATACACCACAAAGAGCTTGTTCCCCAGCAGAGGGAATGGCTCTGTCTATGCCCTAGGCCCAGCCTAATCCCAAGGAGGGGTGGGGACATGAGAGGCCACTGTTGCCATGCCTAGGGGGCTGTCCCCTAGGCAGGAGCAGGGTGGATGCTGTCTTGGCTGGTCTGGCACACTCAGGCCTTGGTGCCAGCAGTCCCTGCTTCTCTAGGCCCTGCCCGCCCACTTTCATCTCTTCTCCCTCTACCCGCCCCACTGGACGTCACCCCTGCTGCAGATTGTGCAGCGCCAGTGCTGTTGCCATGGCCCTTATTCACAAGAGTGAGGTGGAGGAGGGATGACTGTCCCCAGTCATCAGCCCCTTGAAAATAAAGGCCCCACAGCCCCTGGTGGCTGTCACTGCACGAAGCCCTGGGTGCTGGACTGGGGGGTGTGGGGGTGAGGCTGCAATCTGCGTGGGGCAGTCACCGAGCCTTCCCACAGACTGCACCCATGTGGGTCCATAAACAGGACTGTGGTTGGTCTCCTCCCAGGCCAGGGATGTGTGGAGGCAATTTGTGAAGGAAAAGAGTGAAGTCACCACCATAGGACTGGAGTTCCCCACATACATTGTCCAAGCAGATCAAGGCTCCCCTGTCCCTGCCTGCCCTGCCCTGGGTTCAGGTACAAAGGCAGCCTTAAGCCCCTGGCTGTACCCCAGCTCTAGCAAACTGGAATGTCTGGGCTCCATGGGCAGGTGTCTGCGTTCTGACTACAGCCTCACATTTTGGATAATTGGGCCTCAGGTCCCCCATGGGACAGGCTGTGACTTATGGGGCCATCCCATTGTGGATGTGCCAGGACCTCACTGCCCCACCATGGTGTGAATGCCAAGCACCTTCATCAGTCTCCTCAGATGTTCCAGCCAGATGGGGTGGGTGGCAGGGAGTGCCTGGCAGGGCTGGGCGTGGTGGGCACAGGAGCCGCGTGGAGGGAGAGCTCCTGTGATGTGGGCGGCCCTTCATGTACAGGGTAAACACGACGGGCAGTGTGGGTGAAGGCCACATTTAAAGGAATCAAAAGATGCTCAGTAAGAAATCTGGAAGGAAAGTGGCATGTTGGGCAGCGGGGGTGAGTTATGGGGACATGTATTATAATAATTACTGTGATTACTGCTCGGGGTGGAATCACGGCAGTCCCAGGCAGCCCCGCCAGGCCTGAGTCTGGGAGCCCCACAGGCTGCATTTTGTTTGCTCATTTTCTGTAAACTGCCTTCCCTGGGGCCTGGGAGGGGGGATGCTGAGCATGGTGCTTCAAGGCTAAAGTGATACTAGTTTATTGGGGGTAGAGAGAAGAGAGGGACAGTCACTGTGGGCACTACATCAGATGCCCAAGGACCAGCGGAGGCTGCCTCCCTCAAACAGGTGGGCCTGGGATTGGGCTTCCTGAGCACACTTCCCTCTGCAGGGTGGGCAGCTGGTCTTTGACCAGCTGCACCCCAGGGCAATGGCCGGATGACCAGATTCCAAGAGCACCAGGTTGGGTTTAAATTGCGGTTTTCCAGAGGCTCTGAAAGTGCCTGCCACAGTATGCATGCTGCCAGGAGCTATAATCCATTTTTCTGAGTATAAAAATATCTTCCAATTTATTTTATTCGTGGAACATAGCATTTCTACTTAAAAGGACATCAGCTGTGGACTTTCCATTTCAAGCCTTGTTTGAGGCCTGACCCTTCCCCCCATTGTTTCCAGGCCTTTGTTATTTGAGGACTACCTCCTGTGCACCCTTCCCCAACCCTTCTGTCCCTACTGGGCTCCATACACAATGTCAGGAGACTCCGATTGGAGCCAGTGAGGTCCCACCTTCAGGCGACTTGGTGTCCCCCACTGGGAGCAGGGCACCCCGGGCACCTTGGTGCTTTATGTGTGTTTTAACCATTGTTAAGTGCACGGTTCAGGGGCATTAAGCACATGCATTGTTGGGTAGCTGCCACCACCATCATCTCCAACATTCCCGAACTAAAGCTCTGTCCCTGCCCCTCCCCACCCTTTGACAGCCCCATCCTACTTTCTGTCTCTGTGAGCTTGACTTCTCTGGGTCTTCGAATGAATGGCATCTCACAGTGTTTGTCTTTTTGTGTCTGGCTTACTTTGTCCTCAAGTTATGTTCGTGCTGTAGTGTGTCAGAGTTTTCTTCCTTTTTAAGGTGGAGTGATGTTCCATGGGGTGTAGATACCACCTTTTGTTCTCCCTCATCCACTGGTAGACGCTTGAGTTGCTTCTAGGTGTTGCTGTTGTGATTGTATCACCTTCTTTCAGGGTATTGTGTCACCTGCTTTCACAGTGTTGGGTACTGTGTGACCTGTGGTCCAGAGCTGGATGGGAAGGTTTTCTCAGCATCCAGGAAGCTACCAGCATCATGTTACTGATGTCATGAGTCCAGGGACCTCACCAGCCCTTTGTGTTTTCTGCTGAGGTCCTTGCTGGCCTGGCTTATGGTCATAGGTCATTGGATGCAGCCTGGTGGGGACCGAGCCCTGAAATTAGGGCACATGGGTCCCTCTCCATGCACAGCCACATGATGGTGTTAGGTGAGGGTGGTGGGGCAGGTCCTAGCTGGCAGCTATCCCAGCTGCACTTAGGCAGACACCATGGGCTCCATTTTTGGGAGGAGCAACTGAATTTAAGGAGGGTTAATTGGGAGGTCAACAGCAAATTCCAGATTTGAGTTCAGGGTCTCCACTAAATCCTGCCTCTGGGGCCCTGTTCTACATGAGTTCTTGGGGGCCAGGGCCACAGTGGATTGGGTGCCACGGGAGGAGGCTTGTGGTACCTGCTACTCACAGCAATGGTCTAGGTATGGCCTATGGAAACCTCTGGAAGTGGTGATACCAGCAATGGGGTGCAGAAACCTCACATGCCCCGGGCTGACATGGCTGCTGCAGGGGTCGGGGTCACAGCTTGGAAAGTACAAGATGAAGAGAAGTGTGGGAGGCAGGTGCCAGGCAGTGGGCGCCTATGGGTGGCAGTGGGGACGCTGGCCATCTGGGCCTGTGCTGACCTCACTGCTCTGTGTGGGAGCCTGGGCAGTTTCGGGGGATTAGGGTGGGTTGGGGTCTGCCTCACCAAGCACAGCAACAGCCTGATAAGGCTGAAGCCACGTCTGTGGCCAGTTCCCAGCCAGGTGGGTTATTTCACTCGTTCCTGGGGATCCCTGCACTGTGGACTCCTGTGGCCCTCAGGTGCCCACTGCTGCTATGCAGTTGCCGGCGCCTCCCCCTGCATCTCCTGTCTCTACAATACCCTGCAATCTGAAGCACACTGCTCAAACTCCAGGGCGTCATCTGCTGAAATACAGATTTGTCCAGGAATCTGCATTTCTAGCTGGCTCTGATGTCAGTGCAGCTGGTCCACCGGCCTCTGGACGCTCCAGCTGTTCCCCACCTGCCGCCAGTGGGTTTCCCACTGTCTTTAGGGTCAACGCTGTTTTCCTTCCCTTTTCCCAGTCCTTCAAGACTGTCCCTCTCGCCTGTCCCATTTGGCATCTCCGCCACCCCCATCTTCAGGCTGTAATCTAGTGCCCTCCAATTCTCCGCTCCTTGGGGCCTGGGCACGTGCCGTCATTGTGTCTAGCTCTCTCCTAACACATCTTCCTCGTGAGGCTGAAATCTGACCAGGAGAGGGGAAGCAGTGTTACCCTTTCATCCAACACTTGGCCCCTGGCTTTTTTCTTTCTGGGCCTTTTTGGGTGAGTGTGTGTGTGTGAGCATTTGCCTGTGGCCAGCAGTGCTGTGCAGGAAGCAGGTGCTTGATCAACTCTGAGGGGTGAGCAGAGGAGGGAATGGCTGGCCAGAGCTCTGTGAGAAACTGTAGTCCCTGTGGGGCATAAATGTAGCCCCAGGGCCCCCACCATTTTCCTTTTAAAAGAAGGAGAAAACACAAAAAATGAAAAAAAAAAAAAACAAGAAGTAGCCCCTTTGCGTACCAGCTGGGGTGGGGCCCACACTGTGTGCGGAGCAGTGACAGAGGCCAGTGTCCTGAGAAGGATGGCTCCTTTGTCCTCTGGGGCCAATGTGGCCCTGGCCTGTCCACAGACTGCACAATGGTCCCCTCTGACACTGCAGAGGGAGCCCTTGGAGGCCGAGGAAGGGGGTCTTCATGGAAAAGGCATCTGAGCTGCTCCCCCACAGCCCTGTCCTACAGCAGCAGATCCCCACTCCTTGGGGATGTATCCCAGGAAAGTGGGGGTGTGGCTGCTCCGGGCTGGCTCTGCTGAGATGTGCCCTCTATTCTAGGGGCCCCTTTGCTCTTTGGCAGGTTATGGTGTATCTTGTTCCCTGCCCTGGGCAGCCGTTCAAGGGGACAATTTTCTCATTCCCCTACATGAAAGAAAGAAGTGTATCCATCTCCTTGGGCATGCAGCACTGCCTGCCTGCCTTGCAAATCTCTCCAAACCTCAGGGCCATGTCCCCTGAGCCCATGTTGCTTTTATGACTCAGCAAGAACACAGGGGGGTGCTAGAAGGGGGCGATGAGTGAGCTGCTGGGGAAGGGGACTGTACAGGTGCCCCCAAGGCAATGCCGGCCACCCAGGCATATCGGGCACGTACTCACAACAGGGGGAGGCCCAATAGGGTGGGCCTGGGTTCCTTTCACGAACTTGGGGTTGGCTTTGGGGATGGGTCGCCTGGAATTCTGGAGGCCCCATCTGAGTGGTGTGAATTGTCTTTCCATTAACTTAAAACAATGTAGGAAATTTGGCACGTCAGCTAGAGATGAGAGGCTGGGCTGGGCTCAGGCTCTGGGTCCCTGTAAAAAAACGGGAGGCAGCTATCCCAGTGGAGGTGCTCCAAAGTCCCTTCACCCCCAAAACTCTGGGATTTCAAGCTCTCCCTCCACCTGCCCCTCCACGTCTGGGGCACACTCCGCCTCCCAGTCCAGGGAGGACAGTTGTCCCCTGATTCCTTAAGGGCTGTGGGGGGAAGCAGGTGTTCCTCCTGCCGTGGAGGTGGAGCTCTTAGCCTTCCTCCAGGAACATGGAGCCGGGATGAACCAGGTGGGGCAAGCACAGATGCCTCCAGTGGCATCTGCTTTGCACAGCTGCCCCTTCTGTTCCCCTCGCAACTCTCCACTTCTCCCAGCCCTCGCTCGCACTGTGTTAGGGTGTCATCACCTTTGTGGCATTTTCTTTCAGATAGAAAACTCTGGGCATCAGTTCTTACTCAGATAATGAGTCATTGATTTCAGTAAGAATCGACTTATTGAATGATTCATCGCAATCCATTCTCTCCCAATATGCACCCAATGGGAACGATTTTGCCAATGGGAACTATTCTTCAAGCTCATTGACACACGGAGGGGATAAAGAGTGAATTGTGTCAAGTCATAGTAGCCAAATCTGCACCATCCCTGCATAATAAACAATCTGCACCATTCTTGCGCGGATGCGGCCGTGCACGGTCAGTGCATAGTGGCACACTGTGCGGGCGGTGGCCCTGCAGCATGAAAAGGAATCTTGTCCTGGCCCTTTCCTGGCCCCACTGGGCAGCAGAGCCAGCGGAGGGCTCCCATTCACACTCTAGGCGCAGGGAGCAGGGTGCTGTTGAAAGGGGGAAGGCCTAAGAGGAAGGTTTTTGTCCCAGTGGGTCTGCATGGCTCCTGGGGCTACAGTAGCACGTGTGGGGGTCAGGGAGTCCTTGGGACTTGTGAATGGCAACATGTGAACGGAGAAGCAGGGTGGGGTGCTCAGGTGGGAACAGAGCGCCAAGGTGGTGCCTGTGGAAGTTGCAGGGTCTAACTCAACTGACACTGAGTCTATAGTGGACAAAGAATTGACCTGAAGGCTGCCAGGAAGGCAGGCTAGATGCTGGGATGCAGAGTAGGGCCACGAGGTGCTTCTGCCCCAGGTCCTGGTCTGTCTTCCTCTTGTCTGCTGATACTTTCCAGCTGCAGCCCTGAACAGGATGAGGTGGTGCCTCTGTCCACACACCACGCTGGCCTGACTGAGGCTCCTGAGTTGGGTATGGGGAATTCTGCCCACAAACAAGGGGGCTGTGCCCCTCCTTGCAGGGACTCCCTGTAGGGGAGCAGTGGGGACTCCTGTGTGGGAAGCACCCGTCACCCTACATATGACATTTCTCTGTCATGTTCCCTGAAGGTGTACGTGAATGGAGAGTGGGTGACCAGCATCAGTGAGGGAGGCAGCTTTGGGGAGCTGGCGCTCATTTATGGCACCCCCAGGGCTGCAACAGTGAAAGCTAAGACGGACCTCAAGCTCTGGGGCATTGATCGGGACAGCTACCGGCGCATCCTCATGGTGAGTGGTACCTTGGCCCCAGAGGGACCTACCTGTGGGCAAGTATCACATGGAGACCCTAGCTTTATCCAAGTTGGGACTGGACCTGGAGGAGACATTTCCAGTTTTCCTGATTGATTCAGCCTGTGAGATGGGCAGAAAGATAGGAGGAGTCTGGTAAGCCTCTCAGAAGATAGGCAGATACCTGAGAAAGTCCTTTACCTATCTGGAACATAGCTGTCATGGCTGGAGCCCTAGCCACCATCCTGGACCATCAGTGGCTTTGAAAATGAAGCCCTTTCCCAAAGTTGTGGAGCAAAGCTTGCTGCTGACACAGTGAGGCCCCTGCTCACCCCAGGCTCCCCGCATGGGGGAATTGCTCTTTATGCTTTTAGGTTTTATCTTACATGAAGCCCAGGGCACCCTCAGGGTACTCTGCTCAGTGGGAGCACATGTGGGTGCACACACATGTACAGGCCTGTGCACATGTGCCTCCCACTACGGGGTGAGCTCGCGGACTGAGAAGGACCTTCCCTGGGAGGGGAGGCCCACTCCATGCTCTCCCTGCACACGGACTCGCTGCCAGGCGCTGTTCTAGGTGCTGGTCCCTCAAGGAGCAGCAGAGAGGCTGGCATCCCGGGACGGCAGACCGTGCGTACAACATCAGATGGTGATAGTCCTATGCTGAAAAATAAGACAGAGAGGAGGGAAGATGGGCCAAGGTTGGGGAAGGAGCTGCTGTTTATCAAAAGTCCTCAGAGACCCCCTTGATAAGGTAATAATGTTTGAGCAGAGGCCAGAGAGCCAAAAGTCTGGGAGCAGAGCACTCAGGCAGTGAAGGGCACGTGCAAAGGCCCTAGGCTGGGAGTTGCTGAGAGTGTTTGTGGGCAGCGAGGTGACCTCTGTGAATGGAGGCTGAGGCCTTTGCCACAAGGGGTAGTGGGAGGGCCCCAGCCTGTGGGCCACAGCCTCACAAGAGCCTCACCCCAACATAGAGCATCCTGGAGCCTCTGCAGGAGCTTGAACCCAGGAGTGACCAGAGACCACTGCACATAGCTCTCTGGGCTAGCTGATGGCCGCTCTGGTGAGGGCAGAGAACGGCCCAGAGGCAGGTCCTGAGAGGTCCCGGGCCTGACCACATGGGGCTGGCTGTCCCATCCCAGGGAGGGAGGGGCAGGAGAGGCCAAAGGTCTTCTAGCAACACGCCTCTCTGGGGCATCTCCCTCCTCAGCAGCCTGGACCTTTGGGGTCCCTGGCCCCGCAGGAAACAGCTCTAAGCAAACTCTCCTGGGGCTGCCCAGGATCTCCTGGGGCTGCCTAGGATCTCCTGGGACCTGGAGGTCACTACTGGGTGATTACAGAGAGCCAAGGAAAAGAAGGAGGGGTGCTCATCAACCAGAGCCCTCTGTCCAGTGGTGGAAAGTGAGGACTGGAGGTGAGGTCCCACACCCAAAGGCTGTGCCCCATGCCCACAACCAGGCTGGCGGAAGTTGGAGGAATAACTTGGCTCAAAGGCCCAGAGTGCAGCTTCTAAGGAAGGGCCATGGTTCCCTGGTGTCTGAGGAGGAGCCCTGGGGAAGTTCCCGTGCATGGCTTAGGATGGGGCTCTGCCAGCTTGGAGAATGAGTCTGGCCCTGGGAGTGTGACATCTGAATGGGGAACAAGGGTTTGATGGCCAGAGGGCAGCAGGTCTGCAGTGACATCCAGCTGTTATATGGGCTTTCAGCTAACCTTTGGGGCAACGTTCTCACTGGGCTTCCCCATGTGCTCCTCATCGGTGCCCTTACTGAGCACTAATTGAGTGCCTACTGAGCACCAGGAGCTGCTGCACAGCCATGAATACATCAGGGCACAAAGCAGGTGGACCTGGGCCCTCTGAAAGGGAATTCTGGAGGGGGTTCAGTTTCATTCTTCCTCTTTGTCTAAACACGTTGACTCCTGTTTCACCTGGAAGAGCGCTCTTCCCCACATCCTCTCTCTTAGCATGCCAAGAGAACAAGGCAGCCTCTGCCCAACCTCCCCAGCACACCTGGTCCCAGGCTGTCACCATCCACACCATGCCATTCCTGGCTGTGGGATTTTTGTGGATGGAACTTTATATTCAGGGAAGTTCCCAAACCACTGAGGGAGTTGGCGCTTCCTCTGTTTTAATTTTGGATCCCTGTGCACTAAGAATAGCCAGGGCCTGGCTGGTTTGGAAGGGAGCGCCTTGCAAGACGGAGTCTGTTTCTGCATTGGCCCTTGATCTGGGTAAATGTGGATGCGTCCGTCATGCTCTGAGTGTTCCCGCCACAAATTCACTTAATGTGAAGCTGAGACTGCCCTGGAGAACTCTGGTGGTATCTGTTCTGGAAGGTTCCTCAGTGTCTATGTCTTCCCTCTACCCCTCTGTATTTTATCAAGGGAAAAACAGAGCAAGGTGGGCTCCAGGCTCCCAGGCAGGGACTTGCACAGGGCTAGTGTCCCCAACCTTCTTTCTTCTATGCTTCTGGGGATATTTGCCCTGAGCCTTGCTGGGGCACCCATTGTTTGGAGCTAACAAATGTAGAACTCTGAGGTGAGGCTGTGTGGGACACCGAGAGCCCACTTGCCTGAGACGCTGGAATCAGGTCCTCCTCCTAGCCCCCAACCACCAAAGCCTCATGGGGTGTCCTGAGCAAATCAGCACAGCCATAAAAGCTATTTCTCTGCTTCTCAGCATAGTCAATTCTGCTTAGCAAACTTGACCACAACACCAAGGTTGTGCAGGGTCCTTTGAGCTGCAGCCTGCCCCTTGGGGTCTCAGGTCATAGCAACTGGGGGACACAATGGGGGTGAGGATGCTGAGGGTGTCCACTCAGGGAAGCCACAGTGCTGAGACCTCCACCTGCCTGGCCACTTCCTGAGAATCCTCTTCCCTCTTGCTGACCCTGGGCCCCACTAGACTCACCAACAGTGCCCTGGGACTGAAGTCAGTGACCCCACAGCTGCACACAAGGTGGGGCCAGCATCCTGTTGTGACTTCAGTGTGAGTTTTTGCTCAGCTCAGCTTTGCGGTATCAGGAAAAAAGGGCAGCCATCAGTGTTTTTAGGAGGCTCAGGTGCTGCCAGTCACTGTGTCCCCAGGTAAATTTGTCTTCTGCCTGTTTCCTGCCCCCTTTTAAGCAGAGCCAGCTATGAGTGGCCCAGCAGCTCGGCCACTAGAAACACCAGTTTTCCAGACTTTATGAGAAATCCCCTCTGTCCCTGGAGAGCTGCTGCCTGCCTGGGGCTGGCAGGCACCCTCTGTTCTCGGGGGGATGGGGGTGGGGTCCTGTGTAGGAGCTGGAGACGCTGTGGGGTGCATGCTAGGGGCAGTCCCTCTAGTACTTCAAGGACCAGCCTGACTGGCAGAGCTCAGAACAGGCCCAGACCCCCATGCCTTTGGGTGGACGCCTCTGGACTGGGCTGGGCCAGTATTGGGAGGCCAGTTCCAGGCCTCACAGTCCCCTCTCACAAAATGGCCTTGAGCAAGCCCCATAGAGGGAAATGGAGGGCACTGCTTCACCCAACTCAAAGCCCACCTCAGGATACCGGCTGATACGCTGCAGTGCTCCCAGCATATGCTATGTCCTAGCACCCCCAGATAAGAAAGCTGGACTCTGGATGCCCATGTGGTACATGAACAGCCTAGCCTCCCACTGAGCCCTGCCTACAGTCTCAGCTGCGGAAGGAAACTCGACCGCAGAAGGAAAATGATCCCAAGAGCAGGGCGGCCCTCAGGGCTGGGCCCCTCCCACAGGGTGCAGGGCAACCACCTTCAGCTGTCATGCTGCACCCAGATGGATGGGCCAGTTGCACTAAACCTTTAATGTCTAAGGTTCCTGGGGCAAAACATACTTACATTCCACTGGTTGGGCGTAATTGCTGGGCAGTCAGTGTGAATTATGAATTATTTTTTAAAAGAAATGCCTTTTTTTTATGGCCGGCGGGAATCTAAAACAGCTTGGGCTGGGTCATGGAGCCTCCTTTCTCCACTGAGGCCGTCTGGCCTCGCTTGCGACGGCAGAGCAGCTGGCCTCAGGGCCTGCACATTTCCGATATAGTCCTCTTGTTGCCAGGGAAGCCCGGCTTGTGCAGGACTCACAGTGGTTCTTCTGCCCCATCTTGGTCTAAATGGTGTTGGGCCAAGTTAGTGACGTTTTCTTGGACCTGTCGGGCTTTTGCGGGGAAGAAGGAAGTTTGGGGAGGGGATAGATAGGATATCTCCAAGGTTCTAGAATCAGAACTTACATATAGCCTTATTAGTGCTGGTCTGGCCCAGAACTGAAGGAGAAGCTGAAGCACAGGGTCACGGGAGAGCTGGGGTCCCACACTAGGATGTGAGTCCATGACCTTTCTGGAGCTCCCTGGGCTGGTGGCAATATACCCACTTAGTGCAGATGAGAAAGTGGAGGCTCTGAGAGGCAGGTGCTTGTTTTAGGACCACATAGCCAGCAAGTGAGGATGCAGAGATGAACTATCATGCCTGACAGAAACCAGCTCCTGAGTTCTTTCCAGCATCCCCGGACCAGTTATTGGCTGAGGGAGGCGGAAGTGCAGGCAGCGCCCCCACATCTCCATGCGTGTCCCTGAATTAAATGTGCACAGCAGCCACTGCTCCAGCATCCCCCAAGCTCTGAAAACACATATACCCACAGCCTAGGTGAGTCTTTGGTGTCCTTGTCTGCCGTTCCCATCCCCCTCTCTGTCCAGTCCCCACCCACTGCGCTGACTTTCAAAACAAGGAGCTATTCTCTCTCCAGGCACCAGGCTCCAACTGCTAGCCTCTTGGGGCCCCTACCCCACCCTCCCAGGCTTTGTGGTCCTTGGACTGTGCAGCGGGAGGTTCACACATCAGAGTAGTGAGGTTAGTGCTGCCTGGCTGGGATTCAAGTGGCCACATGGGCAGTTATGCTGACCAGATTGTCCTCTCCTGAGTGTGCTTTGGGAGACAGACATAGCTTTGCAGCGTGTCATGTGTATACATTTTAGATGGTGCTCAGGGCATGGGAGTGGGCAAGCTCACCTCTCAGGGTGTCCTGTGGGTTCCTAGTGGATGACAGAGCAAGCGCCTGAGCCTTCTCTGTTTTCTGGCTACTGGGCACCCAGGGAAACAGGGCTGAAAGGGCTGAGGGCACCCAGGCCCCAAAGATCCTGGTTCTCTCCGTGTTGGCATGGAACCCTCTCTGCCTGCAGTGAAGCCTGTCTGAAAGTGACTGCCGTGCAGTCACTTGAACACTGAGAGCCAGCAGCGGCAAATCAGTAGCCATTTGCCGAGGTCTTTTACCACATATCCCCAGAAACTCCATGGGAAGCAGACAGGGAACCTTCTGGGCTGAGTTGGAGATGGCCCTGATGAAGCAGTGAGCAGTCGAGGAGGAGCTCAGGTCAGAGGCATGGAACGTGTGCCTGCTTCAGTCTTTCTCATGACAGAGACCCCAAAGCCCAGAGGGAAAGAGAGTGGTCTAAGAGCATAGGAGTTATGGGCAGGCTGGCGCTAGAATTGAAGTGTGCTGACACTCCTATCAGGCCTCTTCCATTGTCCTCAGTAAGAACCACCATCACTATCATCATTACCATTACCATCACCTTCACTGTCACCATCAGCAGCAACATAAGGAACATTTGTTAAGACTTGGTCCTTGCAGTGACCCAATAAGGGCAGGAATTTTTATCTCCTTTCTCCGAGGTTCCCTGAAGCAGGTGTCACATACAAACCCATCCTCGTCCAACTTGAGTGGCATGCCTGCTGTGTTGTCAGTGCTGAGGCGCTGGGTGGGTGGGGCATCCTTAGGGTCCTCATCCCTCGTCAGGGCTGCATCTTGGCCAGATTCGGTTTTCCATGCTATGAGTGGGAGTCTTGGCTCCAAGAGTCTGTGTTTCTGGACATTAAGGGAGGCTTAGAGGCAAGTGAGGAAGCCCACGGGACTGGAAATGGCCTGTGCCCAGGCAGCTTGAGACACATGGGAAAGGTCGGCCTCACCACTGGGGTCCAGAATAAGCAACTGTGGAAAAACCCTTTGTTTAGCCCTTGGGAGTGGTGGCTGTGCCGTGGGACACTCAAGCCAGCCCTCCCCCACTTCACTGCCACTTGCATTTTTGTCATATTTTCTAGGGACAGGCATTTGGCCTCATGTGCCCTTGTCCAAGCTCCCCCCAGCCCTTTCCCTTCCAGAAGACCCCCGCACTCCACTCTCTCCTGCCCCTCTTGCAGGGTCCTCCTGCCTTAGAGGACTGCGCTGGCTCCCACCCAACAAGGAGGGTGTGGGCCTGAGGCCGCTCATGCTGCGCTCCCGTCAGGGGCCTGCTTGCCCCAGCCCTGCCATGCAGGGTGCTCCTGCAGTGGCCTCCCTTTTCCCAGCAATGGAGTCTCCTTCAACACCTTCAAAGGTGTTGGGATCCTTCAAAGGATCCCTTTTTAAAGGGTACATTGGTATACTTTGTACCCAGCTGAGTCCATTTTCAGAGACTAAAGCCACAACACCAAGTTTGCCTTTGATTGTGGTAGTATCAAGAGATGGGGAGGGGTATGGTGGGTGCAGGCCCCAGGCACAGGCCAGGGCAGAGCCCTTGTCCCCACACGTGGTGGTGTGTTCACCTCTGTGCCTTCTCCTCTTCCATGGCCATCTGGGCTGCGGACTGGACAGTACACACCTCCACGCCTGAGCACACCTGCACACTTCAGCATTGCTGTTCCCGCTGCCCACGGGCATGTGATAAAGGCCACCTGAGGTCTGACTGTGAGTTCTATTCTTGTGGGGAGATCAACAGGCATTTGAGGCTTCTCTGGCTGTCAGGAGTCTTACTCCCCACATCAGATCTGATTCTTTCCCCATCATGGTCTTCTTAACATTACTTTAGCCCACGGCCAGAGGGCTACAGGGCCTGAGGCCAGTTTGGCTGTGAGGACTAGGGACCACAAGGGTCCTGCTGCTGCAAGAGGATGTAAGGAGCCAAGGAGGGGTCCTGGGGGCATCAGTGCCACCTCACTGTGGCCAGGTGAGATGAGAGGCAGCTGGGAGAGCTGCGGGGTGGGCATTATGCTAGCCCACGTGCCCTAGGATTGGGGTTAAATGGACACATTAGCTGTCACTGAGTAACAGACTCCTCCAAACTTAGTGGCCTATGGCAGCAGTATAACATTTGTCAGACAGTTTCTCAGCAGTTCCCCAGGGTGGTCAGGAGGTTTGGTGGCCGAGGGACGTGTCTGTGCTGAGCCTCTCCATAGCTGAGCACTTTAGGCAAGAGCCAGGCAGGTGCCACAATGTCTTTTACACTCTTGCTTTGGAAATCTTAAACCATTATTTTTTAATATTCTCTTGGTTGCACAGGTCAGCCCTGTTCACAGGACAGGACCACACAGGTTGAAAACACCAGTGCTGTCACAAAGCTGCTGCCACACCAGGCATAACAAACACTCAGGAGAACAGGGCTTAGACCAAAGGGTTATTTCTCACGTCCAAAAACCCTGAAAATAGCCACCTAGGGTGGGTGTGCTGCTCTGTGGGCTCAGAACCCCTCTTGTCTGGTTGCTCCTCCTGTTCACAAGAGCCCAGGAGGTCTGCTGGGGCTCTAGCTGTTCTCTCCACAGGCCAGAAAATAGGAAGCAGGAGAGAAGGGCATGCTCAGAAACTGCACACCCCGCTCATGTCAGAGCTTGGCCAGCTGGCTGCAAACACTGATGGGAGGCCCTGCTGCCGGGTACATGGTTCTCTATCTCAGGGTGCTATAGGAACACGTGAAATAGCACATCAGGGCTTAGCACCCATAGATCAGTGGTTAGGGCGCTGGCCACGTACCTGGTCCAGGCCTGCTAAACAACAATGACAACTACAACAACAACAACAAAAATAGCCGGGCATTGTAGCAGGCACCTATAGTGCCAGCTACGTGGGAGGCTGAGGCATGAGAATTGCTTAAGCCCAAGAGTTTGAGTTGCTGTGAGCTGTGACACCATCGCACTCTACCTAGGGCAACATAGTAAGACTCTGTCCAAAAAAAGAAAAGAAATAGCACATCAGGAAGTGGTGAGACACATCCCTGTCTGACAGGTGAAATGCTGGCACAGCTCTGGGGTTTTCATTCCTGGGTTCATGATCACTCCCCAGGGCAGTTACTCAGCCCCTCTGAGCCTTAGTTTCCTCCTCTGGAAAGAAGGATAATAATATGTTCACCTCCCAGGGTTGTCACAAGGTCTATGAGGAAAGGTGTGTCTAAGACCCTGACCCTATTCTCTGACTTAGGGGTACCTTCTGCATAGTAGGTCCCTTCCCTCAACCTCTACACCAAGGTGACGGTTGATCAAAGGTCATAGAAAGTTTTGCCACTGGTAGATAACTATCTCTCTGGATTCTATTCAGTGCCAGGGTACTCCCTACTCAAATTTGTGGTCTTCATCAGTTGATGAGGCCATTTGAATTTTAACAAGACCAGGCTTGCTGCTCTCAGTGGACTGTCTGTCCTCTGTTTTCTGGATGTGTAATGCTTTATATACTCACTGGCATGGCTGCTTTGTGCAGTTGTGGAGTCTGCACACTGTACAAAGGTACTGTACAGAAGGCAAGAGGGACTGAGATCCAGGCTGCTTTTTACTTACCGGGCTGGGGCTGACTGCCTAGAGGTGGGGCCTCATTCTTGTTTGCACAAGGATCCATCAACTTGCTGAGACATGTGCTTGAAGTGCCTTTTTTTTTCCTTTTTGTTGGAACAGAGTCTCAATGTGTCACCCAGGCTGGAGTGCATCATCATAGCTCACTGCAGCCTCAAACTCCTGAGCTCAAGCTATCCTCCTGCCTCAGCCTCCCGAGTAGCTGGGACTACGGGTGCCCGCCATCAGATCCTGCTAATTTTTCTATTTTTAGTACAGACAGGTCTCCCTCTTGCTCAGGCTGGTCTTAAACTCCTGAGTTCAAGTGATCTTTCTGCTTCGGCCTCCCAAAGAGCTGGAATTTCAGGCATAAGCCATCATGCCTGGCTGGGGTGCCTTTTTCTAATTCACATTTCTAATCCTACTTAACAGGGTATATTCTAATTTCTAACTCACATAATGCTGACAGGGCCCTGTTTGTTGGTTTTGCATTATCCAGCTTGCTTTTACTGGGGTAGGGGGACAGATTTATTGGTTCTTTTAACTGGGAAGGATGCAGATGGAGCCAGCTTCAGGCACTTCTGGATCCAGGGTTGGCTGTACCCTCTCTCCTACATCACATACTCAATTCTGTGTGTCAACTTTTGTTTCTCTTCAAGTGAGGGGAGGGCAAGGGGTTCTGGAGTAGGCAAGGGGCGGACAACACTTGGCATTCCCGCTCCCAGCCTTTGAGCACCCCTTTGGCAGACAGAAATCCAGGCAAAGGACTCTGGCTGGCCCACGCTTGGTGGGTCCTCTGTTGCCAGCCAAGGGACTTAGGAACCTACATGAAGTCTCTTCTAGGGGCCAGGGCCAGGCATGGGCAGCATGGCAGCTCACACAGATGTGTGGCCATTGCAGGGACACTCGGGTGCTTACAGGTTCTCCCTCTAGGAGTTCACAGCCATGTGGGGACCCCTGTAAGTGTCAGAAGGCTTCGGGCTTGGAGACCCACTTTCTCCCTGTGTTTTCCTTTCTTTCTAACAGGGCAGCACACTGAGAAAACGCAAGATGTACGAGGAGTTCCTGAGCAAGGTGTCCATCCTAGGTCAGTAGCCCCATCTGTCCAGGCATGGCCTCTGCCTTGTTTGAGCACCTGCAGCCACGTTGGCTGTTTTCCCATTCTCCCTATGGCTGGGGAGTTCTTAGTACCATGCAAGTTTGGGACACACACACGTGTGCACTCACGCATTCTCACATGCCAGCACACCAGGCACTGAAATGTCAGCTCCTCCTCCTTCCCCCAGAGTCAGTCATTCATTACTGCTGTCATGGTAACAGCTGTGGTCTTACTGCCGCCACAGTGACGGGTGAGACCCTCTCCCTACTCCCAGGGCTGAGCAGGCAGGCCCAGGCTGGAAGTTGTTTCCTTCTTCTGTGTCTTGGCTTTTGTAGGCCTGTCAGACACTCTTCCCGCCTAGCCTCCTATCCCCCCGTTTTGTTTTCCTTTGATTAATGCAATAGCTGCCAAGTGTGACCAGCTTCTCCACGGCCTTCCGGAGGAATAACAAGACTGTAATCCCCTCTCCCTCTCAGTCACCATTAGCCGCACAAAGTCCCCCCAAAAGTAACTGGCGGGACAATGCCTTGTGGCTGGCTTTGGCAGGCGGACGCCTTGGAGGGAGCCTGAGCTGTGGACTTTGGCATTTGTCCCCTCACTAGGAACTTGGCAACAGCAACTGTGCACTGGGGCCCTTGGGGTTCTCCTGTCTTCTCATCAGGGTCGGCCCCTAGAACCAGAAGCTTCACAAACTCAGCACAATCCACATGGGAAGGGGTGAAGCTACAAGATGCCCCCTGAGCCCACATGGTGGGGTCTCCCTTTCTGGGCAAGTTTACATGCCCTGGCTTTGTCTCATCTTGAGGCTGCAGACTGACCCCTGTGAGGTACTTTCTGGGTCACCTGCCTACATTGACTCTGCTCATCTTCCACAGTGCAGTGTGAAAAATGCCTTTCAGAAAAGGGACTGACCATTAAAAGTGAGACTCCCACAGCCTGTGTCACCTTGTTTCCCTACATAGGATCTACCACTTGCATGTGGTGTCCTAAGGCACAGAGATTCTGAATTTTAGTAAACAAATGCCCCCAGATGTTTTGTGTTTCATGAAATATCCACAGCCTTGAAACATTTAAAAAATTAAGGCCAAAAAGTTGCCATCTCTCAACATACAGTTTTTTTCTTTTTTTTTAAGACACAGTCTCATTCTGCTGCCCTAGTCAGAGTGCAGTAGCATCATCATAGCTCACTGCAGCCCCAAACTCCTGGGTTCAAGTGATCCTGCCTCAGCCTCCCAGGTATCTGGGACTACAAGTGCGCACCACCATGCCTGGCTAACTGTTTTCTATTTTTGCACAGATAGGGTCTCACGGTGTTGCTCAGGCTGATCTCGAACTCATGGGTTCAAGTGATCCTCCTGCCTCAGCTCCCAGAGTGCTAGGATTATGGACATGAGCCACTGCTCCCGGCCCCAACATAATAGTCTCTTCTGACAGTTTTCACCCAAGATTTATGTTGTAGGGAGATAAAGCTGTTGCTAATCTTGATTTGTCAGACCTTAGAATATTACAGATTTCAAATGTCAGAAAACACACTTGCTAATTAAATATGTGGAAATTAACTTCCTAACTACAACTGACTTCTAAAATTAAATGCCTCTTATCACTGACCTTGTCAGGAAACCAAGAAACAAAATGCTCTGAATTCATAGCCAGTCCAATTCTGTGTCCATTTCCTCCTAAGCATAAGCCATAGTTTTGCCCAAAAGGGACCTGCATTTTGTAGCAGCAAGGTGTGAGCTGAAGTGCTGCCCTACCTGGGATTGGGGCACAAACCAGGCGGCCTCACCCCTTCCCCAAGCTACATCTGCTCAGCCCCAGGGTTGCAGGAGCTTTGTCCTCTGTGTGTGTGGTATTGGCAGGAGTGTTTAAGGAGAGAAATATTCTTCCTAACCTAGATCTAAAATAAATGCTTTGCTTTTTATTTTTAGCTTCTGGCCATAAAAGTTTATTTCGCCAAAAAGAAATAGTTAATCAGGTGGTCATTATTTTCTTATAAAAGTTTCACCATTATTTTTTTTTTCTCCCAAGGGTTAGAGATGGATAATGACTGGGAAGGAAAGGCAAGAGAAGAGTTGATGAATTTGCAAGCTTTTGCAGATAAACTTGGCATTGGAATAAAATATTTTAACCTGAAACAATGGAAGGTCTACTCTGCCTTGATTATGCCACATAAATGCAGTTCCATGTTCTTGGAATAGTCCGTGAAGAGTGGTGTTCTTTTTGAATGGGTGATTGCTTCCACCACTCAGAGTTATTTTAAGCTACTCAGTAGCTGTAGTGCTTAGCAGGGACTCTTACCTGCAAAACTATAGGCAGCTCTATTCTTTCGAACATAACAAAAGTATTTTCAGACTAACTTAACCTGGAGTCAATTTTCAGCCCGTTTTACTTACATTAAGTTGGCTGCAGGTGTTGTATTTGAAGCTGTCCCCACCCCTTCCCCCCACTGTGCCATCCACCCACTGCCAGCACAGCCAGGCCTGTGGGATGGGCTGCAGGGAGCTGGCCTGGTGACCCTGGCTGCTGTCTGCTTCTTCATTCATCTGTCTTATGAAGCTAACACCCAGGTGTTTCCTAAGGACGAGTTTTGAGAACAGCCTTGTGCTGACCTTGGCAGCCAGATTCGGGCCCCTGGTGACCCTGTCTTTGTCCTCCTGTCACAGAGTCCCTGGAGAAGTGGGAGCGCCTGACTGTGGCTGATGCACTGGAGCCTGTCCAGTTTGACGATGGAGAAAAAATTGTCGTCCAGGGGGAGCCAGGAGACGACTTTTTTATCATCACTGAGGTGGGTCTCCTTAGGGATGGTGACACTCCCAGGGCACCACTGCTGTGTGGACTTGCCCTCCTGTTTTTCCCCTGCACTCCAAACATACTTTCCTCTGGAAAAGAGAACTGACCCCATGCTCCCCATGACCCCACAGCCCCCTGACCCCATAACTCCGTGCCCCCATTCCCCCAACCTCCTCATTACCCCCATGACCTTCACAACCTCCATGAGCCCGGTGCCCTCCATGACTCCCATACCCCCACATCCCCACACTCTCTGTGACCCCTCCCCTTATCCCCCCTGCTTGCCTACACTGAATACCTCATGGAGCGGGTGGACAATGGCTCGCACTTCACCACCGCAGATCCCTCCCATCCTTATGTGTTGAGGCTCTTCCTAAAATGGCGGCAGATATAAAACCTGCATGGGTGAGAAACCCAGGGACCTGTGCCTGTCATGGGGGCGCCCTCTCCCCAGGGGTTAATGCTGGGAGAGACCTAGGGCAGAGCCTCCCTGCAGGTGGCCTAGGCACAAGCGCATGACCTGCCATGGCTCTGTGAACGGTGTGGGTGGCTCATTCCCGCTTCTTGGGTCCTCTAGGGCAAAGAGGATTTCACATTTGTGTCTCGATGCCCAGCATGGTGGAGTTTGCACCATGCCATGTCCTGCTGTCCCTGAAACATCCACAGCATGGGCAGCAGAGGGTTGTGCGCCGTCTGGAGGGAACACATCTTATCACTCCGGGTTTCTGGGAAGACAAGGAGGGTGTCACCAGAATCGAGCTGGCACATTCTCTGAGTCTAGGCTATGTGGTGTCAGGGAGCCCCCAGGCACCACGTGTGACCTGACACGTCCACATCAGAGTGGAGCAGAGAGCCTGGTCATGGGCGAGGACACACACGACTCACAAACATCAGGCTCTGTGATGGACACGGCCGCCTTCACCAGGCTTCTCATCAAAGAGCACATCTGTTCTGTGAGCGCCGCTTCCTGCATGTGCTGTGTTCTGCCTTTCCCTTTGGTTGGCGACTGAGGCTTGACCTTCTGTGTTTCTTTTGGCTCTGGGAGCTGGGCCCAGTTTCCCAGGGTTATCTTGGAGGGTTTGCTGTGGCTGTGTGGCTTGTCAGGAGCAGCTAAGTCCAGGGGGCTCCTATAGAGTGCCCCTGTGGTGCTGGGTGGGTGCCAGCTGCCCCTCTCAGAGTCCTCTGCACCTGCTGCCCATGAGGTTTCCAAGAAGGGCCCTGTAGAGGGATTTGGGGCTGGGGACTGTCACTGGCCTTCATGGAGAGTCCCAGACCATGGACTGGAGCAGGGGTTGTGGACAGGGTGGGATGGGAGCATGTCTGCACGAGCAGCTACTGTGCCAGCCCACGGGCGTCACCCACAAAGGGAAGGGTTGGCTTTCAAAACATTTTGGTCTTCTTGACAACTTGGATTTTCCCTTCCTCTACTCCACCACAGTTGGTGAGTCATGGTGGATCCCCAGGTTCACAGGGGTCAGAGCTTCAGAACTGATGCATCCTTGGGGCTCCAGCTACTGCTGACAACTTGGTGTCCCTGGCCCAGCTCTACAGGTGCAATGTCAGTCCCGGCACCAGCCCACTCCCCCTGCGAGGATGTCTCAAGGGCAGGGCCAAGCCGAGCTGCCTGATAAGCTGTGGTTCTGCTGTTGGTTGCTTTCATTTCTGTTTCCCTGAAGTGGTACGTGGAGAAGGCTCCATGTTTCCTCTTGCAGCTGACACCAGCATCCTGCTCTGCCTTCAGGGGTTGGACATTTTCCCCAAGTTGCCATCACTCCTCCTTGAGTGATTTCTAAATCAAATTGTTTTCTTAGTTGTGCCTTTGGTGGGTCACAGACACCCTTTGTGGGTGAACTACGCATTGCTAGGGAGTGGAGTCTGGACCCCCTGCCTTACCCAGTTCCTTCATCTGACTGCCCAGATCTGCCTGGGGTACCCTCTGGCCAGGGCTTGCTCAAGAGGGCCCAAGGCCCCACAAGTTCTTCAATGACAGCCTGCTGGTACCTGGCCCCACCCTGTGGGGAGGTGGGATTATTTCAGGGCCAGTTTCCCCTTGGGTGTGGGAAGTCCACAGAGGAGCCCCTTACCCTGTGCAGGTATGAGGAACAGCTCCTGCAGACAACTGGTGTGCCCTGAATCCCTGCTGGCCTTCGTGGCCAACTCCACTGAGGGCCAGGTGTCTTGGGAATTGGTGGTGATGGGAGAGCAGCACTGGCTGCAGGGCCCCAAGTGTATGTGGGCCGGGAGGAGGTGTCTGTGCAGGAGCAGGGTGCACTGCGAGGGAGGTCATCCTTCCTCTTCCTCTTCCCCTAGCCCTGCCCATTCACACCAGCTGCCAGCTCCACAGACATCTGATCCTCAGAGCTCTTGGAAAATATTCTCAGCAGAGCATACAGAGTCATTTTTCTCAAGTGTAAAACTAGGAGAAAACTCCTGGCGCAGATAGAGAAAACACCCGTGGGTTGGTGGGAGTCCCGCAGCGCTGGCCTGTGCACGCTTCTCCTCACCAGCTCTGCTCCTACATCCTGGGTTGGGGGCTGCTCTTTTCTTCCAAACAGGCCTGGGAGCAGCTCTGGCCAAGGAGCTCAAAGTTGGGACAATGCCCTGCATCATGAGGCAGAGGGACCGGCAGGGCAGGAGCTTGGCCAGCCTCCCCAGAGAGGGACAGCACCCAGGCCTGTTTGGGAGAGAGCAGACTGTGTGGAGGGCGCCAGGTCCCAGGAGGCGGGAGGCCCAGCTGTCCTATGACATCATCAGAATTCATGTCTTCCCCATCCCGCTCTCCAGGAAAACTGAGGAGGGTTTGGGCAGGGGGGCTGTGGGTTTCAGTGTGGCTCGAGTTCCCTCTCCACATTCCACATTTAGAGCTTTTCCAGGCCACCAGAGTTCCCCTCCCTGAGACCTCCCCATGGGCTGGGGGCAGCTGGACCCTGAGAGCTTGTTCTCCATAAAAAATCCCGAGACTGAAATTCCCCAGCCCGCTCCCACACGGGCAGCAGCAGCCTGGGAGGTGTTGCCATGGGAACGCTAGATTGGATTTATCTCCTCTCTTAGCAAATTAATTTTATGAATGTCCACAATGTTGAAGCAACTGCAAAACACCACGTTTCAGAGCCACCCTCAGGCCTGGGAACGTTTCCTTGCTACTCGGAGCCCGGCTGCTCTGGGAGCTGTATCCGGAACCAGGAGGTGGCAGATGGTCTGAGATCCACTGATCCCAGGAAGGAGACACCCACAGGGCCCAACTGAGAGCCTCGTGTGCATGTCCTGACCTTGCTCAGGGTCAACCTGTGCGTTCCTGTGGGGCCTGGGGGATCATGGGGGTGTTGCTCTGTGTTTGACACCTTAGAACGGTCATTACCCATGTTACCTGCTGCCCCATGACTACTTTTATTGTCACCCTTTTGGTTCCTACAGGTCTCTCTTTGGGGGTCGCTGCCTGGGGAGGGTTTTGCAGCAGAATGGGGGCTGTGGGGCTACATATAAGGCTCAGGGTTCGGTTTGTGCTGAGTGGTCCCTGGACGGAGAGAGTGATAGGGATAAGAGGCACAAACCCCGGTCTCCCGGGGGGCAGTGTTCTTGGAGAGGAAGGCACTTGAGGGCTTAGAGAGAAATGGAGCAAGGTCCAGAGAGAGGGCGCTCGGGAGGCATCAAGGAAGGTGCTGCTCAGATGGGGGGCCCTCCAGGAAGATCTGGTGTGGCTGTGGGACAGCCAGGGCATGTCAGTCAGAGGGGGGCTCGGCTGGGGCCAGGATGCCCAATTCCACTCTGGGCCTGGTAGCAGCCACCAGAGGTGGTTGAGGCTGGTTTGCAGAGGAGAGAGAGAGTCTTACCCACCAGCCAAGGGGTCTCCACTGTGTCCTGCATGGGGGATAAACTGTGAAAAAAGGCAGCCCAAGCAGTGGGAAGTCACCAGGGGATGGCAGGGACTGAGGCAGCAGTAGCACAGACTCTGCAAGTAGAGATGGGCTGCAGGTGTGAGTGGAGGTGACAGACTGGGAAGGTGGGGGTGGTGAGTTTCAGGCACTGGAGAGTGAGCTGGAGAAGGTGGACATGGAGAGGGTGGCTGACCCCAGCAAGGACAACAGAGTCACCCATGGCAGGTGGTGCCTACAGAGGCTGAGGATCTCCTGGGTGGGGATTGTGGTACGATTGGCAGGGGGATGGGGGCAGATCTCAGGGTGGGGGTGGGTCTCACACACCCTGGAGCTCCTGAGTAAGGAGTTTGAAAGTCCACTTGCTATGGTAAGAACAGGAGCCAAGGCCACAAGAGCTCTCCCCTGACCAGTGGGCTCTGCAGCTTTGGGTTGCATGGGCCCCATATGAGAGGACAGGGCAGGTGAGACTGTGGGTGGTGCCACATCTTCCTTTGTCTGGGGGGGTCTCAGAGTGCCTTGAAGGACAGCCTGCTTGGCCTGGCCTCTCGGACGCACCTCCTCCAGCAGAAGAATAAAAAACATTCCTCTGGGCTGGGTGGGAAGAAATGCTTTTCCAGAGGCTCGAGACTGGGCACAGAGCCCACCACCCCAGCCCTGCGCTGGCTCCATATGCACTCAAGAGGTCTTTGTGGGGACAGTGGCAGTTCCTGGAGCCCTCTGTGTCTGGCCATAGGTGGCCTGTGGTGTTTGCTGGCTCCTTGGCCCAAGAGATGTTGGGGTACACAGCATGTCTGGCTTCGCCCTGCCTGGTGTCCTTGGGCTGCCAAATACTTCCCTGTTCTGGCCAGCATAGCACCTCTGCTCAGACCCCACTGGGGTAGTAGTCCCGGCTGGCTCCAGTGGAGCCAGCCCACAGAGAGGAACACCTGTCTACTTGGCTCTGGATTGTCTGCTTTCTTGTACAGGATGGCCTTGTTCTGGGGCTGGGGAGGCCCCATGACCTGGTGAAGACCCCCTTTGTAGGTGAGAGTCCCCCAGACGGGCTCTGTCCTGGCACACCTTAGCTGTCCTCTCCTGGTGGGCTGGACTTGAGGCCCAGCAGCTCGTGGAGCAGGGAACTGGGGTGCCCCACTGAACAGTGCAGTGGCCATGCCACAGTGACATGGGCATCTAGCTTGCCTTTTATATCCAGCAGGTCCCCATGTGAACTGAGGCCCCCACAGTGGACTGTTCTCTAAGAACCTTGTGTAGGGAGGACCCAGTGAGAGGCTGAAGCAGCCAGCTTTCTTGCACTCTGAATTTGGGCCTTACAAACAATGACTCAAGTAAAATGCCACTTGTGGATGAAGATGGTGACCTTGACATGTCTTTAGGAAAGGATAGTGCCGTCGCCTGTCTGCCCCTGGACATTTGTGTGGTTCCTCTGACGGGCACCTTTGCCTTGATATTTTCTGAGTTTTTTCTTAAAGTAAGAATATTATAAAATGTTCAACACACCTCCCATGAAAGTATAAAAAGCACCATCCTTCTCCCTACCCCCAAATCCCCAAAGAGACTAAACAAGCCCCCCAGGGCCCGGGCTTCCCATCTCAGACATTTCCAGATCTTGTTTCTCACCCGTATCTTCGCACACCGACGCGCGGGCGTTCCCAGACGAGACAGATGTGGAATGTATCTGTAGGCCTCCAAGGTCCTGGATTATCCCGGACCAGATTCCTGGCACCAGAGTGAGGAGAGTTAAGCACCGTGCAAAGACTGTTGCCATAAAGACGGATGTTTTGGCCAGATGCACAGTTTGGGACAAATCAATTTGCGGGGGTGTCTGGCCACTGCACCCCCACATTGTTCACCCGCCTGAGCTGGGCTGGGGCTGCTGTGGCTGTGGATTCCTTGCGTCGGAGTATGGCCCCTCCATGCTCCTCCTCCCAGACTTGGTCATGGGGTCTGGGTCCTTGGGCTTTGGTCCTTCTGGGACATCTTCACACCTGCATAGGCTCCAAGTGGTAAACGCTTGTCCTCATGTGTTCTGAATTTGGCCACGTCTGTCTGTCTCATTCGCTAGTCAGGGACTCAGTCCCACAGCTGTGGCTCCCTGGCACCTGCAGCCCTTCCCTGGAGTTGGCTGCTGGCAGGACTTGAAGGAAAGGCTCTTGAAGGGGTGGCTTCCTCAGGAGCACAACACAAGGCCACCACACCCCACAGCTCCTGTGCTACCAGGACAGAAGCAGGAGAACGTGAGGAGTCCAGATGGAAGGGGTAATTAGTGACACAGTAGTCTAGGGTCCCGCCCCAGGCAGGGGGACCTGTAGGAGCCCAGAGCATGACCCCCGAGGAGTGTGTGAGGCTGAGGTTGATGTATGCCAGGGTTTCAGTGCCCAGAAGTTTTGGAAAAATTTTTATTTTTTAAAAATTGTGGTAAAATACACGTAAGATTTATTATGTTTGCCCTTTTTTTTTTTTTTTTTGCAGTTTTTGGCCGGGGCTGGGTTTGAACCCACCACCTATGGCATATGGGGCCAGCACCTTACTCCTTTGAGCCACAGGCCATTTTTAAGCATGCATTTCAGTAACATTAAGTACATTCAGAACGTTGTACAACCCTCACCACCTTCCACTGTGGAATCTTTCATCTTTTCAGTCAAAACTCTGCCATTATACTCACTCCTCACCACCCCAGCTCCTAACACCCACCATTCTGCTTCTGTCCCTGTGAGTTTGACTACTCTGTGTACCCCATTTAAGTGAAATCACACAGGATTTGTCCTTTTGTGCCTGGCCTGTTTCACGTAGTATAGTGTTTTCAAGGTTCATTAGGGCTATGGCATGAAGCCTGATTAATATTCCATTGTATGTATGGACCATGTTGTATTTATTCAGCCAAGGCTTTTTCTTATGCTACTGCCCCTGCTAATGGTGATGATAGTGATGATGGTGGTGGTGTTGGCAGTGATGGTGTGGCGATGGTAATGATGATGGTGACAGTGATGGTGATGATGGTGGTGGTGTTGGCAGTGATGGTGTGGCGATGGTAATGATGATGGTGACAGTGATGGTGATGATGGTGGTGGTGTTGGCAGTGATGGTGTGGCGATGGTAATGAGATGGTGATGGTGAGATGGTAATGAGATGGTGTGGCGATGGTAATGAGATGGTGATGGTGAGATGGTGACAGTGATGGTGATGATGGTCATGACGTGACAATGGTAATGATGATGGTGACTAATACTTTTTGTGCTTTAAATATTTTGTGTGTTAAATATTTTCATATTTAACTCATTCGATCCTTTGGAATCTCTGAGGTAGTGACCATTATCCTCCGAATGTTATGGATGAGGAAATGCATTGAGAGGAGAATTTCACGAGTCCAGACCTCACCAGCCTCCTGGTGCTCCTCAGACTCCAACAGGTGATAAAGCCTTTGACAGTATCTGCAGGCACCGTACCCACTGCCTTTCCTGAATTTCCCAGTACCTGGTGGAGTCTGGATAAGTTTATCTCACTTTACAGTGGGGGAATTGAGAGAAGTAAGGTAGTATGTCTGTGGTGCCCAGCACCTGAGGACTAGACCCCTGTGGCTGGCACTATTCCAGTGAGCAAGGTGGCTCCATGGGTGCTCAGAAAATTCTGCCTGCTTTGCCCAGTGAGTCCTCCAGAAAGTCCCCACAATGACCCAAGCAGTTTGAAACAGCAATTTGGGCAAAATATTAACAAAAATCAATCAACGAATTTGCCCACTGTGGGAAGTTTCCTCTGCCTCTTTCTCTGGCCCTCTGTTGGGGAGGCACTCTTGACCCTCTTATGTATGTTTATAGCCCCTCTGAGCATGAGACTCACCCCAGGCAGGAGAAGCCGGTACCCTGGTGTGGTCTCAGACCTGGCTGTGAAGGGATCCGGGGCAGCATTGGATTCAGGCCTCACTGTCTCAGGTGCTCCATGAGGGCTTCATGAAGGTGGCAGTGGCTGTAGCTGCAGCCTGTGGTCACCTGTCCTCCTTTGGATTTGAAGGACAAATTGCTTAGTAGCAAGGCCAGCATTTGTGCTCTCCTTTGGATTTTGAGTTTCTAGAAATATCTGCTACTGGAGACACCCAAGCTGAATGCCTTTGGGGTCCAAAGACCTTCCAAAAGCTGCCCAAACTACTGCCATACCCATCCTGGCCCTTGGGTAGCCCAGGGTGTGGGTGACCCCTGACGGACCACCATGAGAGCATCTGGAATTATTCCTGCCATATTTCCACCTCTTGCTAAACCATAAAGAAATACAATGAAGCTTGTGGTGGGTTTGTTCTCCTTTGCCTTCTTGCTGAAGATGTTGAATCATCTTCTGGGTTGAAGGCTCAGGAAGGCACCTGGGCAGGTGAACGCAAACACCTGTCATCTGTGGACCCTGAGTTCCGAGACATGTGATCCCAAAACTGGGAGGTCAGTGAATTGCCACTTGGGGACAGTGGGCTTCCTGTGGTCTTCCTTCTTGGCTGCAGGGCTGGGAACCTAACTATCTTCCTCCCATCAGAAGCTGACCCCCTTTGCTTTCATGAATTCATTCTGGAGGCACTTTCCAGGTGCCAGGCCCTGTCTGGGGTGCGCACACCTGGACGCACTCCCATGCCCTGCAGCATGCAGGGGCTAGAGCAGCTGGTGGGCCCCTGGGGTGGGACACCTGTAGCTTTGGCAGGTTCTGGTGGGGCCTCTTGAGTAAACAGCCCACAGCCCAGGCTCCCTGCAGGGGCTCTTTCTGCTTCTCTTCTTCCTTCTGGAGAGGGGTTGGCCCCTGCAGAGGCAGCCTGCTAAGGATGTTCAGGCTTATTCATCCCTAACTGGAAAAAAAAGCTGAGGTATCTCATGGACAGGAGGACCGCGGGCCAGGTGTGCAGCCTGACCTCACAGGTGCACACAGAGACCCACAGGGCCTGGGGGCCTGGCCACTGAAGGGTGGGGGTAGGCAGTCCCAGGGAGCGGGTGCTACTTGAAGAGGTGCCAGTGTGTCAGGCAGGGTCAGACTGGCTGCTAAGTCAGAGTGGAGATTTCATAACCTCATCTTTAGGTCTCTGGCGTCAGCGCCCTGGTCGGCATGTGGGTGGATTCAGGGCCCATTTGTCCAGTGAGTGAAAACTGGCTGAGGAAGTGACTTGGCTGAAGTGGCAGGTTGGGGTCTGGCGTCCCAGCTGGAGGGAGCATCCTAGCCGGCATTCTGCACCCAGGCCTCATGGAGGAAGGTTAGTGTCTGAGGAGGAAGTGCAGTGGTAGGAGGCTGAATTGTGTCTGGGTGTCTGCGCAGGCATCACGAGCAGATGGATCTGTGGGCGTCAGGAACCCTTTAGAGCTTTATCTGGATCCCCTGTGGCCATCAGATGGAAGAGCAGTGATGGAGGACCCAGTGTGGGAGAGACCCTGGGAGCCAGGGCTCCACATCTTTTGGGTTGGTGTGGGGAGGGGACAGAATCCCCAGCACTGTCGTTGGCAGGAGGCCATCATCTGGGATGGGGCCTGTAGACAGAGGATTAGGTGGGAGCAGATGACCCTCCAGCTGGAGGTGCCTGGGGCCATCATGCAGAGGCTTGTGGTTGAAACCAGCTGGACCTGGCAGCAATGATGACTGGCCCCCATCCACCCTGAGAGGTAGAGAGAGGCTGAGTAGTGCTGAGGGACTGATCCAGAAGTGGCAGCTCACTCGTGGGGCAGGCACCCTCCCCACCTTGGCAGGCAGCAGGGGTGATTGTAGCTGTGTCAGCCTGGGGCCTCTGCTCGCCCTGGTTCCCTGGGACATGCAGATGCTCTCTAAGCAGATGGCAGAGAGGAACTGGGCCACAGAAGGGCATTGAGGGCAGGGTTCGGTGCGTCCAGCTGGTGGCCACATGCCCCCCTCTCCTGCTCCTCACACCCTATGGTGGGAGCTGATACAAACAACACTCCCCCTCCCCCCCACCTGCTGCTGCAGGAGCACCTGCTGGAGCTTCCCTTACAGCTACTTTATGTCCACCTAATGGGCAGCACCTGGCTTCAGAAAGAACTGAGATAATAACTAGATTTGTAGAAAGGAAGAATCTGAACCACGCAGGGCTTTAATTGCCTCTCCTGGTACACAGGCGGGGGCAGGGGGACAGTGCAGGGTTAGCACCTGTTCCCTTTAGTGAAGCCCTGGCACCAGATCCACAGTAACGTCTTGTTTTCCCACAGAAGCTGCTGGGCTGTACCTTTGCCAGGGCCCCAGACCTCATGGATGAGCCATTAAACGTTGGCATAAAAACTGACCTTGGGCTGCTCACCAACCAGAGTGTGTTTTTGCAGTTGCTCTGAGGACAGTTTGCAGCCCAGTGTGTGTGAAGTACATGTGCACCTTCTTGGTCAGCCTGGCCTAGGGTGGCCGGGCAGGGGCATTAGCAGGGAAGTGGCTCAGACTACAAATAATGAGAAGCAGCTCAGCTTCCTCCAAAATATCTGGACCCTGTAGTGATCTTAGGAATGCTCAGGAAAGTCACTGCCTTAGGGGCAGAAATGGATTTGGGTGGGAGTTTCAGTTGAAATTGCCTTCCCCATATTTATTGTGCTGTGGGGCTCATTTATTCAGGGGGAAATCATAAAGCTACATATTTTCTGGGCGTGGGCAGGTCTAATCCTCCATGTGTGTGTTTGTGTGTGCATAGGTGTGTGCTGTGCTTGTGCTCATGTGCAGGATTCTGAAGTCCAGAAACACACAAGCAAACCATGCTTATATAGGAAAAAGTCATTGGGATGAGGCAATTTTCCAGGCTTTGGGAAATTTATTAAAAGCGGGAATTTGCCATCCATCTACTCTTACTATTTACTCACGTGTTCACCACCCTCTTGACAATCTGTCAAATTTGATGTGTGTGGAGCTGTTGCTGAAATGAAGGTTGTTTGTCCTCACCCCACCTCTAAGGCTAGTTGGCTCTTCCTCTTCTGTGAGAGGAAGCTGGACCCGAGAAGCTGAGTGCCCTGCCTGGGACTGGCTAGCAGTCGTGGGGCCAGGCCTGACTCTGTGGCACCCTAGGCTTCGGCCATAGCCTCTGGTGCCTGTTCAGTTTCTGGTCATGTCAGGAAGAAGCCTCCTGAGGCTGGAGTGTCCAACACCTTTCCAGCTTCTGCCTTTTTGTGTTTATTTTTTTAGTTTTTAATTTATGGAAAGTGATTCTGACATTTACGGTACTAAGTTTCTTTTAAAATATATTTACTTAGCTGGGCAGGTGCAGCACACCTGTAGTCCCAGGCACTGGGGTGACTGAGGTGAGAGGATTGCTTGAACCACGGTGTTTTGAGTCCATCGGAGCAATATAGCAAGACCCTCATCTCTAAAAAAAAAATCAATAAATAAAAAATAAAATAAGGCAAGGCATGGTGGCTCACACCTGTAATCCTAACACTCTGGGAGGCCAAGGCGGGTGGATTACTTGAGCTCATGGGTTCAAAACCAGCCTGAGCAAAAGACGGTCTCTACTAAAAATAGAAAAATTGAAGCAAGAGGATTGCTTGAGCCCAAGAGTTGGAAGTTGCTGTGAGCATAATGCCATTGCACTTTACCCAGGGCAACAGCTTGAGACTCTGTCTCAAAAATAAATAAATAAATAAATAATAAAATATTTAGATAAAATAAATGTATTTTCCTCTTCCCATACTTCATGTAAAGGGACTCGGAGCCTATGTGCTTTGGTCTGCTTCCTTCTCTTTTTTTTTGCAGTTTTTGGCCGGGGCTGGGTTTGAACCCGCCACCTCTGGCATATGGTGCCGGCGCCCTACCTCTTTGAGCCACAGGTGCCACCCAGGTCTGCTTCCTTCTCTTCACAGCATGTCCCAAGGCTCCTGCCCCCTCCCTGGTACGTGTGTAATGTTCCATTGCAGGAGCAGATCACAGTTCCCTCGCACTCCTCCTCTTGGTGGCATCTGGGCTGTTTTCATCCTGGGCTGTGAGCACTGTGAACTTGAGCGCTGGTACATGCCTGGTGTGAGCCCTGGGTTGAGTCTTCTTGTGTTTGAGAGTTGTCCCTATACCACTTGGGGCTTATGCCAGGACCTGAAGAGGCTGACACCAGCCCCTACCTGCCCCGACTGCCCCTGCTCCAGCCTGTGTCCTCCCATTCCCAGGGCAAGCTCCTTCCCCTCACAGCCTCTGTGCCAACCCCTACTTGCTGCCTGGGACATGCGGTCTGCTCGGGCTGCTCCTCTTGCTCCTCAGACCTCTGCTCCAAAGTCACTGTCTGGGTTGGGTCTTCATCGATGATCCCCTGCTTCTGTTGTCTCCACCAGCACACGGATAGTTTGGGCTGCATCTGCCTTATGCATTGTCATAATCCCAGCTGTGGAACACGCGTGGCACATCATAGTTGCTTAGCAGATGTTGGATGAATGAATGAAGACAGCCCTAGAAGAATAAGTAAAAGGGAGATGTGTCACCAGCTCTGAGTGAGGTGCATGACCTGGGTTCCTGGGGTCACCATCCACACCTGGGCTCTCTCTTCTACCCGGGGTACTGGCTCTTAAAGCAGAGACCTTGCATCCCCATCTTCCTCCAGCTCTGTGATCTGATTGACCAGGACAAGGTCCTTAGAGCTCAAAGCAATTGAGGTTTCTAGCCATCAAGAGGGACTGCTCCAAGGGCTGGGGAGACTGGAGACCCCCTTCTGTGGGTGGTTTACACCAAGACCATGGTAGGTCTTCTCGTTAGCAAAGTCCAGTGTAGAAAATCAAAAAGTTGACTTTGTTTTTGATTTGCAGAAAATGTTTAAAAGCTAAAATAGTGACAGGGAAAACAGGTCCTTTGTAATCCCTCCATGGCAGACACCAGCAGTGGTGACGTTCTGTGGTGCTTGCTCCTGGGTTGCTCCCTGTGGGTATGTGACCTGGTTTATTTTTAGATTTGAATTAGAAACAGTAAGTGGGAAATTTGGGGAATATGACCTAGAGTTTTGGCAAGCATGTTTTTCCAGCCCAAAAAATCCAGACTCACAATCCTCCTGAGAGCATCTGTGCCAGTTTCACGGCAGTCTGGGAAACAGAGCTGAACAGGAGCTTTCTGCCCTTGGGAGGCATTGGTGTGTCTCACATTGGGCAGCCTAGAGGACTGAGAGGACGGTCCTCAGCCTGCTGGCGGGAGGTCAGCCCCTCTGACGGATCGGTCCTGTTCTCCTTCCTCTGCGATTCCCTGGCTCTCTGCTCCCAGACGTGGCGGCTCATGCAGACAGTCGTAGATGGGCAGTCATAGGAGGGGTGATCGATGTTTGGAGAGAAGTGGCAGAGCTGGGATTTGAATGCTCCAGGGTGCTCATCCCAGGTGGAGAGGGAGGGAAGGGGACAAAACCCAGGCCACCCAGCCCTGAGAGGAGAGTGAGCTCTCAGCTCCACTCCACGTTGACTTAGCAGCTGGGCAGAGGGCACAGAGGCCGCAGAGGGCCCTGCTGCTGACAGGGCAAGGGGCGGCTGAGTGGTCAAGTTTAGTGCACATGAATGTGGTGGTTTTGCATGACACCGTTTAGTATCCTAGGAGCAGAGTGAGGTGCCTCTGTCTTTAATGACCTAGGCTTCCCATCTCCCCTGGGGCAGATGCTAGGCCCCCATCCCCAAAACATGGTGGTCTGAGCTCAAGACAGCTGTACTGCATTTGGAGAGAGGATGAACTTAGCCACAAACATGGGCGGTTGGTGTGCCTGGTGCTCATGGGGTCTCTGGACTAACACTTGGGCAGACACCAGGTGCCTCCCTCTCACACCAGGGTGGGGCCCATAGCAATGCCTAAGTATAGAAATTCCAAAATGGAGATGGCTCCTTTGCAGAAGATTGTTACACATATTGACCACATTTTATCCCCTCTTTGAAAATAGTATTTCAAAAGACTTGACTGCATCCCACATGCTCCTAAGTGCTCTCCTGATTATACAATAGATGCCAGTGGGAGGCTTCATTCATTTGATGCAAATCACATATAGCAAAGTGTTGGTGGAGCCATCAGGAGTGACTGGGGCTGGGAAGGGTGTCGGCCATGGATGCGGCCCTGAGCAGTCGGTCTCTAGAGATTTCCTCTGTGCCTTACACAGTGCCCGGCACACAATGGGTGTCAGTGGATCTTTATGAATGAACATGAGAGTGGTGTTCTCTCATGTTCAGGCTTGCTGGTGGTCTCGCAAAGGCTGCGGGGTTACAGGCTGGGTGGGTGGATGGCACCTGGGTGTTCAGAATGACAGAAACTGAGCATCCCTGCAGCAGATGCCATTGTGGGGAGTCATGAGGGCATGGTAGTGGCTGTGCTTCCTCATAGCCTGAGCCAAAGCAGGTGCTTTCTGAGAGGAGCCTCTGGGGGACTGGGAGTGAACACAGCTTGCACCTGGCTGCCAAGCTGCCTGAGAAAGAGGCACCAGGTATCCAAGGGCAGCGTGACCTTGTAGCAAGTTCACACGTCCTGGGCTCCATCCTCAGCCCCAGCGCTGCCTCTGTGTGGCCGTGGCCAAATTGTATAACATCTCTGGGTTCTCACCTGTGAAGCAGGCATGTAAAGTCCTGGATGCAGCAGCTGCTGGACAGTGGTGAGGCAGACAGCAGAGGTTTGAAAACTGAATCTGTCCACGGTGTTAGGGAAGGGGTCTGGCCTGAAGACGCTCACACTTAAAAAAATCCATCTAGGTAGGAGGTAACTTCATCTTCTCTAGCTGCCACCAATTGTGAGACTGCCATGAGGAAGTGCTGCCAGCTAGAGCCGTGAGGCATCCTGAGGCCAGAGACGACCAAGGGTGGAAAACGTGACTTTGCGCAGGCACTGTGACAAATGACAAATGGTGACGAGGTCGTCAGCTGCACAGACCCCATGGTGGGTGGCCCGCCGTGAGCTACGCCTGCCTCCTCCTGCCCTCAGTATCCCATCGATCCTTTCCCCCATCCCAGCAAGTGGTCAGGCCAATGAGGAGGAGGGGAAATTCACAGAAGCTTATGGAAAAGTTTCCCGTTGATGAAGAGAAACTTGCTAGAAGATGTGAGTTCTCTTTCCCTGCATATAGCGACTCCCATAGCTGCAGCAGCCTCTGTGCCTCTGTGAGAGACGTGACAGGGGATGGGGTACCTGGCTGGAGTCCCAGAGCAGGGACAAGAATAGGCCTAGGCTCCCAACACATCCCTGAGCCTAACCCTAACCCTGAGTCAGCAGCCCTGAAGCCCCAGTTCCGTGAGTAGGTCATCTGTGTCAGACTCAAGGAAACTCATTTGGGTTTTTGCTACTTGGAGTCAATAGTGTCTGAATGTTGATCTAAGCCCAAGTTTCAATGGGGTCTTCTGTAAACCAGAAGACTTCAGGTCCATCACTCAGATTCTAGGAGGAAAATGGCCCCAATTATAAAACAGAAAGTTGCTAAAAATGAAATGAACACAATTTGTATATGTAATACATAAAAAGGTACCATGTATAAGTGTTAAATGAAGTCAAGGCAACAGGCTGTCAAGCAAATAATGCCTCTCATGGCTGTTCTCATGTGTGCAGGGCCTGCCGGCTCTAGACCCCTCTCAGCCCTGCTCCGGGTCATTGCGTAGAATTCTTGGGGCAGCAGAGGTTGGGAAGCCAAGAGCTCTGGCCTTTGGGAAGAGCAGGCTGGAGGGTTCGACATGGAACTCAGAGCTATGCCTAGGACACCAGGGGAACAGCTAAGGACTGCTTCATCTCCCTGTGGTGTCTGTACCCATTCCTGGGGACTCTGGCTGGGACTGGGGTTGTGGGCGCCGCAAGGGCCCTCTCTTTGTCTCCCTCCCTGCCTGGTCATGGTGCTCAGCAGAGCAGTCTGTTTACATGTCATGCTCCATCCATCAGCTGTAGTCGTAAACACATCAGAGGCCCAGGAGCCGAGTGCCCCTGTGGCCAGACTAGGGGCCAGGGCCTCTGCGTGAGGAGGCCTGCCAATTGGTTCCTGGAGATTCCAGGCACGACGGGCATGAGCCGGGCGTCCTGACCCACATCTCCCAGACTGTGGAGAGCTGGGGGTTGCTCATTAACCTGCACGGCCTGGCTGGCATTTTATGAGGCTGGGTCTGGGTGAGCCGGGGTGAGCGAGCCCACCTTGAAATGATGTGTTCGTTCATGCCGAGCAGCTGCCCGGGCTGGGGATAGTGAACGCTGGGTACCTGAACCACACCAGGACCCCACAGGGCCAGGCTGGGAGTGCCTCAGCCTCCCAGATGCACCTCCTGTGTCTGCACTTTGGGGCTGGATGAAGGGGAGTTGGGAAGCTTTGGGGCCAACTGTGCAAGTGATGTTTACTAATGCCTGCTGGAGGTGTTTGGTGTTAAAAATGGACTGTTTGCACTGGCAGACTTGCATTACAGACATCTTTCCTTAATCTTCACGACAGCCCTGAGGAGTAGATGGGACAATGCCTAGGTTACAGGTGAGGAAACAGTCTTAGGCAGGGAAAAGGCCTTGCCCAAAGTCTCACAGCAGCCCAGACATGGCCCAGACTGGACTCAGTGTGACACAGCCTGTGTCCTCTCCATGACGGACTTTGGCTTCCAATACCTGGGCCCTGCTAGTAGCAGGTCAAGTCTAAGGAACATTTGCCACCCAGGCTGCCCCAACCTGGTCGGGCCATCTGAAGGCTGAATCTTTAATGTGTAATGCATTCTGTGGCAGCAGGCCTGTGATATTCTGCCCACAGCCTTGGTGTTAATCATTGATCTGGGCAAATCTGCAGAACCTCCCACCTGCTCCCGTTTTGGGGGGTCAGGAGGGTGCCTCATGGGTGTATGACACTGAGACAGTGCTTTTCCCTGTTCCTGGGGAGCACTCGCTGTGCCTGGATGTGCTCCCAGTCCTTGAGAGTTAATCCAAGGTCAACTCAAAACCTAGCAGCCCCATCACAAAGATCCTGACCCCTCAGGAATGTCCCCAGAGTTTTCCCTGCACCTGGGCAAATGTGCTGGGTGCTTGGTGGGTTTCCATTTCGGAGGAGCTGTCTGTGTATCTGAATGAAAATGGGGACTGGGCCTAACTGTATGTAGTCCGAGGAAGGTGCCTGTGGTGCTCAGATCTGCTGCAGGTGCCCTCACAGAGGAGAAAAGGTGGAAATGAGTTTAGAAACAGTGGCTGCATGTAAAGGAGCCGGGCGGGAGGTAGGAGTTGGACCCCCAGCTGGATGACCCCTCCCTGTGCCTCCCACATACCCTCACATGTTCCCGACTCAACTCCACAGGGCACCGCGTCCGTCCTGCAGCGCCGCTCCCCCAGTGAGGAGTACGTGGAGGTGGGGCGTCTTGGGCCCTCTGACTACTTCGGTGAGTCAGGTGTTTCTCCTTGTGGCTGCGGCCATCTCACTGGGGCCCCAGGAAGGGCCCTGAGGTAAGGACATGTAAGGGCTTCCCCAGGGTTGGTGAAATGATCCCCATTGGTGGATAGGCCAACCCCAGTGTGGCTACAACAGAAGCCTCAGCTGTGTCCCCTCACAGGGAAGTCCTGGGCTTGCCTGGGTTCCCAAGAGTAACCCACCTACATGTGAGCTTCCTCAGAGAGGGCATGACCTTTGGGAGGCACCTTCCCACCGTATAGGGCAGGTCCTGGGCAAAGGACATGGTGTGGCCATGAGCTCCAGAATTCCTCCAAGGGGGGGGGGTGGGGGGGAGGGTGGAGAGTCCCGAGGGAGGCCTGAACACACCCAAGCACACTTGGGCACACCTGGACGTTCCCACAGCTGAATAAACTGGGCACTGAGGTGGCCTGGGCACACCTGGGCATTTCCACAGCTGGGAGGCCTGGGCCCTGAGGGAGACCTGGACATTCCTGCAGTGGGGGTATGTCCTGAGGGAGGCCTGAGCAGCACACCACAGTACCCACTATAGATGGGCTGCCCAGCAACAAAATGGAGGAAGTGCCTAGAATTTGAAGTTCAAATAAACAATGAATAATTTGTTAGTGTAAGTATATCCTGAACGTTTCGTGGGCCACACTTACCCTAAGAAGGTTTTCTTTGCGGGTATTTGAAATTCAGATTCTCCTGGTTTCCTGGTTGGTGTTTTCTGCCCTTGAAGGAGAGCAGCTTCAGGAGCAGGGTCCCTCTGACCCTGGCCCCTGACTGCTCTTTCTCTACCTTGCAGGGGAGATTGCACTGCTGCTGAACCGGCCGCGTGCAGCTACGGTGGTGGCCCGGGGACACCTCAAGTGTGTAAAGCTGGACCGGCCACGCTTCGAGCGTGTGCTGGGCCCCTGCTCCGAGATCCTGAAGAGGAACATTCAGCGGTACAACAGCTTCATCTCTCTCACCGTCTGAGCCACCGCCTCCCTCACGTCCAAGCTGCCCACCCACCCGGTGGCCCTGTGTGGTGTCTGTGTATGGAGGGCCGGGCGGGGCTCACTTCTGGCAGCGTGGGGGCCGCCCCTTCCTGGGACTCACTGTTTGGAATAAATAATCACCTTGTGCATTTCAAAAAACAAAGGGCAAGCGAACCAAATGCACCCAGGGCCAAGGAAGCAGCCCATGGTGTTCCTTCCCGCACCCCACCTTGTCAGCCTCTGTGGGTGCGTCAAGGGGACACCCCCATCCTTCTGGCGGTCATCTGGGGGCCCTGTAGCACTTTTCCCTAGAACCTGGCCAGGACTTTGGCTCTTAGGCCCTTAGGCCCTGTGATGGCCAAGGATGGGGCAGATCACGTCAATGGGGCTGTCCCCAGAGGGTCATGCATTCTGCTCCCACCCATCACATACCTCCCTGCTGGGACCTGTGGAGGACAGTGGGTGGGAAGAGCCCCTGACTGTTCGTTTTGGATCCTAGGCTGGGAGTGGCCGGAGTCCTGCCTTGGGGACCAGTGCCACTTGGCCAAGAGTGGCCTCCCTAGGCCATGCTCCTGTGGGATATTGGGAAGAGCTGGCATGATTTCAGCAAGTTGCCCTCACCTTTCTTTAAAAGTCCATCCCAGTGGATTGGGCTCGCCAGACCCTTGGGGTCACTCGTGGTGCCCTCACTGTGCTAGATGCCCAGAACAGGAGAGAAACATAGTTTGGGTTTGTGACTTTCCAAGACCCATTGAGTACTGTTGTGGCTCCCTGTTCTCTTGGAGTTGGGGGGGAAACTCAAACAATATTTGGTTCCGTTTCTTCCTGAAGCAGCTTCATGGAGACCTTGCCAGTGGGAGAGGAGGAATTTCTAATATGTATTCTGATAAAGTATTAGATATAGTCCCCTCTGAGTTGCTGTCCAATAGAAGTCCCAGCCTTCGAGAGACACATGCAATTCATCATCCAAGCCTCTGTTCTCCTGACGTAAGGGAAAAAAATATGTCAGACAAGCCTTGGGCCCCATACACCTAAATCACCAGTGACTGATGTGACCCTTAAATAGGTCTTCAGTCCCACAGCAGTAACATGAGCTGGCCAGAGCTTTAAATAAGAACAGAGAGCTTCACGGGAGTTTCTGGGTGCCCCAAAATAGGAGTGAAATTGTGCAGTTACCCCGATTTTGCTCCAGCTGTGCACATCTGGAGGAGGCTATCCATGGTCTAAGGTGACACAGGGCAGGCCCTATCCAGCCCTGGTCCCACCACCCGGCCCTGCCTTTGCCTGTGGGTGTCTCTGTGGACCTGTGAGCCCCGCTGCCCCCTCTGCCTGTGCTCTGAATGCTGCATGAACTATTAAATGTGCAATGAAATACGTCTTCCGACTCCCAAGGTTTTGGTCTGAAACCTTTTATAGACAAGGGCATATTTTCTTTTTTATGGTAGTAAAACATAACACAAAATTTACCATTTTAGCCATTTTTAGGTGCACAGGTCAGTGGCATCAAGCACATTCACGTTGCGCAACCATCAGCACCATGCATCTCCAGAACTTTCCAGCTTGCCAAGTTGAAACCCACACCCAATTAAACACTTCCCTGTGCCCCTCCCCCAGCCCTGACAACCACCCTTCTACCTTTGGTAAGCAACACATCCCAACCATTCTCATTTCCACATTATAGTGTAAATGTGGGTCCATGCTGGTGGGGTCCTGCCTGTACAGGTGTCCCGGGCATGGCCAAGGGACAGGGCCCCTGAGCTCTGCTGCTTTCTTGGTGGCTGTGGTCCTTGTGGCTGATTTGTGGGCACTGCCATGAACACCCAGATCTGAGATTGCATCTGGGAAGAGTTGGGACATGTCTGGGGTACCAGTTGGGCCTCTGAACAAGGCAGCAAAGCTAGGGCTGGTGGGTAGCATGGCCCACAGGGGGCCATGAGATCTCTCGCAGGCCTGAACACTGACTAGGCCTGTAATGGTTGAGTAAATAACAGAGTGAATGAACGAAAAGTTGAAGGAGAGAAACTTAGGGAAATTCAGGTTCTGATAAATATTGGCGAATAAATAAAACACAACTTTGACCTAACTCTCACATCTTATACAGAAATTAGCTCAAAACAGATCACAAATTTAAATGAAAACATAAAACTAAAACTTAGGGTAAAAAAGGACAAAATCTTTGGGATCTAGGGTTGGCAAAATGGTCTTAGACTTGGTATCATAAGCACAATCCATAAAAGGGAAATTGGATAAATTAGAATTCAATAAAATTGTGGCTCAAAGAGGTAGGGGTGCTGGCCCCAAATGCCAAAGGTGGCGGGTTCAAACCCAGCCCTGGCCAAAAACTGCAAAAAAAAAAAAAAAAAACTTTTGCCCTTCCAAAGACCTCATGAAGAAGGTGAAGACGTACTGGGAGAAAATATTTTCAAACCACGCATCCCACAAAGGACATACATGTAAAATATACCAAAAACTCAAAACTCACCAATAAAAATGCAAACAATCCAAATAGGACATGAAAGGCTCTTCACCCAAGAGCCTATACAGATGGAAAATGAGCTCACAGAACTCAATCGTTAGCCACCAGGGAAATGCAAATTAAATCATGATAAGATACGCATGGCTAAAATTAAAAATAGCAACACTCAATGCTGGCAAGGATGCAGAGAAACGAGATCATTTAAACATGGCTTGTGGGAATGTGAAATGGTGCAGCCACTCTGGAAAACAGTTAGTAGTTTCTTAAAAAAACAAAAAACTAAAACTAAGCATGTGATTACCATACAACACAGCAGTCGCATTCTTGGGCATTTATCCCAGAGCAGTGAAGACGTGCTCGCACAAAGCCTGCACACGAATGCTCATAGCAGCTTTATTCATACAGCCCCAAACTGGAAACAAAACTGGTGTCCCTCAGTGGATGAAACAAACTGTGGTGCATCTTTACCCCAGAATGCCGTACAGCACTATAAAGGAGCATACCCTCAGTAATGCCCAGCAACCTGCCCGGGGTTGCCAGAGAATGATTTTGAGCAAAAGAAGCCAATCCCAAATACTCTGCCTGAGTCTACTCACATGACATTCTTGAAATGCCGGCATTGTGGGAGTGAAGCCAGGGCTGGGGGTGTGTCTGACTTTAAAATGCAGTAACAGAGGTGTCCTTGTGGGGTGCAGCTGTTCTGCACCTTGATGGCATCTATATCAAGTCTTACTTATGAGGTTGTGCAGTAGTTCAGCCCGAGGTTACCAGTGAGGCAAACTGGGTAAAGGGTCTACCCAATTGCTCTGTATTTTAATTAAATGGGGGAGGGAGAGGCATTTGAATTTCACGTGTTCTTCCATCCAATTCAATTCAATTTCATTGACATAAAATTTACATAGACACGCCTGTTTTAAGTGTGTTGGTTGTTGACTGCACAGGTGACTACACATGTGTGACCACCACAAAGTGTGCATCACCTCCGTCACCCCCAGAGCATCCCCCAAGTCCCTCTGCAGTAGCCACTGACACCACCAGTTTTGAATGTTCCAGAACATCATGTACATGACATCTTCCCCATATAGTATGTCTTTTTTTGGACCTAAGTTCTTTCATTCAGAGTAACATGGTTGCTATTTGTCCACTTCGTTATTTTATGATGATAGATGTATTATAGTTTGTGCCGTAGTTTGTTTATCCATTGACCTGGTGGTGGATGTTTAGATTTTGAGCAGTTTTTAGTTATTACAGATTGTTGTTGTGTGGACATATGATTTAATTTCTCTTGAGTAGATACTGAGGCCTGGAGCAGCTAGATCTCCTGTTAAGTGTGTGTGTGGCCTTATGAGAAATTGCCAAACCGTTCCCCAACATGGCTGTACCATTGTGTGTTCCCACCGGTAGTGTGGGAGGTTGCTGTTGCTTCGCATCCTCCCTAGCACTTGGTATTAGCCGTCTTTCTACTTTTAGCTGTTCTGGTATGTCTGTGGCAGTATATCCTTGTAGTTTAACAGGCCTTTCCTGATGGCTAATAATGCAGCATCTCTTCATGTCTGCATTGACTGCAAATCTTCTGTGAATGCCTGCTTACAAAAATTGGGATGTCTTATTATATTATTGGACTTGGGATGTCTTATTATATTATTGGGCTAAAAAAGGTCCTTAGGTATTTTGGATTCAGCTTCTTCATCTGATGCACATATTGCAAATTTTTCTCCTAGTCTCTGACTTGCCCTTTCATTTTCTTTAAAGTTTAATTTATCCATCTTTTTCTCTATACTTTGTGGTTCAGTAGCCTATTTTAAAAAATCATTGCCTACTCCGAGTTGGCCCCTCAATGTTTGTGGAACTCCCTAAAGCATCTGGCACCACTTGGCCCTAGAACTGTCTTGAGGCTGCCCATTGAGGGCAGTGTCCCTTCTCTGTCCTGAGGCCCTGGGAGATCTAGGAACCCCCGATATATCTGGAAGGGAGCAAAGTAGTTCCCTTACCTGGGAACCTTACCCTGGGAGCCTTACCTGGGGTGGGCCCAGGTAGAGCACAGGTGAGGTCTCTGTCCAGGGGCTATGGTATGGGGAAGACCCAAGGAGGCAGTCCAGGAGCCCTGGATACCATGCCTGCCCTGTACACTCTGACTCCCCACTCACCTGCAGGTGAGGCATAAGGCTGTGTTGTTGCCTATGGAAGGAACAGATAAGGAAACCAAGGCCTCCAGCATGAAGAGCTTTGCCTAGTGCTCCTTAGAGAATGGGTTCAACTGGGAACCCTGAACATCAGCTGGCCTGGGCCCCACCTACTGGTGCTGCCGGTCAGATCTCTGACCAGCACAGCATACACTAGGCTCTGGGACAGGTCCAGGACTTGGCCTGGGGCCACTGAGGACATCCAGGGTGGAGAACCTGGACCTCAGTTTCAGTCTGGCGTCTGCCCATGCTGGCCACGGGGTCAAGGGTCCACCCTATGGGCAGTTTGGCCACGCAGGGAAGGCAGAACAGGAGAGTTCAGACGCTTGTTAGACCACCATGCCTGGGCATGTGTTTGCTCACTCGTTCATATCTGTGGATGTGCTTATCCAGCTATTCATTTGTTCACTCATTCATTTCTTCACTTGTCCCTTCATTTTTTTCACAAATTCATTTGTTCACTCATTCATGAAGATTTTGTTCATTCAGTAGTTCATCTGTTCATTTATTCATTGGTGAAATTTTTCCATCACTTCTTCAATTGTTTATTTATTAATTCCTTTTTATAGTTCTGAGCTCTTTTCACACATCCTGACAGCTGGGAGATGGCTTAGCTCCTTCCAGAGAGACAATTTCCTAGAGGCTAAAACTCTGGGCAAGGACAGATTCTCCTGAGTCCAGAAGCTAGGTACCCTCTGCTGCCAGCAATTCTAGGCCTAGTAATTTGACCTGGGGCTGTCCTGGCCTCCATATCCAGCTCTGCCTAACATGGGCTTTGAACTTCAGCTTCCCATCAGTAAAATGGTGTAATGACCCATCAAAATGGTGTGGAGAGATGAGATCATTACTGAAAAGAAGAGGGTCAACAGGGCCCTGGACCAAACAATGGCATTCACCCCACACACCCTGCTGGGATAAGCTGGCCTTTAGTGACCTACCTTGGCCAGAGCCCCTACAGACCATGGACAGTCCCAGCCCCACCTCCCCTGCGTAGGGTGGCTGAATCAGCGGCTGGTTGGTGACTCACTTTGAATTCAGGCAGCTTCCTCCCAGGAACCAAGGGTTCTGGGTTGATTTCATGTCTGGGGGTCAGGCTAGGAGGCCCCCAGCAGTGGCAACTTGGGGATCCTGGGCCCTGCATTCAGTGCTTCCTGTGGTGGCTGCAGTTGGGCCGAGAGCACCCTGGTCCCTGAGACTCAGATGTAGGTGAGGCCTGGGGTCTACCCTGATCTCTTCAGAATCCAATTCCTCCTCCCCCTTCCAGGAAGCCTTTCCCGATGCTATCAGCCATGCTGGCTTCTCTCTTCCCTCTTGGACCACTCTGGCCTCCTAAATGTGACCAAATTAGGAACTTTTTAACCTTGACTCCACCTCCAGTTGGTCAAAGGATTTCCCTTCTTCGAGGGTTCATCTAGTCTGGTTCAAACGTGTGCCCTAAAGACAGGGAGGCCTTCACTTAAGTTCTCAATCTGGGCCTAAACATGAGACCCCAGGCCACGGCATGCTGGTGGGCCACCAAGGCCCTAAGAACCTTTTTTGTGAGGATTGCTGAACAAAGTCAGATCTTTCATGTACAGAGTGGATTTTTAAACCCATGTGCAGGACTTTTATTCAACCAGGCAGAAGGTCCCTGGGTTGGGTTCTATAGACCCAACAGGAAGTCTGCTCTGGGACAGAGGCTTGTGTCATTCCACTATAGAATTCCCTGCAGTCTAACCTCCTTGGCCAAACATTCTTTTAACTTTTGCAGAGAGATCAGACTGGTGTATTTCAGGAATGCACTTAAGGGGCAGCCTGGTGATCCCTGATCTCCCCTATTGTGGCCGTATCAGGTTGACATGTGGCCTGCTGGTTACAAGGTCAACTATTTGCCTCAACACTGGTCCTCATTCTTACTAACTGGGTGGCATCAGGCATGCTCCTCAGCTCCTCTGAGCCTGGTCTCATCTATAAAGTGGGGGACAAAATTTATCTCCTGGGGTTAGATGTAAGCACAATGTGAGGTTGCATGTGTTGAATCTGGGTCTGATGCAGAGGAAATGCAAAGATGTGGAGCCATTGTCAAGTACAATATCTATGTTGCACCTGGGAATGACAAGAGCCAGGCACTCTGACTCTACCCAAACACATGAATCATGGAGCCTGTCCCTGTGGCTTTTGGCCAGCACTGTGGCCCTGCACCTGCTCTCATGAAGGACACTCCTCTCCACACCCTCCCTTCCAGGGGTAACTGCCCTTCTCAGCTGCCAGGATCCTTCCTGAACATGCTAGTTGGTGTCCTCCTGTCCATTAAGTCAACATCTGTCTGTGGCTTGCTCCTGAGTGTCCCTGATGAGGGGGCGCCCCAGTTTTGTAGACACAACTTACCCTCTTGCCCTCAGTCTGGTTTGTAGTTTGCCATGTACTTCAATATAAAACCTAGTGTCATAAAATGACCACTAGTACTGTACCCTTTGAATTATGCAGGTGAAAAACTCAGATGGAGTCTCTTAAGTGGGGCTTGTCTGCTCCATGGTGTCTGGGGCCTGTGTTCAGCAAGGCTCCCTGTGTACAGTCTACAGCAGCCCCGAGCCCTGCCTTTGCAACTTGGGCTTCCTCAGAAGCCAGACTCCTATGTGGTGCTGACAGTTCTAGGAGCAGGTTGGTTCCAGCCACCCAGGGGAAAGCTACACAATCTTTTATGACCTTGTCTCGGAAGTCATGTGGCATTCCTCCTGGCACATTCTGCTAGCTGAGGAAGTGTCAGCTACTGGATCCAAAGGCATGAGGTCCTGTTTGAATGTTGCTACATCCTCCAGCTTGTGGGAATGTTGTTCTCTCACAAATGGGGTCAGGGATCAGCAACAGCAAGGCGCATTGTGCTAGATCCTATATCTCTGATAGTTCTCTAGATCCTAGAACCAGACCCTCCCCCCCAGTCTCGGGTGTCCAGGGTGTGGACACAGGTCAGCTGGTCAGTCTATACCTGAGTGTGTGTCTCTCCAGCACAGAAACCCTCCCAATCTTGTCCCCAGCTGGCCCCCCAGCTTCAAGAATAGTCATGCATGCACAATCCACTTGAAGCTCAAATAAAAGCTCTTACACTTTGGATCAGAGAGAATTGAATTGCTGCATTGAGGTACTTGGAGACCTACATCAGGGTGGGGAAACTGAGGCTTGGAGACTCGGAGGATCTTGCCAGGTCACTGTAGGGGTGCTAAATCTGAGGTGCAACCCCACCTGGGCCTCCCAAACCCACATTTAGCTCCTCCAAGCTACCCATGTCAGAAGAAAACTTATTCTTTTGCTCTTGGTTGGACTATCATTACTCCCAAATGCATTTAAGCTAATGTTACATGCTTTAGAAGGAAAAAGTCTTAATCATACATCAAGGCTCCTAGGAACTCCTAAATTTCATTGTTTTACTATTAACTAAATAAATTAATGCAGGAAAACTTCATGAATGTAGATAATCCTGGCATAAATTCACCGATTAAAAGAAAGCCAGTGTACTTGGTGCTCCCATTCTAAGCCTGCTGTGAGTGGCCCTTCAAGTTGTGTGAGGGTGGCCTTGGGTGGCCCAAGCCCAAGGCTGACCACACCTGAGAGCTCAGGATGTTCCCTCAGCCTGGCCCCTGCAGAGAAGGTGAGGCTGGGTGTGGCTGGGGCAGTGGCCAGGCCCCTTGACACTCCCTCTGAGCTAGAGAAGGCTTTAGCTGAGGCCATCTCTTCTGCCAAATGTGAGATGCTTCCAGGTCCTTTAAGAGATCACTAGAAGTCTCCACCTTTGCCCTGGCAGTGACACCACTCAGAGCCCCATGCTGGAGGTGACAACCTTGAAGGAGGGGTTGATACCACCAGGGAGGTGAATCTGCCATCCTCACTGCTGGTTCCTCTCACTCACTCACCCACATATCCATCTATCTACCATCCTTATACCACCCACCTATCCATCTGTCTACCATCCATATACCACACACATATCCATCTATCTACCATCCAGATACCACCCACTCATCTATCCAGCCCTCCACCATCCATCCATCTACCCCACCATCTACCATCCATCCATCCTCCCATCCATCTACTACCCACCCACCCATCAACACATCCACCCACCATCCATCCACCCACCATCCATCCATCCATCCATCTATACATCCACTAACCCATCCTTCAACTAACCCATCTATCCACCATCCATTTATTCTGTAAGCCATTGTTGAGCACACCTGGCTGAACAGGGCTCTGGGTAGGCCCCTCTCTCTCCAGGCCTGAGCCTTTGCCTTGAAGGAGGTGGTGGTCTCCCTTGAGGCAGACAATGCACTGACCCACAGCAAGCACCCCAAGCATGTGCCAGCCTGTGTCAAGTGCCCTCAGTCCCTGTGGTACACAGTACTCAGCAGCCCTGTAGAACCCACTTGGCAGATGATTAGACTAAGCTCAGTGAAGGGAAGCACCCTCCAGGCCATGCAGAAAGCGAGCTTCCTTGGAGGGAGTCAAGCCTGGGCCAGGCTGGGAGCTTCTAAGGCTCCCAAGAGCCCTTCCCTGGCTTCTGCCTTCCTCTTCCCACTCAGGCAACCTCCTGGCCCTGCAGCCAGCTGGGATCCAGCATGGGCTGGCCCTGCCAGCTTTGCCTGTCACTGGGTCATAAAAACCTGGTCTGGCCCTGGCTGTTTATGGCCTGCCACCACCCAGTGGAGCCGGAGCAGGTTCTGCCTTAGAGGGCAGTGTGTGAGGCAGTGCTGTGCAGTGGACAGCACTGCCCAGCTGGCTGTGGGGGCTGCACAGTGGCTTGCCCTCTCACTCCCTGGGCTCTCCCCTGGCTGACCTAGTGCTGCATTAGGAGGCTGAGTGCAGCTGGCCAGCCCTGCATTCCCCTCAGTTTAGGGGAGACCTGTCTAAGACCACTCCCCTATACTTCTAGGCTGAGAATCGGGGCAGGTGGGGGCTAGGGGGCCTGGCACAGTGGGTCCTGGGCTGGCCATGGGATGAAGGTGTGATGTGCACACAAAGTGTTGATGTGATTCCATAGGTGCTCCTGGATGCCTCCTGCATGTCGGCATCAGGGCTCAGAGGCAGATGGGGCCTTGTGGAACCCCCTCTGATGGGCCAGGTGGGGGCTTACCGCCTCCAAGGCCAGTGAGCTGGATATGGGAGAGCCATTCCAACCCTGGGAACACTCTTGTTGGCTCTTGGAAGGCTGCTGCACACCCAGCCCTGCCCAGCCCCTTCTAAAAGTTTCAGAACATCCTGAGCTTGGCTGCAGAACTAGCTGGAGCCTGGCTATACACAAGACCCCAGGGTGGGGGCCTCTGCTGGGCCCTGTCCCAGGGAAGATGGGGCACTGGGGATCCCCACCAAGGGTGCACTCAACTCTGCAGATGCCCTATCTCCATGGGAGCCCTCCTCCAGCTGAGATGGTCCTTCTGAGCTTGAGGGGAGGAGGTGACAGGCAGGACCACCTGTTCAGGCACATGGCTGACTTCACAGAGGGGCTGTCTCCTTCTGCCCATTTATCTTGTGGACTCTAAGGATGACTCCAGGGAACCCAGGCTGGAGGGGCAGGCAGGGTTGTGCTGGTGAAAGGAGCAAGGTCTCACTGGACTGTGGGCCACATCCTCCATCGAGTCCTACAGGAAGATGGGAACCATAGGATGCTGGCTGCCCAGAGGGCCCTGCTGCTATAGAGACAGGCGTGGGGAGATGCCCAGTGAGGGGCTGAGCTGGTCCATCCCAGCAAGACTGGCCCCTCCCTCGGTTTTGCTTTCCTGAACCTCAGGAGTCTGGGGGTGGTGCCGAGGGCTTGCCCATCCCCATCAGGTTTGGGGTGTGATTCTGTCTGGGGAAGCCCCTCCTCTGTCCCCTCCCCTTAGCTTGCACGGGGGACAGGGAGGTTTTGAGTGTCACCAGGTGCCAGGTTCTCTGGGGTGGGGGGCTGGTCTGGCCCTGCTGGGAAAGGAGTGACAGCTGGCATGGGGGGAGGGGAGGAACTGAAAGTGCATTCCAGACTAGTGACACAGCAGCCTGCAGGGAAGGGAGGAGCCCAGCCAGCTGCCCTCCTGGAAGGTCCCTGGGATCCAGCTCCTCAGAGGGAGATAAGAGGGGTGGGGCCTGGCTGGAAGGCAAGAGAAAATTCCTGGCCTGGGGAGCTGCCATTCTTGCCATCTTGCAAGGCTGGGCTCATGCCACCTCCTCCTTGAAGCCTTCTCAGATTTCCAGGGATCCTGGTCTCCTTGGGCCTGGCTGCAGTTCCTGGTTCACCGCAACTTGGTGCATGTCTGATGGGCCATCCACACTCACTGGCTGGCCTTGGCTGGCCTTTAGGAGGCCCCATGGAGACCCTGACAGTGGTTTTCTCTGAGCTGGGTGGGGGTGAAGGAAGGGGAGCCAGAGGGTGACGTTTGTGTGGGTGGGCCCAGTTCTGGGCTTTAGCGTTCACTGTGCCAGGCGCTGTTCCAGGTACCTCCTGTGAATTAACTTATCCGCCTCTCCCAAAGCACTTAGGTGCAAATGTGTCCTCCCCTTTTGACAGCTGAAGCCTTGGAGGCTCCAGGAGACTGGACATTGCTTAGGGTCACATAACCCATCAGTGGTAAAGTGGGGTACAGACCTGGGCAGCCTGGCCTGGAAGTGGACTGAGAAGGGCTGGAGCCTGGAGCCAGGGATATGGGGTATCCCACTCAGGCCCCCTGGGGCCACAGGGTGGGCTGGGGGCATCCTGGGAGCTGGGTACCTGGGTATCTACATTCGGGGGACTCTTTAGGAGACTGACAAGCCAGGTTCCCCTTCTGTGGTACTTCTCCCAGCCAGCAGAGGTGCACCCTCTCCCCTGAGAAAGCCCCTCACTTCCTTCCTGCCTGCCACACCCAGGTCCCCATGGCTGCTAGTCCTGCGATTCTGGAGGCTGAGGTGCCCTGTGACAGCCCACTGAGCAAGGCTCCGGCATCAAGCTTGTTCATTCCTCACAGGGTCCTTCAGTCAGGGAGCCCACTGGCCTGGGGAACCCGAGCCCTTGGGCGGCCCCTCCCTCCCAGACAGGCTGGTCCAAAGACCAGATGCCAAGAGAGGTGGGGGGCTTCCAAGCAGCTCTAAGGACAGCTGGCCTGGCCTCTGTGTTGAGAGCATGTTTGGGCAGCCACGGGGCAAGGAACGGAGGTCTCCTGTCCACAGCCATGTGGGTACCATCTGGGGGTCCTCCAGTTCCCATCAGCCCTCAGGTAAGCTGTCCCCAAATCCCGGCCTACAACTGGGAGGTAATACATCTTTATTGCTGTTCTGAGCCTCTAGATTCTGAGACAAATTATTTGTCACACAGCAATAAAGAATGACAGCAATGTTATCCTTTCTGGGACACTGAGGACTGGAATGGTTGGATGACTTACTTACTAGAAAGAGTTTGAGCCTGAATTTAGCCTCAGGCCATCGGGGGTGGAGGTGCCTTCACCACAGTATCACAAGGCCTCTCCAGAGTTCTAAGGTCACGGCTGGAGGTGGGTGCTGCCCTCACGCCTGGTTGGTATATCCTCCATGCCTGCACTAGCTTGAGAAGTGAGAGCCAGGCAGTCCTAGGCTGCAGCCAGTCCAGACCTGGGGTTTACTGATGGAAAGCGTTCCTGGGCTCCTCATCAGCTTGGCTAGCAAGGACAGAATTATTTACACCCCATTATCTGCTGGGAGAAGGCTCTGCAATTCAAGGAGGGCCTGGTAGGTGAGGGAGGCATGGCAGGAGCCATGTCCCCTGGGCTGTCCCTGTGGGCAGGGTGTCTTTGAAGCATCTCAGGGTGGACCTCTCCACCGCCAGCGCTTAGGGTGACCAGGGGCCAGAGACTCACTTAAGGCTCAAGGGAAGGGCCAGAGGGGTTTCCCTTGGCTGGAGTTTGGGAACAGGTTGGAAGGCCAAGTCAGTGAAGGCACCTGCCAACTGGACCCACTGAGGGTGGTGGGCAAGGCCTGTTGCTGGTCTGTGCAGGTCAGAGGATGGTGCCACTGGAGCCTGGGGGACAATGATAAGGCAGGGGATGGGCTGTCTGCTGGCCATAGGGAGGTCAGCTTGTCTCCTGGACACTCAGGTGCAGGTGCTGAGTAGATACTGAACCCATAAGTCCTGTGTTCAGAAGACTGGGCTTGAGATACCAATGCCAAATCAGCAATGTGGAGGGACACCCACCTGCAAGGAGACGGTGAGGGCCCTGGGCTCTCTGGGGTGAAGAAGAAGGATGTGGTGGGGGTAGGAGGGTTGCTGAGGATGCTATGACGTCATGTCAGAGGCCTGAGCACTGACCAGTGGTGTCTGCACGGTGAGGCCAGGGTGCTCTTTGCGAAGGGTGGGATGGCAGATGAGGTAGGCTGGGCAGTGTGCTGGATGGCAATGCCACACAGGGGATCATGTGCTGCCCATTTGTGCTGTCTCACCAGATGGGGTGGCTGCAAGGATGCCACAGAGCCTCCCATGGGCCAAAGCAAGACAAAGATATGATTATCTAATAGCACTTTGCTCTCTCTAATAACACTCTGCTGTAGAGGAAAACAGCCTCGAATAGAAACTGCTTCTCCAAATGTCACAGGCAGTGGGTGGGGGGGCACCGGGCATGGCTCTGAGGAGGAAGGATGTGCCCAGGTCACTCAGGGCAGAAGATCAATCCTGAGTTTCCTGCTACAGAGCTCCAGCTGGCCAGGGGTTAGAGGTGGCTCAACCAGGACAGAGGGGAGCTGCAGCTGGATGAGGTTAGGCAGGCTGGGAAGGGAGGGATGTGGTTTTCTCACCTACTGAGGGGGACTGGGGTTATTTCTTTTTGGTAACTCCAGGAGACCTGGGTATGGGGCCCATGCCTGGCCAATCAGGATACTGTGCCCCCAACGCCTCCACATTTGTTCACTCAAGAGCATCACATACCAGATTGAGCAAGAGAGGTACAGTTTTGACTCCCTGAAAAGTTTGCATCAGTGTCTTCTGTCTTGCCACTGTGAAGAAAAAGGGAGATGAAGATGTGGGCTGGGGCGGCGCCTGTGGCTCAGTCGGTAAGGCGCCGGCCCCATATACCGAGGGTGGCGGGTTCAAACCCGGCCCCGGCAAAAAACTGCAACCAAAAAATAGCCGGGCGTTGTGGCAGGCACCTGTAGTCCCAGCTACTCGGGAGGCTGAGGCAAGAGAATCGCTTAAGCCCAGGAGTTGGAGGTTGCTGTGAGCTGTGTGAGGCCACGGCACTCTACCGAGGGCCATAAAGTGAGACTCGGTCTCTACAAAAAAAAAAAAAAAAAGATGTGGGCTGAATGCTCTGATCCAGCCATTCCTCAGCCAGGCAGTTAAGGCACCAATACGTTCTCCTGCTCCCCTGGGCCAGTTTGAGCCAGGTTCTTGTCACTACAACCAAGAGTCATGGGGTATAAGGTAAGGATATAGGTGCAGGTGGGCTGTGACTTTTCCTCTTCCCGTCTGGAAACATCACAGATGGAGTACGGGCAAGGCCCAGGGTCCTCCTGAGCAAGGCTGAAAGCCAGGCTGCTGGCTCCCACCCAGGATTTCCCTGACAAGGACTCAGGAGTTTCCCTGTCTGACCCTCTTCCCTGGGGCTCCCAGGCCAGCAGTGATGGGTGTGCACATTTAGGTTTTCGTCCCCTCCCTGCTGGGCTGGGCAGGTGAGGGATCTCTTCCCCACTGTCCCACCTTCTCACTCTCTCTCATCTCCTGGGCTCTCCCCTCTTGCTTGTTCTATCCTTATCCCTATTTCCTGGCCTCAGTGGACAAGGACAGATTTCTGTAGGCCTCTCCCTCCCCACTGTGGCTGGGGCAGTGAGAGGTGGTGCTATAGCCCCAGAGCATAGTTTTCTCCCACCCTGGGGCTGGACCTGCACAGGCCGGTGTGTGGGAGCCTCTTTTACAAGAAGCCCACTTGCCTCTAAACCTCTCCTGGCCCTAAATACAGAGTGGGTGATCTTGCCACACTCAGCTAGGAGAATGAGGTGTCACTCTGTCACACCACTAGCCTAGTCCAGCCTGGATTGTCCTCCCTGGAATGCCAGCAGGCTGTGGGCACTGCCATGAGACAGCCGTGTCCGTGACCTGAGTGGCCAGTGGCTCTGCTCAGTCCTTGCTCCCTCCCTAGGGCTGGTGGGAACACAGCTCAGGCAGGTGGCCAGGGGCCAATAGGGACACCTGAGGGCCATGACACATTAAGAGTTCTTACATCACTTCTCTATTTCCCTTCACGACAATATGGAACAGAAGAATTACCATTCTTTTTTTTTTTTTTTTTTGAGACAGTGTCTCAAGCTGTCGCCCTGGGTAGAGTGCCGTAGTGTTACAGCTCACAGCAATCTCAAACTCATGGGCTTAAGTGATTGTCTTGCCTCAGCCTCCTGAGTAGCTGGGACTATAGGTGCCCACCACAACACCCCGCTATTTTTTTGTTGCAGCTGTCATTGTTGTTTAGCAGGCCGGGTTTGAACCCTCCAGCCTTAGTGTTCGTGGCCGGGGCCCTACCCGCTGAGATACAGGTGCCACCAGAATCACCATTTCTAAAATGAGGAAACTGAGGCTTAGAGCCATAATGTCAGTGGCCTCAGGTCACAGAACAGGCGAGAGAGTCCAAATCAGAAGCCAGCCTTGGGTGGCCCAGAGATGATGGTGGGGGCTGCACACCATGGCCAGGTAGGGTTCCTGGCGACTCTGTTAGTGCAGAGGGACCCGCAGGCTGCATAGCTGGCCCACAGGTCCCACAGACCCCAATGCCCAGTGTCACTTCCCAGGGAGGTAATATTAACACATCAGAGACCAGACAGCGGACAGTGCCGCATCCCTGTAGAGCCGTAAGAGACACCCAAAGTGCTGCATGGGGCACAGAGCAGGGTGGGGAGTATGAGGCTTCTCATGCTGGAAGAAAGGAAGCAGCAGTTTCCAGCCAGGGAGCAGGGTCAGGTGAACGGGTCCACTTGCGCCTGGGTCCCAGGCTGCTCCCATTTGCGGCTATTTTAAGTAATCGAATGTGAGCCCTCTGAGCAGACTGTATTTTTTGCATGGGGCCACTTGCTCAGGCTAGTGCCAGGGCTGTGTCTGCTGTGACAGCTCTTGGCGCCCAAGTGCTGCCTGGCTGGACTGCGGTGACATAAACCAGGAAAGCCTCAGCCACCCTTCCATCACCCCAGGCCTTTCCCAAGGGGAGCCTCGTGGATGTGTGACGGGAACGTCCTCAGCCTGTCTGCCTCTGCGTGATGCGTTGTCAGCTGAGGAGAGAACATGAACAGAGATCCTGATAGATAAATGCATTTCAAAAATTTGTCTAATTTATTATGATCATATATATGCAGATAAAAGTGCATGCAGACATGAGAAATGTAATTGTAACACACGACTGAAGGATTCTGTTTAGGTTTTAAAATTTTTACTAGATGTTTTGAGTTTCTGTACTGACAAATTGGAAGGGCTTTCTTTCCTTTAACTCAAAACATGTGAAACTTTAAGTCTCCTGATGGAAGTTTTATTTGTATTTTGCTCTATGTCTTCTGAGTTCTGAAAATTCTCTACCTCCTAGAAGTCATAAGCTCTGGGCAAATAAATAGGAAATTAGCATTTTTTCACTGCTTTTTATTTTTGAAAAATTCCAAATTTGCAGAAAAGTCCTAGGATAATATAACGAACAACTATATACACTCCACCTCAATCCACCAGCTGTACCCATTTCATTTCTCTCTGTCCACCCATCATACGTCTGTCATCTACTTGCCTACCGACATCTCTCTACCGATCTATCTTTCTATCACAGGGGTGGGGAAACTTTTCACGTTGGAAGCCACATTAATTTAATGGTAATCAAATAAGGGTGTATTCAAGAAACTCCAATTAGATATACTTAAAAATGTATATTTTATTTTATACAAATCTAAGTGCTATGTACTTACTAATTTCAAAAAATGAAACTGTTAATTTTAAAGTTGACCAAACTTTTAATGACTTTGTGTCTGTTTTTTTGTTGAAAAGCATTGGAGTACTTTATCGGAGCACAGAGGTCAGAGTTGATCCTCTAGATGAGTATCAGTCATTTGTGACCTTAAAGGCGTCTTGATTTGGGTTAGGTAAGAGGAGAATGCAGGTTTGCAGCAATAAGTGATTGAAAAGCAAGAAAGCATTTTGGGGGGCATATTGCTGAAGGTATGGGTATTCTACTGTATTTTTCCATATTTCAATCGGATCTTTCTTAGCACCAAACAACAACTTGTCATCTTACTGAGAGTTCAATCAATTCCATCTGTAGTTCTTTAGGTGTCTTGGTGATATCTACTAGGTGAGGCTTAAATGCTAATTTGAGTGTCATGTCATGATTCTCAAAGTCAGTGAAACTTTCATTGTATTCCCTAACTAATAGGTCTATAACACCTGTGTATTTTTCAAATGATTCGCATGTATCATCCTGCTCATCAATGACCTTTGCTAACTGAGAAAATGTTGGTCTGAAATTTCCTTTGGAAGAAGTGTTATGACTTTTGTGAAGAAGCTATGAAAAACAGCTTTCTTTGAAATGCTTGGGTTTTTTTGCCACATATAAGAAATATACAAGTCATTTTGATTTGACATGATATCACACAGAGATGCTGCATTCTTACCCCAATCTTCTTTCGATAATTCACATTGCTGATTCTGTTCTTCATAAAGTGTAACTACCTGTTCTCAAAGAGATAAAGTCTTGGCTAACACCTGTCGCTAAGGTAGCCAACACTTCAGAATGATACAGCAAATCCACACAGAATACCTCATCATTCATGTCACAAAACTGACAACACTGTGTTGCATTTGTAGCTAATAATTCTTACAACTTGTTGCAAATTGTAACTTAAAATAGTGGCTTTAGCACAGAGACTTTGCTGATGTAAGATACAATGAAAAGAAAGGAGAGCATTTGGAGCTGTTAGTACTTTCCTTCATGGAACGTGCCCCGTCTGTACATACACTTGCTAAATTTACCAAATTCCGTTCAACTTCACAACATTTATCTTAAAAGTTGTTGAAGATATATATTCCCTATGTTCTGTTCACAAGAGTGCCCAAAGTGAGTAACTCTTTGTAGCAAAGAAAATATTCTGTTATGACACCAATGAAGTATAAAATCAGTACTCAGTCAGTAGTATCAGGTGATTCAACCAAAGTGATTGAAATATATATATATAATATATATTTTTTCCTTTTGAAGTATTGCATGAAGTTGTTCTGTTAAGTTGAAGGCTAATCCTTCACTGATCACTTACAGTTCTCCTTGAAAAAGGCAGTTGTTTGTACTTTGAAATGTTATCAGGGTCCAAGCATCCTACACCTTTGACAATGCATTCTTTTACAATTTCTATATCATTGAATGGCTTCCCTTCCTCCTCTCCCCCACTCCCCCCACGTATACAAACTACTTTATAAGTTACTCCAGTGGCATTACTTCCAGATGTTATTATTGCTTGAAAGAAAGAATTATCTTTGCTTTTGCTTTTTATCTTTTAATTTATGCAATACAACCTTTCATGTCTCTCACACTAATTTAAAATATTTGTGGTCCTTATTAATGTTATAATGCTGATGAGCATTGAATTCCTTTAATGTTGATATTGCAGTATCACAAAGCAAGCAGATCATCTTGTCTTTAGCAAAAAACAAGATAATATTACAATTCCCAATCCTCATTAAAACATGTTCTCTTCCTTCAGCGTTCTTTTGGTCTTCTTTGACAACATGCACTGTTAAGCAGACAGAATTAATAAATACCGTTGAGCAGTGCAACTATTCACAAATTCTACTTCAAACAGAAACATAGTGCGCGGTTGTCAAAGGCTGGTAACAGTGGCACACTCGACCCCCATAAACTCCCGACAATGAACCTTGTGTCGTAGTAAGAACTAAATCATGGCTTACTAAAATGTTCTAATTGTGCTAGTCACTCTAAGAGGATTATTCAGTTGAAATTTATTTTACTATCTGGTATTTTAAATACATGTGTTCATTAAAAAAATAAAAATATAAAAGATGAACAAAAATGTGTTAATAAAAATATAAGGATTTGTTCTGTAAAATTTGGATTCCGTCAAAAGGCCACACTTAAGGACCTGGATCACATGTGGCCTTGAGGCCGCAGATTGCCCCACCCCAAACCATTTCGGCAACATTAATACCGGATCCCTTCAATACCTTTCAGTGTTGCTTATTATGGCAGAGGCTCCTGCCATGAGTACCACAATGTTTTGATCATCAGGACTCTAAAACCCAGTTACCCCTCCTCCCCCCACACCACACCCTTCTTTGCTCTAGAAGTTTCTGTTCTTTCAATGTAAATGTCTCTGGCTTTCAGGTCCCCCGTCTCAGGCCTCAGTGGGTTCCTTCCTCCACCCCTAGAGCTGAGAGTCGAGGCCCCTCTTGCCAGCCCCATGGGCTGCCATAGGGGTCTGATTCTGGCTTTTGCTCCAGGAAGCTGCTGGTGGTGGAAGAACGAAGCCTTTCTCCTGGCTGGGCCTGTGCCTCCCCAGGTGCAAGGGCTCCCTTCCCTGCCTTGGGCCCTGCCTACACCTTTTGATGGGCGAGTCCCCTCAAAACCTGATGGTATGAGGGCACTGCAAGCCCTTCCCATGCTGTCCATGGTCACAGACCTCAGAGACAGAGACCTGTGGCACCAGGGAAAGAGGTTTGGGGTTGGCTCTGGGTTCAAACCAGCTGACACCAGTGACCAGCTGGAAGGTCCAGGCCGAAGCCTTCTCTGTCCCTGGAATTTACATCCAGTGCACAGAAAGGTGAGCTAAATTCTGAATCCTGGGGGTGTGGGGGTGCTGGGCAGCTGGGGGCTTTAGCTTTCCTGCTCCCTGACCCCATTCTGTGGGGGCCTCTTATTGGGAAACTCAGTCTGTACCACTAAAATGCCCATCTTAACAATATGCACAACCCAAAAATGTCTTTTCTGAGGCAGTGAGGACTCTGTTAATGCCCCGAAGCAGAAGTGTCTTGGGGAGGGCAGAGGCCCAGAGGCCTGGCGCCTCATCGCTCCCACATGGTGACCTTCCCCAGCCCTCACCAGGCAGTGGCCTCTTAGCAAGGGCTGTCTGGGTCTGGGCCTCTGTTCTTGCAGAGTCCACAGCTCCCAGCTCCAGGCAAATGGCAGGCAGAAGGGTGTGGGATTTGGGTTTGAGCCCACCTCCACTACTGCTTGCAGTGACTTTAGCCATCTCAGCTGTAAACTGCAGGCGGAGGAGATGGCTTTAATGTCTAGATATTTGCTGAATGAATATGTGAATATTTCCTAAAGTAACCCTCCAAGTTCTCTGTCACCCAAGAGACCTAACAGCTCAAGGTCATTTGCTGGTGAGGCTGCCGAGGAGTGGTAACACGGGAATGGGAACTGCCTCTGACTGCTGTCCAGAATCTCTGAGGGTCCCAGGGCTCCGCTGTCCCTAGGCGAGGGTACCCTTGGTGCATGGCCTAGGACTGGGCATACCCCTGCAAAACCTGGTGGCTACTCACAGGGAACACCTCAGTGGTGGGACATGGGAAGAATGTGCAGATAGTGTGGAGATGGGTCCAGTGGAGGGACTGAGCAGCCTCCTCCCTGGTCGTGTTCAGTGACCTCAGATAGGTTGCCTGAGATCAGTCACAACAGAAGAATTTACATCAAGACAATGGGCAGGTGCTGAGAGTCACCGGTAGCTGTGAGGCCTTCTGTGGGCATTACCCTGTGTATTCTTCTTACTGTCTCCACTGTGACCATCCAGAATACAAGCTGCCACCCTTTCTTGTCCAGATGTCCAGATAGCTGCACATTTCCCTGCATCCAATCTTGCCCTCCTACCTCTCTTTTCCCTGAATGAGCACAAGGGGTGCTTACAAAACTATGAGGCAGATTTTTTCTTTTTAGAGACAAGAGTCTCACTTTGTCGCCCTCGGTAGAATGCCATGGTGTCACAGCTCACAGCAACCTCCAGCTCTTGGGCCTAAGTGATTCTCTTGTCTCAGCCTCCCGAATAGCTGGGAATACAGGCGCCCATCACAATGCGTGGCTCTTTTTTGTTGCCGGGGCTAGGTTCGAACCTGCCACCCTTGGTATATGGGGCTGGCACCCTAGCCACTGAGCCACAGGCGCTGCCCTATAAGGCAGTTTTAAACATGTCTCTGTGTTCCTAGCCATTTTTTCTATACAGGTGTGGAGTCTGTGTCTCTCCCTAGAAGGTCTAGGTGGCTGAGGACAGCATAGACTGAGAGTGTACGGAGGTTATGGTATTATGTGACCTTAGCCTAGATCTAGGTATGCAGCTCCTGCTGTGTGGCCTGGAGCACATCCATGACACCCCTCCCCAACACACACACACTCCTTCTGGTCTGGAGGTAGGGTGGCTGCCACATTGTGAGGAAGCCCAAGTGGCCAAAAGGCTGTATGGCAGAGTCCTGCGCCTGCTTAAGAAGGGGGCAATGCTGGCTAGCCTCTTGCAGGGACGGCTCCAGCCACCAGCTCTGACTGCAGCTGCAGGATAGGTCCTGAGCCAGAGCTCACTGGCTGAGCCCTTCTTGCATCTGTGATATAGAGAAATCCTGAGGGAATAACATAATTGCTGTCTTTTATACCACTGCATTTTGTGTTACCGTTCAAAGCCCTCCTCCCATGGCTTCCATCCCTTCTAAAGTAAAATCCAAATTCCTTCCTGTGGTCTCACTCTCTCCCTCTCTCATCCCCTCAGACCAGCTCTCATCTTTGCTTTGCTATTCCTTGAACAAGCTAAGCTGGTTCCTGCCCCAGGGCATTTGCACTTGCTGTTGTTATCTCTGCCTGAAGTGCCTGACCTAGATGTTCTCATGACTGGCTCCTTTTTCAATCTTGACAAGGTCTTCCCGACCACCACCTGAAATACCTTACCTGAAGAAGCATATACTGACTTGTCACTTATTTATTGTTCCTTATTTATTGTTCCTCCACAGAGACAGAGTGCTCCATGAGGGCCTAATCTTAGTGGGGTGTCCACAATGCTCAAGGCATTGGCACATAGACATTTGTTGAATGAATGAGTTAATATTTTCTAAAGTAACTCTCAGAGATGGCTATCACCCAAGAGGCTGAACAGCTCAAGGTCATCCTGTGGGAGGGGTGGCAATGTGGGAATGGCAACTGCCCCCTACGGCTGCTCCAGAACCTCTGAGGGCTCTAGGCCTCTGCTGTGTCTAGGCCTGGGCAGCCATTGCACTCCCTAGTTCCACCCTATATGTGGGAGCTCCCCTCTTAGCCTGGCCTTGTCTGGCAGAAATATCATGTACCAACGTTAAATCATTGGAAATTTTCTGGCAGCCACATTAAACAAGGTAAAAACAAACAGGTAAAATTAATTGTAATCATAACATTTATTTAACTCCATATATCCAAAATGTTATTTCAACCTTTAATTAATATAAAAATTCCTAATAAGAAATTTCACATTCTTTACCCTTGTACTCAATCTTCCAAAACTGGTGTGTATTCCACACATGACATCCCATTGAGACCAGCCATATTTCACAGGCTTGACGGCCACACAGGGCCGTGCTCCTGGACTGGACAGCCCAGGCCTGCCCAGACTTCTTGGCCTTTCATCTCTTCAAGCTGCCAAACATCCCTTAACACAGGTCTCTGTTCACAAAATATTCACAAAATTTCTGTGCCTCCTGTGCTACTTTAAGCTTCATTTCTGTTTATGCATTTAAGAGAGAAAATACAAATATTTAATAGGGATTTAAACAACACCGAGAAATGCTTCCCACCCTGCCAGCCAACTTATTTCCTACTCTGGGGAGTCCGAACTGGAAAGGCCTGATCCCCAGCCGCTGGGGGCCTGGGACAGTCTGAGATAATGACTTAATTAACGCCTGCACTGGGCACTTTTGATCTTCAAGGGCCCTAGCCACAGGGCTGAGGCTGTTTATGGATTAATTGCCTAGAACGAAGAAAGCCTTGCCCAGAGATAAAGGGAAACGTGGTGTTTCATCATTACAAATTGTTCTGAAATCAGCTCTGGCACTGGGGCAGAGACCTGGATTTGGGTGCTCAGTTGACTCCCAGGGATGGGCAGCTGGCCAGTAGCACCCTTGCTGGAGGGTATCACAGCCTTTGGGGTTGTGTGTTGCTACTGCTTTTCCTGGGGGGTGGGAGGCTTACTGACTCTGGAGACTGGTGTGGTTACCTGCCTCCTGTCGTCCTGTTTATCCATTAGGGAACTTAATGGATCCGGGGAAGCTGTATGGACAAATCACACCAGCAAGGCCAAGGTCAAGGAATGGAGAGCAGAGGGAACTTGGATGCTCCCTCCCCTTCTCTCCCCTACACCTTCAGACTTAGTGTCTTATTGCAAGTAGCCACATCATCCTTCATAATCCTGCCTACAGACCCACTGTATAAATGCCTGAACAATTCAGATTTTGTGTGTTTACAGAGATTGCACAGAGGAACCCATGGGACCACGATCCCACTGCCTGGGTTCTGGGCAAATGGCTTCACTTTCTCCTCATTAAATGGGAGGCGGTATATATCTCCATCTAGAGCTTAGCACAACCCCAGTGCTCAGTACATGTAGTCAATTACTACTAACAAATAACAATGGCAGCAAAAATGAGCATCTGCTGGTGCCGAGCCCAGCACAGGTACTGGCTGTGCAGCAGTGAGTGAGAAGGGGTGAGGATGAGGGTGACACGCTGGCCTGCAAGTGCCAAGGGCTGTGCTCCAAGTCCAACTGCCACCCACTCTACCCACGGCCCGTCCTCCCCAGCCTTTCCTTGGGTGTCTGGGCTCTTGGCGGTAGCAAGAGAGAACAGGCAAGGAGCAGACATAGGCCGGTCACCCCAACTGTATGACAGACTTTCTCCCGGCCTATTTGGAGCACTTGACTCAGCTTAATTACTGACCTGACAGCGGGCACGTCGGGGCGCGCCGCCGGGGGACGCCAGGGATAGGCCGGAAGTACCGGCTCTGGGGGCGACCGGACATCCCCGGCCGCCAGGTGCGCTTTCACCTCCCACCAGCAGCACCTTCCCTCCTCCCCTCAGCGCCCCCTTTTTGCGCCAGGGGCCCAGTGGCTGAGTGATCTTGGGGCGCCCACAGCCTCCCGGACATGCGCCCGTGTCCTAGGGTGGAATTGTTTCGGGGAGCATCTACCTCCCACACGCAACCAGAAGTCGGTCCCGGGGTGAGACTCTATCTTCCGGGCCTGGGAGGGGATGCCCCGCGGAGCCTGGAACGCCGCACCCACGCGCTCGGGCAGTGGCTGCCCACGCCTCCTCCGACACCAAAGTATATTTAGCCTCATTATCAAATGTTTGCAGTGAACCGTGTGAACCGCCTAATAGCGGCTGGAAGTGAAACTCGATTCCGGGCCAGAAAGGAGCATGTGACCACTCCCCTCAGCCTCAGGGCGGGCGGGGCAGGTGCTTGCGGCCTCGGCGCGCACAACACTGAGGGCCTGGCCTCTACTCGCACCGTCTGCACTTGGCTGAGTCCCAGAAACCCACCTCCTCACTAAGCCCCCTTCTCCTGGGGCTGAAATGAGTACGACTGGAGTCTGGATAGGCCGGGTTAATAGAGGAATGAAGGTCCGGAGAAAGATCCACACAGGCGTGGGTTCTCATCCAAGTGGGTGACCTGTTAAGCAGGTTCCACGGCCTCCGTGTCCAGTCCTTGGAGAAAACCTCTAGGGATCCAAGTCTTCCTGTTTCTTTCCAGGATCCCGGGGAGGGTGGGGCGGGCAGGGCTCGCCTGTCTCACGCTGGGCGCACTTTGGGTCTCTAGGGCTCACTGTGCCCCGTGTCTCCCCCAAAGGCGGCTATCGCGCGGCTGCACAAGTTTTTGCCTCACTCGCTCAGCCGCTGTTGTTGTGGTAGTCATGACGACGGTTCGCGGTTTTATTTTTAATAGCCGCCGGCGATTAGAGAGATGCTTGCGCTGCTTTCGCCGAAGCTCTGGCGTCCAAGGGGTGATGCCCCCAGACAGAGCCCCATTCCCCGCCTCCTTCCTGTCCGAGACTCGTGTAGAAGGCACCTTCTTCCGCGTCCCTAGATCTTCCCTCCTGTCACTAAACTATCGCCGGGTGCCACTGTTGCGCCAGGACAGGAGGCACGCGGAGGGAAGAACGTCCACTAGGCCCTTAGAGGCGGCGGGGACCCCCACGAACCCGCGAGCCTGGATGTGGGAGTTGAGGCCGGGAGGGCCAGGAACCCCACCTGCAATACTACCGTAATTTTCCTTCCGAAGTCCACACTCACTGTCACATCAAGCCCTTTACCCTAACTCTAAAGAGGTGTCCTCGGGCCCTTCTGCCCTCGAGAAGTCTGAGGCTCAGCTGGACATGATGTGCACAACGCCCAGGAAAAGTAGGTGAGGAATCGGACGGGGGCCCAGCCTTGGTCCTGGCCGTGGCTGTTCCGCTGCCTTCCAGAAACAGTCCAGCGGCTCTCCCTCTCCAAAAACGAGAGAAGGTTCTACTTGGGCAGACAAGGCCTGGTTTTCGGGTGCTTCACAAGGTTTCCAAGTTTCCCTTGTTCTGCCTCGGGCCTTCTTCCTGACCACCGGAGAGTGCTCCAGACTGCTGGGGGCGCCCGGCGGGGCAGGGGCCCGGGTGAGGGAGGGACGTGGGGAAGGAGGGGGTCGCAGGTGTGTAGAGGTGTAGAAGGGCGTGGGTGGATGGGGACCCACAAAGGGCAGCAGGAGAGGCCCCGCCCTCCAGGAATTTGGGGGAAGGCGAGCGCCCCTAAGCACACTCCGACCTCGGCCTTTGAAATGCTGGAGCCGGCAGAGCAGGGGATGAAAGACCGCCTGCGGGCGAGCCTTTACTGCCTTTGTCTGGCGGGAGGGCAGCAACGGCGGGGGCAGGGGCTTAATCCACAGGATGGGGGCGGGTGATGGCTGGAGCTGGCAGAATTCTTCTCGGCCGCCCACGCACCCACGCATGCGTCTGGTAGGCTTCAGGGGCCTAGGCGGTCTAGCTTTGGGGTCCGCATGGCCCACCACCCCGGTAGCAGGGCACGCACACGCCGTGGAGAAAGCACTCTGTCGCGCATATGGACCCGCAGTCGGGGTCCCATCCCACTTGGTCTAGGCAGGAGGAAGCCACCGTGCGGGCGCACTGTCCTTTCACCGCGTGGGAGCTGTCTAGCCGCGCTCAGACCTTGGCCTCTGCGCGCACGGCTCCCCCGCATCGGCTCTGCGCTAAGCCTTGGCCGGAGGTGGCGCTCTGTGTACCCGCGGATTCAGACGCGGGAAGCTCCGAACTTGGGGGTTCCTCACGTGTGGCTTGTTTTTCCTCCTTCCCTTCCACCCCTTTGAGGTGCTGGCTCAAGCCTCGGGACCACCACCCCGGAGGAAGTGCAGACTTGGGAGGCTCGGGGTCCCAGGGTGGGGGTTAGATAGGCAGCAGCCCCTTCCCTGGACCAGGGATCCCTCGCCTGTCGAAATGTGGGTGGAGGCTCCTCATTCAGATGCCCCAGGCTTCGGATCTTGGGCGGTAGCCGTCAGGTGAGTGCCCCAGACGCGCCCCCAAATCAGCCCCACCTCTCCCGAATGACTGACTTCCCCTCCTTTTATGGAGAGGGGAAAGTAGGGGCCTTGGATCCAAACGTGGGAAGGCAATCGCCGAGGCGGGGGTTGGGGGCCGGCTCTCTGGCCCTTTTTGGCGCAGCAGCTCTCGGCTCTGCCCTCTGCAGCCGCTGGGGCCCGAAAGAAACGAGCCGGAGACGGCGGCGCTTCTGCGGCGGCCTCCTCCCCTCCCCGCCCGGTGCCGCAGGATTGCAGCTGGCACTGGAGGGTGGGCAAGCTCGAGGGAGGGGCGCGCGGGGAGCCCCAGCGCCTGTGCCCAGAGCCCGGCGCGGAGCTTTGATGGATTTAGCTGCCTGCCTGAGCGCGTGTGTGCTCTCTGTGGCGGTGGTGGCGTCTGGGCCCTGCCGGGCCGGCGCGACCCTAGAGCGCTTCCGAGGTTCGGGTCCCGGGCCCGGAATCCGGGGGAGGCGGGGGGAGGGGCGGGGGAGGGGCGCGGCAGCCGCGCTATAACCCTCTCCCCGAGGCCGGCCGGCTCCACACGCGCGCCCCGCGGAACCCACACAACTCCAGCAAGCCTGGCCTGTCTGCTGTCCTCCTCTCTACTGGCAGCAGCTGCGGCAGCGGCGCCGGCGCGGCCCTGCGCCCGCCCTCAGGCCCGCGCGGGCCGTGCGGCGAGGCCCCGGGCGGGCAGCAGCTGCCAGGCGGCGCGGCCCCGGGCGCTGCCGGGCCCGGGCTGGTGGAGGGCGGAGCACGGCGCTGGAGCCGAGGGCGCGCCGCGGAGGGGCGCACGCAGGCCGCCGAGCCTCTCGGGGCTGGGCCGCACTGTGCCTGGCCAGGCGGCTGCTGCGAGAGTAGGCCGGAGGCGAGCGCGGGCCAGGCGGTGGGTGCGCAGGGCCGCCTGCAGCCTGCAGCTCGCAGAGAGATTGCAAGCCCGCAGCAGAGGCCGGGCCGGGTGTCCAGACAGGTGATCGGTAGTGCGGCGGCTGCGGCTCCAACAGCTCCAGCCTTGCTCTGGAGTCCCTCTTGGGGCTGATGTCCGCAAATATGCAGAATTATCGGCCGAGGCGCTCCTAAAGCCAGCGCTGGGGAGCGAGCGCTGCGGCGGCCAGCACCGAGAACGCACCAAGGAAGAAGCCCAACCCCCGCCCTCCGCCCCTTCCGTCCCCACCCTCTACCCGGCGGCCCGGGAGGCTCCCGGCGCTTGCGGGCGCGCACTCCCTGTTTCTCCTCCTCCTCCTCGCTGGCGCTGCCTGCCTCTCTCCGCACTCACGCTCGCGCCGGGCGCGCTCTGCCGGCTCCCTGTTCCCCGCGCCACCCTCCGGGCCGCGCTCCCTGAGGGATGGTACTGAATTTCGCCGCCACAGGAGCCCGGCTGGAGCGCCCGCCCCGCGGCCTCGCCTCCCCACCGAGCCGCCCGCGCCTCGGGACGCGATGAGGACCTGGGCTTGCTTGCTGCTCCTCGGCTGCGGTTACCTCGCCCATGTCCTGGCCGAGGTTGGTGCCGCCCCCGCGCCCAGTCCCCTCTCCGACTGCCCTGGCTCACGCCTTCCGTGGCCACCCGCTGGCTGGGGTTCCCTGGGATGTGCAGAGAGCATTTTAATTTCTCTGGTAGGGTGGTCGATTTTTAAAATTTCTGAAGTAGGTGCTATTTTCTGCCATGCCTAAGTGTGTCTGGTGAGTTTCCTGTATGTTGCGTCGGTCTGCCTTGGAGGGAACGAGGATCCGCGAGGTGGACGAGTGGGGAGAAACTTCGCGGGGCGCGGACGCCTTTCCGGGAGGGGTAGCTGGGGCGCGGCGGGTAATGCAGTAGCGGGGAGCAGGGAAGGGGGTGTGTATGAGCTGGCGGAGCCCGGGGAGGGGAGGAGGGCAGCCGGCAAACAGGTAGAGATGGCTGCGACGGAAGCCCCGGCCGGGAAGGGTGGGCAGTGCCGATACGCAGACCCCGGGTTCCTGGTCCCCAAGCTTGGCTGGGTGCAAAGCCGGGGCAGTCCCGCCCGCCTGGGGCCTGCTTACAGGTGGCTGAGCTAGGCGAGCTGGGGCCGGGCCAGGCGCCAGCGCCCTCCCACCTTGCCGTACCCCCACCCCGCCCCTCAATCCCGAGTCCCTGGGAGCAATGTGGGATGAATGAGTTTCTGCAACCCCTGTCGTGGGAACTTGGTGCTAGAGGCTCCCCCAGCGACCCCCGACTCCCTTTAAAAATCCGGAGGTCCGGAGGAGAGTGAGGGGCCAGAGGTGAGGGTGGTGGTGGGGGCGCAGAGGGTTGATATTAACCCTCGCTTTCCCTGGTAGCCTTTTCCATCGTTCGGGTGTCTCAGTCGGCGCTAGGGCCGTGGCTGGGCCGAGCCTGGGGTGGGGCGACTGTGTGTGTGAGTGTGTGTGTGTCTCTACGCGCGCGTGTTTGTGAGACGTAGAGCCCTCCTCTCCGCGGGTTCACTCGGGATTCCAGGGCGTGAAATTTAAGCCTCTGGCTAGATTAAAGTGTTAGGGCTGCTAGGACTTTCGTCGTCGGTCCGTGACGCATTTCAACTTGGTCTTTAAAGATATTGATCTGACTATTAAATCAGAAATACCCTGGCCCCCTCACCGCCCCCAGACCTTCTGTAACTGACACCCGGGCTGAGGGGCCAGAGTGCGGGGGCTTTTGTTTGAAAATTTAAAGTGAGGGGGGACTTTAATTTTGCAAAGGGCAGACATGGATGAGTCGGAGAATTTGGGGTCCGCGTGGGCCGGTGTGGGGGCTGCGGCTAGCCCTTCTGAGGCCGCGTGGGCACGGGGAAGAGGAACACTTGGCGGCCCAGGGTGTGAGCCCGTGGGGCCGGAGCCGCGGGTGCTGACCGTGTGGCCTCTGCTTGCAGGAGGCGGAGATCCCCCGCGAGGTGATTGAGAGGCTGGCGCACAGTCAGATCCACAGCATCCGGGACCTCCAGCGACTCCTGGAGATAGACTCCGTAGGTAAATCGCGCCCCTTCTCCTAGCGTGCGGGGAGGGCGCGGGTGGGGAGGGCGCGGGCGGGCGGGGAATCTGTGCGCCCCGCGCTGCCTCCTGCGCTGGAGCCAGGCCCGGGCAGCGCGCAGGAGCGCACCGAAAGGTCAGAATCCAATCCTCGGCCATAAACGCCCAGGCGGATGAGTCAGGAGTTTCTCTTCCAATCGCCACTTTCTCTCTCAGCAGCGGCCGAGGGCTGCTCGCTAGCCCAAGGATTGTTTTCGCATTTAAAGAAAATGCCGCGTGTGTCACAGAAAGTTCAGCCGCATAGAGGGCGCCGGCGCCCCAGCCAGGTGTGTCGGCCTCGCGCCTGCCCGGGGCCCCGAGGAGCTGCGGGAGCCGGCCCAGGACCTGGGCGTAGAGCCTTGGCTGGAGAACCGGACGGCAGTCCGCGAAGGAGGCCCCAGGGGCAGGAGCGGCTCCTGATCCACCGGCCGCCCAAGGGAGGAGCCGCCTGTTGGCCAGGCCTTTATGATGGGGAGCCTGTGCCTTGTTGCCCCAGGGATGACAGGCCCTTGTCTTTCTCCTTTCACGACTCAATAAAAAGGCACAACTTGCACACATCTGCTGGTTGGGGTCTATTTTGGGGCTGGCTCTCTGGGTCTGGAGCCTGGCCACTTTAGGGAACAGTTTATTTGTGAGAGTTTCAAAGTGGGTGTCACCTACAGAGTTGGACTAGACTCCGGTCAGCAAGAGTTAAAGACATTTTCTCACTGGCCTGGGACCTAGGTTGACTGCAGGTGGGGAGAGGGCTGGCGTGGGCTTGGGTGGCTTCCTGCCCCTCGCTTCTCTGCAAGGACTGGAGAGCCAGTTCCTAGAAGCTGAGTGCTTGTTCCCATCTTTGTGGTGCCCTTTTCAAAATTAACACTTGGTCCCAGGGACTTCAACATGAGAGTTAACTAGGGAAGTGCTCATGTGGGAAACCTTGTCCATGGCTTTAAAAAAGACCTAAGATGAACTTGTTGAAAAGAGTAACCAAAGGCAGTAGAATTGGAAGAATTTTGAGTGAAATGAAGGTTTTTTTTCTCCCTGCAAACTACTCTGAAAACAGGGTGGTGGAATTAAGTAAAATCACATGGTCTAGTCATTTGGAAATTTGTACCTAATTATGGTGGTGAAGAGGCCTGGACTATTTTCGTTTCATGCCAAAACCATTTTTTCTAACCGCCGTTGATTTCTGTAGTTTCTTGACCCAGGAAATCCTCTGACTGATACTTATCTAGACTGGGTAGAATTTCACTTGAAGATCAGAGTTGGCCTGGGGGGATTTTGATCTGGTCCCTGGAATAGAAACCCTGGGGAGAAGGGCTTGGCGTTGAGCTGCTGGGGAAAACACTAGCCTGCATTACTGGTCCTCTGGATGTGGAAGTGGAGGGCTGCCTCTCAGAGAAGGTTCCAGGGCTTTTTGTCTGGCTTGAGAAGTGCGGGCTGTGGAGAGCTGGGCCTCCTTGTGGGATGGGCTTTGGATGCTACAGGGAAATGGGCCATTCACTTGCTGGGAGGACCATTCTTATTCTAGTCTCTGCAGTCCCACCCCTACCCCACCCCCACCCTACCATTTAGCTTTGCTGCTGTATGGCATTATGTGGCTGCATTCCTGGCCTACCTCCCCCAGCCTCTTTGGGTGGGTCCAAACAGAAAAGGTTGGGATGCACCAGCCTGTCCTCTTGGCTGGTTTCAAATTGCTCCCTATAAAAGTGTCTCCAGAGCTCTTCTGCCTCCTGCCCCAGGGAATGCAGAGAGTGGGTACCAGTCTTCCTGCTACCTGTCCAAAAGTTTGCCTGGGAAACTTTGGGTGGGGGAGCAAAGTGGGGAGGCCTTGCCCCTCGAGGTACCTTTTATGACTTGAACTCTTCCCTAGCTGTGGAAACAGAACTGGTAGAGTACAACCTCTGTCCTGGTGGTATAGAGCCATGTGGCCGTTTCTCTGAGAGTAGGCTACCTGGTATTGGGTCCACCTTATGACTCCAAGCAATAGGCCCTTCCAGGCTGATATTCTTGCTGCTGGGTTTAGGGAAGGCAGTGCTGCAGAAAGCAGAAAAGAGGCTTGGAAGTATGCAGGTGAGCTCCAGGAAGGTCAGCCCCTACCCCAACCGATGGGGCCTGCTTTGAGTGTGTAGCTTCTCTCAGTGTGCAGCCTGTATGGTCATTTTACTGATGGGGAGACTGAGCAAGGCATTTCCTCCCAGCTTGTGGCTCTTTGCTTGTGGTGCCTGAGCTGGTGGGACTGTTGTCCATCAAGTATCATCAAGCACTAGGCATCTGGAGTGTGCGTGCAGAGTGAGGGACAGTTGATTTTTCTATGTGTGGTGGTATAGTGACCACGGTCTATCCCACCTGTGAGGTGGTAGTGGCAAGGGTCCTTGTTCTCTGAAGTAGCTGCTGGCCTGGCTCTTGGGTGCCATGGAGTAACTGACACCTAAATATTCCCATCTCAGGCCATTAACTCTCCCCAGGATGATGGGTGGAGGATGTGTGCACAGAAGGCAGAGGGAAAGCCTGAGAACAGATTTTGGGAATGTTTGTGCCTATTCCCTGGGTCTGGGCTATACCAGCTGATCCTTCTCAGCCAGCATAGATCAAAGTGGCTGCTTCTACTGTAAACGTGGGTCAGCACCTGGCTTATGGCCACCCAACTTGATCTTGGGCAAAGGGTGGGCTCATCTGATAGGAGCTGTTCCCACTCTGTCTCTCATCTGGGAAGAAATTTGCGGACACAGACTTCAGCAGGGTTGAAGAACTGGCAGGGCTGTTGTCTTCTCTTTTAAGTAGGGACAAGAGACGGGGGCTGGGAGTGGCGTCTGAGCATGTCCAGCTGCTTTCCTTGTCTTGTTACTAGGTTTTTCTGGGCCTCAGTTTCCTCAGATGTGAAGAGGTGATAGCACTTGCCGTGTACATGTAAAGATTAAGTCATCGGTGAAGTAGTTCATGCAGGCGTGGTGGTAGTAAGGCTGTGAAGCATGGCAGCTGATGTTGGTGTTAAATTTCCTTCATGATGCCAAGCGTGGACCAGTTGTTCTTTGGTTTGGCCGTGTCAAGATGGCCACCACCAAGAGATGACTCAGATGTGTCACTTTTTTGTGAAAAAATGCTTCTTGTAGCAGTTGGTTGATGGGAAATTCTTATTGCATGAGTAGTTCTGTTCTGATTTTATTTTGGGTCTCAAAAAAAAAAATTAGTGGCATTGGAAGATTGAGTCATTTTAAGTAAAAAGTCAGGCTTAGCTGAGACGTGGTCTTTGCCGTATGCAAGGTTTTTGGTTTACATGTGCAGGCTTCAGGGTGGAGGAAGCTGAGGGTCCTCCTCTTGGGTTGTGGACCATCACTGATACCTCACTGGTCTTACAGAAAGTGACTTTGGTTCCTCCTGCATCAGGCAGGGGGCTTCTGATCTGGGCTAGTGGCGAGGACATCACAGAGCTTCCCAGGAGAGGATAGGTAGGTTTTGGTGTATCTGGAGAGTTCCTGGCAGTTGGAGCCACCTTTTTGGGACCTGTTTGCCCTGGCTGTATGTTGGGGAAGCAGGATGGAGGGAGATGAGAAGAGACCGCCCCCGCCCCCGCCAGCTGTGTCCACAGAGCCCAGTCAGGGAGGCCAGGTCTGATGTACTTTATCTAGGTGTGGGCAGTATCAGTGGGCTGGGCTGATTTATGTCGCAGGCAGCAGGACAATGTCCTCCCCTCCCTGTCCGCTGTAGTCCTCATCCCCTTAAAGTGGGGTGGTCTGTATGCTGGGGGCCTTGGGGGGCTCTGTGCTGATAAGGTTATAAGCTAATGCTCTATGGCTGGGGGCCTTCTTCCCACCTGCACCTCCCTGCCTGTCATGGACATAGACCCTGGGCTACTCACACCTTTCCCTCTTCTGGGAGAATATTTTTTCCTCCCTCTGCTAGGCCCTGGACCCTTCTTGGTGAGTACTCCTTGAAAGGCGTCTGGCTCTTAGAGGACACTTATTTCAGGAACAAGTGAATTCTGGCTTAGAGCTCAGCCTGGCTCTTTTGACACTCTTCAAGCCTTGGCTTAGTGGGAGACAGGCAGAGAAGATGTGCACACAAGTCTCAGCAGGCTTGTCTTGTGGTCTCAGAAAGGGTGTGGCCCAGCAGCCTTGAGCCCCCATGGAGGTGGGCCAAGCTGGGGGCCCATGGGCCAGCTGGTTCTGGCATGGATAGACCAGGGCCTTCTAGTCCCCTTGGCCTCACCCGGCTTCCTGCAAGGAGATGCCATAGTGGAGGCTCCCAAAGTTAGCTGTGTCACAGGGCCCAGCATTTTGGGGACCTCCATGTTGGTGGGACAATTTTGGATATTTCGTCTGCTGCACATCTGAAAAGGGCCTGGTGGGAATGGAAGGTCTCCAAGGAGATCCCCCCAAGTGGTCTTACAGCCAGTCAGTAGGAGATGCTGCTGGACAGGCCTTGGGCACACTGTGTAGGTCTGGGCCAGCCGGTTGCCATTTTCTCTTCTACATGTAGGGGTTGAGGATGCTTTGGAAACCAGCCTGAGAGTCCATGGGGTCCACGCCACCAAGCATGCATTCGAGAAGAGGCCTGTGCCAATCCGAAGGAAAAGGAGCATTGGTGAGTCCCAGGAGGTTGCTGTGGGTAGGGGCAGGGCGGGGGCAGGAGCTGGCCTGGCTCCCTAATTCTGGCCCCAGGCACCTCTTCCCTCCTCTGTAAGGCAAAGTCTTGGCCTGCCAGGCTCCATGTCTCTGGCCTCTTGGGGCCGCCTTCCTTGATGGGGTGTCTCCCGCCCCAGCCTTCCTGCCCTTGGTGGAATTGTGGTCTGGGCCAAGAGTTTCCAGGAGAGAAGAACTGTCATAAATTCCTTAAGTGCCCGATCTTGTTGGGGCCTGCCCTGAGGAGCCTTGTTGGGAACGTGGTCGTGCTGAATTTCAAATTTGCTCTGTGCTGGTGGAGGTGTACCTGCCTGGTGGGCTGCTCTCGGATGCCCCTCGTGGCTCTCTGTACCCGGCCCACTCCCTTCCGGCTCCAGAACTTTGCCAATTGGTTTGGGGGATATTTTGATTCATCCCTCCTCATAGGGCACTCTGTATTCCTCTGGGCCCTTGAGTGGAACTAGATGGTTGGGGTCTCAAGGGCATTGGTCTGTTTTCTTGCCGGGGGGGTGGGGGGGGCTTGTGACCAACAAAATTCCACACCCCTCTGGAGGTCCCAGGTCTGCTTAAGATAGCTGCCTAGGTTTGTGGATGCTCCTCTCTGGGCTTTAGTTTCCCTCAAGAAGATGGCCTGTGTCTTCCACCTTTGCATGTGGCATGTGGCCAAATGATTCCTAATTGCTGCAAGAGGGCCCTCCCCAGGCAATATTTGTTGTGGCAGTCGCACAGTTTACACCCTTAGACCAGTTTTGGTCAGGGCAGACCACTGGAATCTGCGTCCAGATGGCAGGGAATGTCCATGCAGGCTCTGGGTGGCTGTCCCACAGCACCCATTCCCGACCTCCTCTCTGGACAGCTCAGCTGTTCCCTGTGGGGAAGGGGTCCCAGCCTACATACACCTCACCCTTGGTGGGCTGGGTCCTAAGGGAGGCCACCGCAACTTCATGGCTGCTGTCTGCGCCAGGCTTCTGGTCACCCCAGGCCTGGGTGGGGCAGGGTCACCGAGATGGGAGCTCGTGCCTGGGGCGGGCGTGCAATGCTCTGTACTCAGCGCACTCCTGCCTTTGCAGAGGAAGCTGTCCCCGCAGTCTGCAAGACCAGGACAGTCATTTACGAGATTCCTCGCAGCCAGGTCGACCCCACGTCCGCCAACTTCCTGATCTGGCCGCCGTGTGTGGAGGTGAGGCGCTGCACCGGCTGCTGCAACACCAGCAGTGTCAAGTGCCAGCCCTCGCGCATCCACCACCGCAGCGTCAAGGTGAGCCCCAGCCGCCCCTGGGCCACCACCCTCCCTGGGGCAGCCTCGGTCCCTTCTAGGCATCAGCCTGACACTCCTGCTGGCTGATGGAGTGGTTGGGTGGCTGCGCTCTCTTCCCTGACAGGTACACTGAGGCACAGGGAGGGGAGGGACACTGGGCTGTGCAAGAGCCTTTGCCTTACCAGTGGGTCTTACAGGGTGTCCAGCCACTGCATTGGGAGCTGCTGGCAGTCCCAGACCTTGAAGAGCAGGCCCCTTGGTGGTTTGGGGAATGGCCAGAGGGGTCAGGGTCCCCCATCTATAGAAGAATCTCAGGGCTTTGGGCCCCTGGGCAGGTTACTCTTTCTGCATGTTGGGAGTGGTGCCTGTCGTGTTTTGGTCAGGCTGATGTAACAGAATACAATAGATAGGGAGCTGATAAGCAATAGAAATTTCTCTCTCAAAGGCCTGTAAGTGGGAAGTCGAAAATCAAAGTGCTGGTAGATTTGGTATCTCGTGAGGACCCATTTCTTATTTATACAGAAAGTACCTTCTTGGTGCATCCTGTCATGGTGAAGGGGTGAACAAGCTCTTTCAAAAGAATGCTAATCCCCTTCATGAGGGGCCCATCTCCTAATGCCATCATCTTGTAGGTATGGCTCTTGATGCTAGAATGTGGGGGACACAGACATTCAGATCAGTACCCTGGAGTGCTGTAGGAGAGAGGGGCCCCAATGGTCTGGCCCAGCGCTTCTCAGGAGGGTTCTCCTCAGGTCTGCACACCAAGCTCCTTGCCCAGCCCTCCCCACTCAAGAAGGTGTGCTCAGGGGCTTAGGGGCTCGCAGGACCCAGGAGCTGGGGCAGGCACACAGTTGGTGCTGACCAAAAAATGCTCTCCCTGGCAGGAGATGGCTGGCATGACCTCCGGGGCAGTGCTGGGAACTCTGTGAGTGGTGGGGACCATTTTGCTTCTTCAGGTTCCTCCAGGGAGCTTGTGGGGCTTGTAGCTGCTGGGCTTGGGTTGCTCCCCTTGGGCCTCGTTTTCCTCGTGGGTCTGTGGCAGGCAGGAACTAACAACCCCAAGAGCTGAATTGCTGGCCCTGTTGTTGAAATAGGTGTTTTCCCTGCCTCTAGGATTTCTGTCCATGTCTGGGGTTGGAGGGGAGGTGTCTCCTGGCTTCTGAGCTTTCTTGGGGCTCCCCTGGGTACTAGCTCTTGTGGGGTCAGCATGTGACACAAGTGTAGGCATATCTTGTCTGCAGGGATGTGCCTCCATGCAGAACCTCCGGCCTCGGCTTGGCCTCTTCCTAGAATAGCGATCACTAAAATTGGGCTTGAGGAACTCAGTTCTGGGGGTTACATTAGGACCCCTTCTCTGACTCTAGAAGATAATTTTCTCTGCCCTGCTGTGACCCCAGACTCTACAATGAGATACTGGGAAGAGTTTTCTTGATGAAGGACCTCGTAGCTGATAGGCTGTTTGTCACATGACCAGGCACTTTAGACCCATAACTAGGACTTATCTTGACCTCTGGGGACTTGGCTCTCTGCAGTGCTGGGGTATTGAGTAAGCAAATTCCACATCTCACTGCCCCAGGATCTCCGAGTCTGGACACTCCCCTTAAAAAGCCCTGCGGTTTTCCCTGGGCCCTGGGGGTGCTTGTCTAAGGGCTCTCTTGTCTTCAGAAGCTATTTTTGGGTCCTGTTGGGGGAAAGGCCTAACTCAGGACTCCACGCTGGCTGGGGGGACCCTACGCTCTGTCCTCTCCCCAGTGTCCACTCCCCTGGGGATCCACAGCCACCTCCTGTGACTGTGACTCAGCTTCTGCCTTTCCTAGGGTCCTCAGAGGTGGTATATTGGGGGCCCTCCTGAGCCCAAGAGCCCAGCTGACTGGTCTTTTTCTCTTAGGTGCTAGGGGAGGGTGCTCTTGGGTGGATGCTCCCACATGTCAGCTCTGGGAGCTGAGGGGCCATCCTTTAGGTATCTGAGATAGGACTCTGGGAGGGACAGGGTGCTGGCTTGAAGTGGGTGACACAGGAAAGGCCCCATTGGGGGTTCTATCCCCTGGGGTGAGGACAAGGACTGTCCAGTCTTCCTGAGCATACTGGGTGGGGTCCAGAGGTCTTCAGCTGGTATCCAGCTCCTCAGGGCCCTGCTTAGCTCATAGGGACCCTGCCTCTTCTGGAAGGTGACCCCTTCTCTGCTTCGTGCATGTGGAGCTGGGACCTGAATCTCAACCACAGTCTCGTCTGCAGACCAGGTCCTAGCCAACCCCAGGGGAGGGCCCCTCCTACGGTCACAGGCTATCCCCTGCAAGTGTAGCCAGGCTGCCTGGTTCCCGGGTTCTCCTCCTTTGGAAGGCCTCCCCCTGCCCACCCCATCAGGGTTGGAGGAAAACATCCGGTCCCAGACACAGGGGGCTCTGGCAGAGGGACAAGAGTTTGGGGGAAAGAGGAGCCCATTGTGGAGGCCTAGCTGGGGGCTGGTTCCACTCCATTTGGGATTGAGGCAGATGTTGACCTAGAGAGGATATGGGCCAGAATCCTGGAATCTCAGATTCAGAGCCTGTGGGCAGGTGCAGAGGTCAGCAGGATCTGAGGCTGGGAGTGGTCACTGTGGCCACAGGGCTGGTGAGCTGTCCAGCACACACTCAGTTGAAGGCAGCCCCAGGGACCCAGGCCCAGGGTGTCTGGTGGACATGATGGGTGGAGAGCCAGACCCTAGACTTCTATGAGAATACTATCCTTGTTCTAAGGACCTGGATGCTCTGGTGACCACCTCCAGGTCAACACTGGGATCTCAGGTGTGGGTTGTTTGAAGTCAGGGTCCCACACTGGCTCCCTTCTTTCTTCCAGGTGAATCTAGAGCAGAGACCTCACCCCAGGCCCAGACCTCAGTGCAGGTGCTGTTGGGTCACCACGTTGGGGCTGACCTTCAGCCTGGGGCCACAGTCTGGTGGGGTTTTTCTTGTACCCTGCTCTGTATGGTCAGCACTTGGTGTCTGGTCCTTGGGTGTCCAACTCTTCCTCCACACCTGAGCCACAGCTTTGGAGTGGGAATGTGAGGGTTAAGCTGCTTGGCCCCCGAGGGCTGTGGGAATCTGGCCTGGATGGAGCTGAGGCCAGAAGTCCTGTTCTAGAGCTTGGGGAAAGCATTATGGCCAGGGCCTCTGGCATGTACCCCACTCATACCTGCCTGGGCAGTGAGGGCAGAGCAGCTCCAATGCCATCTTGGCCAAGGAGGGTTCTTTGCTTAACTTAAGATCGGGTTGAGTGACAGGCTCCTTGTCTCTCCCCAGATACTGGGCAGGCGAAGGCTGAGGCTCTGCTCATTCCAAGTCCAGGCCCCCTTCCTTGAATGAAGGGAGAAGAGGGCCCAGTCTGACACTGGGGACCCAAAGCTACATGGTGCTGGGCAGGGGTGTTGCCTTGTCTGTGCTGTTCATTTCCTAGTTTGGAAAACAGACCCTAATTGTGTCTTTAGGTAGCTTAAGGGTTACAGTGGTGGGCACCTGGGTTATGTAAGCGGTATTTTTATCCTGGCTGATATTCTCTCTTAAGCTCTGGGTGGTCAGGCATGACCTGGAGTTGGGGTATGGGTATAGGATATGTCTGTCCCAAGTCCTTCTTGGGGCCTGTGCCAGAGGTGAGGGTCATCTGGGCATGCCAGGTGTGGAGCAAGGATGCAGCACAGCTGGGTGGTCTCCTGGGGTGAATGTGTCCTGGGGAGTGTCTAGGAGAGTCAGCCAATAGCACGGTACACTCAGGAGTGGGGCATGGGAATGTCTGGTGTGATACGGTACAACCCACATCCCTGGGACTGGGGAGGGTGAGGCAAGGGGGACCCTTTGAGGCCACACAGGGGCTCTTGAGGAAGTCTCTGTTCTTCGTATGCACTTGGCTTTCAGGGAAGAGGTTTTTTTTTGTTTTTTTTTTTGGAGAATTTAATATTCATGACGTGTTCTTGGGGGAAAAATGTAGTTATTTCCTGGCCAGACAGAGGTGGCAAACAGCCTGGAATCCTCGCATACTCAGAAGCAGGTGCAATCATAAGTCGTTGTTTGTTTTTCTTTGATAAAAAATGGGCTTGAAGAGAAAGTGGCTTCCAGACTAGAGCAGCCTGTGTAGTGTGCCCTTCCCATGGGGATGTTGGCGGGCAACATTTCTTTAGTGTCTAGAGACTACTTTCCGTACAGTGGCCTGCCCATCTCGTGGAAAAGAACAAGTTGCCCCCTCAGCTGGGCCTCTTGTGTCTGGCCAGAGGCCCATGGTCCCTGCAGAGGGAACTAGGTGAGGCTGCTTGTTGACCAAAGAGGCTGTGCCAGCTGGTGGGCCAGGACCAGGAGCAGAACGAGTGGCTTGTCTGAGCCCACCTGCAGCCAAGTGGGTAGGAGTTTGCAGAGTATGAGGCTGGCACTCTGCCACCTGCGGCCCATGTCTGTGGCCAGGACCCCAGAAAAGGGTTAATGGGGCTGGGCCCCATCCTGGGTGGATTTGGAGTTCTTGGTTCATGCAGGGCGAGGGCTGGGCCAGGGCAGCTACTGCAGCCTTCTTAGGATTTGCTGAGGTTCACTGTCAGGTATGCTCTCCTGCCTGGGACTCTTACTGGATGAACACTCTGGGACCCCACTTTCTGCCTGCTGGGGGTCATTGTGCTGAGCTTGGGGGCTGTGAGTGGGACCACCGGCTTCAGCCTTCCCCCAACTGGAGCTGGAGCTACTTTGGATTGGTTGCACTCTGTGAAAATACCTACTGCAAGGGTGGTGGGCACAGTCCAGGGGTCGTAACCTCTCATTCCTCCCCACACCCTGGGCATGGTCTGTGCCCCCTTCGTGCAGAGGGGGTGATATGCTTGAGTTAAGGGCCGCATGGGCATAGGTGTCTGTGCCCATTCAGGTGGCAGTTGCACAGGCAAGGCCAGCCAGCCCCAGCCCCATCTCTTGCACTTTCTGATGTAGTGAAACCTCCCATCCTGAGGCCCCACTGCTGGGCGGGCTCCAGGTGCTCCATGCCCCACACCTGAGTGCACACCTGGGGCTGTGTTCACACCCGAGACAGCCCACAGCATCTCACACGCCTGCTGGGCGCCCAGCACCCTTTGAACCATGGGTTAACCATTAATGTGGCCAACGCAGCCATACAGGGTCTGGAGGAGCCTGGTCCTCAATGCCTCAGGGGCCGGCTTCACTGTGGAGTATGCTCACTGTTCCAGGGTACAGGTCTGAACCCTCTGTCTGGGGGCGGGGCTCTTTGTCTCCAGACCCTGGCAGGCAGGGCCCTCTGGGCTGGGGGTATCTGGTCCCAGCCTGGGCCACCTGATTGTCACCTGGTGACCTTTCTTCCACCTCCATGTGCTTGGGGGTCTCCTAGTGTCTGCTCCCCTTCTAGTCTTAGTTTCCCAATGGATAGTCAGGCGAAGCAGTTGATTCCTGCTTAGGCTGTTCTTAGGAGTTGGAACCCAGGAAAGGTAAAAAATTGGTAGTTTGCAGGCTCTGCAGGACCTGGAGAGGGCAGAAGGGTGGTGGGTGTCTTCCTCTAGGAGGCCCCCAATGGTAGGCAGGATGCAAGGTGGTTGGGGCAGTTTCCAGCATCCATATGCTAGCCCTGCCTCTCCTGCCACTGGGGTCATCTTGGGGAAGAGTCTGGTCTGTACCTCAGTCTCCTTTCCTATAAATGGAAACGATAACTGTCTCCTACAGGGTGTTCAGAAGTCTATGAAGGTTGGAATTTGGGCTCTTACAAGGAAGGTGTCATGGGCGGCAGGTGGCAGAGTGCCAGCCTCATACCTCTGCTTCTCTCAGGGCTAGGTCCCTCTTCTGTTCCTCTTGGAGAAGGGGGCTTCCCTGCCTGGGGCTTAGCATGATGCTCACTGTGGCTGTGTATTCAGTGATTGTCTATTGCTCCCAGGTGTGCGTGTGCACTCTGTACATTATACACGCATGTGTGTGGAGTGGAGTTGCACTCCCATGAAGGGTGTGTTTACATAATGTGTGCATTATGTATTTTTATGTGGGTAGAATGTTCCCATAATGGGTGTGTGTGTGTGTGTGTGTTATGCATAAAAGGGCAGGGGGTGGATTTGCACCCATGACAGGATTTGCTAGTTTGTGGTGGGCTCTGAATGCCTTCCATTTTTGAACACTTGGAGGCTGTGCCTTAGGCCCTCTTGGAGTCAGGCCCCAGCACTGAGGGCAGGTGTGGCCCACAGACAGCAGCCTTCAGTCTGTAAATGGGCACCTGGCCAGGTTCTGGCATTTGAGTTCACCATGCCTGGAAGCCTGGTCCTCCTGTACATCCATTGTGTGCAGCTCCTGTGATGGCCTGGGGTGCCTGGCCTGTGTCCCTGAGAAAACCAAATGTCCTGAGCCCAATAAGAACCTTGGGCCTGGGCCGGGGCTGCCTGGTGGCAGTGGGTCCTCATCAGATCAGCAGCCTGGGGTCATTGCCTGAATTCTTGAGCCCAATAACCAGTGTCCAACTCAAACCTCCTCCAGGGGCCCTTAGGGATGCATTTGTTTTTCTCGTTGGACTGGGTAGGAAGGGGTGGCCGTCAAGCAAGCACAGAGCAGTGAGTTCTCTTCAGGGCTTGGCTTTGTTTCTTTGTAACAAAGCGCATCTGAAAACATGTTCCAGCTGCACATACGTGTACAAACACACACCTTCCCTGGATGCCTGTGCCCAGAACCCCCAGCTTTGCTGTGTGTGCACCCTCCAGACCCCCAAAGCACTTGTGAACATTTGTGTTCATTTTAAACAAAACTGGGACCAGGTAACACGGGGTCGTGTGCTGTAGCTTGTGGGTTTCACCTGGTAATCCCTTCCCAGTGAGGTAAGACACCTGAGAGGAGGTTGAGATCGAAGATTAGGTCCCCACACCATGGTGCTAGCCTGGGTCTGGGCTGAGCGTGACCTCAGCTCCAGTCACCTTGTGGTGTCTGAAGCCCCCATGTAGGTGTTCATGGCTGGGCTCTGTTTTCTTGGGCAGGTGGCCAAGGTGGAATATGTCAGGAAGAAGCCAAAATTAAAAGAAGTCCAGGTGAGGTTAGAGGAACACTTGGAGTGCGCGTGTACAACTGTCAGCCTGAATCCAGATTACCGGGAAGAGGACACAGGTAAGTGGTTGCAGCTCAGCCACTTGGTGGCCTTGCTGAGGGCCCCTGTGCACCTGCAGATGCGGGTCAGGGCGGGAGGAAGGTCAAGCTGGGCTGAAACGTGCTTAAGTGCGCGAGCTGCCTGCAGGTTGGAGGGCCGGTGGGCCAAACTGAGAAGTAGCCGCAGAATGCTCCACCCAGAGGAGCAGGGGGAGGTGGCTGCTCATGCCCCAGAGCACCGTGGGGGCGGGCCCTGCTACGCTGGGGCTCCAGGAGCAGAGGAGACTCAAGTTTCTCCTTGCTGGAGTGATGGAGTTTCTTTTAGAAAGATAAACACCTCAGGTATTTATTGCCTGGGTCCCCCAGCCTGGCAGCTTTCCCTCAGGCCCACTCACTGCCCTGCCCTTTTGTTAACAGGAAGGCGTAGGGAGTCAGGTAAAAAACGGAAAAGAAAAAGGTTAAAACCCACCTAAAGCAGCCAACCAGGTAGGACCTGACCTCTGGATGTGCTGAATGAAATCCTATAGGGCTGGGAGAGGCAATCTCAGATCACTCCCTCGAATCATGCTTCCCGTCTCGCCGGGTGCAGCGGGCCGTGGCCAGGCCGTGATTGGCCTCGGTGGTTCTGTGGCTTCCGGTGCCTGCTGGGCTCGGGTCTCCTTGCTCCCCGTCCCTTCCCCCTGCACAGAGAGCCTTGATCCATGGCTTACCTCTGCTCTGGAGCCCCTTCTAGCTTGGTTCTTCTCTTTGTCACTGATTGGGGACACAGAGGCATTACAGTGAATGGAATAGTTTGGGGGTTCCTAAGCAGCAGTGGGATAGCTCTGACTGTTCTGCGACCCCCTTGGGCAGGTGATCCACCCCATCTGACAGATGTAAAAACTGAGGCTTAACAGAGATTATGGATAGGTGTTAGTAGCTGAAAGGTCTGGAAATATTTCATAAATCTACATGGTTTTTGGCTACTGTGTTGGAAATTGCATTTGACTGCTGGTAACACCAGAAACAACAGGAATGATTGAGACAAAGTAGAGGTTAAGTTCATGACTACCATGTTCATGGGATAGGAGACCAGAACAGGTGGGATAGTCTTGAGGGATTACCAGGGACCACTTCCATCTGAGGCTAGTTGTCTCCATCCTCAGAGTTGTTTCATGGCTCAAGGTGGCTGCCAAAGCTCCAGTAATTACATTTGTGCTCCAGGCTAACAGAGAGCAAGATGGGGAGGAGGACAGAGAGCCCCCTTTTAGAGAGCTTTCCTGGAAATCCCGCTTTTTTGTTTTTTGCATCAGCCGTCCTTTAGCTGTAAGGGAGCTTCAGAAATGGCTTCTAGGAAGGCATGTTGCTTCCCTGAAGGAAGTGGGATTTGGACAACCACAGCCATCATGGAGGAGGCATTTTCAGGCCTTCTCGGTCCTTCCTCCTGGCATGTGGGACACTGTGGCATCCGAAACAAATAGTCGCTTTGGAATAGGGTCAGAGACGGGGTGTCTGAGAGAGTCCTGGCTCCTGTACGGCAATATGTGATTTTCAGACCCATGGTTAGGGCCATTCCTGAAGATCCTCTTGGGAGAAGAGTCTTCACAGCTAGCCCACAGTGTGGTGGGTGGTTCTGTGCCTGCCTGTGGATCTGAGTTCTGCAGAGAGTTGGGCTGTGGCCACCTTGGCCTGCTGGTGGCAGTGACCCCACAGTGTGAGGTAGCCATTCCTGCTGCCTGGCTAGTGTCCAGGCTGTATGCCTGTGGATGGCCCATGTGTGGGAACATGCAGTGGAAAGGTGACACAGAGTGGGAGAAGAGCTATTCTACAGCATTGAAGGTAGCTGTGCCTGGTCACAGGGGATCCGTCCATCTATGGCTATTGGCCACGCTCTTCGGGTCACCTTCTGGCTCAGGATGGCTCCCAGAGCTCCAGAAATCACATCCAAGCCCTAGGGTGGAAGAAAGAAAGGGAGAAGGGCAAAAGAACCAGTCTAGGCCTCAGTTTCCCCCATCTGTACAATGGGAGAAAGGGGCTTGCTCTCAAGACATGTTCTATGACATGCTGTGAGCCTAGTCCCAACCCTAGTGAGGATATTGCAACGTGGCTAATATGCAAATTTGATTTTTGAAATTTCATGAAAACTTTAAATTCCTGTGTGCCCCTGATTGGGTTAAACGTTTCAACCCATTTGCCTTCTGTACAGCTATGCGTGTGCTTGGTGGTTCCATCTCAGTGGTCTCAGTGTCTGTCTCTCTCCCCTCCCTGCAGATGTGAGGTGAGGATACGCCTGTAGCCCTTCCCTGGGACATGGATGTACATGGCGTGTTACATTCCTGAACCTACTATGTACGGTGCTTTATTGCCAGTGTGTGGTCTTTGTTCTCCTCCGTGAAAAACTGTGTCCGAGAACACTCTGGAGAACAAAGAGACAGTGCACATTTGTTTAATGTGACATCAAAGCAAGTATTGTAGCACTCGGTGAAGCAGTAAGAAGCTTCCTTGTCAAAAAGAGAGAGAGAGAAAACAAAACCACAAAACACGACAAAAACAAAACGGACTCACAAAAGTATGTAAACAGTCCACGGAACGGAGGGTCGCCCTTGCAGGATGGAAGTGCAGAGATCTCAGCAGACTGGATTTCTGTTCAGGCGGTCACAGGTGCTTTTTTGCCAAGGACACAGAGCCTGCTTTTGGAATGACTCCAGAGGGGTGCCCGTGGGCTCTGCAGGGCACGCAGGGAGCAGGAATGTCTCGGAAACCACCACGCGAACTTTAGAAACCACACCTCCTCGCTGTAGTGTTTAAGTCTATACAGAAACCTTCCTGAGAGCCTTAAGTGAATTTTTTATTTACACCATAAAGTGATTATTAAGCTTTCCTTTTTACTCTTTGCCTAGCCTTTTTTTTTTTTTTTTTTTTTTTAAATTATCTCTTGGATGACATTTACACCAATAACACACGGGCTGCTGTAACTGTCAGGACAGAGCGACGGTATTTTTCCTAGCAAGATGCAAACTAATGAGATGTATTAAATAAACATGGTATACCTATGTATGCATCATTTCCTACATCTTTCTGCTTTGTGTTTCTCCCTTACTCCACTTTATTTTTTAATTTAAGCCATTTTGAGAAAACTATGCGTAAACCAATCGTATGCCGTCTCTGTGGCTCCTGCCCCAGAGCCCCTGTTCCTTGCTGAGTGATGCCACATTCCTGTGACACGCACCACGGAGTGCTGTGTTCCTGAGTGTGGCAGGCGAGGTGCTTTGCTGCTTCAGTCTGTTGTTGACGTGCCACCGCAGTGGAGGTCCCTCTGCTGCCAGTGTTTGGACAGAGCCTAAATTCTTTATTTTTGGTAAGATGTTATGCTTTACGTGTATTAACAGAAATGTGTGTTTGTTTTAATTTTTTTTTTGTAAAGGTGAAGTTTGTATTTTTATCTAATATTACAGTTTTATATACCTGAGAGCCTGCTATGTTTTTTTTTTTGTTTGTTTTTTGATCCAAATTTTTTTTTAAATCCCAGCAACAAAAAACCATGCACATGAAAAGCATTTCGTGGTCACATTTTCTAGTACTAAGTCTAGACCCCCCCATTCCCTGGTCGCTCAGTGCAGCGTTGGGTAGAAACTCGGAGCTCAGAGCTTCCTGGGCTAGGGCCCTGGACCTGCTCCCACAGTGAACACTCTGGGACACTGGGCCTGCCCTCAACGCCAGGAGCTATGGAAACAGGCCAGAGAGCCCTGTCCTGAGGGTCGCCCACCGCAGCAGAGCAGTCAAAGGGATGACAAGGAATCACGCCCAGAAGAGAGCTGACCTGGTTGTGTCCACTCTTGGGGCCCTGGCCGGCCGCCCCCACCCTGGCACCTCAAGGCTGATGTGACCGTCGGGATCCTTTGGATCTCGGCCCTGGTTGCTGTGGGACTGTCTGCAGGACGGTGGCTGTCACACATGTTCTTCAAGAGGGTTTTTATAAAGGACTGTCTCCAACAGCTCATCTTCGTGGTGCAGTGTTCAGGCCTTGCTCGGACGCTCTTCAGGTTGGCGAAGGATGGCCTGGAGGTCAGAGGGGATATGCAGGGCCAGGTGGCCATGCCCCACCCCCTTCACCACGGACAGACCCAAGGGGCCTTGCCCCAAGCCCTGTATGCGCTGCCAAGCGCTTCACCCGTGAATGTACGTCTGGCGTGAGGTGTGCGAACATGTAATTTATGTATTTGTGTTTCCGTGAGATGCTGATGATACTGCTCATATTTTCTTATTTTGCGCAAAGCCGTCTGGTGAATTGCTGTGTCCATTAAAGCAATGGAGCAGAAAGCCTGGTGTGCTCTTGGGGAAGAGAAAAGCCCACAGGACAGAGGTCCCTGAGCCCCTGGGCAGTGGTCTAGTGCCTGGGAGGCCTACTGGCGTCTCCGTCCCTCCCTCTTTCCCTCCTCTTTAACTCATTCATTCACAGGTGAGGGCTGTGCATGGGGGGCAGGCAGAACGCGGCCTCCCCAGCCAGGAAGGGTTGGCAATGGAGGCTGCGGTCTGCAGCTGGCCTGTTTCTCAGCTGTGCACCCACGCCCGCCGGCAGCCTTTGTTGTGGCTCTGCCCCACATTCCCAGCATTTCTGCTCCTGCCTGGGCCTCCTCCTGGCCCCATGGCCCTGGACTGCACCTGGGTGTGGGCCCAGAAGACAGATTTCTGCTCAGGGGTGACTTTTTGCATCTTGTGAGCCCTGTGACCTTGAGTGCAGGCCCTTCTCTGCACCTTGGTGCACATCTGTAAAATGGAGCCCTACTCCATGCACAATGCAGCCTATGCCTGTTGACCCACCTGGGCCTAGTGCTGGGACCTGGGAGCATGTTACCCCCATCTGTCATGTCTCTAGGCCCTGAAACTTCAGGGAACAGAGAGCCCTTGGGTGCAGGGTTGCCAAGCCGCTGAGACCTGAGTTCCCCTGGCCACACCCTGCCCCTGCCAGGGCTCATGCGATCTGTATTCCAGCCCTGAAGGGCTCTTTAGCTTGGGTGTTTCCCCTTCTTTGTCCAGGCCTGGGTGTCTTTGTCTATAAAGTGGGTTGGCCCTGCCTGGGTCCCCTGGCAGTCTCACCCTCAAGCCCCAGCTCCCCCACAGCTGTCTGAGGACTCCCTGCGGCAGGTGTGATGAGGTCAGGTGTGGCTCAGGTCTCTGTTTTCCTGTCTGGCTGCAAGTCTGGGCTGCTCCTGGGTACTTGGAGGCTTCCACACAAGGCTTAGGTTCCTCCACAGACCCTGGGGGTGGGGCTTGAGGGTGTCACTCTTATTTTAAAGATGTGAGACCTGTGTCCTTGGCTTGCCCTGACTCTCGAGGGGATGTCCAGCAGACCAATTGTGAGAATACTGAATATTGAGTTCCTTCTTACTGGGTCTGTCTCCCTAGTACCTAGGTGTGGGTGGCTGAGACATCTCAGGCAGCATTGGGGCTTTGTGTCCCCAGATAGTGGGGCTCTCCTTGGGCTTTGTCTTGGGTGGGTGCGGCTGCTAGGCCCAGGACTAAGGATCTTTGCCTTCATCTGAGACCAGATAATCCAGGTTCAGAGATTTACATCTTCACTTTTCTTGAAATGGGGCCAAGGTAACTACAGCATAGACGGAGGGCCACCCTGGCTCAGGGCAGAGGAGGAAGAACAGGGATTGGACTTGAACTCAAGACTCCTGGCTCTGGAATCCCTGCCTATATGTTTCCTTGAAGGGCTGACTGGATATCCTGGTCTGTTAGGGCTCACTGGATACTCTAGGCAGGGAGCTAAAGGATTGTGTAGAGGAGACAGAACCTACCCCCAGCAACCTGGAATGCTCTGAGGTCAGTGGGCATCTCCTGGGGACATCTTAGCCTTTCTTCCCCCAGGACAGTGGTTCTCAACCTTCCTAACGCCGCAACCCTTTAATATACAGTTCCTCAGGTTGTGGTGACCCCCAACCATAAAATTATTTTCGTTGCTACTTCGTAACTGTAATTTTGCTACTGTTATGAATCGTAAATCTCTGATATGCAGGATGTATTTTCATTGTTACAAAGGGGTCGTGACCCACAGGTTGAGAACCGCTGCCCCAGAAGGAAATATGCAAGATGCAGAAAGCAGCCACCCTGCTATACAGGGCCATAACAGGTGAGGGGCTGAGGTCTGCATGGGTGGGGGGCCTAGGGCCCTATGGGTGAGGGCATCTCAACATCTGTAGCTGGAACTCCCAAAGGGCTGTTCCTGTGTGGGTCCAGCCAGCCCCAGCTGCACAGGGGGCCATGGGTACTGGGGATGGGTCAGGGTGGGGGACATACTCCCCAAATCTGAGGTGAAATTAAGGCCTGACAGGCCCTGAGTATGCACTGGGGCAGCCCTGTATAGGGGCTAACGGGAGCTCAGGGTCTCCAGTGTGACAGTGGGACTGTATGAAGCCCATGAGTGGGTTAAGATATGACTGACTGCTTCTGAGGCCATAGTAGTTCATTATGGGCTGTGGTATGATTTTTAAATGAAGAGAGTGTTGACTTAAAAATCCAGGTGGCCTAGGGATACGATGGGTTTGAAGGTGTGCTGGGGGTGGGGGTGGGGGGAGCGCAGGCTTGGCCACTGTGTCTTCTGTGACAGATATGGGGGAGTGGACCACTGGCTTTAGAGCCCCTGCCATCAGAGCTGAGGGAGGGCCTGGCCCATACCCTCAGAACTGGGGGAATCCCCTTTGGATTTTACTGCCTAGCCTTCTGACCTGGAGGAGCCTTAGTTTCCCCACCTGAGTGGAAAGAGGGTGGGCAGGAGGGTAAGGAAGCTGCGTGACCATGTGGTTCTGCAGGGTGTGGGATGCCAGCCTTGGGCTCTCCCTGCCCTGGGCAGCTGGTGGTGGGTGCTGTTCTCCCAGGCCTTTGCTCCCTGTGCGGCTCAGGTCCTACTACACTGCAGGCAGATTCTGGGGGGCGGTGGAAAGCTAGCTCCAGGACTCCTTGGGGCATCTGGCATGTCCTGAGCACTACCCTGGCCTGGTGGGGTCAACCCTCCCAGACCTCTCCTGGTACCCCCAAAGCTCTAAGTCTGCTGCCGTGGCTGCAGACTCCAAGGCCAGTCTGCAGCTCCCACTAGGGCCTGGCCTGGGGGTTGGTCCATCATATCTAGGTGAATACACCTGGGGTCCTGTAGCCATTCCCACATCGGACCTCTTGCCAATTCCTCGGAATTCTGCTTTAGTTTTCTTTACTTTTCTTTTTTTTTTTTTTGGCCAGGGCTGGGTTTGAACCCACCACCTCTGGCATATGGAGCTGGCACTCTACTCCTTTGAGCCACAGGCACTGCCCAATTCTGCTTTAGTTTTCAGTCAAGGGATGGAAAAACCAGCTCACACTGGCATAAACAAAAGATGAGAGATGGGGTAGGGGAGGCCCAGGGCCCCACCATCCCCCTTGAGGTCAGGCTGTGCCCTGGCATCAGTGCGATAAACACAAGCCCATGGTTGCCCTGTGCACCCAGGGGACTCCTTGGCTCAGCTATAGTTGGCAGCCAAACCCATGCCCTGTTCCTCTTATAGGATGGAATTCAACAGGGCAAAGGATGGATGGGGCTTCCCACGGAAAGCAAATGCCTTGACCTGGGTGTCCCCAGGACAGCACCTGAGAGGCTGTAGGCAGATCTTTGGAGGGTGAATCCTGGTGCAGGTGTGAGGGGTATCACATGGCCAAGCAGAGTAACCACCCCGGCCCCTGTGTGCTGTCTGCAGCCTCCCTGCTTCCAAAGAGCAGCAGAAGCATCTTCCCCACACATAGCCCTTTGAACCCTGCTGTCCCCAGAACTCCACTGCCCCCCCCCCCAAGAACCCTGTTTTCCCCAGAATCCTGTGCTTCCAGAACCTTTTTGTCCCACAGAATCCCTCTGAGCCCTGGAATCTGGTTGCCCCCTAGAACTCACTGCCACCAGAGTCTGTTGCCCCAGAACTGCACAGCCCCTGAACCCCATTGTCCTCCCAAACCCACTAACCCCCTACAAGCTCAGGGTGAAGCTGAGACCTCCAGTGACTTTGGGCCCTGCCTGTCTGGAGCTGGCCTCAGTTGTGCTACTGACCCCTGAGCACCCTTTTCATGCCTCCATGGCTGCGCTGGCTTGGGCTGTGTGGGACAGGAACCAACTTGGAACCCAGAGCAGGTGGTGGCCCTGGTGGAAGGAGCTGGGGGCAAAGAACAGGTCTTTTCTGAGGGGGCAGGAGCTTCGGTGAGAATGGTGAGTACTCTGGACTGGCCACCTGGAGGCCTGTTTATAAGCCAACTGACCTTCTGTAGGCCCTTTGTAGCCACAAAAGGCAGCATGTTAGGAGCCCCCTCCTCAGGCCTCTAGGCTTACCTTGTAACTCTGCCCTGCCATGAGTGGGACCTCTGGGTCCTGGTAGCCTTAGCCGAGCACTGACCTGTTGTCCTGGACTCATAGGCCTGGATTGGGGTTGGGGAGGCAGGTGCTCACTTCCTGTTTGGCAGGGGTCACAGGGCAAGGAGGCTGAGCGGGGATGGGCTGAGCTCCAGGATGCCAGCCCTCGCTGCTCATGACCTAAGGGCCTCCCTGATGGGAAGGACAGAGCAAGAGGATTTGTTCTCATGCTGCCTGTCCTCCCCAAAGCACAGAGGAAGGCCTGGACCAGGTGGCCTCTTGGTTCCAGAAGCTACCCTGCCTGTGCCTCCACCCCCTACAAGGCTGAGCTACCTCCCGGCCCTCTCACTCTGCCCACACCTCCTTCAGGCTGGAGAGGCCAGGGCTATCTCTGTCCCCTCACCAGTCCAGGACCCTGGGGCAGGGTTGGAGTCTGGATCTTTCCCGGGCCCCCTGTGTCACCTGGGGGAGACCCTGGCCCCAAGTGGGCACCGAGAGAGGGCTGATGGCTATCTGCTCAGAGATTGGCCTTGGCATCTGAGGCTCCATCAGTGCTCCAGCCATGGGGGCCAGGACACAGCATGGCCTGGAGGTGACAGCAGCATGCAGGAGCCACAGCTGGGGTCCACCCCCACTTACTGTGGGCACTCAGACAAAAAGCGTGTGGTTTCTGCAGAATAAAACAGTGGCTGTTTCCAACTGGGCCTTTGAGCTGCCAAAAAATGTAGAGTATTCATTATTTGGCCCCTGGCCGCAGCGTTCCTTGGAGAGCTGACCCGAAGGGCTGCCCTGCCACGCACCCACATCCCCTCACACCCGCTGCAGTCTGAGGCCCCTGCTCAGTAAGCTGGAGCCAGGTGGCCCTGTGGCCTGGGTGTGGGGTTCCACCAAACACTGGCTGCCCAGAAGGCCTATGGTGGTCCAGTGAGCAGAGCAGATGGACAGAAACAGGCTTCTCTTCCCCTCTGAGCTCCTTCCAGGCAGTCTGGGCAAGGCAGGGCTTAAGTTAGTAGCTGTTGCTTACAGTGCCCAATGGACCACAGAGCATGGGTGCGAATCTTTCACCCTCTGAACCATCTTCTTGACCATACCACCTTCTGGCCATCAGGAGATAAGAGACCAGAGCACAGAGTGGAGCAGGGTCTGTCATCCCTGTTTAGGGCCTTGGTGCAAGGGTCTGCAGTGTCCTGGGGAGTACTGGGGTCCACTCTAGGCTTTGTGGGGAGCCCCAGCCCAGCTCTTTCTGTTGTGCCCCTAAGATGCAATGAGTTACAGGTGAGTCTGGGTGGGTGTCCTCTGTGACAGCAGAGGGATGTTCTGGTATGTCAGCAGAGAGGGGTGGGGGGCAGCTCCAAATCCCTTCCTGTGGCAAGGCATGGCTGGGAAAGGACACTGGGCTCCTGACCTTCCTTGGATGTCCTGGCTCAGCACCTGCAAGTCCCAGAGGCTGCAGGCACCTATAGCCTGGAGGCAGGTACTCCCATGCACAGTCCCCTGCCTGCCTCGGAGGATCCCGAGGAGGGGTCAGGCGGTCAGGACTCTGGGCCTGTCCCTGCAGCTGCATTTCAGAGGAGAGTGGCTGCTACAGACTTGCCAGGACTATGATCTAGAGAGGTGCTGTCCCTGAAGCAGGAGGCTCCTCATAGTAACTAGCAGCTCAATGTTGAACCCTACCTGACCCCAGACCACCCGTCCTCTTGCCTAGCCCTCTGCCCTGTCCCAGGTGCCCACAACACAGCCCCAAGCTGCCAGGTGACCACTCCACTGGAGGGCTGACCCTATCCCTCTCCCAGACACCTGGAGCTAGGACCCAGCGGCAACCACCAGGCCCCACCCCAGCCCCTGCCTCGCCTGCTGTCTGGGCAGCAGGGAGACTGGCTGGGGCCGGAGCTGGGGGTCTCAAAGGTTTGTTCATTTATTCATTCATTCATTTTTGGCACAAGAGATCACGTGCACCGAGATGGCTCACTGGGTCAGCCTGGTACTGACTGCAGGGTGTTGGTTGAAGGTCAGCTCTGCCTCTGTGGGTCAGATCCCTCGGACAAGGCCTGGTCCCTCTTTGGCTTCAGTTTCCTCACCTGTAAAGTAACTGAACTTCTATTCCAGCTTTGCTGAGTGTTGTTTTTTATTTTTTAATCAGAAAGGAGTATTGGATTTTTGTCAAATGTTTTCTCTGCATCAATTGAGATAATCATGTGTTATTTGTTAATATAGGCCATTACTTTGATTTTTTTTTGTATGTTGGACCAATGTTGCATCTCTGGAATAAATCTCACTTGGTTGTAGGGTCCAATCGTTATTTTTATATGTTATTAGATTTGGTGTGCTAATAATTTATTGAAAATTTTTACGTCTGTACATGAGGGATAGTGATCTGTAGTTTTTTATTGTAATGGCTTTGTCTGGTTTTGGTGGCAGACTACTAGCCTTGTAGAACGAGTTCCTTTCTCTTCCATTTTTTGGAATAGTTTGTGAAGCATTGATGTGAATTCTTTTTTAAATGTTTGGTAGCATTCACTGGTGAAACCATATGGTCTTAGTCTTTTTTTGGTGGAAAGTTTTTTGATTCAATCTCTTTGCCTGTTAGAGGTCTTCATTTTTCTTGGAGACATTTATTCTTGAGTGAGTTTGTGTTTCTAAGAATTAGTTCATCTAACCTATCTAATTTTGTGGCACACAATTGCTCATAATATTCCCTTATTATTTTTATTTCCATAAGATTGGTGGCAATATTCCCTCCTTTCATTCATGATTTGATTTTTCTTCTCTTTCTTTAGGTTTTGGTCAGTATAGCTAAAGATTTGTCAGTTTTGTTGATCTTGTAAAGAACCAACTTTTGGTTTTGTTACAGTTCTCTATGCTTTTCTATTTTCTATTATTTATTTCCTCCTTTAATCTTTTTTATTTCATTCTTCTATTTTGAGTTTAGTTTGCTTTCTTTTTCCTGTTTTTTAAGATGAAAGATTAAGTTATTGATTTGATGTTTTTCTTTCCTTTTATTTGTTAAAATAAGAGTTTACAGCTATGAATTTCTCTCTAAGCACTGCTATAGCTGCATCCCATAAGTTTTGGGGTGCTGTCTTTTCATTCAGCTCAAAGTATTTTATGGTTTTTATTGGGATTTCTTCTTTGACCCATTGATTACTTAGAAGTCTGTTGTTTAATTGTTTAATTTCATATTTGTGAATTTCCTACATTTCCATTTATTAATGATTTCTAATTTTATTTCATCTGGTCAGAGATCATACTCTGTATGATTTCAATTTTTTTGGAGTTATCGAGACTTGTCTTATGGCCTAACATATGGCCTGCCCTGGAGAATGCTTGTCTGTAGCTGAGAGGACTGTGTGTTCTTCTGTGGTGAGTGTGCTACAGATGTCTGTGAGGTTGGTTTATAATGTTCAGGTCTAATATTTCCTCATTCATCTGTCTATTGTTCCATTTCAGTTCCATTTTAGTTCATTTTTGGGTTTTGTCCTCATAGCCTGTAACCTTGCCAAATTGTTCCAGCAGAATTATTTTTGAGATTCCTTTGAGTTCTCTACACATACGATCATGTTAACTAGAAATAAGAACAGTTTCATTCCTTCTTTTCTATTCTGCCTGGCTTTTATTTCTTTCTCTTGCCGTATTATGTTGGCTAGGATCGACAGGGCCAGTAGAAATGACAACAGAATGGATGACCTTGTTTATTCCTGTTCCTCGGTAGAAAGCCTTGAGCCTTTCAACATTGAATATGATGTAAGCTGTACTTTTTTTTGAGTGCATTCTTTAGCCAAGTTGAGCAAGTGCACTTTCTCTCTTAGTTTGCAACATTTTTTTTGTCATGAAAGGGTGTCGAATTTTGTCAAATGTTTTTTCTGCATCTATTAGATTTCATTGTATGATTTCTCCATCTATTAAAATTACCATGTGATTATTTTCTGCATTATTCTGTTGATATTGTGAATTACATCATTCATTTACATTGTCAGTTGTTAAACTAACCTTGTATTCCAGAGATACTCCCTCTAGCTTTGTCATTACATATTATTATTTTTATATACTATCGATCCTACTAGTTAATGGTTTGTTGAGAATCTTTATGTCAGTGTTCAAAAGGAATATTCTGTAGTCTTCTTTCCTTGTGGTGTCTTGGTTTTGAATCAGGGTAATAGTCAGAGACACATTAATGGTCACAGCCACAGACACACAGAGACAAACACATAATACTTAGAAAAACATGCAGAACATCACATACAGGCATACACAGACACAAACATTTCACACACAGGCTCACGTAGACACACACATTCACATATAGGCACATACAGATACACCCAGGCTCATACAGGTACACACATTTCACACATGCACACAACACACAGGCACATACTTTCACACATATTCACACACAGGCACACACTTTCATGCACATTCACACATAGGTACACACTTTAACACACAGATACACACAAGAGATGTGCTTCAGCCAGATGTCAGATCAGGAATCTCAAAATTCACTGGAGAAATTTATTATTTGCATCTATATTCACTTCTCAACCTAGGCAGTGTTGGGCACCTCCAGGTTATTAAATACCCTTCACCAGCATGATTTCTGCAGCTTCCAGGGAGTCGTCAGGTGAGACGATAGACAGACACCACCTGTGTCAGTGCCTTCTGTAGCCCGTGGTCCCTGTTTCCCTTGTGGTTGTTCTAGAAGTGGAGCCACACATTTCAAAACCCTGGCCTGCCCTGCTGCCTCTAGCCCACAGCGTGTCTGGGCTGGCGTGGCCCTGTGCCCTGATCCCAGCACCTTCTTGGGTGGGCGTGGCTGCACAAGCTCCTGGAGACAAGCACCAGGGCTGCAGGCCATGTGGTGAGATGCCATGAGGCTGGCAATGGGATGTCCACCCAGCCTGTGGGCCACAGCTCCTTCCTGCAGGACAGGGAGCAGCCCCCACAGACAGCAGCAGCGCTGATACGTGTCCCAGCAGCTCTGCTTGGAGCCTGGCGAGTCACAGCTTGCCTGTGTTGGTTTTGTTCCTCAGGATTTTTAGAGCAAATAAAGTGTCACAGTTATTAGGAGGTGGAAGACTTGGGCAGAAGCAGGTCCGGGAACCTGTCCTGCTGTGACCAAGCAGAGCCGTGCAGAGAATTTGCAGGGGAAGGAGGCTTTGTGTAGGATCTGCCTATGTGCTGTCTTCACCCCAAGGAAAGTGGGGTGGGACCCACCATCTTGTGTCCAAATTCCAAGGGGATCCCCCCAGTCGCCTTCCTTTGCTTCTTCTTCTCTTCCTCCCCACCTTCCCACTCAATTTTCGGAGCCCCTTGCCTGGACTGGAAGGAGCTGTGTTAGGAAGATGTGTGATTCCTGGAGCCTCAGGGGTAGGGATGCAGGGCACAGTCCCAGACCAACTGCCCCAGGCCTCTTTGCACAGGGCCATTGGCTCCATAGCCCTGTCTGGTGGAGAACTCTGTTTGCCAAATGTTGGGTGTGCTTGGGGTGGGGGGTTGGCAAACAGTGCCTGACTGTGGCCACCAGCTGCAGGCTGGGTAGTGTCCAGGGTCTCTCAGCCTGCTCACCTGCCTCCCAGTGCTCTGCTCCCCCTGCCCACCTTCCTGACCCCGAATGCCAACCTCTGTGGGGCAGGTGGGAAGTGAACTGGGGTAGAGTGGGGGCCAGGACCTGCAGTGCGAGTCATTCTGGGGCTGGACAGGCCTGTTCCAAGCCTGACGGGAAATACCTGAGCAACTCCTGGCCCTGGAGGAGGTGTGTGAGGAATGTTCCTTGTCCCAGGCGGTCTGGGGCCAGACTCTGAGGGGACTCATCCCAGGGCACTCTGAATATTACCCTGATTCAAAACCAAGACACCACAAGGAAAGAGGACTACAGAAAAAATTCAGGTTCTTCTGATGACTGTGGGGGCCCCAGAGCCAGCCTGTCCTTAGGGATCCTACCTCACCCCAGCAGTGTAACTGAGATTTCCAAACTGGCCTCTAGGCACTGGCCCTGAGCAGATGGGGACCTGGGGGGCAGAGGAGGGACAGTCCCCTGTGCAGAGGCCAAATTCACAATAGCCTGAAAAATACCCTTCAGAAAAAGCAGCCCAATCATCATCTTATGTATTTCAAAAATTCTGGCATTTTCCCCCTCAAAATCTGTCCTAGTTATGCTTGAGATCTCCTGACCCCAGAATACTTTTATTTATGACAGAAAATCCATCTCCATGGCAACGCCTTAGGAAGCTGCAGCCTTGAGATTATAACTTCCTAAGCAATGAGGACAATAAATGGGGTTTTCAAACAACAGCCAAGAGTGGCTCTGACAAAAACTGGCCTCCCTCTGCAGTCTGGGGAGGGGCTGCAGGAGGGGCCTGGGTGACACAAAGCCCACTGGTCATGAGGAAGGCAAAGCAGAGAGCGCCTCACTTGTCATCTGGTCAAATGTGGCCCCAGGACGCCTGCACACTGCACCCCTGCAGCTGCCTCTAAGGTACACATTTGTGCCTCAGCTTCCTTGCCTGAGAAATGGGCATGGGGCAAGGAAAAGGCCTGCTTGCCCAGGGAACCCCCAGAAGCTGGAAACTGTTGTATGTATAGCTGTGGAGCTGTTCCCAGGCTCAGCCCAAATTCCACAGTGAAGGGACAAGCGTGGGTCAGTTGTAGCAGAGACGTGTCCTCATGTCAGGCATGGACTGGGAGACCCTCGCAGGGCCTCAGCTGAAAATCCGAGTCATGCTGCCCCTTTGGTCCCAGGAGCTGCTCGTCTACCCAGCCACCCACCTTTCCATCCACCCATCTGTCCCCTTTTAACCATCTACCTATCATCTACCTACACATACCCACCCACCCACCCATCCATCCACCTACCTATCTCCTTCCATACGTCTACCTCCCCATGCACCCAGAAACCTATCCACCCACCTGTCCCCTTCCATCTATCTACCCTCCGCATACCCAGCCACCCACCCATGCATTCAATATAGTTTTTAGGCACCTTAGAGTTCTTGCCTTCACAGAGCTGGCCAATAAGGGGGAAAAGTCAGGCATTAATCAAACAATTACTCAAATGAACATGTAATTGTGGACTGAAGCAAGCACTTGAAGGAAAGCAAAGGCTGTGCTGCTGGGTTCAGGTGGTATATTAGGCGATTTCTGGGGTGGGTGCTAGAGAAGAGTGTTGCTTTAGAGATGGGGGAGCATGCACAGGCTAAGTAATCATCTTGTCCCAAATCCTGTGAGGGTGAGGGAGTCAGAATATGAACTGGGTCACTTGGGCTTAAGCCCAGAGACTATTCTGTTCCCAGCATGGGGCAGCCCATGAAAGGACCCCTGACCTGGTCTGCCTGGATTAGCAGAAACTCCCCAAAGTGCTGTTGAACCGAGACCTATGGATGAGCTCAAAGGGGGGTGGGCAGGAGGACCAGTGGAGAGGCCACTGTTCCCACACAGGGTGGGGAGGGGAGTAGGGCTGCCCACTGTGGGTTGCTACCTGCCCTGCTGTGAGCCCAGCTGAGCATCAAGACTGCTGGGGAGCTACAGTAAGGAGGGGAAGGAGATGGGGAGACTGGGGGATGTCAGCTGCGGCGTCCTGTCTATACATTTAAAAACATTAGACAAATTTAGTCTCCTGAGGCATCTGTCTGAAGGTGGGGGTTCCTGAGCCTGGCTGCTCTTCGGAGACCATTTGAAGCAATTAATTAGTGGGATTTGATGCTGGCTTCCCATGCCAACCCTGCCTGGGGCCTTCCTGCTGGGCTTAGGGGCCGGGCTGGCAACCAGGAGCAGGTCGAGGTAGTAAGGGCTGGGTCTGGGGCCTGAGACTCCTGTAGCTCAGGGGATCTCCCCAAGTTTGCCTAGTAAACTATGGTGTGTTGCCCACCCCCAACTCTACCTGGGCTGATATTCGTGGGGACTCTTGAGGAAAGGAAGCAGCCTGCTTCAGGTAGGGGGCTGTTTCCCACTAAGGGCCCTGGGATCTGGCCCCTGGCTCCACTTCAGGCTCCATGGGGCTCTTCCCTCTCTCCAGCAGGACCCTGTTCTCAAGTCCTCTCCACTGGGATATTGCTGGGCAGGGTCTGGGGTCTGGCCTGTAGCTGGGTGTCTTAGCAGGGAGTGGCCAGTCTGGGGCCCTACGGATGAGGTGGGCCAGGCCACTCAGCATGGGCTTCTTTGGAAAACCAGCAACTCTGGAGCCTTGGCCCCACGAGTGGGTGTGAGAGTATAGGACCCCCTAACTGTCTGCAGTTGGGATGCTCTTCCTTGTTTGTCATAAAGGCAGCTCTTGCTGGGGCATAGACGCACAGACCCTCCACCCCCTCCCCTGCCAAGTGCCGCACCTGTTTCTCAGCCTGCATCCCTGGCAGCTGGCTGCCAGAGGCTGCCTGGGCCTGTCTTAGTTGGGAATTGGCCCTGGGAGCCTGTCTTTGGAGAGACCTGGGGCTATCATTCCCAGGCCAGAGCTTGGACCTCTTTGGGCCCTTTTATGGGTCACCTGGTTGGTTGCACCCCAAAATGTTGTTTGCCAGGTCTGAGGGAGAGAATTCCTCTTTCTGTTGCTTTTGTTGCCCTGACTGGCCACCTACCCCCTACACCCAGCCCCAACTCCAAGGCTGGGGAAGGGGCAGAGACCCCAAACCAGGGCCTGCCTCCTCTTCTTCCACCAGGTCTAGGACCCCAGCCTCACTCTGTGCCTGGCCAGGAGCAAAAGCAGAGCCCCACTGAATCCTAGACAGGAGGTGACTAATAGCTCCAGAGAGCAGGAAGCCTTCAACGGGCCTCTCCCCTGTGAGGCCTCCTTCAGATGGGGCCGTTGTGGGGCCATTGTCCTCCTCCGTTGTCAGGAGCATTCGAGCAAGTGGCCCACTTGGCTGTGCCAAAGCCCTATTGACCAAGTGTTGACAGCACATTTTTTTAAGCATTTGCCCCTTCCATGAGTGGTAAACCTGAGGAAAGGAAGGTTGTCTTTGTCATAGATTTTCAAAGCCTGGTATAGAGCTGGACACAGAGTAGCTGTCAAAATATCACTTCACATTTGATCAGAGAAGGTATATGGAAGCCAATGAGCTCGTGAAGGATGTCCAGCCCCATTAGCCGTTAGTGAAGGTGCAACTGCAGGGTCATCAGATGGCTAAAATAAAAATGTTAACAGGACCAGATCCCTCCTTTCCTTCCCTCCCTTGTAAAAGCACTTGGGTAACCCTGATCCTTCCTGCAGCCCTAAAGGGTGATCCAGCTGGTGAGACCAGTGTGCTCCGGAGGGCAGCACAGACTCCCTGCGTAGGGTGTGAGACCAGATGAACATGAAGGAACTGCTGGGCACAGCTGACTTAGAGTCACAGACATGTGCTGAGCTGCTGGGGGCCTACATGTTACCTGCATGTTGCCCCAATGTTACCTCTGGTTCAGCATTTACATTTTATAGGAGGAGGAATGGAAGATGAGGGATGGCTGGGGACAGGTGGCAGGTTGGTGCAGGCCCTGGAACCTGTCTCCAGGCCACTCTCTTCTTGTGGGAGACCAGGGTTTCAATTCCTGTGCCTACCAAGGGGCACCTGTGATGTCTGCCTATGAAGTCTCCTTTCTCAGATTCACAGACCCTCAGGTGAAATAGCCCTGTTAGGAAAAAAACCCAATTTATTTTTGCACATGTTTGGAGAATAGATTCCAAAGATATGAATAATTCATCTTTCTACTTGTTCTATTCCTCAGACATTTTGGGGTCAGGAGAAATGGCTGAATTAATTTTGTTTTAATGCGATAAAAACAACAACATAACAGTGTCGTGGCGCTCCCCCCAAATCATGCAAAGTGCTCGGCATGGGATCAGTGGGTGGCTCTGGGGCTGCTGGGTCCCCACCTGAGACCCAACTCCCTGGAGAACAAGCCTCAGAAACACTCGTCCCCACCATGGACACAGACTGGCGGGCAGACCAGTGTCCATGGAAATAGCTCTGCTGGTTTGGGTTTTCTTACAGACCCTGCCAATGGCCATGGCTGTTATTCTCCTAGAGGATCATGGGGAAGTGTCACCTGCTCTCTGATGCCATGGGTACTTGGACTCCAAACCCTGAAAACTCTTGCTTTGTATCATTAGGTTTCCAACGAGACACAGCCACCTCTGGGCAGCGCAAAGTCAGGTGTGTCACTGGGCCTGAGGGAGCTGGCAGAGCTGCCGGAATGGATGCGCTGCCTGCATCAGGCAGCTGAGGGTGGCGGGGCTGAGAAGGGTGGGAAGGAAGACATATGTTCCCTCAGTCGGCGAGGCACCACCAACCCCACAGCAAATAGCAGCAAGCAGACCTCTCACAGCTCTGAACTCTGGAAGTCAGAGACTGAGGTGTGGGCAGAGCTGGTGTCTGCCAAGGGCCAGGAGGGAGAATCTGTTCTTGGCCTCTCTGCGGGCTCACAGATGCCACTGTCTTCCTGTGTCACTTACCTCTGTGGGTGTCTGTCCTGGTCCAAATTCCCCTTTTTTTTTATGAGGGCACCAGTCAAACTGTATTAGGGCCACCCCAGTGACCTCATCTTACCTCCATTACACCCACAAAGGTCCTGTCTCCAAGTAAGGTCTCATGCTAAGGTCCTGGGGGTTACGAATATGATGTATGGATTTGGGGGGCATACAGTTCACATCCCTCTGGGAGGGATGGGTCAAGATTGGAGCCACCTCCTCTCTCCTGCCGCCTCTGGGAGGCCCATAGCAGGAGCAGCCGGGCCTTTCTCCCAGGGTGGGAGAGCGTGGTGAGGTGCGGCCACACTCCCACACCACCAAGGTGATGGCAGACTTACCTGGGCAGTCCCACACTGGTCCCTAGGCTCCAAATCTCCTCCTCCCAAGGCCAGTCCACATCCTCCTGTAGCTGACCCTGACCAGAAGCACACTGGGAAGGGGCTTCCGGGAATCATTCCAGCTTCCCACATTTTCCCAGCTGGGGGAGAGCAAATTCTCATGCGTCTGTATCGTCTCTTGGATCTCAGGTAACCTCACTGAGAAACCTCAGTAAAGCAAGGGCCCAAAGCTTCTGGAAGAGTTAAGGGTTTAGGGTTAAATCTCTGACCTTGTGTGTCCACTGGGTCTCTTGATTCTAAACCATGAAAGAAGACATGGCAGAAGTAGATGGGGCTGGTTGGCAGGAAGGCTGGAGATAATCACCTTCTGTGAAGTCTTTTAGGATAGCGCTGCCATTGCTGTGGATAATTTCCTGGTGTCTTCCTCTCTCCAGCAAGATTCAAGTCCCATGGCAGGAGCACAGGAGTGACAATTCCAGAGAGAGGGAGGTTCCATGGCCAGATGGAGGCCTAGCCCCTCCTGCACCTACCCATGCCCCATGGGGGAAGAGGACTTAGAGGCTGGGAGGTCAAGACCCACAGCCTACCCAGCAGCAAGCCCACACTTCCACTCTGGTCACCAGGCTATGCTTCCTGGCCTTGTGTGTGGCAGCATCACTGTGTTCCAAACAGTGGGATGTGGGTAGAAGTGATGTATGCAATTTCTAGGCCTGGCCCCCAAACTGTGTTCCCCCACCCAGGATCCTCTGTCCTCTTTTTCTGCATCTGCCTGAGTGGAGAGAGGTCCAAGGAGCCAGAGATAGCCAGGTTGCAGTCAGATGGAGCCTGGATCCCCATGTGACCACCTGGACTGCTGCCCACCAGCCAAAAACAAACTAGGTTGTACTTGATGTGAGTGAGAAAGATGTCAGGTGCTGAGATTTGGGGGAGTTATTAGAGTGGTTGGAGTTGCTTACCTTACAAATAAAACTGGTGAGCTAGCTAAGGGCAGTATCCATTTCATGGATGAAGAATCTGGCAATATGACAATTCGTTTAAAAAAAAAATCACACAGCTAATTAGTGGGAAAGGCAATACCTAATCCTAAGTCTCAGGGTGCTGGAGTGTGGCCGGGACACTGAGGAGCCCTGAAGCCACTGGTGTGCAGCCGACTGTCTCAAGAACCTGCTTTGTCCTGGCTTTTCCCGGCACACCCTGGGATTGCCCTGGAAGGGATCGAGCCCAAGTTTTTGGATTCCACATCCAGTGCTCTACTGACAAGAGGGCTTTTTAAAGAAAAGTTATTTTTTTTTATTGCAAAAGGAATACATATTCACTTTAGGTGCATAAATAAAAAAAAGATAAACTTCCTATCATCTTTCCAGCCAGAAATCACTATTGTAAACATTTTTAGGTATTTCTCTCTAGTCTTTTCCCATATTTGTCGCTTTCTCTATCTCTCTGTTTCAGACACTGCTGGTTACCACGCCCAAATTCAGTGCCCTCCCCCTAGCTTATGACAAGCTCCTGGTTTTCTTCAGTTGTGGGCGGGGCATGTGTTGGACACAGGGGTGAGTTGTGACTTGAGTGCTCCTTCATGGGGGGCTGGCTACTGCCCCAGCTGCTGGGAGGCATCAGCACCTCCAGGGATGCCTCGCTGCAGAGAACTTCACTCCTTCCTCCTGCAGCCTGTACCCACTGACATGCCGAGGTGGGGCAGAGCTCAGCATCCTGGCCCAACCCAGATGACCCTGCCAGCTCTTAGCTCCAGTACATCTTACGGTCAGACCACCCCACAGAGGACTTTCCTCTGTTCACCTGCTTCCATCTCTCCTTCTCACAGGTGTTGAGCAAGGAGGGAGGTCTCCTATCAGTGCCCTGCCTGCTGAGCTCCATCTCAGGGTCTGCACCTTTAGAGGCTAGTGGATGAGGATGTGATGGCTGGAGCTAGATGGTCATCTCGCAACCATGAAGGCACAATTCTGAGGCCAAGTGAGCATGGTAGGGCAGAGAGGAGGAGGAATCCCAAGTCTTGGGATGTCACATAATCACTGAGCACACCAACTTGAACGTCTTGTCATGTGACATGGTGTATTGCTATAGTTTAAGGCCATCTTAAGCGGTTCTATGCTTGCAGTCTGAAGCATCTTAACTGGTTTATATTTTTGTGGGCATATGCACATACTTTGCATAACAATTTCACTTCTTAACTTCAAAATGGGGCCAAAGGTGACTCCTTGAACAAAGGCCAGGAAAAGTCAGTCTCAGGAAAGAAGATGTTGAAATGAAGGAGCCAGAAACCCCCAGGCCTGCCCTGCTCCCAGAGCAGACGCTGTAGCCAGGTACCTTTCAGTGGTGTGTCACCCCCATTCCCAGGGACAGGCCAGGTAGGCCTCTGGGCTGCTGCCCGCCGAAGGACACCTGCCACTTGGGCCCTCCCATGCCTTCTCCATGAGTTGCAAGAGCCCTGGGTTAGTGTTAAGGCCTGTGGGTCAGCCCTCTGGCCACCATGCTCTTTCCCACAGAACTTGAAGAAGGGACTGAGTCAGCAGAGCTATTTTTGTGTTTTCAGCCATTGGAGTCACAATCTTAATTTGTAAGACATACTTTTGCTCCTTAGAAACTTGAGACTGCTCAGGAGGCCCTGGGGTGCTGCCAGAACAGACTCTGCCCTAGCCCCTGAGCCTTGCTGCTCTCCCAAGGAGGGATCCAGCCCTGGCCTTGACAGGAAATCCCAGCACCCGCTCCGGTGTGACTGCCTTCTGGAAGCTTCCTGGTAATCAGCTGCTTCTCCCTCTCATCCTAGTGAGCAGGCAAGATTGGTGAGGTCCCCAGGACTGAACACCCTGCTGAGTGGGCTGGGCCTCTGTGGTAGCCGCTGGACCCAGTGCAGCCGGTTCCAGGACTGTGTGGCTGTTCCCCTTTTTTTGGTGTCTGTCCTTGTCCGAAGCCATTCTGGAGACCTGAGCAAGACCTCTTTAGACCCTGGCCCCCAAACTGGTCAACTAGGCAGGTTAGGGCAGAGAAGGCACAAGGCGAGCCTCCCCATTGAGTGGAGGAGCAGGAGCTTAGAGGAGTGAACCTGCCCTGGTCCAGGCCCACCCTGTTCCATGTCACCTCTCTGGATCTGGAACTTCTCCTCTGGGATAGAACCACGATGGGGGCTCCCTAGAGATCTGGAAGTTGAACCATCGTGGCCCCTTCCTTGACTGGTTTGTTTCTCATTCATCAAGGTCTGTTGCTGTGCACGAGGGGCCCAGCTCTGTGTGTGTGGTTGAGAGCAAGGTCCTGCATCTACCAAAGGGTCACCCCAAGGAGATGAAGACAGTCCAAAAGTGGACATGCCATGAAACCACACAGGGAAGGGGCCTGAGGGAGCTGTAGGAGCTGGGAAGGAGTTGCTGCCACACAAGTTTATGTCCACATGGAACCTGTGATTTTGACTTTTTTTGGAAATGGGGTCTTTGCAGATGTAACTAGTTAAGTTGAGGTCCTAGATGAGGTCATCCTGGATTCGAGTGGGCCCAAATCCAATAACCGTGTCCTCATAAGAGGCAGAAAAGACAAACACAGGGGTATGTGACAACAGAGGTAGAAGCAGGCCTAGCAGAATCCCCCACCTAGAGCCTCCAAGGGAACCAGCCCTACAGTGCTTTGCTCTTGGACTTCCAGCCTCCAAGATGTGAGAAAGTGAATTCTGTTGTTTAGACCACTTGTTTTTCTGGTACTTTATTATGGCAGCTGGAGCTGACTAGTAGCCTTCAGACCTTCAGCACCAGGCCCCACCGCAGTCTCTGGGTAGGCTCCCTGCTGCTAGCCCAGCGCCGTCTGATGGAACTTTCTATGGTGTCTGCACTGTCCAACATGGCTCTCTGTACTGAGGGTCTGAATGTGTAAAATCTCATTTAATATCTACTTAGACATGAGTGCCGATATCTAGGCAGCCCTGGAGTGCTCTGCGCCGAGCCCAGGGAAGGGGCATGGCAGAAGCCAGCATTGGACCATCCTCCTCTGAGGCCCTTTGCACCCGTGTGTGAGGGGCATTGCGCCTGACTGGGAGCCTCCCATAGCCAGCCTTTCTGCGCATGTCTGTGTCTGCAGGTTGGGCACTGTCTGGGACAGAGGAAGTCCTTAGTCGAGCTTTCTTGAAGTGATCTGGCTTTTTTGATATCCACTTTTTCTTCCTTCAGTTTGTAATACCCCAGGGCTTTGCCGAGGCCTCTGTCTTTGCTTTGCAAGCTGTGCAGATCCTGAAGAGTGTTCACTTCCCAGGGATTAAGAGAATTGTTTTAAATATAGACTCTACCAACAACCCCATAAAAGTTTTATTGGTGGTAGTCATCCTTCAGCGGGCTGTTCATCATGTTGGACATCCGACAGGGTTACGTAAGAGCAAGCTTAGGGTTCTGGGAGTGGGAAATGCCTCTGTGTCCGGCCTGTGTCTAGCTAGGGTGTGTGGCACAGTCATGTGATTACCATAAAGTTAGCACCTTGGGGTGCTTAGGAAAAGTGAGGAGCTTCCAGATGCATGTGGCTTGAGCAGAGGTTTGAAGACAGGAATTCAGAAGTGAGGTTTAGCTGGGCTTAGTGACCTGGTCTCAGCACCTAGGGAAGACCCTGTGGCCAGGACCTGGAGAGGTCGGAGACCTCAGTTGGAGTTCAGGTCTTCCACTTTCCTGGTGTCCTTGGCCACTGGACCACACACGATGACTCGCCGATGGGGGCGGGCTCCAGGGATGATGGTGGGAATGACGGGGGAGGCAGTGGTACCACTGCACAGATGGGAGAGGAGGCAGGGCGGCAGGGGAGGTGAGGTGTGCTGGTGTCCTGGTTGTGAGGAGGAGGGGGGACTTAAGGAGGAGTGGAGGAGGTGAGGGGAAGCGGGGGATGGGGTGGTGAGGGGGAGGAGAGTGAGAGTAGAGGATGTTCCTGAGGAGGAGGTGGTAAGATACTTGGTGATAATCCCGAGTTTTTAATCCATTTTTCTGTCAGGAAGAACTTGTAGAAACTTCTAGAAAGCTGTCTAGTGTGATGGCGTCACCATGGCAGGGGTTCCAGAGATCAGTGTGATGGGCTAACATCTCCTCCCTAGAGTCACCATGGGAGGGGTTCCAGAGGTCAAAGTGATGGGCTAACGTCTCCCTGGTGTCACCATGGCAGGAGATCCTGGGGTTAGGCCCTGGTCTCTATCTGCTGAGACCCATCGTAACACCCTGAACCCAGGCCTGAGGCTGACACCACTTCACCTGGACTGGATGCACCTGCCTCACTGTCTGTTCTGAAGCTGAAAGAGAGTGATCCATTCTCAAGGCCTGTCTCTGTTTCTCATCGTTCCTCCAGGGTTTATAGTTTATCCATCCTTCATTGGGATGTGATTTACAAGTGGTGGAATTCAGGAATCCATGTGCGGCTCCATGACTTGTTCCTCGAGCATGCCTGTGTAACCACTTTCTCATGTCAGGCTCTGGAACATTTCCCAGAGCTCAGGAAGTTTTCTGCTGTCCCTTACCACCCTGACCAAAGAAACAACCTTTGTGAGTTCTATCAGATGACTATCACCTGCTCCAGAACAGTACAGAAATGCAGTCACATAGTTACGCTGTTTTGGTCTCGGCATCTTCCACGCACCATATTGCTCTTCAGATTTATTCATGTTGTTCCCTTGATCTGGTTTAGTCTTTTTCAATGTAGTGTAGTGTTCTATCATATGCCTATTTTAAAAATTCATATACTTTTTTTTTTTGAGACATAGTCTCACTTTGTCAATCTCGGTAGAGTGCTGTGACCTCATAGATCACAGCAACTTCAAACTCCTAGGCTTAAGTGATTCTCTTGCCTTAGCCTTCCGGGTAACTGGGACTACAGATGCCCACCACAATGCCCCATTATTTTTAGAGATGGGGTCTCACTCTGGCTCAGGCTGGTCTCGAACCTGTGAGCTCAGGCAATCTGCCCACCTCGGCCTTCCAAGTGCTGCTATTATAGGTGTGAGCCACTGTGCCCGGCCAAAAAATTCATGTACTTTTTGATAGACTTTGGATTATTGGAGTATTTTATTTTATTTATTTTATTTTTTTTTTTTTAGAGACAGAGTCTTACTTTATGGCCCTCGGTAGAGTGCCATGGCATCACACAGCTCACAGCAACCTCCAACTCCTGGGCTTAAGCGATTCTCTTGCCTCAGCCTCTGGGGTAGCTGGGACTATAGGCACCCACCACAACGCCCGGCTATTTTTTTTGCTGCAGTTTGGCCGGGGCCAGGTTTGAAACCGCCACCCTTGGTATATGGGGCCAGTGCCTTGCCGACTGAGCCACAGGTGCCGCCCTATTGAGTATTTTAAATAGAGTGGATATAAGTGTTCTTGCAACATCTCTTTGTGGATTGATGTTTTACATGGGACATCTTTTGGCTCTGTGGTTGTGAAGGCCATGGTTGGATTAGAATTTTCTGAGGACCTCCGTGTCCTTTATGCACCTGTCATATCTCTGGTGTGGAGCTGGGTTCCACAGTGGTTGCTGAGCTGACTCGTATGTGGGTGACAACAAGTGCAGGTTTTTAGGCCCTCGCGGCTCTCTTGGTGACTCAGTACCTTCTGTGTCAGGGATGGCCAGGAGTCCAGGGGCCATAGGCGTGAAGAGCTGAGCGATGGGCCTGGAGATGTGTGTTTGCAGCCAGCAGTGCACAGCTGTTTCCTCTTGTGGTTTCCGCCCCCTCAGATGATTTGTTTTATTAGAGGAGTGTCCTGTTTGCTACCGACCGGCAGCCCTAACAGCCCTGGGAAGGCAGAAGCCTGTTGTTGTTTGTGTCCTTGGGTCTTTTCTGCTCTGTGCACGTGGATGGTCGGAGATTGGGCCTCCCCTACACTATGGCTGGTCAGTCCATCTCAGGACGGATCTGCACGGGGGCAGAGAGGAGCCAGCCCACTTGGTCTGGTGTCCTGGGCACACTTTGGGAGCCCCAGGCAGGTCATAGGCAGAGTCAGGCCCACATCTTCCTATCTATTCTGCACAGCTGGGCCCTGGCTGCATCTGCTGGCACCAGCTCCCAACAGCCCTGTGACAATGATCTTTGCCAGCTCTGCAGGGGAGCAGCAGGGCCCAGGGCTCCCCAGGCGAACAGGAGTGGTAAGCCATGGGGTAGGTGGGTTTGGACCCCCGACTGTGTCTTCCTTTCTGGCTGGCAGCTGTGGCATGTCCTGGAACTTCCCAGGCTCATGAGCCTTCATTTGTCATTGGATAGGGCCATTCTACATCATAGGGTGGAGCCCAGCAACTAGCAGAGGGGAGGATTCACTGCAGAGTAGCGCCAGGGCCAGGCCAGTATTTGGGGGATGCAGGGGCTCAACTCAGAAGTGTGAACTGGCCAGTGCTGGTCTAGAATTGATGCTTCTCGTGCTTCCTGCCGTCTCAGTCCCCTACTCCCCAAACCAAGTACTAAGAGCCTTTTGGTTGATTTCTAGAGCAGATTGGGGTGAAGATGGGCTGTCTGGGCCGGGATGGGCATGGTTGGCTCTGACACTGGGGTTGAAGTTTGGTCCAAGAACCTTATCTGCATATTTGACTAGGAAATGTGTGAATGTTGCTCAGGGAGCTAGATCAAATGTTTTCTCACGTGGATTTGGCCTTGGTCTGGGGGCTGAGCCCCATGCTCAGTGCTTGGTGCAAAAGGTGTAGGGTCTGTGTTAGGGTAGCATGGGTCCTGCAGTCATCTGGGCTCCAGGGACCTGAGACTCCCTGCCTACCCTGCTCAGGAAGTGGCAGCACTTGCCTGGACACAGCCGCTCTTGCCGAAACTCTCCATTTCACGCTCGGCCGCAGCAGAGGTTGTCCCTTAGGAATGGCTGTGGTGCCTGCCACAGCTGCTTTGCACCTGGTTTTATGGGAAACTGTGAAATGAGATTTTCTCAGGATTCTTCTTTGGGAGGATGGGATAGGGTGGGGTGGGCCTCTTGTGATGTATTGAAACCCCCTGTGGAAAATGGTGGAAATTGCATAAATAGGGCACAAATGCTCTGGCGTTTAAATCGTTAAGTCAGAATGTGTTGGAGCTCTGTCCTTGTCCTTGTCTCTCTGAGCTGGCGCCAAGCAGGCCTCACCACACTTTTCATTAACTGGCCAGCTGGGATGCTGGGCCCAGCGTGGACAATCTTAGCACCTGCTCATTCAAACGTGTGTTTCACGTGCCCAGGCCCAGCATTGTCCTCTGTGTTCTCCTGGCTCCCTTGTGGTGGGTTGGGGCCATGGGACAGTCCCTGCCCTTCCTGAAGACCCATGCATTCTGCCTGGGGCACAGGCCAGGGGCAATGGCTGGTACAGTGGGAAGAACAGGGCTCTGGCTCTGTGTGGTGATCTTGGTCTCTTGGCCTCTGTGTCTCAAGGTGTCTTTCCTGCATCTTCTCAGTGAAGACTCCTCATGTCCTATGACCCTGGGTTGGGATGAGGTCACTGTCTGGGTAAGGGGTTCAATCCCCACAGATGCTCCATGAGGGCAATTGCATCCCCATTTTAAAGATGTGGCCTATCCAGGAGGGCCCATCATGAGGAGCTGGGCGCCTAGCCCTGTGTGGGGGCCCTCCCACTGGGAGCAGCCCAGAATTCCCTGTGCTGTGCCAGGTTGGGTGTGTGTCCCCAGGCAGCAGACCTCCTCTGGCAGCTGCTCCTTGCTTTGGGACTTGGCTGAGGATCATGGCTTTGGGAATAGTAGCTAAGGCTGGCCCAGGAGCCTTTGGGGTTTTCTTGGGGTGTGTCCTCTGCAGCCCCCAGGGAACCCCAGGCCTGCTGTGCTCTCTGAGGGAGCCTCCTGCTCCTCTCCTGGGGTTCAGCTGGGCTCCTGCACACTTAGGGCAGGGTGAGAAGCCTTATTGGGATGTCAGGAAAGTGTCATTCTCAGCACCCACAGGCCCAGGCAAGGTACTGTGGGCCAAGGATGCAGGTGTCTGGGTCAGTCGGGCACTGTCCAGGGCCGTGGGGCCCACTTTTCCCTTGAGCTTCAGCCTGGATTCTTAGCTATAGCCATGGATCTGACTCTAGCCAGTCTAAGCCGAGAAGGCATTTATTAGGGGGTAGCCCCAGACTCTTTGTGGATGGGGCTTAAATAAACCTTAAATAAGGCTCAGTGGCTCACGCCTGTAATCCTAGCACTCTGGGAGCCTGAGGCAGGTGGATTGCCTGAACTCAGGAGTTCGAGACCAGCATGAGTAAGAATGAGACCTCCGTCTCTAAAAATAGCTGGGTGTATGGCAGGCGCCTGTAGTCCCAGCTTGGGAGGCTGAGGCAAGATCGCTTAAGCCCAAGAGTTCGAGGTTGCTGTGAGCTGTGACACCATGACACTCTACCCAGGGCAACAAAATGAGACTCTGTCTCAAAAACAAAAAACAAAAACAAACAACCTCTAAATGTTCTTCATGGTATTTGTGGGAGGCAAGGTCACAGCCCCAGTGCCCAGCATGGACATGTCCACAGACCCTGGGAGGAGGACTCTGTGGCCACCACCTCCACCAGAGAAAGAGTCCCATGCCTGCTTCCTGTGGGCACCTCACATGGGCTCCTGGTGGCAGAGCCTGGAAGCAGCCACAGTCTTTGAGTTGGGAGGAGGTCAGGGAAGCACTCATCTCATCTTGGGGGGCCTTATTGCCAGAAGGTGGGATGTTCCCTGAACCTAAAGAGGGTGCTCTGCAAAGAAACGACTGTGTTGCATGGTTCCTGCTGCCCTCCCCACCCAAGTCTGCTTACCCATCTGCTGGTGGGAGGCTGGAAGCTGGAGCAGCAGCGGCACTGGGGCTGGGTCCTCCCCTGGCCCTTGCAGGGGCCAATTCCCTTCCTGAAGTGTCTTTCCCACCTGAGTTTCAGTGAGTCCCCAGGCTCAACTCCTGAGCGCCTGGCATGTGCTTGTGTCCTCTGCCCCATCCCTGTAGCTCAGGGCTTTGCCTCACACAGTGGGTGCTGCAGAGGTGCCCCCAAGTTTAGCCCTTTCTTATTCCTGGGCCTCTTGGCAGGATACTCAATCCAGAGCAAGACTGGTTCCAAACTGAGCTGGCAGGAGAAGGACCATCCTCTTTCCACCTAGTCAGACCAGGGCCAGGCAGCGGGCAGAGGCCGGAGGTGGCCCAAGAAGGAAATGGTTGAAGTTTGCAGCCAGGGCAGGAAATGGATAGATTGTCGTGGAGGCGTTGGAATGCCAGCTGGAACGCCGCTCCCTGGCTCCCCCGAGATTCAAGCCCAGTGTCAGGAAGTGCCTGGTGTCTTGGCCGGAGGAGTTTTATGTCCCTGCTGGGTGGGTGCCTGCCCAGCACCACCTCCAGTTCCTAGTTAGAGGCTTTTTTGGGGGGCGTTTGGATAAGGAGGGGGCTGCAGGGTAGTGGAGGAACTGGAGCAGTGCGATCTACCTCTGCTGCTGCCCACGTGGGGTTTCCTCTCAGCTTCTATGCCAGTATGTGAAGCCCTTGAGAACCAGCCATGCCAACTTCCCCAGGCCCCCAAGCGCATGGGATCCTGCATGCTCTTTCACACTTGTACACACTGTCTTCTCCACTGGCAATGATTTTTCTCTGATGGAAAACTATTCAGCCTTTAAAACCCAGTTCTGGCAGCAGCTCCTGGATCAAGCTGTCTCTGAAGCACTCCTCCTCACAGATGCTGTGATCCTTCCCATTCTCAGCCCAGACTCCTTGCTTAGGGTGCCACACACCTACTCTGTCTCTCTCACCAACTGTGGGGTCCCTGAGGACAGAGGCGCATCTAACTCCCTCTGTCTCCTCACACCCTGGACTCATGGGACACACAGTTGGCACCCAGTGTTTTTTGGGGCTTGGCAATGCCACTCTTGCAGTTTCAGCAAACTTCCCCTTAGCCACCCAGGAGATGGCTCCTGGGGTCAGAGCACGATCTGCACTCTCTCGGGAGACCTGTGTGGACTCAGTCTCTCCAACACTGCTGCTGTTCTTAACACCACCATCCTCGGCTCTGTATTATGTGGTGCTCAAAACCCTGGGTTTGCAAGTCAGGAAGTTTGTGATTGAACCCAGGCTCTCCCTCCTGGCTTTAATTTCAGCTCCCCGGGCCTCAGTTGTCATCAGAACACACCCACCTCAGCAGGCTGTGGGGGACCTAGTGATGGAGGGCTCTCTGTACAAAGCCTGGCACCTAGTAGGTGCTCAGCAATGCAGCTGTTGTTGTCCACCCCTCACAGGTGCTGGCTCAGAATGGCTCAGATTTCCAGGCCTGGGAGGCCCCCTTCGGTATTCCTTTGTTCCAGTGGGGGGCGGGGGGATAATTAATATCCCAGCCCTGAAAGAGCGGCCAGCTCCTCAGAGTGAATGAAAGGGTGCCCAGCAGTGCTGCTCCCGCTAGCCCCACGGTGGCCTCATCCCACGGCCCCATCCTCGGGAAGCTGCTGGTCCTCAGAGTGGCAGGGTTGCCCTCAGGGTGAAGGTTTGGTTCACCTCCAGAGTGTAGTGAGATCGGTGGGTGTAATTCAGCCTGGAAGCAACTTGGGTCACTGGGCAGGAGTGCAAGAGGCAGCTGCCGGAACTCAGTGGGACCGAGGTGGGATCTGGGTGGGATCCAGTGGGATTCAGTGGGGTCTGAGCAGGATCCAGGGAATTTACTGGGTCTGGGAGAGATTCTGGGAATCTAGTAGGGTCTGGGTGGGGTCCAGGGGATCCAGAAGACTTCAGGTGGGCAGTATAGTTGGCAGCCACCTCAGGTGGACATGGCTGGACATGACTGGACATAGTGGTATAGATAGGCTGGCTCAGGTGGGTGGCCTCGGGGGTCACCTGCCCTGGGTGTCACATTTGTACTTTTAAGATGGGCCTGCTTGTGGGTTGGTGCTCAGGGTGGTGCTTCTGGGCTCCATAAACAAGTCTTCTGAGAACCTAGGAGTCCAGCCAGGCTTCACGAGCACTCCAGGTCGACAGCAACTCCTGGAGGGGCCCTATGCTGGCAAGGCTGACCTGAGAGGTCCCTGTCCTGGGCAGGGTGGACGATGACAGCACTGATTCAGGGCCTGGAAGGTGCCGGGGCCCTGCTCTTGCTTGCTGAGCCCACATGCACTGTGATGAGGGCACTTTCAGGTCTGGAACACTGCTTACCATACCTGACATTCACTGCCGGGAATCACATGTGAGTTAAGGAAACGCTTATTTTCAACGTAAGCTGATCGCTGTGGAATTCCTGGATGGGCTCTGCGGCTGCAGCCTGTGGACACTGCAGCTGGTGAGACAAATAGAGTGCAGTTGGTGCTGCTCTTCACCAGGCCTCGTGGGTGGGGCAGAGCAGCCAGCATAGCCAGATTGCAGCGGCCCTCTGCACCCTGACCCTGCCAGACCCCAGAGCTGTCACCCAGCCCATTTTGCTCCCTGAGGCCTCTGTATCCTTGGGCCTTCTGCATAGCCCCCCTGTAGGCCATGGGCTGGTGTAGGTGGGTTGACGCTGCTGTTGCTTCAGATTCCCTCTGCCCCTGGCTCCCTCTCCCCATGGAACCCATGTCATTGTCATCGGAACAAAAGCCAAGAATGCTGAGGCCCCCAGGGGGCCTGTGACAGCACTGGCTGGGCTCCAGCGCTCACCATACTCACCAGGGGTGTGTAGCAGAGCTGGCAGGAGGCCAGCAAGCAGCTCTCTGGCCGCTGTGGGTGTGCAGGGCAGTGGGAGCTGGCTCCTTCTTGGGAGCCCATGGGAAGCTTCGGTCTCAGCCACAAAGAAGGCTGCCTCTGACTTGGGCCTCAGACTCCAGCACTGCACGGGAAGTCAGCTTGGCTACCCACTGAGCTCCAAGGGGTAGAGGCTGGAGCGCCAGAGGAGCTTTGGTGCTCTGATGTGAGCCCTACACAAGATGGGGAAACGGGGGCATGGAACTTGGAGTAGCAATTGTATCTGGAATTTACAATGGCACCTGCCTTCCCCAGGGACAGGGACACATCTGTCTCCAGGTTCCAGAGTCCGGCCAAGTCAGGCACATCTGAGAAGAAATGACTGAAACCCCCCTGTGTGGAAAGGTTTTTGTGAAGCTTTATGTCAATAGCCTCAAGTTGATATGGACGTGTCTCCTACTTCATGGATCTGGGCTTGAACCTCTGTCCTTGGCAGCTGCACACTGGCTCCCTGCTCATACTTGGGGACAGGATGGATGCTGCCTTGAGGTCTGCAGCTCAGCAGGGCTGGAGCCAAGGGGTGGCCTCATGAAGATGTCTGTCCCAGCCTCTGCAGACCAATGGGGCAACAAGGGTTGTGCTGTCCTATAAGTGCCAACCACACCCCAGTTAAGGGGCCTGACCTTGGGGCTTGGATGAACACGTGGACAGACACTCACAGACCCACACCCCACTGAGAGTTAGGGTGACTTGGCTTTTCCACCTGGAAGGGTCTCCTTCCTCTGCAGGTACTGTGGGCACCCTCTCTGGAGTGAGGACAAGACTTGGCACTGGCCAAACACAAACATGTGGGTGTGACATTTTCTGGGGAGGTGGCTAGGAGAAGAGGCTGTGTGGAGCTGGGCAGGGCTGCCAGCGGGTATGGACTTTCAGGGTGACCACTGAGAGCTGCATTTCTGGGCTCCAGTTTCAGCAGCACTGGGACCCAAAGCCCAATCTTTAGATGTTTTCAGTTGCCTGTGACCAACAGAGTCTCTGGCTCAACTTGTGGAGCTGGGTGGTTGGTGGGAACCAGAGACCACTGGCAGCCTCCTCCCTGGAGGCCGTGGCTGGCAGTGATGCCTGGGCACCTTGAAACTACACAGCTCCCTCCCAACATGGCCCCATGGCCAGGCTCAGGCAGGAACCCAAGGCTGGGAAGCTGAGAGGAGGATCAGCCCATGGTTTGGGGTGAAAGAAAGCAGATGCTGCTCCTATTGTGCCCACCAGGGCCCTCTGGCATCATTTCGTAACCCTGTGGTTAGAGCACAGACTTGGGCTCTGCCCTCTATAGCCGCAGAATGTGCTTGAGGACCCTTAGGCCCTGGTTTGGGGAGTTCTGAAGCGCTGGGGATCTTGAAGATCACAGCTAGATCTCAGACAGGTGAGAGCCAGAAGGCTATAGGGCCCCTGTGCTGGGTGGGGGCCGAGTGCTGATGTCCTGCCCCTCTCTCCTCCTTCCTGCAGAGTGTGGGGAGCTCCCTGGGACCTGGAGATGCAGGGCAAGCGTTGTGTCACTCCAGGGCATGGCAAGGCCCTCAGGAGCACCACCCACGGATGTACAGAGATTTCATGAGTTCTACCTCCTCCGGCCAGGCCAGGACTTCAGAGGCCCCAGATTATGTGCCTGGCTACCCATTCCAGGCCCTCCCTTTCTATAACTAACTCAGAATGAAAACAACACTAACTCTTAAGATAAAAACGTATAATTTAAACAACCAGGGGGCCTAACATGGGATTAAGAGTTGGGCAGCCAGGGGTCAGATTCTGGGCCTTTCCTTACCAGACATGGGACCTTGACAATGTTACCTACATCTCCCTGCCTCAGTTTCTCCCTATCTATAAAATGCGGTGATCACAGAACCTCTTTCAATGGTCTAATGTGAGCATTGAGTTAATAGCTATAAAGCCCTTAGAACAAAGTCTGGGATTAAAGTAAGTGATCAGTAATAGATGTTATTGTCTCTGAACGTGACATACAACATACAGGTTTCCTGAAATTAAAATTAAAAATCTCTGGATTTTGGTGTTTCTCATGCTTGTGCAGCCTATATCTGCCCACGGACAGTCTAGACAACTGTGGCCTTTCTCATGGGGCTCTGGCTAGACACAGATGGAAGGACATGGCACGTGGGCAGAGGATGCTGGCTGGCCTTGGCACAGGGGTGACAGAGCCTCCCACTCAGAGGACGAGGATGTGGATGCTGGCTGCCCCCTTCCCATTCAACCAGGAGGGCACTCACCCCAATAGTTCCTCCTGGGGCTATGAGAGATCCTGGTACTCGGCGCTCACTGTGCCTCAAAGGGCTTGGCAGGGCTGTGTGTCCTGGATGCTGCCCCTGGGGGCAGAGCCACATCTTGGGCCAGGACATCACCTCCCATCTCTGCACTCCTACTCAGTCTAGTAGGAGGTGCTGCATGTCCGGGGGCCTAATGTCCTCAGAGGTGTTGAGGGACCCTGGGAACCCTAGATGCAGCCTCTTCAGGAAACAGGGCTCTGGGCCCCCATCCCCACCTGGAAAGGAGATGGTGTAGCTGCCTTGCCATTCTCCCTTTGCTCAGGCATCCCCGAGCCCTGCACGCCTTCCCTCAGGGTGCTCTAACACCGACCCTAACCCTCCCTTCCTACGAGGCAGGGGGAGGGTACTCAGATGCAATGAACCCTGCCGTGTGCCTGCTGTTTCCCTCTGCACAGGGTCTTCCCCAGCTAATTTTATTCCTTCCGCACACAGCCCTGAGTGGGGAGAGGCAGAAGCTGAAGGACAAAGATGGAGAGGAAGTGACCACGGGGCTATGCCCTCGGGGGCTCTGAAGACTTGTTCATCTGTTTATTCATTCATTCCCTGAGCAGACATTCCTTACACAGTTCTGAGGACCCGCCACAGAAGTGCTTAGTCTTCTGGGAGCTTCTTCAAGTCCCCTTGGAGATCAGAGGCCTTGGAGAGTGGTGACCTCTTCCTGGGGCTGGGCGTGGTTTCCAGGCATTCCTGGGGTGGCGGGCAGCTCTTTGGGGCTATTTTGGGATCACCACAAATCTCACCCTCTTGTAAATGGGGACTTTTCATCAAATCCGGCTGGAGGGGGAGTGAGGTCACTTCCAAATTACAAGGGCTCTGCTGGGGGACTGGGGAACCAAGGGTGTAACCCTGAATGCCTCATGGGGGTCACCTGCCTGTGGGCTCTGGGCATGCAGCTCCTCCTAGAGACCTCGTGGCACTCGGGCTGCAGTGCGAGTCTGGGAAAATCGGAAACTCTGGGCAAAACATTTGTTTGTTTCTTTAGGATGGGGGCAGCTGCATGTGGCTCTGATTCCTGGGAAATGACTAAATCTGCCTTGTCATTTTCAGGGAGGCCTATCCAGGCCCAGCCTTGCCCCTGATCTCTGCTGCAGCCTTGGGGAGGGTTCAGCAGCGTCCCCACCAGTGGAGAGGCAGGGATGAGGCTGGCAGGCCCTGTCTCCAACCTGTGCAACCCAAGCTCTTAACTGGCCCCAGAAAAGCTTCAGGAAACCCAGCTACCCCACTGGGTGATGCTAAATGGCATCTCCTGATCCACCCCTGGGCAGAAAAAAGTGGCAGCGGGTGAGGAGGAGAGACAGACAGAGACAGAGAGACAGACAGAGATAGAGAGATAAAGAGAAAGAAAAACAAGAGACAGAGAGAGATGGAGAGACAGAGACAGAAAGAGGGAGACAGAGACGCAGGGAGAGACAGAGAGAGGGAGGAGAAAGGAAGACAGAAGACCGAGAAAGCTTGGGAGGAGTCTAGGCAAGGCAGGCAAAAGGGGGAGGAAACCCAGAGCGAGAGCTGAGGCCCCTCTGAAACACGGGCTCTCTACCACGGAGGGACCACAGCAACCGGACAGCCTCCGGACTCAACGCAGCTGACATGCTCATTCATTCATTCAACAAACATCCTCTGAGCAGCTTCAGCCAGTACACGAGCCCTCTGGGCCATGCACTGGCTGAAGCCTGCGGCCTTGCCCCTCCCATGTCTGTGAAATTCCCTTTCCATCCCTGTGGGTTCATGGTGCAGAAACTGCTTGTCACCACAGGGCTCAGTGGTTTCCCTGTGCTGCGTAGAGGCTGGTGCAGGGAAGGAAGCCTCAGTTAGGGCTGACCCTAGCAGGAGCTGGGGTGTGTGGGCTGTGGATTTGATGGAGGTGGGAGCCTTCCTGATATTTGCTGTTTACTCAATATTTTTCTTTAAATCAATTCACTTTTTCTTTCTTTCTTTTTTTTTGGAAGACTAAATCATAACCATATTTTCCCTCTGAGTATAAAATCAGATATGTTTTTAAAAACTTAAATAATTAAAAGGAAACATGGTATCTCCAATTAAAATGTCAGTAGCACTTGCCATAAATTGAGGATAATTCAAACAACGTATACCGGCAAAATGAAACAATGGGACCAAATACTAGCTGGATAACTCTCAGGGGCAGACTCTGTGAGCCCCAGCCGGAGACTTTGTCCCTGATAAAAACCAAGGCTGGGAACCAGAAAGGGAGGGGCCCTCTCCACAACCCATAATGGTGTCAGCTGTCCTGACGTCTCCTAGAACATGTCTCCTGCCCCAGGTAGGGGCAGCTGAGCCAGAGGCAGAGAAGCTGGGGTCCTTACTCCTGGTGCTGGGGTTTGGAAGCAGCCTGAGGCTCTGAAAGTGCTCTGCCCTCAAGGCCAACTTAATAGGGGTCAGCATACCAGATGGAGGGTCGTGAGGCCTGGGTGTCCAAAGCCCAGGCCAGGCCATTGAGGCAGCTGTTCTTTCTCTCATCTTCTGAGATGATTTAGGCCTTGGGATGATTTTCAGTGTGACAGGTGAGAAGGAAGACAGAGCAGAGCCCTTGAGGGAGGGAATTCAGGCAAACACACTTGCACAATGAGGCAGGACCCATTGCTTTGCTACTGCACACCTGGCCACCTCTGTGTGGCTCACTCCAGATGACTGTGGATGGGCCCTGCCTGCTCTGCACTCCTGCCACACCAGTCTGGCCATGCACTCAAGTACAAAGATCCAGGCCTATTCTAATGAGTCCCAGCATGGGCTAAGCACACAGTAGGAAGGCAGGAAGGTGGAGAGCACACAGTAGGAGGGCAGAGATGGTGGAGAGCACATAGTAGGAGGGCATAGATGGCACAGAGTACATAGTAGCAGTATGGGGCTGGTGCAGAGCACACAGTAGGAGGGCAGGAAGGTGGAGAGCACACAGTAGGAGAGCAGGGCTGGTGTAGAGCACACAGTAGGAGGGCAGGAAGGTGGAGAGCACACAGTAGGAGAGCAGGGATGGTGGAGAGCACATAGTAGGAGGGCATAGATGGCACAGAGTACATAGTAGCAGTATGGGGCTGGTGCAGAGCACACAGTAGGAGGGCAGGAAGGTGGAGAGCACACAGTAGGAGAGCAGGGATGGTGGAGAGCACACAGTAGGAGGGCAAGGATGGTGGAGAGCACATAGTAGGAGGGCATAGATGGCACAGAGTACATAGTAGCAGTATGGGGCTGGTGCATAGCACACAGTAGGAGGGCAGGAAGGTGGAGAGCACACAGTAGGAGAGCAGGGATGGTGGAGAGCACACAGTAGGAGGGCAAGGATGGTGGAGAGCACATAGTAGGAGGGCATAGATGGCACAGAGTACATAGTAGCAGTATGGGGCTGGTGCAGAGCACACAGTAGGAGGGCAGGAAGGTGGAGAGCACACAGTAGGAGGGTGGGGATTGTGGAGAGCTCACAGTAGGAGAGAGGCAGGTGGAATGTGTCCCTTCTCAGAAGGGCTGACACCTGTTGGTTGGAGTCACTGAGGTGCCCACGTGGGGATGTGGAGGGTGGAGGGTGATATGACACTGGGGCTCTGGGTGCTTCCTCCTTCCATAGGTAAGGGCTCATCCTCCAGGCTCTCTGGGCTCCAGTTTGAAGGTCTAGGTTGGAGCCGTCCAACAGAAATTAAATCCAGACCACATACATACTTTCAAATATCTTAGTAGTTACATTGAGCAGAGTAAGAAGTTAAATTCAGTAATATATTTGTTTAACCAATAGCCTTTCACTATTATCCTTTCAACATGTTATCACTAAAAATTTTATCAAGATATTTTCAATCTTTTTTTATACAAAATCTTCAAAATCTGCTGTGTATTTTACATTTACAGAGTATCTTAATTTGTATACTACATTTGTGGGAAATCAGTTATCCACGTTTAGATTTCACACAACTTCAAGTTGAAAGATAGATAAATTAGCTGGATTACCTGAAAAATTTTCTAATTAATTAGAATATCCCCCCAAATTATTCTTATTTAATATTCACACTTCCATTGAGAAAACTGCTTCAGTTTAAAATTTTTCACTTGCTATTTTTTAAGGATATTTTCATGCTATTAATCCTATGCCCATGATATAATTTCAAAATGTTTTTCCAATTTATCATTTAGCTATTTAATTTCTGATGTTTTTCTTAACCAAAAGTTTTTTTTTAATAGAAAACATTATAGAAATTATAGAAAATCCCATCTGTATTTTTTTCCAGGCCTTTATGGTTTTTCCTATTTATTTATTTCAAATATTTTTTAGTTTGAAATAGGTGTAGGTTCCCAGGAAGTTGCAAAGATAGGATGGGGAGGTTCCTGCGCCCTATGCTGTCTGCCTTGATGGTTGTATCTTACAAAGCTGTATCTAAGCAAGGAGGGTCTCACCTGTGCAACGTGTGGGTGGTTTTCTGCCATTTTATCACAAGGAATCAAGTTAATGAGCACATCTGTCCCCCAGTTCCCCTCAAGCTCCTCCTCCTCCCTCTCTTCCCCTTTCCAGTCTTGTTCCTTCCCAGATATTCAGGGGGCACATCATTTCTTTGTTCAATGTCACATGGTCGGCTGGGCCCTGGGCTGTGACCGTGACTATGCTCAACCCTACCAGAAAGCGCAGGAACAAGTAGGTGGCTGGGGGGCTTCCTACAGAAGGACATTGGACCTGAGACCCTGAGGATGACGTGGACCAGGCTGTGCTGGGGACAATGTGGGGTAGATGGTGACCCATGCTATTGGGGGTCTGGTGGGCAGAGGAGGAGTGTGGGTCCACTGATGAATGTGGAAGTTCACTTTCTGTACAGGGTGGGGAGAGGGTCATAAGTGGCCTGGTGCTGTTTGGTGGATGGATGGCCATCTCTGTCCATCAGCACATAGGGGGTGCCTGCCCTGGCCCATGGCCCGTGGCTGCATGGGAAGAGCACCGGTTATACTCTTTGACACTTGCTGCAGTTGTGGCTTGCTTTGCTCTCAGGATTCCAGGACAGCTGGACAGGGGATGCCTCACCCTGCCTCTGCTGACCCTGAGCTCTCCCCCAACAAGTTCCCGCTGCCCCAGGAAGTGTGTGGGGCCTCGCTCCCTGCTGGAAGGTGAGGGTTTGTGTGTGTGGGGTGGAGTCAGGACAGACTGTGGCAGGGGCAACATACCTCAGATTCCAGGGGCCTCAGGAGACCAAGACACACAAGACGCACAGACTGAGCTTGCTGGGGAAACACCCTGTGGTTCAGAAAGGCCTGCTTGACCTGGGAGCCAGGGACTGCATGTTGACGTAAGGACAGGAAGAAAATGGGAAAGGCCTCGGTGCCATTCAAATCTTTGGGCAAGTTTCTTGAAAGTTGGCGGGAAGGCTAAAAAGGCATCCATTTATAGCCCCTGTCACTGCACCTGCTCTGCAGAGCCAGGGCCAGCTCTCTCTAGTTGGGTGGGGGGGTGGGCGCTCTCCAGCTCTGACTGTGATCTGAGAGTGCAGGGCAGCTTGGGTGAGGGCATCAGGGGATAGTAGGAAGCTTCCAGCTGACTTTGATTGACAGGTCAGGCCTCATGAGGTCCTGTGTCTATGCGTCCCTCTCACATGCTAAGAGACGTTGAATGTGCTGTCACATCACAGGTGTAGCCTCTTTGGGGGCAGGTGGGTAGAAGGAAGGGGGGGTTATATTTCAGAGCCCATGAGTAGGGCAAAGACCCTTTCAAAGCTGGAAGACTGTAAGAACTGGCTCTGGGTTGCCCTAGTTCCCACTTAGTGGCCGAGGAGGTGGGCAGTGGCTGTGGGGTGGCTCTGTGTCCATCTTGTAAACAGGATAAGAGGTGCCAGCAGAGCCCGGCAGGGGCACCAGGTGCTGATTCTGGTAGCACAGTCAGCTCAGCGGGGTCCTTGGGAGCAGGTGTGGTGACCTGTCTGGCCCTGAGCTGCTGAGAGTGTGAGGAGTAGGGCTGGCCAGACTCCCTGGGCCTTTCAACTTCTAGGGAAGTTGGCTCAACTTAGACACTAAAGGAGGAAGGTCTTATAGAATGGACTTTCCCAACTACAAAGGTAGGCCTGAGACTCAGGAGGGACACTGAGGCTAGGTGCTCCAGAAGGAGACATCTCCTGTAGTTACTTAAGTGAAGGGCCAGCTGCCTGTATGCCCAGAGCCCATGAGGGTCATGCCAGTCTGTTCATTTCCACCCACCTACCCATCCACCTGCCTATACTGCCCACAACTCACCACCCACCTATCCATCCATCCACCCCCCCACCTATCCGTCCATCCACCCACCTATCCACCTACCACCAACCCAAGGATGCATCATTTACCAACTACCCACCCATCCGTCCCTCCACCTCACAGCTCTCATTACCTCCTCTGTGTTGACTGTGGTACTGGGTGACAAGAACAGCCCTATCCTTATGAAGCTGCCACTCCAGGGCTCTAAGTCAGGGGGAAAGTAGAGGGCACAAACTCAGGGGCTCCAGTCTTTTGCTCCCAGTCTCCCCTCTGGGGTATGGGTAATTGGCCATGTGGTATCCCAAACAGGGGGGTCCCCAGGGAGTAGGGAGATAGAGCTAGAAACCCTATCCTTGGTTTCATGCTCAACAAGGAGTTTCTACAGAGGTAAAGGGCCCTACCCCACATCACTGGGGGGCTGTGTCCAGCTAGGGGCACTGGCTGTGGGAGGGTCATCCACCCCAGGCAGTGTCAGAGGCCCTGACAGCTGGGGATTCTGGGCACCAGGCATGATTCCACGGAGCCCGTGAGCCTTTGGCAGGCCCTGGCTGGGAGCCACATTTATATGGCACTTGCTGTGAGCCCAGTATCCTCTGAGCCCCTCACTGTATGCAGGGCTCACTCAAACTCTGGTCAGGGGCCTAGCAGGCTCACACAGCTGGGCAAGGCTGGCTCAGGTTTGAACTCAGGCAGCTGCCTCCCTAGGCATATCTCAAGAGGGACTTGCCTCCAGGGCTGGGTGGTGGCTGCACGCCCAGGTTGGACACCTAAGAGCCTCTCTAAGTCCTGGTTTCATTCAAAAGTGGCTGGGAGCCACAGAAGGCCAGTACAGCCACCCGCAGCGTGACCTTTTATCGCAGCAGCCGTCTGGCCCTGGGCTGAGGTGGGTTTCAATTTCTTTCTGGCCTCCACCAGAATTACTTAATGGATAAAAATAACCAAGTATAGGGTTTAAGTATCAGCCTTGGGAACAGCCAGAGCCGGCAGCCAGGGTCTCTGAGTGCTCAGTGGCTATGGGAAGAACTGGCCCCCCCTCTTTGTGGCTGGCAGCTGGGCTGGGGGTGGCAGAGGTGGGTGTCAATAAAAGGCACTGGGCCTGGTGTCAGAGCAACTCAGGGCAAACCAGCATCCCTTCACATAAAAATGAGCAAACCAGCATCCCTTCACATAAAAATGAGCCACTGAGGCCATGCCGCAGGACAGCAAGGGTCCAGAGAGATGCCTTGGGTGGGAGCAGAGGCCCAGGCACTCTTGGGGTGGAGATCGCTTGTTTTCTCTCCTTCTTCCCACTTCCCTCCTCTCTTGGCAGAGGCATGACAGGGTCCTCATCTGCCCCGTCCTGGTTAGGAGCACACAGGTCACACAGGCTATGTTCCAGGTTCTCCGGTGCCATCTGTTTATGAACCAGCGGCGGAGTAGACGGCAGCTCCGGAGGCCAGCCGGGCCTTCTCTGCCCTCTGCACCTGTTATGCGCTGCTGCCAGATGAACTGGAGCTCTTTTGTGGAGCAGTTCCATTCTGTATTTGACTCTGTTGTGGATGAAGCTGTGTTTCCCCAAACTTATAGGCTGAGGCCATAACTCCCACTATGACTGTGTTTGGAAATAGGGCCTTTCAGGAAGTGGCCAAAGTTTATGGGCTTATAAGGACCCTCATCTGGCAGAACTGGTGTTCTTATGGGAAGAGGAAGAGACATTAGGGAACTCCTCATTCCCTGCATGCACAGAGGAAAGGCCTATGAGGACTCAGGGGGAGGCTGCTGTCTACAAGCCAGGAAGGGAGGCCTCCCCAGAACCAACCCTGATGGCCCCTGTTCTTGGACTTCTGGCCTCCAGGATGAAGAATACCTTTGTTTTGTTTAAGCCACCAGGCTGTGGTAATTCATATGGTATATGAAACACTCTCCAAATCATAAATAGGTGGCCAAATGGGCCCCATCTCATATTATTGCTGGGAAATAAGGGAACCAGAAGGAAAGTACTGGGAGGCCTACCTGGGCCTCAGATGACTGCATGGCCTGGGGCAAGTCTACCTCACTCTCTGGGCCTCAGTTTCCTCATCACAAGGTGAGGCCCACAGACAGAAGGGTCTCTGTGTGCTCCTTCTTGCTGGGCACTCTCTGGCTTCCTGTACCTGGAGCCACTCCATAGAGCAGGGAGAGCTTGGTTTTGGGTCACATAGAGAATACCCAATTGGCTCAAGTGAAGGTTGTCCTTGAGTGACTGCTGTCCCAGGAGATGGCTGCTCCTGATGTATACAAAAGAGACTCTCAATACTGCCTGATGCCAGCCTGCCTGCTGGACTCCTTAACACATCACCTTTGCCTTGGCAACATGGACCTCTGTCTTCCACATCATAGAGAAATGGATCTGGCCCCTAAGGAGCACAATAAGCCCTTGTTTCCTTCAGCTCCTGAGTTGGGTCAGAAACCCTGGCCCCATTTGGCCTCAGTTTCTCCAGCCACAGAATGAGCGGTTGGATCACACCATTGCTGGGGATCCTCTGAGATCTTTAGGGGATCCGAGGTTCATTTGCAAGGAATTCTGCTGTGATCCTTGAGCTTGGTTCATGTCAACAGTCCTGGGTACACAGTCTCCCCTCAGCACCTCACAGGTGGCAGAGAGCGCATGAGCTCAGTGCTTAGAGAGAACAAGACAGAGACACTGAAAGATCAATGTAAGGACTTGGTTTATGTGACCGAGTAGCTGGGGTCTAAAATCTCAGGGCGGGAGGGGCAGCAGGCTTGAAACTCAGGCAGTCTGCATTTTATAGTCAGAGGCAGAATTTCCACCGCCTCCTGAAACCTTAGTGTGTGCTCTGGAGGTGACTAGCTGTGGCACTAGGCCACTCATGCCATGGAGGGCCATCTGCTGCACTTGGAGCTAACCCATTGTGTGTGTTAGTCACATCTGGAACATATGGACTGGTGTTTGGCCACATGACTGGGAACCATGGCCTGGCCAAACGGACACATGTGATCCACCATCTTGGAGCTCACATTGTCTTCTTCTGTTTAGTGTTGTGGCCCCAGGAGCAGCCTGTGGCTTTGGAGGGCTGGTGTGCCATGGTTTGTCCCCTTTGCCAATAATGTTATAAGGGTCCCAGGATGTCTCAGAACAGGGCTCCAGTTTCCAGTGATGGTGACCTTCCTTGCCTCAGCACCTGCTCCTACCTGAAGGCTAGGATTGCCTCCCCTGTAAACCTATTGGGAAGGCAGCCCTGAAGGAGAGAGGGGTTTGTGGAAAGAGAGGGGTGAGGGAGCCCTTGGGGAAGGGTCAGTCTCCAGCCCTTACACAGGGCTGCCTCTGTCTGTCTAGGGAGGCCACGGCTGACCTCCTCTGGGTCTCTGAGCATGAGGCTCTGCGTGTCTACAGCCAAGAGCAAGGTCTTCCCTATAAAGGAGGCTTCCATACCTCAAGGTCAGGTTGGAAGGAGGCAGGTGGGGTTTACCTTGATCACCAAGGAGAGAGCAGCCAGCGCCCATCAGGACCTGAGGGCAGTGGGAACCTGAAGAGAAGGTTCAGGGGGTTCTGAGGTCTGTGGACAACACAGACAGGCAGGGCCACAGAGGGAGCTCCCAAAGGAGCACCCACCCCAGGCCCCTGAGGAGTCCTAGCCGCAGTGGGCCCTCAGAAGGGAGCTCTGGACGCTGGTCACTTCAGGGCCAGCTTTGCTTCCTCCTGTCTGGAGCTGGACAGAGAAGAACCCCCTCTCTCAGCAAGCCTCTGCCTGGCCATGTGACCCTCAGAAGGCCTGGGACTCTGGCTGCAGCAGACCAGGCAGTGTGTGTTTGCCAGGGCACCTTCTAGTCTGACCCAGGCCCCACATGGGCCCTCTGTTCTTTCCTGTGTGGCGGAAGCGCCTGCAGCCAGGCATTTGGAGCAGAGTGGCCTTGGGCCTGACAGTGATGGATGTGCTGGGACTCTGGGTCACTGCCGGGTAAGGGGTGAGGCTGCTCCGCTTAGGCCACAGGACAAGCTGGACACAGCCCTAGGCTGGAGAATGGGTTCTGGAAGCAGCAGCTGGGAGGGTGGGCACCTCTGCTGAGTCAGGCATTTCTGTGGTTGTCTTGGTGAATGGCAGTGATGCCTCTGCCCTCAAGTCCTCTGAGAAAGAAAAGGCGCTCGATGCTGTCCAGACTGCTGATGGCCTCAGTGAGAGCCCTGGCTTGGAGATGTGGGCCTAGGCCAGTGGTTTAACAAAAGCCCATGAGTGGAAGACAGCAGCCCTACCCTGTGGGTACGTGCAGCCTGCTCCACAGGTCACCTGCTCATCCTTGTGTTTGTTCTGTCCCGAGGGCCAGCGGATTCCCTCTTCAGCCCTCATGCCCTCACTGGTAGCATGAAGTGATTCTCTCAGATCAGAGCTGTCCAGTGGTAACAGAATGTGAGCCATATATGCAATTTTAAATTTGCTAATGCCGCATTAAGTGTTTTTTTAAAAAGGTAACATTTAATTTTGATTGTATATTTTAACCAGATAATCCGAACATTGTCATTCCAACATGCATGCAGTCAATATTGAGATTGTCAGTGAGATATTTGATGGTGTTGGCATGAACCCTTTGGAATCTGTGCGTGTTTTACATTCACTGCTCCACTCACCGGGACCTGCTCGCTGTGTCAGGTGCTCAGGGCCACCTGGCCTGTGGGCTCGTGAGGCTTGTGCCTTCTCTGGGAATCTCTGCACCTCTAACAGGCCTGGCTCAGTCTCTGGGCGGGGCAGAGTAGCACAGGCCCAACCGAGTCACAGTGCAGTTTGCATCCTGTACTCTGAGGTTGAGGCTGGAGCCTGGGGTGGGTCAGGTCTCTTATCCTGCTGAGCCCCTGGCAGCTTCCCCCATCCACTCTCAGGCCCTATTCCCGAATGCAGCAGGCTAAGGCGGGCACAAAGTTGCCCTTGGATTGCAGTGCCCTCCCTGTTGGTGGGCTCCTGGGTTGAAATGGTTGTGCTGAGGCCCAAGAGGGGAGATAATACTGTAAACATGGGGAGTTGAGTGGTCTGGGACTGAGCACAGCACCATTATTCCCTCCAACTAGCCTGTGGGGCCCACACCTCAGTCCTTCTGGAGGCTGTACTGGGAGCAGGTGGCTTAGGGAGGCCTGGCTGTGGCTCACTCTAGGGGGGGCCTGGGCCAAACCCACCATGATCACCTCTAATGGGCAGCCCCTCTTGGGGCCCTTTCATTTAGTCTGCAAAGCGTTTTATAGACACTGGCTTATTAACCTCCCACGACCTCAGAGGCGGCTTGGTCCATTTCGTTCAAGATTTACTGTTAGGCCTCCACATAAGCCTCTTCTGTCTCTTTCCCTGAGAGACTGGAGGTAGGAATGTGACTCAGAGGAGAAAGCCAAGGGCCCCATCCTAGAGGGCTGAATGGAGGGGCTGGGCCAGCCTCTGCACTGCCAGGTGCAGGGGATACTGTCCCACACTGAGCTGTGTCTGTGCCAGGAACTAAGCCTCAGAATGCTGAGATCAGGCTCATCTGACCCCCAAGGTCACAATTGCCATTAGTGTATGCTGTCACCACGAAGGGGCCGCTTGTTCATGAATTGCCAAACATGAAATCAGGGTATGTAGTCAGGGTCCATGATGAAAGGGCCTGAGCAATGGATTGAAATCAAAAGAAGAAGGTGACTGTAATTCTGAATCATAGTTCCTCCCTCTTTCTCCATCTCATTTAAACCATAATCAAACTTTGAATTTAGGAAAGGTTTAAGGAGAAATATTCTGGGCCCGTGATCACTGTGCCTGTTGATTCATGCCTTCAGACCCCCTGAGAGACGGGCAAAGACTGAGCCTCAGCCACATGGGGACATGCTCGTTCTTGCTGGCCACCTGTGTCTGCTTTGATAACCCGGACATTGTTCCGACTTTCATGGTGCTCGCCTGCCATTCAAGCCCTTTGTGAGTGGCTTTCATTCAGACGGCCTCTCCTGTTATTTGGGTTACGACTTGAGGTGAAAACTTGTCTTTTGTTTGACAGGGAGGGAGGTGAAAACTACCATGTGCATAGAGAACTGCAGGTTACACAAATAACATGTCATTGGAGATGAGATGGGAGCTGAGCCCTAAATCAATTCATTAGGCAGGAGAGCCTCTGTGAGCCTCGGGCGCCGGCCGCCCTGCCCCTGCCCGCTCTGCTCCTGAACTTCGATCTGACTTTGGTCTGATGCTTGTTTTTCTAACTTGGCTGGTGGACATTCTTCCCATCTCTCTCCAGCTTATTCCTGGCCCCAGGCTTTCTTCCAGAAGGTGGAGGCCTACAGATCTCCTGGGAACCGCAGGGTCAGCAGAAGAGCCTCTGTGGCTTCTGACAGTAGCTGCATCCAACTCAACGTTGACATGGACTTAAAGGACTCAATGGCTACTACTCCACCACTAGGGCTAACAGTAGAGGCGAGACCCATCCTGTTTGAATAATTGGCAGGAGAATAACAACAGTGATGAGGCCCCAGCACCAGCACCTCAGAGGAACCTAAGGAGCCAGCATGCCTGTCCCAGGGAAGGGCCTGGAGGAGGAAGTATGCCTGGGTCACACCCACTGCCAGGGACTGAAGGAAGCTTCACAGGTGTTTGCTTAGGCCCCACAGTCTGGCCCTTAACCTTTGCCCTATGGACTCCCTTACTCATGGAATTTGGTGGTCTGGGGTCAGAAATGTGGAAACCCATCACATAAGGAGCGTCAGGATGGGGCGTTCAGCTTTTGAGCCACAGTGCCTGCATCGAGGGTCTCTGCGTGGGGCAGATAGGCCACCAGAGTCAGAGAAGTCTAATTTCTGGGTGCCCAGAACCCTGAAAGCAGAGAGAGAAACTTCCAGTTGCTTACAACCTGGAGGGTGGCAGCTACGGGGTCCTGGGCTCCTATGTGTGGGATTTGGTAGGGCCAGCCACATGCCAGGGCTGGGCTTTGGGCAGCAGAAGGGCAGGGCCTGGGGAGCTTTATGCAACCCTGTTTTATAGGAAAGGTGGGCCAGGCATGCAGGCATCTGGCCTTTCAGTTATTTCCCACCCCCTCACCACAGAACAGTCAGGGCATAGGCTCCCCGCAAGATTTGTGGGGTTGGTGCACTGAGCTTAGACAGCTCCTGTCCCCTGTACCAAGGCTGCCTCACTTGGGGAAATTGCCAGGCATGAGTGGTACAGGGCATGTGGGGCCTCTGAGGCCCAGCATGGGGTGGTGCCCCTGCCTGTGCTGGTCTGTGTGGCAGCAGCTGCCATTTGGAAAATATGTGACCCAGCAATGACAACTCAAGACTTGAGACTCAATCAGTGCTCTGCTCACCACGGCAAGGGCTGCTCTCTCTTTCCCAGGGGCGTTTGTCCAGCTGGATTAGATTCCTACCAAAGGGGACCTGGGCACCTCCCATCCCAGTGAGGGGCTGGCCCACCCCAGTGTTCCACTGAGCAAGGCCTGGCCTGTCTGCAGCTGCTCCGTCACCTGCAGGTGTCACTCAGCACCAGGCCCCAGGGAGCCAGGTGCGCAGCTGCAGGGAGGCTGCTGGCCCCAAGCCAGGACCCTGGGCAGGCGGAGGGAGTGAGGGCTGGGACCCCCCGGGTGCCAGGGTCTCTCTCTGTCCACTGGACTGAGAAACAGAATGCAGATTTGCTCAGAATGAGTGAAGCCATGCTCAGATTTGGGGTTCTTTGCCTGATATGCCCTGCCTCCTGAAGAGGGGCCAGCCCCTCACCCTTGTACCTTGTTGTCCCCCACTGAACCTGCCACCCCTACTGACCTGTGGCTGACCTGAGCAGCATGCTGGCAGGACATTCTATGGCGAGGGTGGATAATTTATGTGCCTGGGGCTGGGTGACCTCAGGGAGAATGAAGCGCCTAGTGTTACACCGTGGTGAGAGCTAGGTTGCTCCGCCACTGCTGGGGTACAGGGGTCCCTGCATTCCTTCTCTTCCCATAGCTGGGCCTTCCCTCCTCCAGCTGGGCCTCCCCCTTCCCCTAGCTAGGTCTCCCCTCTCCCCCACAGATGGCCAGCCCTCTTCCTACTGGGCCTCCCCTCCTCCAGATGGGCCTCTTCTCTCTCCACCTGGGTTTCCCCTCCCCCATCTGGGCCTCCCCCTTTTTCCCCCTCCCCCTCTCTAAGTCTGCCTTCCCTCTTCCCTTCTTCACCTTTGCTTCCTGGGCGGGACCCAGCAGCACTGAGGCTGAATGGCTGTTGGGCAGTTGTGTGGCAGGAGGGGCCCACAGTGTCCTTGCTGGGTTTCTTGAGTTAGTCAGGAGGTTAGAGGCTGCCAGTTGATTGCTGGCCAGTTGTGGGATCACCAGGCCGAATGCAGGGATAATGTGGAGCCTCTGGGATCCTGCCCAGCACCCTGTCCAAGAACAAGCAGGGAGAGGCCGTGGGCCAGGTCACCCCTCAGCTCACACCTTCCTGTGCTTCCTCAACAGCCCCGGGGAGGTGGTGTTATCAGCTCCACTTTAACCCACGAGGCCCAGAGAGGTTAAGTCACTCTCCTGAGGTCACATAAGTGGAAAAGGCAGAGTGGGGATTTGGTCTCTGGTCTGTGTGATCCTCCACCCCCATCCTACTGCTCCCGCTTGGTAAGACAGGGAAGGGAAGAACAGACTTCCTGCTGTGGGAGGCTTGACATCTTAGAGATTCTTCCTTAGGGTTAACTGTGTCCTCAAGTGACTATAGTGGGTGTGAAGCAGCCCTGAGGGAAGAGCCAGGAGGAGTCCTGTGCTCAAAGATGGCGGCATGGGGAGCCCAGGAAGAAACAGGAACATGCATGCAGCTCTGTTGGTGCATGGCCATGGCAAGTACATGCAGAAGCTGACCCCAGAGCCCCCAACAGAGGGATATCAGAAAGGATTCTTCAGGTCCAAGTGAAAGAAACACCACTCAATCTGATTTAGTCAAGAGGGGTATTCACTGGTTCAGACCAAAAAGTTCAGGTTGATGGGCTTCAGGCAGAGCTGAATCCAGGTGCCCCCAACACAGCCAGCAGATGTGGTCTTTCTGTGACTCTGGCTGTGTTTCCTCTGTGTTGGCACTGATCCCAGGAAGGGTCCACTGCTCAGCCCATGGTCCAGCTCAACAGGGAAAAGCCTCTTTCTGAGTAAGTTGCCATTATAGGGTCTGAGTGGCCCAGGTCCCTGCCCAGCCCTGGAATAGTCATGGGGCTCCAGCCAGTGGAGCTGAGCGAGCCCACAGGAAAACCAGAGAGTGTTAGCTGAAGTGGAAGAGGAAGCTTCATCAACAAACACCACAAGGGCTCAGCCACCTCTGCTTGCTTATCTCCTGTGACAAGGCAGGGACTCCTCTTACCTGACAGGGACTCTCGTTGCCCATTGTATGGATGAGGACACAGTCAAACCCCAGCTATGTTTCCCTGAAGGGTGACCGCGGGGGCAGAGCTGACACTTCATTCCCTCTGAGGAACTAGGCATATGTTCACAGCCCCTGCCCTGCAGAAGTCCCACTCTCTGTTGTGGAGGACGCTGCAAGGTCACAGGAAAACTCATGGGTGTGTTGGGAGGACCCTAAACCCTTGACCTGGGTGCCTGGGTTGGTCTGGGTGCAGGGCCCAGGCCCTGTGCAGCTCTGCAGGTCCCAAGGGGCTAGGCTGAGTGGAGCCCCTGGTCTTCTCAGGCTGAGCCTGTACATGGCTGCTTTGGCCAGCTGTCCCTCAGCCCCATGGATGCCTAGCTATCCATCCTTCCCAACCCCAGCTTCCCAGCCATGTGGCTTAGTGGCCCACAGTCAGCCTTCCCAAGTGATTGTGGCCCTGCTGATTCTCTGCCAGGTGTAACCTCAGACCCACCCCCACCACCACCCTGCAGCTGCTCCTGGGGCCTATGCCTCTTTTCAAATCTGTGACTCTCCCTGGGTCCTGGGCCCAGGCCTTTCTTTCCTGAGGACCATGGGACTAGGTGCCACTGCCCAGTATGAGGGAGCGGGCGCCGACCTCCTTTGAAGGCCACATAGCACTCAAATGCAGGGCCAGAAAAGTGTCTGGGAGCTGTTGGGACGGGGCCAAGGCCATCCAGTCCAGCTGCCCTTTTGTTTGAGGGAAACTCCCCACACCCCACCCTCAGTATACCCTGACCATGGGGCTGACCTTCTTGGCAAAACTCCAAAACTCTCAGGCCAATTTGAGTCTGGAGGGAAAAGTCCATTGTGGCCACAAGGCCTCCCCACCCTCGTGGCAGCCGGCCCAGCCCCCTCCTTGTCCTTTGGTTGGGGCGTTTGCTGACCGTGGACTTCTCTGTCCAGGGTGAGTGGCCACAGGGAGTGAAGGATGGGCAGTGCAGAGCCCAGAGGCCCCCAGCACTCAGGAGCCCTTGGAAGCCCAGTGCTTGGCCACTTTGTTTTCTTACATAAGAACTTAAAGGAGAAAACACCCTAAGGAAAAGAAGCCTGACTCTTACTCCCTGTTAGCTAGTGTAGCTCTTAAGAGTTAATATTTCCTATACTGAAGCAATGCTTTTCAACAAGGTTGTCCTTGAGTCGTCAGAAGAGCATTTTGACCTGGAGTGGGTAGATGTGTTCGGTCTGTCTGCAGACAGCTTGGTGTGTGCTGGTTACTGGATGGCTGGCCCTTTGGAAGAAGAAACCCTAGTGGACGGCATCTGTTGATGTAAACACCTCCGCCGGGGCTGACTTCAGGCTGTCTGTGTGACTCACTCTACAGAGCTGGGAAGCATGTGGTTGGTGGCCCACCTGAGGGGTGCCCCACAAGACACACAAATGTGCAGACAACCTCAAGTCCTGATGCGTGTTCAAGGTAGTAACATAATTAAGAAGTGATGAGCTTTGAGTGTTTATCACTTTTTTTTTAATGTAACTTATTTGTTTGTAAGTCCATATAATTTAATTTCTAATAAGAACAGTTTAACAGCGAACTGGCCTGATTCCAGGGCACTTAAAAATCACTTCTTAGGAGCCATCCTTGGGGCTGCTTATATCAAACCCTGTGAGTGAGTCCTGGGCCTGTAGACAGGTGAGTGGGCCCAGGGGAGGGCAGTGCCCCTGCAGACCCTGGAAGGAGGGGACATGCCCTCTGAGGCACAGGCTGTCCCGGGTCCATAACCTGGGTACTTGGGACCTTGGGATTCCTGCCCCAATGGCCCCAAGACCATTTGTGTTTTCCCCCGGCCGTCCCTCCTGAGAAGGTGAGGCCTGGTATCAGGGGTGGACCCAGCATGTTCACTGGGGTATAGCACCCGGCATGTACCCAAAGTCCACTTGTGATGCAAGTGAAGCCCAGGCCTGGCCACACCTTGTCAGGAAGGCCCACAGGTGATGAGAATTCTGGTTCTAAACCTGTGCATCAGGTCAGGACAGAGGGTTGTCACAGAGGAGGACAGCACCTGCTTTACTTATTCCCAGTTCACTAGATGTATTTATGACTTTTCAACATTAGACACACTGTGTGGGCCTCAGCCTGTGCTCTGCTCCAGATGCTGCCAATACTGGGACTGGGACCAGAGGAAAAGAGAGTGAGCCCCCAGCCCAGGAGGCTCCTGCAGTGCAGGCGCAGGGTGGGCTACAGGTCATGGTGGCCGCAGTCTTTGGCAGACTTGGACTGCACAGGGTTTCGTGTGTGCTTCTGAGGAGTTTAGACCCTGCCCATGAGTGGCAGCAGGTAGGTGCTATCTTCTCCCTGTGATTCAGGAGGATAGTGGTGCTCAGAGGGGTCGCACAGCATGGCTGACGCCACAGAGCGTGTCCCAGCTTCCTTCTTCTCCCTTCCCAGAAATGGCTGCAGCCTCATTTCTGTGTGAGTGGAGCTCCCCTTGCAATTTGTACCCTGTGATTTATTAATATTGGGTTGAAATACTTCAGAGTTCCTATGGCTGCTATGTTGGGACTGAGGCCCATATAAGAAGACTAATACTCAGTCATTTTCCTTCCATGAAAAATGCATAATGGTGCTTGAAACAGCCCAGAGTCTGCTCGATATCCAAGCATGTGGCTGCACACTGCTGGCCTGGGTTTAATGCCCTCGCCCTGGTGTCCACAATGCCAATGGATACAGGCCCCTGTGCACGTGCTGTTCCTTGGGAGGCTGCAGACACTCTTGGCCCCTCATCCTGGGAATTAGGGAACTGGAACCTTGTGCTGCTCTGGGACCTGTGGGCTCCTGCTCAACTTTGTCTTCAACCACAGGCAGAACTGTAAATACACCTTGAACTCCAATAGACCTTCAACCACAGGATGCTCAGAGCACTACACCAAGAGCCTTTGAAAAGGCTTTGGGAAATGGGAGGAAAACCCAGTTTTAAAAACCAAATGTGATCTGAAGGTGCTCTCTAGGGTAGTAGTGTCCAGCAGGAGTTCTGTGATGATGCAAACGCCTAGTATCTATGTGTCCTATGTGGTGGGCCCTGCCCACATGTGTCTGTCAAGCCCTTGGAATGTGGCCTGTGCAATTGAGGAGCTGATTTTTACGTTTTATTTAACTTTAACAAATTAAAATTTACACTTAAGCAGCTGCATGTGGCTAGTGACTACCATGTTGGACAGCGATGTCTAAGTTGATGACAATATTCTTGATAAGGGTTTGGGTCACGCAGGTGTAGGTCATCTGTCAAAACTCATCTTATGGTAACGTCAACATTTGTTAATTTCACTGTGAGTAAATTTCACCTGAGCCATTTGTTGAATGACTGTCTCTTCAGCGCTGCCCCTCGGCAGGCAAATGCGTTTATGCTCACAAGTGTTGTACTGACCAGTCCTAAGAGCAAGTGCAGCTGTTTGTGGGGGCAAAGGAGGCAGGAGCAAGGGGCACCCCAGTTCTGACTGAAAATTAAAAGGGATCTAGAACTCACCCTCTCCACCCTGACACCAGGCCAGCCACTTTCCCCTCTAATCTTACCTGGCACCCTCATTGTGGGCTGTCCTGGGCTGTCTCAAGTTCACACACAAAGGCTGGGCCAGGCCTCCACTGAGTGCCACAGACAGGCTCCTGAGGCTTTCCCAGGACATTCCTCCTTTCTTGCTGAAAGAAGATGAGCAAGGCAGCTGCTGAGCTGGTATGGGGTCATGGTGGCTGTGTCTCTGGAAGAATTGAACCTATTTCCTATGGCCCCCTCTCCTTAGGCTGGACTCCCACCCCAGGGCTGACCAGTGCCCTCGACTTTCTGCTCTTCCACCCTGTGCTGACAGTGGAGATGTGTCCTGGTTTCCCCTGCGACTCCCAGGGCTTGGGCCTTCGAAGGCAGTTGGTTTCCTGAGTAGGGGGTAAACTCTGAGGAATGGGTGCTCCCTGAGAGGGATAGTCCTTGAGGAATGATGCTCCCTGAGTTAGGTGCTCCTTCGGGAATGTGCTTCCTGAGTGGAATGCGCTTCCTGAGTGGAATGCTCCCCAAGGGAAGAGTGGTTTCTAAGGCAGTGCTGTAGGTGCTGGGGGCACTTGGGGCCAGGCATAGGTTCCTGAGGTGTGTGGAGGGCCTCTCTTTTGGGCATTGCTGGAGGACAGCTCTGTCCTCTCCCCTCTCCCCAGCTCTCACATTGACCCCAGGCCTTGGCCCTGTCTTTCTGAGAGGGGCCTGCCCGTCACCACTCAGAGTGTATGGGTGGGGTGAGGCAGGGTGGGAGCTGCTGTAACCATCTGTGGATGGAACAAGCAGAAGCGGCCCTGGCTGAGTCGGGGGTGGGATGGATGTTCAGGCCAGCTGGCCCTGCCTGCGCATCCTTGCTGCCACCACAGTGAGCCCTGAGCAGGGCGGCACTGTGTTCCCATTTCAGATGAGGAAACTAAGGCCTGAAGAGAGAATGCAGCTGGATGGGACTCAGTGTTCCATCAGCACACAAGCCCCGGGGGAGGCTTTTCCCTGGAAATTAATCATTGTATGTCAAGGAGGCTCAGGGTGAAAATCCAAGTGATGAAGAGGGGAAAACCTTCTAGCCACTCTCCAGGGTGACTATGTTCCCTGACTCCATGGGTCATACCCATGCACGGTTTTTAGATGAACTGGGTTTGTGATGCTATTCCATCACCCATCTCACCTTTTTTTTTTTTTTTGAGACAGAATCTCACTATGTCACCCTCAGTAGAGTGCGTTGTATCACAGCTCACAGCAGCCTCAAACTCTTGGGCTTAAGTGATTCTCTTGCCTCAGCGTCCCAAGTAGCTGGGACTACAGGTGCCCAACTCATGCCACTTTTTATGCTCTTGTCCTCCTGTTAACACACAGATTGATCTCTCTCCAAGGTGGGCATGCATGGCTCCATGCCTGGGTGCAGGTGCCTGCTAGGTGGCTGGAGACAAGCACTCACGCATCTACACAGCCCACACCCTGGGTGTGGAGCACTGGAGTGAAATTGCACTGGGGCTGTGACTTGAAGGCCCTTGATGGCAGCGTGGCTGGGTTCTTGTCACATACGTATGCTGTCGGTGTTTCCTTTTCTGGGAATCGCCTGCTCTTGCCCTTTGAGAGAAGCATGACCGACCCTGCCTGCCTCCCCAGCACGGAGAAACAGAGCCTGTGCTGAATAAGCTCTTGTTGGCCAAGTGCCGGGCACACACTGAAAGGGATTTGTGAACCGAGCCAGGGCAGAGAAGAAAGCAGGCGGCCACCTCCCGGAGAGTGGGGGGCCTGCCAGGGGACCAGGCCGGGGACACTGAGTCATGGGCAGAGGAAGGGCAAGGCCGCCTCCAGTCCAGTAGAGGCCAACACATGGTCCCTGGCACTGGCCTTGCTTGGCCTAGGTTTCCCCTGTGGGCAGCTCCTGTCCATTACTCTGGGGTGTAGGCTGGCTCTCTCATGTATACTCCCAGGAGGCCACAGGCTTTGTGGGCTTTCCTGGGTCCTGGATCCCGAGCTGTCTGCTACCCAGAGTTACCCACTATTGTCCCATCAGAGTCCTGGGGCTGAGTGCTAACGTGGGGAGGGAGTGTTGCTCCTGCACCGAGGATGGCACTTTCTTCACTCTCAGCATGGGCCACTGCAAAGGAGAACTCCTGTCCTTGCCACTCCTTCCTTGAAGTCAAGGAGCGGTGCTCAGATACTCCGTTTCCACACCAGAATGGACAGGCTTTGCCTGTCTGGCTGCTGAGTGCTCAGAGCAAAATTGCATCCTGTTGACAAAATGTGCTGACATGTGCTTGGGGCCTGACACCATCTGTCCACGGCCCCAAAGTGAGAACCGGGTCCTGGCATGGACACATTGCTTCCCCCAGCCCTGAGCCAAGGAGCCCACAGTGGGAGGTCAGCTTGCTTCCTGGGGTGACTCCCAGTGGGAGACTGAGTCTTGCCAGGGCAGAAGCCTTTGTGTTTCCTGCCCATGTGCCCACCCCAGCCTGGCTGACCTCCTGACGCCCTGGGCAGGACGTCTAATGCCAGCTTCCTGGGGTGCTGCAGGTCTCAGCCATGTCCTGCAACAATGGGCCTAGAGACTGGAGGAAGTCAGCCCTGGGCCGGGAGCACTAGGTGTCATCCATCAGGTGTCCCCCCCCAGAGAAGCAGAGGGCATTCTGGGGCACGACACCCAGGGCCCCTCTCCTAGGCCTTCCCCATACCTGATCCTAAGGGGTTGTGTGGACAGAGAAGAGGGCAGTGCGTGTTCTCTGTGGGGGCTGGGGCGTGTGGGTGCACCCTTGCTGGTGTGTGCCAGGAAGAGGTCAGGGACCGGGTTCTGCCCGTGGGGCCCATGGACCTGCCCTGGGTGTCAGCAGGGCAGACGGTTTATAACAGGCTTATTGGCTGCTGGCAATTTTATTGGAATGATGGTGAAATTGTCATCTCCCCACCAAAAACTGTCCCAGTGTTGGTTCTTGGTACTCTGTGGAGGTCTCCCTCTTCAGGGCTCTCCCTGGTCTATGACCTAAGTCCTTGCTCTTTGGCAATTGGGCTTTCCCAGGGGTTTCCAGGGTGGCCAGAGAAGAGACCCATTCCCTCAACACCACGGCCCGGTCCCTCTGCAGCCACTCTGTTCCCGGCAGCTGCCCCCTGCACTGGCTGGGACAGATTTAGATTAGGAAGGGTTGGGTCTGGGGGGAGAGGAGCCAGGTACTTATAGCATCACCTGCAAAGACTTGGAGGTACTCTCAGAGAGGCACCCTCCCATTCCAAGGCCAGTGCCTCTGACTGGGGCTCTGGGGGCCAGGCATCAGGGGCTCTCCCTGCAGTGTCCCCACACCATGGTGGGTGCAGGGCTAGATGGGGCTCCTGGCTCAAAAATAAGAGCCAGGTCAAACAGATTCTCTTTCTTTTTGGAGTTTGGAGAAGGAAGTCTGGAGGGAATGTGCCATCAACATAGGAAACCAAATCTGAAAAGTTGTGAAGCATGAGGCTCCAGGGAGAGGTTGAGAGTGGCCACCATGGCCCAGGCAGAGGCAAGGAGAAAGGAAGAAAGACAGTCGTTCTCAAATTGTGGACTTGGAGCCCCGTGGGAGTTCCCTGAGGTGCTCTTAGGGCATTCTTGAGGTCAAAGCTATGAGGTAATACTGCTGAGGCCATTTGCCCTTACCCCTTGATCCTCTCAGGAGTGTACAGAGCAGTGCTCCACAGGCTGCATGAGGTGTGATCTGTGATGCTTGTCGCAAGAGTGGCGGGAGGATCTGCCATCTCCCACCATCCACTTGGCCACCACTCTTCCAACTCAAGCTTACCCTGCAGGCTCTGGGTGCTCCTGTGAAGCAGGGAGGGTTCCAGGGGGGCGCTGATGGGCCACACGACCAGGGTTGAAGCTCTGTGCTCTGGTGGGAGGCGGGAGGCATTCGGCAACCCCCATCCAAGGACTAGCTGTCAGAACGCTCCAGCTTTCCAGAACGCTCCAGCTTTCAGCCACTGGGGCTGCCTGGGTTGCAAGTGAATGGAAACTCAATTCAAGCTCAGCCCAAACCCATTGGTTGCATGACTGCAAAATCTAGAGGAATGTTTGGCTTCAGGTCCAGCAGGACCCAGGGCCTCTCCCAGCCCTCCACAACCTGATAATGCTGTGCCCTGGGTGGCGCTATGGTAGGAGGTTCTCTGTGCAGAGCTGTTCTCCCTCCATCTGGGTTTGAGGGGTGGGTGGATCTCCCAGGTTTCTGGTCAACAGCTAGGTCTCCTGTTGACCGTCAGCCATTGCTGGCCCTCTGATTGGCCAGATGTGCTGTGGTGCCTGCCCTGGCGACAGGATGGGATCAGCCCTCTTGAGACACAGGATGAAGGGCTGAGGAGGGTCCGTGTGTGTGTGTGTGTGTGTGTGTGTGTGTGTGTGTGTGTGTGTGTGTGTGTGTGTGGCACTGTTGCCCGGGCAGGGCTAAGTGCTGGGCTCCATGCTCATGAATTCATCACTCCCCAAAGGCCCCTCCTACTCACATTATCACATGAGGGGTGAGAATTTCAACAGGAATTTGGGGGAGACAAATATTCAGACCTCTGCACCCCTGAGATCCTCTGTGATGGTCCAATTGGCCTCTTGCTGAGGTGGGTGGGCTTGTCACATGGGCTATAGAGTGATGTAGTGCCATCCCTCCAAGAATCTCCTCCCCCCACCATCCATACTTGTCCCTGGATTTCCTGGCAGCCTTATCCCCGATGTGATGCCATTTCCTTGTCCACTGGTGGGCCTCAGTCCCCCCCCCGGGGATGGGCTGGGTCTGTAACTGTCTTGGTGTGACACCAGGGTTCTTATTTCCTGAACTGACTCCAATCACTGAGGACCAGTGGGAGTGAGTGGTGTGGTGGGCAGAGCAGGGACCTGACTCTGGCCCTGGCCCTGGGAGTATTTGAGGAAGTCTCACAAGATCAGTAGCTGGTCGGTAAAAGGGGAGGATGCAGAGACCCCTCAGAGGGCTCATACTTGTGCAGAGCTGGAAGATACACCGGCACTTACCAAGAGCCTGGTGGGCCCTTTGTCCTATGTGAACAGATGTCTGCCCTGGATGTGGCCTCTCCTTTGGTGGAAGCTGCTGAGAGCTCCTTCCTTCCCATACTGGTGTCCAGAGCATCATAGGCGGCAGGAGCCTTCCTCTCCCAGCAGAGCTGACCTTATGGCAAATACCTGTCCCAGGAGCCATTTCCACCTCCCAGAGACCATTTTTCCCTTCCATGGGAGGCTCACATTTCTTTCCTAGCACTGTCTGTCCCCAGTGGAAGCCTCTCCCCAGTGACTCCCCTTTGGTCCCCTCCAGTACCAGCTTCCCACTCAGAGGACACATGGGCTCCTTTGTGCTGAAAAGCTGGGTGGCTGTGTGCCCTGAGCTCTTCCTCCCCTGGAGCCCTTGCATGGCCTGAGCCCCCTGCTGTCTCCTTCTACAGCAGGGCCCTTGGCAGGTGTCCAGCAGGAATGCCTGCACAGGCCTCTCTGGACCCTTCTCTGCCCAGGTTTCCCCAAACCATTCTTAGCATCAGGCTAACCTGGTGCCCCCTGAGGCTTTGGCTTCTGGGCTCCTCGGTTTCTGGTTTATGGCAATGACAGGCAGCACTTTTGAAGCAGAGATTTGGGCAAACACAGGCTTAGACAGTGTCCTTTGTGAGTTTGGGAAAATATTAGTTTTTGAGAGGTAGAGGCCCAGCTTATACTGAAATAATGGTGCTCCTCTGCTGGCCACTGGTGGAATGCAGGGCACACCTTTCATTGATGGGTCGAGGACTTGTAGCAGCCCCTGGGCAAGGGGCTCTGATCATAGGCCTGAACAGTCATGGCAACCGCTAGCCCCAGGGGCCAACCAGGCCAGCTTGTCAGAGCCTGCTGCTCTCTCTGTTATTGAGGGTGGTGTTGCTGGCCTCATCAAAGCAGAGGCCTTGTCAGCGGGAGTGCCCCCCTTTTGGGAGAGAGGGCCCCAGGGATGGGCCTGGGGTCTCTGAAGTTCTCTCTGTCCTTTGAAAGCCATCAGAGATTGCTGAGCCTGGGGCTGTAGGGAAAGCCTGGATAGAAGTGTGATTGGGCAGGCAGTGAAGGAGGCTTTGCCTGTCTTGGGTGGGGTCACAGCTTCAGTCCCAAGGCATGAACACCCCACGCTTTTCCATGGAATGGTGATGGGAACGGCTCTCCTGGGCCTGCTTACAGTTGGGAGTGAACTGATGAGGAGAGAGCCCCTGAGCCTCTAGGCATCCAGAACCAGCTCCCTCGGTCCCTCCCAGGCCACACGCCTGGCAGAGAGCCTCCTGCTCACTCCTGGCTGCCCCCCCAGACCTGGATATTAGCTCCAGAAGGGCAGGATTCCAGGAGGATGGAGCCAAGGGTTCCCTGGACAAAATGGAGCTGCCTCTGGCCAACAGGGATGGGATTCCAAGAAAACATCCTGCCCTCCTGGCCACATGGGCTGGGTTGCCCTCTCCACCTTCTGCAGACCGGAGGGGAAGGTGGAGGTGCCAGCAGAGACCTTCCTGCCAAGATCAGAAGTGGCCAAGTGGGCAGAGAGGCTGCTTGTGTCCTGGGGTCGGGGATCAAAGCCTGGCTGACAGCCAGCTCAGTCCAAGGCCACACGGAAGTGAAGGAAGGGGCTTACCTCAAGATGAGAATAAAATCCCTGGTGCCCAACTTTCAGTGAAAGTTATTGTTAATGATCACAAGCCCATATATAGCACAAATGACATCTTAAAGGAAAGATAACTATATTCTCCAAAATAAAAAAGTGAAGAGAATAACCTTGCTTTACATTTTTGCAAATTCTTTAAAGTTTGAGCTTAAAAGAGGGCAGCTGGATTCTCATACCTGTGTTTGCATTCACTCTGATGCAACATCACAACTCACATTAGCCCCTAGAAAATTACACTGTACACATCTGAGAAAAACAAACAACAAATGCTAAGACAACTTAGCCTTACTCATGAACGTGTGATGGTTTTGACTTTGTAGATCCCTGAAAGAGCCTTGGGATACCCTGAGGGCCCCAGGATCACACTTGGAAAATTTCTGGTACAAAATATTCAACTAACATCAAAGAAGGCAGGAAAGAAGGAAAAAACCTAGAAGAATAAAAAAATTATGATACAGATAGAAAACAAATAGCAAAATCGCACGTTTAAATCCAGCTATATTGGTGGGGCAGGGTGGCTCACTCTCGGAGGCCAAGAAGGGAGGATTGCTTGGGATCAGGAGTTCAACACCACCCTGAGCAAGAGCAAGACCCCATCTCTACTGAAAATAGAAAAACTAGCTGAGCATTGGAGGGCACCTGTAGTCCCAGCTACTCAAGAGGCTAAGGCAGGGGATCACTTGGGCCCATGAGTTTGAGATTGCTGGGAGCTATGATACCATGGCACTCTACTCAGGGCGAGAGTGAGATTCTGTCTTAAAACAGTCAATCAATCAATCAATCCAGCTTTATCGATCTTTACAACAAAGCTAAATGGACTAAGTCCTCTGGCCCTTTGGGGAAAAGAAGCACCTCTAACAGAGGAAATTCAGGCACTGCTGTGTGTGGCTGGCAACAAGCACACTTTCCCTGATGTTTTTGACCTCATCTTTATCTAGAGTCACTGTATGCTTGGCTCTGTGCAGGTCTTGGTAGGGTAAAGATGATTCAAATGTAGTCTCTCCTCCTGGAGACTCATGGTCTAGTGGACTGACACAGAAACCCTCCTCCTTCCACGTACTCAGATTCTTCTCCATGCTAGGGCCTGTGCCTCGCCTAGACCCTGTGACTACACTGAGAGCCTGGCCTTGGGGTTTTAGCTCCATCTCAGAGGGCGTACAGGTGTGCAAACTGCACCCCTCTTGGATAAGTCATTTGATGAGGGCCGGGTCAGTAGAGCAGGTCACAGGATTTATCTAGGGCATCTCACATGCTTCATTTTACAGGCAGAAAAACTGAGGCCCAAGGGTAGGGGTGAGACATCCCAATGGGAGGTTGAATAGAGGCCCTGGGTCCAGACTTCCCTTACGTGAGGACACCAGCCTGGCTTTAGGTATGGGGCCACAAGATTCTGCTTGTGGATGTTCCCTGCCAGTCAGAGCACTGGGCTGTTAGAGAACCATGGCTTGGGGGTGGGCGTGGAGCTCCAATCTTGGTATCTGGAGACCTGGCTGAGAGGCTCAGCCTGCTTCCAGCTGGGGTGTGGCTGAACGCTGCTGGCCCAGCCTTGGGGTCCTGGTCTGCAGAGTGGGCATGTGCACCTGTCAGATGATGTGGGGAGGACCCTGGGAGCAAGAGTGGGCCCAGGAAAGGAGCAGGCCTGCTGGACAAGGTGGGGCTCAGAGGTAGAAGGTCAGGGCTCAGGCCTCAGAGGCTGTGGGTGGAGGATTTTATTGGTTTTCATAGTGGGACTTTTACAGACTGAATTGTAGCTCGGCTCTTGGAGGAAGTCTGAGGCCTGTGTGAGGGTGGGATTCCATTTCCAGGTGGCTGGTGGCTTCCTTGAGACTGTAGGTGCCTGCCCATCCCAGGGTCTGCCTGCAGACTTCAGGTTATCTCAAAGCCATCAGGAATAAGTCCCAGGGTCTTAGGGCTACTGAGCAAGCCAGGTGCAGAGGGCAACCACCTCTTCCCTCCCTCGACCCCAGCATACGCAGAGGTCCGATTCCTCGGAACAATCCACTCTGCAGTTTCCCCACCCCCCCAGGAGACGCGGCCTCAATGGTCAGTCAGGCAATAATCTGTGCCCATATCACACAACAGAGTGAGGCTGGCTCCACTTGGGAGAGCCAGGTTCACATCATAGCTGGGTCGTCTTCACTCTTTAAAGATCAGGACACTCTTCCTAGAAGATAACCTCAATTGTTCTTTTCTCATCAACTCTTTTCTTCCAACCAAAACTTGATTTTGATAATCATATCCCTTTCCCTTTTGATGTTAGCTCTCCTTCAGGGCTCAGATCTCAATCCCAATTTTTCTTATCTATTTTTTTTTTTTATTGTTGGGGATTCATTGAGGGTATAATAAGCCAGGTTACACTGATTGCAATTGTTAGGTAAAGTCCCTCTTGCAATCATGTCTTGCCCCCATAAAGTGTGACACACACCAAGGACCCACCCCCCTCCCTCCGTCCCTCTTTCTGCTTCCCCCCCAACCTTAATTGTCATTAATTGTCCTCATATCAAAATTGAGTACATAGGATTCATGCTTCTCCGTTCTTGTGATGCTTTACTAAGAATAATGTCTTCCACTTTTGAAAAAAGCCAACAATCCCATATATCAATGGGCAAGAGACATGAATAGAACTTTCTCTAAAGATGACAGACGAATGGCTAACAAACACACGAAAAAATGTTCATCATCTCTATATATTAGAGAAATGCAAATCAAAACAACCCTGAGATATCATCTAACCCCAGTGAGAATGGCCCACATCACAAAATCTCAAAACTGCAGATGCTGGCGTGGATGTGGAGAGAAGGGAACACTTTTACACTGCTGGTGGGACTGCAAACTAGTACAACCTTTCTGGAAGGAAGTATGGAGAAACCTGAAAGCACTCAAGCTAGACCTCCCATTTGATCCTGCAATCCCATTACTGGGCATCTACCAGAAGGAAAAAAATCCTTTTATCATAAGGACACGTACTAGACTGTTTATTGCAGCTCAATTTACAATCGCCAAAATGTGGAAACAGGCTAAATGCCCACCAACCCAGGAATGGATTAACAAGCTGTGGTATATGTATACCATGGAATACTATTCAGCCATTAAAAAAAATGGAGACTTGGGCGGCGCCTGTGGCTCAAGGAGTAGGGTGCTGGTCCCATATGGCAGAGGTGGCGGGTTCAAACCCAGCCCTGGCCAAAAAAAAAAAAAAAAAAATGGAGACTTTACATCCTTCTTATCTATTTTTTTAATCACACAGAAAAGCAAGAAGGGCTTTCTAGGCAGAAGTGGGGCTTTTTAAGCACTTGCCCTTGAGGGGCTCCCCGTGGGGGTCTTCCAGATCATGAGAGTGGGGGTGTCTTTGCCGTGCCAGCCATGGCACAGCCCCACTCATACAGAGGCTCCTGGCATTTCCTAGACATGCTCTGGGTTCCCCTCGCCCCCACACTGAGACACCCAGTGTAGGTGACATCCAGTCGTGTGGCAGGCGGGGCTGTTAGAGCTTCAGCCCCCAAACTCCCCTTTCTCTCACAGCCTCTGGGATGATGGATCTGAGGTCTCTGTGCTCCCCGGGCCACCTGCAAGCTCAGCTGAGCTCACAGGAAGCATTTTGCTAACTCTCCAGCTTCCATAATATGTAGCAAGAAGTGTGGGGTCTGGCCATAGAGCAAACACCTGGGAAAAGTGAGCCTTCATCTGAGCATGAAACCCTCATTCTAGGAGGAAAGAAAATCTCTGGTTTTTAGTTTTTCTAATTCTCTTGCAGGGGTCCTCAAACTTTTTAAACAGGGGGCCAGTTCACTGTTCCTCAGACCGCTGGAGGACCAGACTATAGTTAAAAAAAAAAACAAACTATAAACAAATTCCTATGCACACTGCACATACCTTATTTTGAAGTAAAAAAACAAAACGGGAACAAATACAATAACACCGCCTCATGTGGCCTGCGGGCTACAGTTTGAGGACCCCTGTTAGAGCCTCTGGACTCACAGCATCTCAGTGAGGCCTGAGTGGTTGAGATTGCACAGGTGTGTCTGCATGGCGACAAAGTGTGGAACAGCTGTGGTCACCTTAATCTATGGGATATGTTTGATCAGCTCCTTTCTTGCCAGGCCACTGCAAAGTGGGGGATGAAGTGTGCAAGTCATCAGAGCCCCACCCTGAGGATTATAGTGATGACAGTGATAATAACACCATTGGTTGACTCCATTTGGGGATACCACATAGCTCCCCACCCAGTCCACTCCTCAAGCCTGGGACACTGGGACACAGACTCACTGAGCATTCCTGCTCCACAGCTACGCACACTCAGGCCAGAAAGTGACCCAGAAAGTGAAGGCAGAGGTTGCTGATACTGTGGGCTCTGCCCTTAGCGCTCTGTAGTGCCAGAACCCCTGGCTCTGAGTGTGCAGAGAATCAAGACGTCGGTCTCACCTGATTCCAGTGCCCAGGAGACCTGGCAGGCTAGAGAGGAGCCTGCGCCTCAGGCGTTCCAGATGTGGGTAATCAACACCCACAGCTCACCCCTCTTCCAGGTGCTGCTGGCCTAGCATCGCTCCCCCAGTCAGTGCTAAATAGGTGCAGATTGGCATGAATCAAGGGAACAGAAAGCCTTTGTGGAAGGCAGGGGCTAGTGAATGTGGGGTTCCTGTGTGCCCTGAAAAGGGGGAGATTTGGCTCCAGATGGTCCTTGCTAAGCCCCAGCTGCAGCTGAACCTTGCTCTCTTTATCGTTGAGGAGACAGCCGGAGACGAGGAGCCAAACCTTCACCTTGAGCACCTGTTTTGGGCCCCCTTATGGGCACCAGACTCAGCTGCCCAGGTGGCCTGGATCTCCTGGACCTAAGTCGGGGCATCCACGGGCTCTGAGGTGCTGAGGAGGACCCGGGGGCATCATGTAGGGCTGCTGCTGAAGCCCTTAAGTGGGGTGTGTGGCTCCTGTTTATCCCTGAGCTGCACGGACCCTGGCCCACTGGAAGAGGCTCAAGCAGACCAGGGCTACTGCTCTGCTGAGATGTTGATTAACAAAAAAGAAGGACGTAAATGGATATTGCTAAAGTAGGTCAGTGTGCTAGGCGGAAAAAGTCTCTCAAAACAAGGTGACCTGGGGGACAGTCACCTGAGGCTCCTTCTCTGTCTCCCTCTCCAGACTACCCTGGCAGGCTGTAGGCCCCTGCTGCTGGCTAGCGTCTACAGACTAGAGCTCATTACTGCTTCCCTGCTGATGCAGGTTGATGGATTGATCTAGAATATATTCGCACGGTACAGAGAAGGTTAGAGAGAAAAAAGGAAGGGAGTAGCTCAATTTTTAGGAAAACCACTTAAAAAGAACCTTAACTTTCCTACATATTCTCCTGAATTCCAGCTAAATTCCAGGAGAGGCAAGAGCTTTTCTTTGGTTATATTGGTAACAGGTAATGGACAAAACTTAGTCTGCAGAGATCTTAGCCGTCATGTGCTGAACTGTGTGGCAGTGACCTTGACTACTCTGTGGGACATGGTAGCCCCTCAGGGAATCTGTGTCCTGCAGAAATAGCCCCAGGGCTGCATCCCTCCAGGACTGGGTGTGTGCTTCTCAACCTCCTGTCTAGGGGCCCCATCTGGGTCTCTTTTCCAGAGGCTCTGTCCTATGGAGGGGCTCTCTGACCGCCAGCTGTGGTCTCAGCACCCATAGCAGGCCATCCCTACATACAGCTGGGTGTGTGGGGTGGGGCCTGTGGCCAGGCCTGCTGGCTTTGCATTGTACAATGTGTCTTGGAGCAAGGGCTGCTGGGAGGGCCCCACCAGGCCCTGCACAGTGAGTGCCCAGAATAGAGTTGCAGATGCCCCGTGGGGTCCACCATGCAGTGGGGCTACGGGATTGGGACTGTGTTACCAGCTCAGATGCCACCTGGGCCATGTCTTCAGCACCATCTTCCCTGCAGGGTGCTTTGTCCTTGTGCTCACTGGCCCCATCTACTCCCCAAGGCCGCAGAGCACAGACAGTTCCCAGGGCACCCCTGCTGCACGCCGGAGAGCTGTGTCCTATACATGGTCACCCTGGCCTAGGGTCCCTTTCCCCTGTGAGGCAGCTGCAGTCACATTGCAGGTCTGCCACACAGCAAGCTTAGCTCAGAGCTGGCCAGCTCTGCACACCTGCCTGGCACAAACGTGTCCAGAGCGGGGATGAGGCCCAGGCTGCGCTTGGGGATGTGCCTGCTTCGTCAGCCAGTCCACCACTGCTGCCTCTCATGCACTTCAGGTCATGGCCTCAGTCCTCCACCAGGTCTGCAGCTGTGTTCTCGGGTCATGCTGCAGATGACTCCCTCCCTGGTGTCTGCCTGCAGTGCCCATGGGCCTGGCCTGGGTGCTGGGGGTTTTGGAGGAAACCTGGGTCTCTGCCTGGGTTGGTCCTCAAGCCAGAGCAGTGGATGCACTGGACAGAGCAGGCAGTGTCTCCCACAGGCCCAGGGACACATACTTCTTAGACCAAGTGGAAACTACAGGAGAATGTGGGACCAACCTTGTTCAAGTGAGTTCTGGGCACAGTTCTGTCCAAGCATGCTGCCTCAGTTACACAAAACTCCAGGCCTCAAATGTCCTGAACCTGGAACACTCAACACAGCTCCAACAAGTGTGGGGCAGGTGGGCTGAGCCGGTCTGGGTGCTGCTCTTGGGGGGCCAGGAGAGGGCCAGCCTGCAGCTCTGTCTACCTCAGGCCTCCCACTACCCACCCCCCAAAATGACACCTGCAGCTATCTAGACAAGCTCCGGAAGATCCCACACCAGAGAAGACACTCTTCTCCTATTTTACCTGATGCCAAAGAGGCATCAGTGTGTGGCCTGCACTACTGGGAGGAGACTCCCTCACTTAACTGAGACAAAGTTCTTCTCAGGAGGAGGGAGGCTGGCGGGGACAAGGGAGACTGTGACCCCAGCCCGAGGGCCTGGGTGAAGTGGGCTGGGCAGGGCGGCACATGAGTGGGCCAGCTGGCTGATGGCAATGTGGCTAATCCCAGATAATCGCCCGGCCGGTTGGGGATGCTTGAGAGCAGAGCCTTCTCCTCTTTCTTTGTACTTAGCCTGCTCTGAACAATCTGGAAAACACCTTAGTCCTAAGTGAGGTCTTCAAAGGTCCTGAATGCATTCCAGGCCCCAGGAAAGCCTGGTCTGAGTGGTCAGGAAACCTGACCGGAGGCCCCTAATTGCCTGGTGAGATTAGCCGGGCCGTGGGGCTGCCTACAGGTGAGGGCTCCTGAGCTCCCCGACAGGGCCACCTTCTGAGAGCTGGGATTAGTCCAGCAGAGGGATTTGTGGGGCCAGCTTCATCTCCCCTTTGTGTCCCTCCAGCACAGTACGTAGGCCCAGGGAGCCCCATGCCCAAGTGAGCAGATTCAGGACGAGGTGTGGTACAATTGACCTTTGAGAACAGGAAGTCACACGATGGATCCAGCCCTACTCACGGGCAGCTCTGCCCCTCGTCCCCATTGGTGTCCTGAGTAGGGCACTGGAGCTTCCTTTGACCCTCGGCTTTCTCCTGGGACCCACAGCTGCGGGTGCCTCAGTCCCAGGGTCCCCTCCCCATGGAGGATGCCCCCACTGTTGTTCCAACTGCTCCCCCCCCATCTGTTGTATGTTTGTGAAATGACCACTGCCTTCTGCTGTGACCCTAGCAAGCTGTTCGCTGCTGTTTTTGCTTCTCTATCTGTCTATCAATCCTTAGAGCCCTCCATCTGCCCACCTTTTCTCTGTTTCCCCATCTGGCTGTGAGCCACAGGAGGGCGGGGGTCCCAGCACAGAATGGGCACCTGATGAGTATTTGTTGAGTGGATAAATGGGTTGAGGATGGGGATAGGGGTGGGGGATATATGAAAGGAGCGATGGGGGTGGATGGGGATAAGTGGGGGATGGAGAGAAGGAGCGCTGGGGGCAAATGAGGGATGAGTGGAGGATGGGGATGGGGTGGAATGAAGAAAAGGAGGAATGGGGTGAAGAATGGGTGGGGGATGGGGACAGGGTGGGATGGATGGAGGAAAGGATAAAGGTGGGTGGAGGATGGGGTGGGGGATAGAAGGAGGAAGGGATGGGGTAGGTGAAGGATGGGGGTGGGAGATGGGAATGGGGTGAGGGATGGAAGGAGGGAGGATGGGAGGTGGGGAGAGATGGGCATTTGCCATCTTGTCCTTTCCTGGGACCCTGAGCATCAGGGAGGAAAGGGGCTTGAGCTCTGGCTGTGGCTCTGTGGCTACCATGTGCTGGGCCCTTCCCTCAGAGGTCTCTCCCCTCTGTCCTGAGCCCACATGGTGAGAGTCCCTCCCTCAGCCTTTGTCCATGTTTCCTGTGTAGCAGAGTGGAACAAGGACGCCCTGAACATGGGCAGCAGTCCTGCAGGCACATTCCTGCCCGTCAGTGGCTGAGGCTCCGCTCCCTCTGCAGCACACCCGGGTCAGCAGCGTGGCTGTGCACAAGTGTGTAGCCTCATTCTGTGCCTGTCTGAACCTGTAGGGAGGATTTGGGTTTTAGGATGTAGGCGGAGAAAGTTTTTCTTGCCCTCTGCTTTTACTTTTGTGGTAAAAGACACTTAGCATAAAGTTTACTATCTTAGCCATTTTTAAGTACGTAGTTCAGTGGTGTTAACCAGATTCACCTTGTTGTGCAATGGATCTCCAGAACTTTCTTATCTTCCCAAACTGAAGCTCTGTCCCTGTGAAACACTCACTCCCCACCCCTCCCCAGCTCTGACACCCCCAATCCACTTTCTGTCTCTGGATTTAATGACTCTAATACCAGAGAGAAGTGGAATCATACAGTGTTTGTCCTTTTCTGACTTTTTTTCTTAACACAATGTCCCGGAGTTTCATCCATCTTGTAGCAGGTGTCGGGATGCCTTCCTTCTAAAGAGCGAATACGTTCCACACACGGACACCCACGTTGCTTATCCACTCGTCTGTCATCTGTTGATACTTGGGTTTCCTCTTCCTCTGTTGCTGTGAGCAACGTGCAGTAAACGGGAGTGTGCGCACATTTCCTCCGCGTCCTGTTTCTACTTCTGCATCCAGGAGGGGCCCTGCAGCAGCACGTGGGCTCTGTGTTCAATTTTTGGTAACTGCGTCCCTGATGTTCCCATCAACAGTGCCCAAGGTTCCAAGTTCTCCACGTCCTCACCAGCTCTTGCTATTTTCTGAGTTTCTGGGAGTCTAGTGGGTGTGAGGCTCTGATTTGCATTCTCTAATGAGCAGTGAGGCCGAGCGTCCTTTTATGTTTGTTGGCTATTTGTGTCTCTGGAAAACTGTCTATTCAAGTCCTTTGCCTATTTTAAATCAGGTTGTTTGGTTTTGTTGTTGTTGTTGAATTCTAAGAGTTCTTTATATATTCTGGAGACTCACCCCTCATCAGATAGACCGTTTGCAAATATTTTCTCCCATTCTGTAGGTTCCCTTTTCATTCCGTTGATTGTTTCTTATGCTGTGCAGAAGCTCCTCTGAGAGGGAGCTTGGTAACAGTCAGACACTTAATTAGCTGGCACATTAGATGTTTCCAAAATACCTTTCCTTCTTTTTTGATCTTTGGGAAACCTTGACATTCAAAGCAGGCCTTTGCATACTGCACTTTCTGAGGCCCTGTTGGGAGAACTTGCCAGCCTCATGGGGATGGGGGAAGGGGGCTTGGGCTCTAGGAGAGGATTGGGTTGGCCAGTCTGGAGCAAGCCCCACCTGCTCCGGGTGTGGGCGGAAGCAGGTTGGGTGAGAACTGGGTGGTCTGGAGAAGGGAAAGTGTGTGTGAGGTGCACCCTGGGGGGTCCTGGTGAGGGGTAGTGCTTGGCTCTGACACCAGAGCTGCAGGTCTTCATGCTTTCAAAACACCAGCTGGCAGCCCCACCTCCTCCCGGCTCCTGCTGGGCTCCAGAGACTGACAGCTAGTTCTTGCCTCACCCTGGGTCCGGCCCACCACAAGCCAGGGGGTACCAGGGCTTTGTGGAAGGGTAGGCACAGACAAGGAACAGATGCTCAGGGGGGATGGGGGAGGGTATGTAGCCCCAAAGGGGAGTGGCCCCACCAAGGAGCGGGAAGGCAATCAGGCTCCGCACGAAAGGGCAGGGTAACAAAAGCAAGTGTGGGGGCTCCACTGCACCTCAGAGCTTCGGGTGTTACACCCCGACCCTGCTCCTCCCTCATCAGATGGAGTGTGTGCCCCATGCACTATTTAGGGTGCTGCATCCAGGTGGCTGGTGGGTCCCAGGGTATGGCTGCAGAGGGGGCCCAGGGCAGCTCCAGGAGGATGCCTTTCACCCTGGATGTACATGGCTCCCAGCTGTCTAAGGTAAGGCCTCTTTTCAATTTTGTGACTCTATCCCAGATCCCACGCACACAGAAGAGGGCACACATCCTAAGTGCACAGCATGACAGTCGTATCCCAAAGTTAGCCTCTCCATCCCAGAACCTGCCCAGGTGGAGACCGTGCGGCCAGTGCTCAGGGGGCCGCCTGCCCCTTCCCTGGGCCCAGCGACCAGCTGCCTTCTCACTCTGTTGAAGTGTGAGGCCTGACTTCTTTCATTTGCTTGGAAGTCCTTCCTTCAAGTGTGGCTTAGACATGGCAAAGCGTTCAGATCTTAAGTGTACTGTTCAACTGATTTGGACAAAACCACATTAAGGCGGAGTGTTTTTGTCACTCTGAAGTTCTCTGGAGACCCTTCCCTGCCTCCACCCCCTCCCAAGAGGCTGCTGAGCTGCTTTTGCTGATTCTGGAATTTCTTGGTGCAGCTGACCTCTTCCGTGTGGGGTGGTGTCTTTGAGGCTCTCCTACTGCTGTGCGTGTCTCTCTCCTGTCCCTTGCTGAGTAGTGTTTCAAAGTTTTGTTCCCTGGCTTTGGCTCTGGCAGTTAGGCTGCTAGGAACACTTGCACTGGGGCTTCTGTGGTGGCGGGTGGTGAGTAGCGAGCCAGACTCAGTCTCACCTCCTACCCCAGCCTGTGGCCTCACCAGCCCCGGGGTGGGGTGCTGCTCTCCATGCATGTTTATGGCCCTCTTTCCACTATTGTCATTCAAATTATTGTCACTATTATTACTGCTATGACCTTTGGTGAGGAGAAGCCTTCTTCTGGCCTTCTACTTGTCCAGCCGAGGTGCTCTTTTATGAGGCAAAAAGGCAGTGATTTTAACCTAAAAATACCCGGCTGCAGGGTGGCAGGTAGAACATTTTTCACCAAGTCTGACCAGTAGGTTTGAGACACAGAGGTTTGGGCCAGGCTGTGGCCAAGGTGAGATGGAAGAGTCCAGAAGTTTCAGCAAGTTCTGGATGCCTGAGAGCTCTCTGCCTCCTCCCCAGATGGCCTCGTCCTAACACTCCTGACACTCGGGGTCTGTGCACTTCATTATATGAAGGTTATAGCTCATTAAAAAGGAAGAAAAGCCAGATGCCAGACTATTGGTTTAGTTTTATCTCAATTTTATTAAAACCAACAAGCAGTAGTGGGTCTGCGTATATGGAGCTTGTACGTGCATATGGGTGGGGTGGTTTAATGTACATGCCGTTGACCACATGTGCGTGTCTTCCAAGGACTTTCCCTTTATATTTCACACATTCTCATCTTGCTTAAATTATTTTACAGTAAGTATTGCTAGTGTTATTAGAAAGAATTCAATAAATGTTTAAATGTGTGATAAATATAAGATTTAAAAGAAAAAGAGTTACCTGAGTTTTTTTGGGGGGAGGGGGCAGGGGCAGAGCTTGGTTTTTAGGTGCAAAAGCCAAAACTTGCGGAAATAGTTTCCATTTCCCTATAGACCAATGCACATGGCTTTGTTTAAGTAATTAGGCCGTCTGAAATAGAGCGATGGGAGAAATAAGTCCTGGGCATTAGACTGGTCCCCTCACTGGCAAGCATGTTTGTATATGTGTGCTCCTGCAAGCATGTGTGTGAAGTTCCAGCTGTCCCGGAAGGCTGAGAAGTAGCCGTCCAGAAGGCCTACAACTATGACATGCAATACATCCAGAGGACGGGAGCCCTTGCCCTCGAGTCCCTGCAGCTGATGGTCCACGCTATTTCTCCTGCGCTGCATGGGGCATCCGTGTTGTGCAGGCTTTGAAGCCCATCCTTGGTGTGCAGCCACATTGATGAGGCTTTGCTCAACTCAGACACCCCAGCCACAGCCACCCTGCTTGGATCTCTTGGTGGACCAGGCCCACGCCCAAGCTGGGTCTTGGGTAAACCAGAACACAAGCTCTGCTGTCTACTAGAATGATTTTCAGTTCTCCTTGGTTTTCAAGCCAAAATTGATAACACACATGAATAATATTTTGTATGTGATTTCTTCCCACAAGAGTGTGCATTAAGTAATACTATAGTTAAAACCAATTTAATGAAATGTATCACAAAATATTGATTCAAGTTGTATCCAACCCTCATCTTACTTCACCTATGAAAAGTTGAATAGTTTATAAATACTACTGATTAAAAATACATTATTTAAAGTTATGATGATGTGCTTTAAATATCAACTTCAATACATACAGGAGGGAAAAAAAACCACAGGGACATGTGGTTTTTCAAAACCTTTGTGAGAGATGTCCTTAAAAAAAGGTCTCAGACCTTGAGGACTTGGACTTGAGAGCACGGAGAGTCCTTGCCACCGGCAATGTCTGCTTTCTTTAGAGGAGAGTGTGAGGATGTCTGTGGCCTCTCTCAAGACTCTCTTGTCTCTTCCACCCTTCCATCCACCCTGCAAACATTCACTGACTTTATTACAGGCTCTGGGCCTGGAGGATGCCGTGGGGATAGAACCAGTGGGTGGCCATAGCCATGAAGTAAAACCCACTTAAACATCATGTACAACCTGCAATACCAGGGACAGGCCTGATGGATTCAGCATTAAGAGAAAGAAGCCAGATGCAAAAGACGATACCCTGTCGTTCCACTTATATGAATTTCAAAGATAGGCAGCAAATACCCATGGTGCTGGGCTTCAGAGAGCAGTTCCCTGAGGGAGGGGCCTGGAGGTCTTCGAGGGGGAAAGGCCCCAGTCAGGTCTGGATGGTGTCTATACATTGTACACAGATGTGAAAAGCCACCAAGCTGTGATTTTACTGTAAATTATACAACAAAAAAAACACAAAACAAGTAAAGAATATTTATGCCCATGCCGTTGTATGCTGTAATGTGTATGAGGCTGAAGCCTATGAAACTGCTGGCATTCAACAGGTTTTAAGTACAAAGGCAGCAGTTTCACTGGGCATAATCCAGTAGCTCCGTGTATCCACCCCCCACTCCAGTGCTGCTGGCCTGGTGAGTTCTGTTCTCTGTCTTTTTCTCTTCCTTTGTCCCCTGGCTCTTCTTCCTCCTCCTCCTCACAGGCACAGAGCCTCTGAGAAGCCCCTTCCCCAATGGACCTGAATGGGGCTTAGTCTCTTCCTCTGGGCTCCCTCATCCCACAGTTCTGTGTCCTCCACACCATCCCAAGAGAGAGGGCAGGATTTCTATAGCCCCTGGCACATCCTCAGCGCTGTGGCTACATCTGCACCCCTGGGTGGGGACTTGTCTTACCTCATGTTTTTCTAAATCTCTCCTGTGTTGTTCATTCCCTGAGGACAGGACTCTGACACTTCTGTAAGTCCACACTTGTGCATTAATGCCAAGAGGGAAGGAAGTACATTAAAGGAGGAGGATGATTTCCATTCACACAAGGGAGCATTCATTTACTGAGCACCTGCTCTGTGCCTAGTAATGTTCTAGGTGCTGGGGAGATGGGAGAAAACACAGCCAACTCCTCCTTGTCCCATGTGTGATTTTTCAGTTATAGAGAAATAGAGGAACTATATTTCTTCTGCACAACTAGATATATATGTGAGCACTTCTGGCCAGATTTATCCTCCTATCAGAAACAATGTAAAAAGATGCAAGAAACTCGGCATCAGATAGGGAAGGGGAGCATGCTGGATGAGCCTTATAGAACCCATCCAGCTGGACACTTTCTGGGCTATGACACAGGGAATAGGCACTGAGGTGGAACCCAGTGAAATCTCTGAGTTGAGAAGACAAAGCAGAGAGTTTGGGGAGACCAAGGAGGCTGGAGTTCTCTGGATGTAGAATTCCATGAAGAGGAAACTCCATAAACTGGCAGGTGGTTCTTAAATACTCAGGAGAGAACTGATTGGTGCCTGGGTGTTCAAGGAAGGAAAAACAGTGGCCTGAAATGATTAGAAAAAACAGTACCTACCACTCCAGAGTCAGGAATAGAACCTATTTTTATTAGCCAAACTGGACATATCAAGACTCATGGCATTGAAAGGATTATTCTGAAGTTCTAGTCTCAAAGAGTGGAAAATGTTACCAAAAAAGGAAATTTTACAATGTCTGATATCCAAGAAAAAATTACAGTCATGCAAAGAAGCAGGAAACTATGATTCATAATGAGAAAAATCGATCAATGGAAACTGACTCAGAATTGATGAATATTACAATTAGTTGACAAAGACATTAGGATAATTAACACTTTATTCCCACATGTGCAGAGTTAAAGACATAGACTATTGGAAAAAACCACAAACTAAACTTTTAGACATGAAAACTACAATGTCTGAGATAAAAGTTTCATTCAAGACAAAATGGCAGATTAGATATTATGTAAGAAAAGATTAGTGAACTTGAAGACATAACAATGGAAACTATCCAAAACAAAACTCACAGAGGAAAAAGTTTTAAGATGAACAAAGCATCAATGAGTTTGGAGACAGTAATATATGTGGCCTAATACATGTGTAACTGTGTTCCTGAAGGAGAGGACAGGTGAGGAGACGGGGAAAGAAAAAAAAAAAACATTTGAAGAAACAATGGCTGAAAAAATTCCAAGTTTGACGAAAAATATAAATGTAGAGATCTGAGAAACTCAATAAAGTATAATCACAAGAAAGAAAAAGAAAACTGCACCAACCAAACACATTATAAATTGATCACAACTAATGACAAATAGAAAACCTTAAAAGGGCTCAGTGCCCATAGCACAGTGGTTACAGTGCCAGCCATGTACACTGAGGGTGGTGGGTTTGAACCCAACCCAGGCCAGCTAAACAACAATGGTAACTGCAACAAAAAATAGCCAGGCATTGTGTAGTCCCAGCTACTTAGGAGGCTGAGGCAAGAGAATTGCTTAAACCCAAGAGTTGGAGGTTGCTGTGAGCTATGACACCATGGCTCTCTATCGAGGGCAGCATAGTGAGACTCTGACTCCAAAAAGAAAGAAAGAAAGAAAACCTTAAAAGCAGCTATAAGGAAAACAATAATTCTTTATGTAAAGAGAAAGAAATGTAAGGATGACAGCAGATTTCTCATTGAAAACATTGTAAGGTACAAAGCAGTAGAATGGCATCTTTAAACTATTGACTAAAAAAAACCTTGTAAACTCAGAATTTATACCCAAGGGAAATCACTTTTTAGAAAAAGGTAAAATAAAGAGTATTCATATTTGTGAAACCTGAAAGAATTCATCACCTTCAGACTTATATCAATATAATAAGAAATAAGAAATGTTAAAGCAGGAGTGTTCAAACTTTTTTTTCTCCTCTGCTGCACATTAGAAGAATAGGAGTTGTCTTGGGTCACAGATTAAACACACAAACACTAACAAAAACTGATAAGCAATAATAATAATAATAATAATAATAAAGAAAGAAAATGTTCATGCATGATATCTGACACGACAGATAAGCGAAAAGGTCCTTACAAAATTAGCATGCAGCCATAGGTTGGCACCCTGAGGTTAAAGAAACCCTTTCAAGGCAGAAGAAAAATGATTTCAGATATATGGACCTGTGCAAAAGAAATGAAAAGCATCATAAATAATAAACACAGGAGTAAATTTATTTAAAACTTCTTGAAAGGTAACTGAACTTTGGGAATGTCAATGTGAGGAGTTTGGCAAAATGTCTTCCCCTGATGGACAACGATTAGACTGGTCAAAATTAACTAAGACAATCACTGGAAGTCTCTGGAGATTGGCAAAAAGGCTTAAAGAAAGCTGAGAAGCATTTATTCAATAAAATCTATGAAACTTGGCAAGAACAATAGGTGGCTTTGGCATTTGAGTCATGGGTTGTACACTTCTGCCCATGATTGGCTGGAAGAGGGCTTGGTGGCTGAGGGGAAAGGTCTACTCCTGCCAGCTCCCTGAAGTGGAGGAATATTCCATGTTTCCTCAGTGGCCAGTGAATTGAAGTGTGTCCTGTCTTGTGATCCAACATGCTGTAAAGGATCTATGCTGAGCTGGGCCACTGACATCTTATTCTCCCACCTCAGCTACTGCACCATAGGGGAGCTCCTAGCAGAGAAGCTCCCACTGGGTGGGCTCAGGGCTGCAGAAGAGCTGTCCTAGAGGGCTCAGCAGCAGTGTGGCAGCCCCCATCTCTCCCAGCTTCTGCATGGGGGAGAGCTACTTGGGGTGTATCCAGCAACCAGTAAACATTGGCAGATTTCATCCTGCTTGGCTCTGTTCTATTGAGATCTGTATTGTATGAGGGAGGTGACCAGAAGGTATATCAGTCATTGCTCTTGTCTTCCCTGTGCCTTCAGCCCATAGTGAGATACAGGTGAGGGGGCAGTGAGGGGTGAGTTCTCCTGCTTCCCAGTTCCTGCTCCATAGAATAGAGCTCCTGCCCAGGGGAGGATCAGAATAAACTTCAAAGACTGACAATGCCTGTCCCTAGCCAAGTACCTTGTGTGGATCAGACTGCAATTTATAGTCCAGGGCATTGTTCAAAACAAAAGAGCAATCATCCAGCAACAGCCTGGTGGGATACCACTAGAGGCAGACAAGCCATAAATTTAATGGGAAGACCACAGATGAGTCAGTTAAAGAGAGCCTAGATAAAACCAGTCATCCTTGGTGGTCTGTTAGACTGTGTGCTTGCCCAAGACTTCACGCTCAGAGGAGTGGCAGGGAAGGAATGTCAGGACCACTAGTCCCTGCCTGAATGTGGAGTAAATTCGTATACCTCCTGTGAGCTATGAGAGCAATCTCCAAAACACATTGACCCAACAGTAAAGTGAGACCTTCCTGTCTTAAGGAGATTAAGCACAAACTCTGACCGATTAATAGATGACCACCAAACTGTGATAAATCAGGGAATGGCCCTTAGGTCTGGCTTAAAGATAAAAATGAGGGAAGAGGCTGGGCGTGATGGCTCATGCCTGTAATCTTAGCATTCTGAGAGGCCGAAGTGGGTGGATTGCTTGAGTTTATGAGTTTAAGAACAGCCTGAGTAAGCATGAGACCGCATCTCTACTAAAAATGAAAAACTGAGGCAAGAGAATCACTTGAGCTTAAGACTTGGAGGTTGCTGTGAGCTATAAAGCCACAGCACTCTACCAAGGGCAACAAAGTGAGACTTTGTCTCAAAAATAAAATAAAATAAAGGAGGAAATTGGACCAAGAATATCAAAAGATGCATACTTCAGGAGAAACAGATCTCACAGAATTAGTTCAGCCAAATCACTAAACAAAAAAGCGAACAAATAAATAACAGCAACATTAACAACCCCCCTGGTGGGTAGATGAGTATTGATATTTGTTATATGTTACCTAAGATGTTCAGTTTTCAATAAAATACTATGAGATACAAAAAAGAATCAGGAAAGTGTGATCTATACACAAGAAGAATAAAAGCAGGTAATGAATCTGCCTTCAAGGGGGCCCAGATGTTGTGATTGGCAGACAAAGACTTTGAAGAAGCTATTGAAAATATTAAAGAAAACAAACCAAAGAATATCAAAGAACTAAAGGAAACCATGCTGGAAGAATTAAACAAAGGTATGATGATAATGACTCATAAAGTCTGACTATCAATAAAGAGATAGGAATTATAAAAAGAGCCAAATGGAAATTGTGGAGTTGAAAGGACAATAGGCAAGAAGAAAAATTCAGTAGAGAGCTCAACAGTAGATTTCAGCTGGCAAAAGAAAGAATAAGTGAACCACAAGATAGACCAAGAGATGGAACAATACAAGATGGCGGCCAGGTAACAGCTTCCCTGCAACAGGACACGGTGAATGTGGGGAGATAGGACTCCAGGCATCTCTGGCTGGTGGGATCTGCCTATAATCATCCCTTTGAAGATACAGGGAATCAGCAAGGGACTTCTGGATCCCAAGAGGAAGACAAAAACAGTGAAAGGCTGGCAAGTGGTTTCACGTGTTCAATCGACCTAATCCCACCAGCAGCCATAAGTACAAGCAGCAGTGAGACTGCAAACTGGAAAGGCCTTACCTGTGAAATGTTTTGGTGTTTTTGGACTTGGCACTCAGTTGAACTGCCTTGGGGAGAGCTTGAGCAGGAGTGCAGAGAACTTTAGGCATTGTCTAGGGCCCCAGACTGAGTCGCTGAGCTGGACGGAGCTAATAGTGTTTGGCTATGGGCTGCAAGAAGCCATTGTGAGAGAACTGCCCCAGCAAGCTCCGCCCTCAGGTTTGTAGAGCAAGGATTGGGTGGGAGCTAGTGACTGAGCAACCTAAAGGTGGGGACTGAGCTGCCTTACAGCTTTAACCCTCAGGGGCAGAGTGAGACCAGTTTTGGCACACTGGAGCCTTGGGCTGTTGCCCTGGGTAGAGTGCCGTGGCATCACAGCTCATAGCAACCTCAAACTCCTGGGCTTGGCGCTGCCTGGACCTCCATAAGAGCTGCGCCACAACCCCTGACCCACTCCCCGTGCCTGCTGGGCATCCACATGCCCTGACCAAGAACTGTGGGAGCCGCACAGCCCTGTGTCCTCCCTTCTGTACCCTCCCTGCCTCCACACCGGCCTGCTTGTCTGGCCAGGGACTCTGGTAACTGCATGCCCTCTGGAGCCCTACCTGCCACTGTGCAGAGCCTTTCTCCTGGCCAGAGACTGCTGGAGCCTTGGGTTCTCTGTGCCAAAGTCACTGGGCACCAGGCACTCCCAGAACCATGTGCACCACCTCCCACCCTGCTGCTGGATCCGGTGTGTCACACCCCGGAGCTGCTTCCACAAACAGAACTCCCTGGCTGGGGCAACCCCAGAGGAACTACACAAGGTCATTGCCTACAAAGATCCAGCAACAATAGAGTGAGCCCGCTGGGGTCTAATCTTGGAGAGACACCTCCCCAACTCTAAGGACGGCCAGAGGCAATGGTGAAAAACAATCATGAGGCAAAATCAACAGAAAAACTCTGGCAATATGAATAATCGGAGTCGATCAACTCCCCCAAGAGTCAATGGGGCAGACACAGCACAAGATCCCATGCACAAACAAATAGCTGAGATGTCAGAAATCAAATTCACAATCTGGATAGCAAATAAGATCGAATTAGAATTCCAAGCAGTAACCCAAAAGATATTTCAAGAATTCAACAAATTCAAAGACCAAATGACCAAAGATTTTGACACATTGAGACAAGAAGTTGCAGCCCTCAAAGATCTGAGAAACACAGTAGAATCCCTCAGTAACAGAATAGAGCAAGCAGAAGAAAGGATTTCTGACATTGAAGACAAAGCTTTCGAATGCTCCCAAACTCTCAAAGAGGCAGAGAAATGGTGGGCAAAAACAGATCACTCTCTCAGAGAGCTGTGGGATAATTTGAAGAAAACCAATATTATCTTACAGGGGTATTTGTGAAACTTGGTAAATGTAGAATGTCATGTTTTGGCACAATAACTGAGATAATGCCAGGAAGGCTATGTTAACCATTGTGATGTAATATGTCAAATGGTCTATGAAGCGAGTGTATGATGCCCCATGATCATATCAATGTATACAGTTATGATTTAATAAAAAAAAAAAATAAAAGCTAAAAAAAAAAAAAAAAAAAAAGAAAACCAATATTCATCTTATGGGGATCCCCGAAAGCAATGAAGTGGCTTCACAAGGCACAGAGTCTCTTCTCCATGAGATTATAAAGGAGAACTTTCCAGACATGCCAAGAGATTCTGAAATTCAGATAGCAGACAGTTTCAGAACTGCAGCACAACTCAACCCAAATAAGACATCCCTCAGACACATCATAATCAATTTCACTAAAGTTAATATGAAGGAGAAAATTCTGAAAACAGCCAGATGAAAGAAAACCATCACCTCAAGAGCAAGAATATTAGAATAACTGCAGATCTCTCTGCTGAAACCTTTCAAGCTAGAAGAGGATGGTCATCGACTTTTAATCTCCTAAAACAAAATAACTTTCAATCCAGGATCCTGTACCCAGCTAAACTGAGTTTCATTTATGATGGAGAAATTAAATACTTTAATGACACTCACATGTTGAAGAAATATGCCATGACTAAACCAGCTCTCCAGGATATTCTCAGACCTATCCTCCATAAAGACCAGCGTAATCCTCCATCACAAAAGTAAACCCACCCAAAAATTTTGATCAAATTCCAACCTCCACAGTTGCAAAAGGATTAAAAATGTCCACCAGACTCTCGAAAGGCTTATTAATATTCTCGATTAATGTGAATGGTTTAAATTGTTCTCTAAAGAGGCACTGGTTCGCTGACTGGATACAAAAACTCAAGCCAGATATCTGCTGCATACAAGAATCACATCTTACATTAAAAGATAAATATAGACTCAAGGTGAAGGGATGGTCATCTATACTCCAGGCAAATGGAAAGCAGAAAAAAGCAGGGGTTGCAATCCTATTTGCAGAAGCAATAGGCTTTAAATCAACCAAAATAAGGAAGGATAAGGATGGACACTTCATATTTGTTAAAGGTAATACTCAATATGATGAGATTTCAATTATTAATATTTATGCACCCAACCAGAATGCACCTCAATTTATAAGAGAAACTCTAACAGACATGAGCAACTTGATTTCCTCCAGTTCCATAGTAGTTGGAGATTTTAACACCCCTTTAGCAGTGCTGGATAGATCCTCCAAAAAGAAGCTAAGCAAAGAAATTTTAGATTTAAACTTAACCATTCAACATCTGGACTTAACAGACATCTATAGAACACTTCATCCCAACAAAACCGAATACACATTCTTCTCATCAGTCCATGGAACATACTCCAAAATTGACCACATCCTAGGCCACAAATCTAACCTTAGCAAATTTAAAAAAATAGAAAGTATTCGTTGCATCTTCTCAGACCATCATGGAATAAAAGTTGAACTCAATAACAACAGGAATCTGCATACCCATATAAAAACATGGAAACTAAATAACCTTATGCTGAAGGATAGATGGGTCATAGACGAGATTAAGAAGGAAATCACCAAATTTTTGGAATGAAACAACAATGAAGACACGATTTACCAGAACCTCTGGGATACTGCAAAAGCAGTCCTAAGAGGGAAATTTATAGCACTGCAAGCCTTCCTCAAGAAAACGGAAAGAGAGGAAGTTAATAACTTAATGGGACATCTCAAGCAACTGGAGAAGGAAGAACACTCCAACCCCAAACCCAGCAGAAGAAAAAAAATAACCAAAATCAGAGCAGAACTAAACGAAATTGAAAACAAAAGAATTATACAACAGATCAATAAATCCAAAAGTTTTTTTTTTAAAAGATCAATAAAATAGATAAACCTTTGCCAACCTAACCAGGAAAAAAAGAGTAAAATCTCTAATTTCATCAACCAGAAATGGTAACAATGAAATAACAACAGACCCGTCAGAAATTCAAACAATCCTTAATGAATACTACAAGAAACTCTACTCTCAGAAATATGAAAATCTGAAAGAAACCGACCAATACCTGGAAGCACGCCACCTACCAAGACTTAGTCAGAATGAAGTGGAAATGTTGAACAGGCTTATATCAAGTTTGAAATAGCATCAACTATACAAAATCTCCATAAAAAGAAAAGCCCAGGACCAGATGGCTTTACATCAGAATTCTACCAAACCTTTAAAGAAGAACTAGTACCTATATTACTAAACCTCTTCCAAAATATAGAAAAAGAAGGAATATTACCCAACACATGCTATGAAGCAAACATCACCTTGATTCCCAAACCAGGGAAAGACCCAACAAGAAAATAAAATTATAGACCAATATCACTAATGAATATTGATGCTAAAATACTCAATAAGATCCTAACAAACAGAATCCAACAACACATTAAAAAAATTATATCCCATGACCAAGTGGAATTTATCCCAGGGTTTCAAGGTTGGTTCAATATATGTAAATCTATAAATGTAATTCAGCACATAAACAAACTAAAAAATAAGGACCATATGATTCTCTCAATTGTTGCAGAAAAAGCTTTTGATAATATCCAGCATCCCTTCGTGATCAGAACACTTAAGAAAATTGGTGTAGAAGGGACATTTCTTAAACTCATAGAGGCCATCTACAGCAAAATCAGAGCCAATATCATATTGAATGGAGTTAAATAGAAATCATTTCCACTTAGATCAGGAACCAGGCAAGGTTGCCCATTGTCTCTGCTGCTCTTTAACATTGTAATGGAAGTTTTAGCCATTGCAATTAGGGAAGAAAAGGCCATCAAGGGTAACCACACAGGGTCAGAAGAGATCAAACTCTCATTCTTTGCAGATGATATGATTGTATATCTGGAAAACACTAGGGATTTTACTACAAAACTTTTAGAAGTGATCAAGGAATACAGCAATGTCTCAGGCTACAAAATCAACACCCATAAATCTGTAGCCTTTATATATACCAACAATAACCAAGCTGAAAAAACAGTCAAGGACTCTATTCCTTTCACAGTAGTGCCAAAGAAGATGAAATATTTGGGAGTATACCTAACAAAGGACGTGAAAGATCTCTGTAAAGAGAACTATGAAACTTAAGAAAGAAGTAGCTGAAGATGTTAACAAATGGAAAAACATACCATGCTCATGGCTGGGAAGAATCAACATTGTTAAAATGTCTACACTACCCAAAGCAATATATAATTTTAATGCAATTCCTATTAAAGCTCCATTGTCATATTTTAAAGATCTTGAAAAAATAATACTTCGTTTTATATGGAATCAGAAAAAACCTCAAATAGCCAAAACAATACTCAGCAATAAAAACAAAGCAGGAAGAATCACCCTACCAGACCTGAGACTGTTCTATAAATCGATAGTGGTCAAAACAGCATGGTACTGGCACAAAAACAGAGAAGTAGATGTCTGGAACAGAATAGAGAACCAAGAGATGAATCCAGCTACTACTTACTGTTATTTGATCTTTGACAAGCCAATTAAAAACATTCATTGGGGAAAAGATTCCCTATTTAACAAATGGTGCTGGGTGAACTGACTGGCAACCTGTAGAAGATTGAAACTGGACCCACACCTTTCACCATTAACTAAGATAGACTCTCACTGGATAAAAGATTTAAACGTAAGACATGAAACTATAAAAATACTTGAAGAAAGTGCAGGGAAAACTCTTGAAGGAATTGGCTTGAGTGAATATTTTATGAGGAGGACTCCCCAGGCAATTGAAGCAGTATCAAAAATACACTACTGGGACCTGATCAAACTAAAAAGCTTTTGCACAGCCAAGAACACAGTAAGTAAAGCAAGCAGACAGCCCTCAGAATGGGAGAAAATATTTGCAGGTTATACTTCTGAGAAAAATCTAATAAGCAGAATCTACAGAGAACTCAAACGTATTAGCAAGATAAGAACAAGTGATCCCATCTCAGGGTGGGCAAGGGACTTGAAGAGAAACTTCTCTAAAGAAGACAGATGCACGATCTACAAACACATGAAAAAAAGCTCATCATCCTTAATCATCAGCGAAATGCATATCAAAACTACTTTGAGATATCACTAACCCCAGTAAGAGTAGCCCACATAACAAAATCCCAAAACCAGAGATGTTGGCATGGATGTGGAGAGAAGGGTACACTTCTACACTGCTGGTGGGAATGCACACTAATACGTTCCTTCTGGAAGGATGTTTGGAGAATACTTAGAGACCTAAAAATAGACCTGCCATTCGATCCTATAACTCCTTTACTAGGTTTATACCCAGAAGACCAAAAATCACAATATAACAAAGACATCTGTACCAGAATGTTTATTGCAGCCCAATTCATAATAGCTAAGTCATGGAAGAAGCCCGAGTGCCCATCGACCCACAAATGGACTAGCAAATTGTGGTACATGTATGCCATAGAATATTATGTAGCCTTAAAGAAAGATGGAGACTTTACCTCTTTCATGTTTACATGGATGGAGCTGGAACATATTCTTCTTAGCAAAGTATCTCAGGAATGGAAGAAAAAGTATCCAATGTACTCAGCCCTACTATGAAGCTAAATTATAGCTTTCACATAAAGGCTATAACCCAACTGCAGCAAAAGATCATGAGGAAAGGGCCTAGGAAGGGGAAGTGGGGGGGAAGGTTAGGGTGGAGGGCGGATAATGGGTGGGGCCATACCTACGGTACATCTTAGAATGGAATGGGCGACACTTACTAAAGGCAGAATACAAATGTCTACATACAGTAACTAAGAATATGCCATGAAGGCTACGTTGAACAGTTTGATGAGAATATTTCAGATTGTATATGAAACCCGCACATTGTACCCCTTGATTGCACTAATGTACACAGCCATGATTTAACAATTAAAAAAAAAAAAAGATAGACCAAGAGAGATTCTATACCCTGAAGAAAAGAGAGAAAAAAGAATGAAGGAAAGTGAACAGAGCCAAGGAGGAATGTTGGGCACCATTTACCATTAAGCACACAAACATGTGCATTTGTATGATAGAAATGCTAGAAGGACGGGGGAAAATGGTTGAAAAAATTATGGCTAAAAACTTCTCAAACTTGATGAATGATAATAATCTGTTCCCAAGACACTCAGCAAACTCCAAGTGGGACAAATGCAAACAGATTCACATATCATATTTCAAAGTTTGAAATCCAGAGACAGAGAAACATCCCGAAAGACATAAAACAATTCACCATGTGCAGAGGAACCTTGATAAAAATCAACAGCCGACTTCTCTGAGACGATGGAGGCCACAGGCAGTGGAACAAAGTGCTGAAAGAAAAACCTGCTAACCTAAAACCCCATACTGAGGAAAATTGTTTTTCAAATATGGAGGTAAAGATATTTATAGGTAAACAAACAAAAGGCAACAAGCAAATTTATTGCTAGCAGACCTGCCTTACAAGAAAGACTCTAGGGAGTTTTTCAGGCAGAAAGGAAATGACAGCAATTCAAATTCACACCAAAACACAAAGAGTACTAATGAAAGTCAGTATTTAAAATGATATCATTACACCTTTCCCCTCCTTTCTTCTGTAAACTGATCCAGGATGCAATTGCATAAAGCAACATCAATAAAATTTTGCTGTTGAGCCTATAACATAAAGAAATGTGCTATCGTTGATAATGAGCACCCGAAGGAGGGAGGTAGAAAGGAAGGTATGTTAGAGAAAAGGAAGTGATGCTGGGTGGAGACGGGAACCACAGGATAGAGTGAAGAGAACAGGATGAATAACAACAGTAACATGTATTTTAAACCTTGATAAATACATTTTTTTAGTACGTTTAAAAGGCATAACATTGTTTAAAGAAATAATCATAATGTATTTTTGAGCATACGTGTAACAATAATAACAGAAAAAAGAGAAATGAAGCTACATGAGAGTAAAACTCTATATCCTACTGGAAATAAGTTAATATGAATTTGAAGTAAAATTAATGTTAAGATATAAATTGTTAAATAATCTACTAACAAAAGATAAACTAGATAAACTGATCAGAAAAGAGAAAGGCACAAAATACCACTATCAAAAATGAGAGGAGACATAATTGTAGATTCTGGAGAGATTAAAAAGGATATTAGGAAGTATATGAATAGCCTTATGCCAATAAATTCAACAATTTAGATGAAACAGACACATTCTTTGGAGGACACAAATGACCAAATCTCACTCAAGAAGACATAGATAACCTAAATAGCAGTGTGGCTATTAAAGGCTTTAAACTGGCAAGGTCAAAACCTTCCTAAATTCACGTGAAACTATGTAACAGACCTGGAAAAACTCAACTTTGACAAAGCTGGAGCTCTAGTGTTACATAGTTTCAAAACTTACTATAAAGCTACAGTAATCAAGAAGGTGTGTCAAGATAGACAAATAGATTCAGGGAACAGAATGAAGTCCAGAAATAGACTCGCACCTGATTATCAACAAGGATAAAAAGGTAATTCTATGAAGAAAGGATAATCTTTAACCAAATGATGCTGGGGCAGTAAGACACCTATTTAAATAAGACACCTTATAAAATAACTGAGCCCTATATTACATCATCTACAAAAGTAACTCAAAATAGATTATGGACCTAAATGTAAAACTTAAAGCTTTAAAACTTCTAAGGAAAAAAGCTTCGTGATCTTGGGTTAGGCACAGATTTTTTTAGATATGTCATCAAAAGCACAATGCATACAAAGTAAAAGTTGACAAGTTGATTTTGTCAAAAGTAGAAACTTCTGGCTTGGTGCCCATAGCATAGTGGTGACAGCGCTGGCCACATGCACCAAGGCTGGAGGGTTCGAATCCAGCCCAGGACAGCTAAACAAAGACAATGGCAACAACCTCAAAAAAACTAGCTGGGCATTGTGGCGGGTGCCTGCAAGAGAATCGCTTAAGCCCAACAGTTTCGGGTTGTTGTGAGCTGTGATGCCATGGTACTCTACCAAGGGCAACATAGTGAGTCTCTGTCTCAAAAAAAGGGAGAAACTTCTGCTCTTCACATGGTTCTGTTAAGAGAATAAGAAGGCAAGTCACATCTTGTAAAAAAAAAAAAATCTTTGCAAAGCATGTATCTGATAAAGTACTTGTTTTCAGAATATTCAAAATCTCTCAAAACCTGATAATACAAATACAAACAGCCCAATAGAAAAGAAGATATAGGAATGGCAAATAAACACATGAAAAGACGTGAAAACACATCATTGTCATTAGAAAAATTAAAATTAGGCCATGGGGTGGTGGTTCACACCTGGAATCCTAATACTCTGGGAGTTATCCAAGGTGAGTGGATAACCTGAGCTCAGAAGTTCCAGACCACCCTGAGTAAGAGCAAGACCTCATCTGTACTGAAAGTAAAAAAATTAGCTGAGTGTTATGGCAGGCACCTGTAAATAAATAAAAATTAAAGCCACAATGAGATACATTATACACATTTATTAGAATGGTTGCGATGCTAAAGCCCAACCATATTAAGTGGAGGAACTAGAACTCCCACACATTGTTGATAAAAATGTAAAACAACAAACAAACAAAACTCCACCAGAACTACTTTGGGGAAGTTTGGTGATTTCTGAAAAACCTAAATGTACATATACTCGGTGATCCAGTGATTCCAGTCCTAGATACTCACCCAAGAAAAACGAAGACATACATTCATACAAAGACTTGTACACAAACATTCACGGTGACTATATTGGTAATAGTCTGAAATTGGAAGTAACTAAAAAAAAAATCCACCAATAAGTGAATGTATAAACACATTCTAATATGTTCATGTAGTGGAAAGGTACTCAGCAATAAATGATGCACACAGCCACCTAGGGGCATTGAAATAATTACAGTGGGTAAAAGAAGCCAGACAGAAAAGATTTCATATTCTATGATACCGTTTGTATAAAATTCTAGGGAATGGAGACTAACATAACACAGGATCATGGGTAAGTTCATTATTTTATTGTGTGGTGGTTTCATAGGTATACATACACATATATGGCAAACTTATTAATTTTACACTTTAAATATGCACAGTTTATTTTATGGCAATTATACCTCAGTAAAGTTTTTTTTTTTTAAATGTAGTAATTGCTTAAAACATTACTTCCTAATTATTTTGCTACATTTTGCTATGATGCATCCTGTAGGTCAATAAACCTTCCCTGTAAAGGGCCAGATAGTTATTCAAAGCCAATATTTTGGGCTTTGAAATCCCCCACAACCATTCAACTCTGTAATTGTCCATGAGAAAAGGCCACGGACAATACTTAAACAAATGAGCATTGCTGTGTTCCAATTAAACCTTATAGTCCAGACTATAGCCTTGGACTGGACTTGGCTTTGGGTAGTAGTCTGCAAACCCCCATCTGTGTGCACCTGTGTGGTGGAAACGCAGCACCTGAGGAGCTGCCCTGCATCTCCCCCAGTCTGCTCACAGGGACGTCTTTGCAGCTTGAGACATCATTGCACCTTGAAGACTGGTAAAGGTGACAAGTCACCCCCTCCCCCAGTGTTAAAGGCTAACTTGTACTTTTAACAGACAGTGGGAGGGGAGGCGCCTGGCTAGGGGATGGCTTGCCCTGCTGGAACCTTCTCTCCTCTTCCTCAGCCCCTCCGGGTGTGTCCCCCACTTGGCACTGCCCTGGACCTACGGAAGACTTGCTCAGGCTTGGGGTTTGAGGCCAGATCTGGGTTTGAGTGCTCACCCCTAGCTGTGACTTCAGGGCTGGAGCATCTTCTGTGAGCCTTGATTTCCCCACCAGTTGGATGCAGAGTTCTGCCAACAGAGACAGGCATGGAGAAGGGGCTGCCTCTACCTGAGCCCCTGTGGATGTCCACACGGTGCACTGGGGGCGGTTTGTGCGGAAGCTCCCCTGTTTACTGACACTGGTCTTGTCACTGAACCCACCACACCTTGGTTTTGCCCACAGGCTTACATGACCACTACCCCCAGGACAAAGGCTGAGCTCTGGGGGCTCCCGGATGCCTAGCCAGGGTGAGGGGTACAGCAAGGGGCAGCACCCAGGCAGGCTGGTGGGGCCTCGCCTGCTCAGCCCCCAGGTTGTGCACACCCTGCCCCTCCCCTTGCTGGTGAGACAGGACCTGGCCTGGGCTGTGGCTGCCAGCTTAGGCAGAGAGGCCTGGGCTCTCACCATGTGTGGCCTGGGGGTGTTTCCCTGGAGCACTAGGGAGAGCAGCCGGCGTTGTTGCACCCTCCATCCCAGTCCCTGGGCCCTCAGACCAATGTGGGCATTCCTGCAAGGTGAGTTGCGGCTTTGCAGGGGCTGGGCAGGCCTATCTTTGCTCTGGTGGCTGTGGGATCTCAGCAGCTGGACCCCCCACCCATCTGTAGGGCTGTCCTGGTGGCTCCCCAGCACAGGAACCATCCTCAGTGTGCAGGGGGGGATGGATCCCCCACTCTAGGGATGTGCCAGCTCATGAGAGCCCCAATACTCCCTTACAATGGAGAGCCTGGGGGACCCACTCTGGCCCCTGCTATTTCTCAGCCACCTCTTTCAAGGTTCTTTGGGGTCCCTCCTTGGCAGGTACACTTGCTACCCCATTCGTTCTATAACCCTGTGAGATGCGTCCCCCTTCACAAATGAAGGAACTGAAGCCTAGGGAGAAAAAAATGTCCCAGCTCTGGGCCTCTTTGAAGCTGTGTGCATCTTTTTTTTTTTTTTTTGCCGGGGCTGGGTTTGAACCCACCACCTCCGGCATATGAGACTGGCGCCCTACTCCTTGAGCCACAGGCGCTGCCCCTGTGTGCATCTTTATAAGAGGGACATTCTCTCCTCATACCCTTCCTCAACCCTCTCCCACCCGCTTCCCTGCTGCTCTGGGCTTCTAGATCTGGCCCCACAGAGAGCCCACCACCACCCTTCAGGCCCTCAGCCTGCCAGAGGTCCTGCTTGCTGACCTTCCTGAGGCTCCTTCCCCCGGAAGGCGTCTGGGTGGGCCAAGGCTGCAGCAAACCCCCAGCCTGTGCACCCAGGCAAGGTGGTTATGATGTCTGGGTCTCCCTGCTGAGTCCCAGCTCACCCTGGGTGTTGGTGAGACTCAGTGGGAATCACCGGCTGTGTATGCCAGAGCAGTGCCCAGGCCAGCCCCCACCCTCCCGTTGACCAGCCTGGATAGAGACTCCAACCCTGGTCTGGCCACAGAATTCTATCTTTAACTCCTGGACAGCCAATTCCTATTTTGAGAGGAAAAATTTCCACTCTGAAGTCTGGCTCAGAAAGTCCTCACCCAGTTAGAGAAATACCCCAGAGAAACCATCAGCCTTTGCCATGGTCCTGAGATACCAGGTTCCGCAGAGGAGAAGGGGAGGGGAGGAGGAGGGAAGAGAGATGGGAGGGAGAGGGACTAGAGAGGCAGGGAGAGGTGGAGGAAGGGAAGGGGAGGGAGAGGAAAAGGGAAGGGGAGGGAGGAGGGGGAGGAGAGGGAGCTTGGCCAAACCGGTTCAGAGGCGCATACTCAGAGGGTGGCTACATGGCTGACAGTGGTGGGGGAGAGGTGAGGACCCCCTCACTGGGTCAAGTTCACATTTGTGGCCTCCCTCCCTTTCTCCCTCTCTCTTTCCCTCTGCTCCAGCCATACCCAGCTCTTCCTGCTTCAGGGCCTTCGTGTCTATGTCTGCCACCTTGTCATTGGGTCTCAGTGGCAGGGCCACCTCCCTACAAGGCCTTCCTTGACCACCTGGGCCTCGCGGGGAAGCCCTGCCCCCCACCCCCCCCTATCTGTTTCTGATCTGACTTCTCTAGGGCCTTCCTGAGGGGAGCCACTTGGGGCCTGTTTTTGGTGACTGCTTTTTCCCCTCAGCACAGTGTCTTCATGGACTGTCTATGTTGCAACAGATGTCTGGCAGGGATCTTTCTGAAACTCGGTTCTATCCCTGACCTTTTTGCTTAAAACCTTCTCTAATTTTCCCTAAAAGTCAAACTCCTGAGAAAGAACTCAGTGTGGGACTTCCTAGGCTCAAATCTGGCATTCCTACAAGTTAGCCAGCCTCTCTGTGCCTGTGTCTCGTCTGTGAGATGGGGCCTGGAGCACAGAGTGCGCTCGGAAATCACAGCGTGTCTAACTGGAAGGTGAAAAATGAGTTTTTCCTGCTCTGGATGGCCCAAGAGCTGGGTGTGTGCAGCTCAGCGGGGGCTGGAGTGGCAGGATGTGGTGTAACAAGGACCAGGGCTGGTTCCCCACCAGACGTGACTCAGGCCCCTGCTCTTGCCTGTGCTGGGACCACATATAGGTATGTGGCCAGCATGTGGCCAGAGCTGTGTGGGTGAATGACACCTGTGACTCTGAGAGGCTGCTGAAGTCATGTCTTTGCCATGCATCCAGCAGGCGCCAAGCACAAGGGTTGACAGATCATAGGCTCCAAGTGAGAGCAGTGTCCTCTCTACTCAGCGAGCTGGGCCTCTCGAGGCCACAACCTGTAGGACCTGCTGCCAGAGTCCAGAGTCCAGGCTGTCCAAGCACCGACTGCCTTTCATGGGGCAGAGAGTGTGTTCCTAGGTCTGAGCAGCAATCTGTGTGGACCCCCAGGAACCCAAGAGTACTGAATGGGGCCCTTTTTGCTATGCCTGGGTCTGGGTCCCTGTGCCTTCCAGGAGCATGAGGAAACTGGGGTGCCCTGGGTCACCCTGTCTGCCCCAGGAAAGCCTGGTGCTGCAGAGTGCTCCTGCAGGGTGGGTGATAAGTGGCAAGCTTTGGGGAGTCTGGCCCAGAAGTGAGCCAAGTCTAAGGCAGCTTTGCTCAGGACAGTAGGGTGTGAGGGGTGCAGGCTCAGGAGGCCCCTCTTGTGGAAGAACAGACCTCTTGCCAAAGTGGCACAGTCCAGCTTACCTTCATCCTTGACGTCCAGTGGGAGGGCTCCTTAGTCCCATTGACAGAAGGGTAAACTGATCTCAGAGAAGACAGGTAGCTTGCAGGTCACTTAGCAGTCGTGTGGCAGAGCTGGGCTTCAGACTGTTCCCTGAAGTCAGTCACTACAATGACCGTTACTCCTGCCCTTCTGCAATGTCACCCTGTTGAGCTCCCATTGCCAGGGGCTCTGATTCCTCCCACTTCAATTTGGGAGATCTTAATGTCTTAATTATAGACCAAAAAAAAAAAAAATGCAGCAGAAGTGACAATCTGTGACTCCTGAGGCGGGGTCAGAAGGGCCATATGGCCCCTACCTGGCTCTCTGGGAATGTCAGTCTGTCCTGAGGTGCCATAGTGTGAGGAAGTCCTCACTAAGCTGGGAGGCCATGACAGTTCCCGTCCTGGGCAGACAGCATGGTGGAGCCTTCAGATGGCTTTAGCCACGTGAGAGGCTGAACCCTTTCTACATATCTGACCTACAACAGTAGTTTTGACCTCAAACAGTAAGTTTGAGGATAATTTTTTAACACTGCAGCTTTATCTGGAATACACCCTATGACCTTACTCATAGCAAGAGGCATGAATGGATGCTGCGCACTATCTGGCAGGTTTTCCTGAGGTCCTTAGAGGAGACATAAATAGTGGTTTGGCCCTGACAGCCAGGGTCTTGCCATGGCCTCCGAGGGAAATCACAGTGTTGAGGGGATGCTGGGATGGTGGACTAATGAGAAAAAGCCAGCACTAGGTGTCCATGGTCAAGGCAGGGGACAAGGTCGTGGCCTGATCTAGGCTGCTCTCTCTATGCTGAACTGTGGCATCTGGTACCACCATGTTCCCTGGATCTATCAGACCCAGATGCTATGTGACCTTGGAAAAGTTTCTTATCCTTTTTAGGTCTTGATTCTCAACAGTAAAGTGGGCATAGTAGCAGTGCCCAGCTTCTGGGGCTGTGAGCATGTAATGAGTGGTTGTGGAAGAGCCTCCGTACCTCACGGGGCAGAGGGTTTATGTCCTGCAGGGCAGCTAATGTCATTATCATTACCATTCGGCTTGCAAGCTGGAGGCTAGAGCCCAGAAGCCTGGCCATTGAAGAGAGGCAGGACAGAACTGTGCACAGGCTGTGTCCCCATCAACACATCAGCAGAATCCCATTTCTCTCTGATGTTGCTGGAGTTGGATTGGATGGGGGAGGGCTACCACACATGCTCAACAGCCTCAAAGCAGGTTGAGAGCCAGGTGATCAAGGAAGATGGGCCACACATGTTGGGGGTGTGTCACTGGGCCACTCAGTAATGTTCTAGGTTGCCTGCTGGACACAGGTTTTGATGATACTTCTCCATCCCCTTGAAATTGGGTCTGGCCTTGTGACTTGCTTTGGCCAAATGAGAAGTGAGTGGTCATGCCTCTGCTGAGTGTAACCTCTAGGAGCCCGGAGCTATTTGTCACTTTCACTTCTATTTGTCATGGCAACAAGTGACATTCCAGGTAGTGGAGGGTCAGCCTAAGTCCCTCAGGGAGGTTGAGCGGAGGAGAATATCTTGTTCACCAGAGTAGTCATGTAGTGTGAGGAAAATATTGATTTTGGTTATGTTAAGCCACTGAGGCTTTGAGGCGTGTCAGTTGCGGCACTGCTCTAGCCCATCCCGGCTGATACACACCTGGAGAGCAATGTGAGCAGCGGCACCCAGCGACTGGGCACTTACCATGCACCACACCCTGTGCTAAGTACTCTCCGTGTATGAGCTCATTGAATTCTTTCTGTAGCCCTGTGAGATGCATCCCTCTTGGGCCATTTTTGCTTCTCGTTACTGATAATGGCCCTCCCTGAAGACCAACTATGTCAGACTTCACAGGCCTAGAACATGGTATGTTGGCTTGTGGAGTGGAAGAGGCGCAAAGCTCAAGTATGTAGGCCCAGTATTTTAAAATTATTTCTAGTGGCACCTGTGGCTCAAGAAGTAGGGCGCAGGCCCCACATACCAGAGGTAGCGGGTTCAGACCCGGCCCCAGCCAAAAAAAAAAAAAAATTATTTCTGGTTTTTAGATGGGTCAACATGTATGTCTAAGGTGTTGGCATCACACGGAATGTTTAGAGAGTTGACAGTCTCATCTTGGCAGGGATCTCATCATGATGAGATGGGTGACGGGTGAGCACACTTAATCCTAATTATAGTTAGAAGACCCCTAAGGTGGGATGAGCACTTGAGGGTCAGTGGCTCAAGCACACAACACAGATCTAGACCTCAAGGCAGGTGGGGTGGTGGGGCTAGACCTGGGTCCTGCCCCCTCCCCCAGAGAGAAGATTTGGGGCGCCCTAAGCTCCAGTGAGAAAGGGCCTGCATGCCTCGGGCTATCTGCTGCAGGGGGTGCTTCCTGCTGTGTGAGCTCCCTGTCACTCCTCACTCCAAGTGTGAGCGAGAGTCAAAACAGAGTCCAGCTGGCTGGGGCAGGACCCATCCATGTGAAGGATTGTAAATGTCCCTAAATCTGACAAGCACATTACTGTGCCGCTGGACAAAAGACAGGGAGCAAAGGGACTTCTGTCCCCATATCAGATATGGGCATGCTGTGGTTCAGTGAGCTTGAGCAAAGCTAGAGAGATGCCCCTACCAAAGTAAGGTCTGACCCAGCTTTGCGGTTCTGCTGAGGAAAGAATTCAGGGCAGATCCAGTCTGAGTCAGAGGGGCCTAATTCTTCTCACAGGGGCTCCTTTAATCTCCTTTACACTCAGCATTTTCCTTCAGTAAACACGATATAGAAGCACAGCCTCCCTGCAGAAAAGCACACACATCACTAGGTCACAACTCAAATAATCGTCACAAAGTGAACACACGCTGAAACCAGCCCCACCCCCACCTCTTCCCCATCTCCTTCCAGGCTCCTCCACTTCCATCATCGCACATTGGTTTTGACAGTTTTTGCAATTTATATAAATAGAACCATACAGTCTGTTCATTCACCTCTGTACCGTCTCTGTTGGATCCAGCAGTCACAATTTACTCATCCCTTCTTCAGTTTATGGCTTTGGGGTTGTATCTACTGTAGTGCCTGGAGCATCCTGTATGTGGCGTCTGATGAACATACGCACACGTGTCTGTGGCACAAGCTTGGTTCATACAAAGTGGTTATTACTGAGATACTGCCAGTTTTCCAGAGTGGTTGGATTGACTTACGCTCCCACCAGTAGTATTCGAGAGTTCCTGTTGCTCCACAACCTCATCCTCTGTTATTGTGTTTTCATTTTTAGCATTCTACTGAGTGCACAGTTGTCTCATGTAATTTCCAAGAAATGTTTTAAAATTAATAGATTTTATTTTTCAGAGCAATTTCAGGTATGCAGAAAAATTGAGCAGAAAGAGCAGAGTTCCCATATATACCCCTAAACACACACACACACACACACACACACACACTCAGTTTCCCCATTATGACACCTTGCATCAGTGTGGTACATTATTACAACTGATGAATCAGTACGGCTACATTAGTACTAACTAAAGCCCAATGTTTACTTTAGAGTTTACTCCTGGTGTTGTACAGCAAATGATGATGTATTCAACATTACAGGATCACGCAGAGTAATTCTAACCCTATATCCTCTGTACCCACCTCTTCATCCCTTTCCGCCCCCTCCTCAACTCCTGGAAACCATTGTCTTTTTCCAACTCTGTGGTTTGCCTTTCTCCAAGAGATCTTGTAAAAATCAGAACATGTCACTCCCCTCTTTCAAGACATCCATTCATTCACTTGGTATCTGACAACTCTTTATTGGGTGCTCTGTATTTATCAGGCGAGATCCTTCTCCATAGTTACAGCAATAGCCAAGAAGATATGATTCCTGCCTCACGAAATTTATAAGCCATCGAGAGCTGTACCCATTAAACAAGCAGGCAAAAGAACAAAAACCCACAGGCTGAGCTGGACACTGGGATGCAGGTCAGCACAGAGATAGGGGAAGAAGCTTAATAGTGGCCGGGGAGTGCTCTGAGGAGGTGGTAGTCAAGGTGTCACCTGAAGGCTGGGAGTGAGCTGGCAGAGCAAGGTATATGCTTGGAGCAGAGAGGGTTGCAGGTGCAAAGGCCCTGAGGTGGACTAGACCTGACATGTTCTAGGGGCCAAGAAAGGCTGGCGCATCATCCCCACTAAGACAGGGAGTGTGCGATAAAGCCAGAGAGCTTGGCAGAGGCAGGTCTGGTGGAATGTGGTGGGTCTCGGGGAGAAGCTTGCGTTCACACACTCTTACCCCAGTTCCTCATGCAATGTGCTCCTGGGCCTCCCTCCTTCAGGCAGGGGCCCGTCTGTCTGGGTCTTCTTTATGGACTATTGCTGAGGGTGGCTTCATGTAATAGGCATTCACAGAACATCTGTTAGAGAATGAAGACAGGACCAGTGTGTACATGACTGTGGTCAGGGCAGGGTCTTTGGGGGCTCAACTGGTGGAGAACTGTCCCAGACTCACCAACTCAGACGCCAGCACTTAGAGAGGGGAGCACGGGCCTCTGTCCTGGGCAGAAAGCTTGCAGAGTGAGGGTTCCAGAGATGGCTACTCCAGGTGCTACGACTTTGTAACAAACATCTCCAGATTGTTGGAATAGCAGTTGCCGCTCTGGCCTGTTATACAACATGAACCCAGAGTGGCCCCTGGCCAGGCTGGACCTGTGACACCTCACTGCCTGGGGCAGGGGTCCTCAAACTGCAGCCCGCGGGCCACATGAGGTGGTGTGACTGCATTTGTTCCCGTTTTGTTTTTTTACTTCAAAATAAGATATGTGCAGTGTGCATAGGAATTTATTCATAGTTTTTTTTTTAAAAACTATAGTCCGGCCCTCTAATGGTCTGAGGGACAGTGAACTGGCCCCCTGTTTAAAAAATTTGAGGACCCCTGTGGGCTTCACTTTGACGAAGGAGAGTGCAGATGAAGGCAAGGCTTGAGGCCTTCAGGCTCCATCCTCCTGGGTGCATTTTGGGTGGGGCCATTTCCAGTTCCTCTCAAATCACATGACCCAGCAGCTGACTCCAGCCTTCCTCCGGGGATGTAGCCCTCACCCACTGGGTGATGTGCATTTAAGGTCCCCATCCTGAAGCCAAAGGATCTTGAAAGAGTCCAGGCCCCAGGATGGAAGAGCCTCCTACATCTTCTCCTACCCCACCCCAAGCTGAAGGAGGGAGGCCTGACTCAACCACTCCCTGTTCCCTGCAAAGTGCTCAATGGGACCCCTGAGCCAACTGGGCCCCTGTGTGTGGCTGGATCAGCCCTCCCTGCTCCCCGCCTTTGGCAGTCTTTCTCCCTGCAGGAGGGTGGGAGATGGGAGGGGAGGGGAGGGGAGGGCAGGGGGACAGGGGGACAGGCTCCAGAGCTCTCCCTCTCTCCCTGAATGGTACCTCCAAGGGACATTTAGCTGCATGCCTGGACTCGCTCAGGACTCAGCCCCCACAGCCAGGAGAGGAAGTCTGTGTGAAAGAGGCCATTTCAGGGCCCTGTGAGCTGGAGATAGGACTAGGAGAACCTTAAATATTAGGATGACACTTTCCTGCTTACCTTGAAGATAATAGTATGAACTCTGTCTCTCACCACCCAGCCAAACCTTAAAGTTCTTCCATCTTGCTTCATATTTTGTTAACTTTTAGGAAATAGAACATCACATGTATACAGTTCAAGCTCAATGAGAGCTTTTCTTGTGATCTGCCTACTTAAAATAGCCAGCCAGGCGGTGCCAGGGACAGGCCAAAGCTCTCTCATGTGGCATCCCCAAGTCTGGTCTTCACACCAATGACTCAACACCTTGCAAGAGCCCAGCCACTGATCTGTCTACTCCCAATCCAGTGATGCTCTTCAGGGCAGGGACTGCCTCCCAGGCCAGCCTCCTGGCTGGCTTGGCAATCTGTCCCCATCACGGGGCACAGTGTGCTATCCCAAGGAATGTCCAGGTCACTCTGATTTCATCAGGAACTAAAATGAAGAGATATGGGGGAAAGAAACTCAAACCTCCCCAGGGCTAAAAACATCAAAGAAAACTTGGGCTCAATGCTGGACTTACCCCTATTAGGCACTGAACCTCAGGCAGGTTCTCCAAACCTCCGTTTCCGTATCTGAATTGGGAAGAGTTTCCTATCCCAGGATAACAGAGGATCGAAGGGCTGTAGCCAAGGGTCTTGGATAACTCAAAAGTAGCACATGGCAGGTGCTCTTTTTGATTTTTGCTTGTTTGTTTCTTTGTTCTTCCTCCTTATTAGCATTTGCTGCTGGTTGGGATCATCACTAACCTTGAGACCAACCCACTGGCATGGGCCTGTCGATAGAATTGGAGAATGGCTTGGTGGTCTCAGCAGAGCACCTGTCAGGTCTGGTTGTGGGACCTGCTGAGGCAGGTTGGCCACCAATGCTCACAGCCCTATATCTTGGGTGGTTCTAACAACACATCTTATATTCCGTCATAGTTTTCCAAACCAGCAGCATTTATGATGCCATCTCTTTCCTGGAAGTCAACAGAGAGATTTTAGTCTTTTCCAACCCATTTTTTAAAAATAATTTTTTTGAATATTGATATAATGGTAGATCCATTTGTAGTTGCAAGAAAGAATACAAAAAGAATAAAGAGCACGCTCTTAATTTTCCTCCATGTCTGGTAATGTGAAATCACAGTGCTGCGGAACAACCAGAGTATTGACATTATCTGAGTTTTGCACTCCTGTGTGTGTGTTTTCAGCTCCACATGGTTTTATCTTGGTTGTGGGTCCTGCACTCCCCACCATACTCAAGATGTAGACCTTTACCATGAGGCCTGCTCTTCAGAGCTGCACAGCCCCTCCTTTGTATCCCTAACACCTGAACACTAATCTGTCCTATAATTCTGCAATTGTGTCATTTCTGGAATGTTATATTAAGTGGCATCAGACAGCATGTAACCCGTGGGGACCGCTTTCACTCAGCATAGTGTAGGGATTCATCAACGTTGTTGCATGTAGCAATAGGTTGTTCATTGTTATGTGTGAGCAGTATCCCATAGCACGGGTGTACTGTGGTTTGTTTAACCATTCACCTGTTAAAGGACATTTAAGTTGTCTCCAGTTTTGGGGTGTTATGAATAATGCAGCTATAAAATTTAATGCATAGGTTTTCATGTGAACATATTTATTCCATTTCCCTGTAATAAAAGCCCAAGAATACAATTGCTGAGGCATATGGTAGTTGTATGATCAGTTTTTAAAGAAATTGCCAAACCAATTTTCAGAGTGGCTGTAACATGTTTCATTCCCATCAACAATGGATGAGAGAGTTTCTCCACATCCTCACCAGCATTTGTTGTTGTTACTATTTTATACTTTAGCCAATCTGATGGGCAAGTAGCTGTATCTTAATACGGTTTCAATTTTCAATTCCCTGATGGTTAAGGATGTTGAACATCTTTGAATATCCTTAAATGCCATTTGGATATCCTCTTCATGATATGTCTTTTGCAATTTTTGCCCATATTTTACTTGAATTGTTTGTTTTTGTACTGAGTCTTGAGAATTCTTAGATCTTTTAATACATTTTATGTATTAACACTTGTCCAGATATATGGCTTGTGAATATTTTCCTCCAGTCTATATCTTTTCATCTTCTTACAAGGTCTTTTACAGAGCAAAGATTTATATTTTAAAGCCTTTTTTTTTTGAGACAGAGTCTCACTTTGTCATCTTTGGTAGAGTGCATGGCATCACAGCTCATAGCAACTTCAAACTCTTGAGCTTAGGCGATTCTCAGCTTTCCAAGCAGCTGGGACTACAGGCGCCCGCCACAACGCCGGGCTACTTTTTGTTGCAGTTTGGCCGGGGCTGGGTTTGAACCCGCCACCCTTGGTACATGGGGCCGGCGCCCTACCCACTGAGCCACAGGCGCCACCAATTTTACATTTTAATGGGGATACAATTAATGATCTTTCCCCTTGATATCAAGATTTCAAACTTTGGTTTCAAGACTCTTTGTTGAGGTCTACTCCCAAAGATTTTCTCATATTTTTTTCTAAAAGCTTTATAATTTTCTTTTTACATTTAAGTTGTGGTCCACTTTAATTTTTGTGTAAGAATATAATTTTTTCGTATGCAAAATTTTGTAAATTTTGTATATGTTCATTTTTTTACCAGTGGATGTCCAGTTGCTCCAGCAACATTTGTTGAAAGACTCTTCTGCTCTCTTTCTAAAAATCAAATGGGTCTTTTATTATTGTTCCACTGGCCACTGAAGTTCTGTTAGTTTTTCTTTATCTCTTTTTTTCCTGGCCCATTTTCTCTCTGTTGCTCTTATTGGGTAAACTCTGCCAGGCTGTCTTCAAGCTTGTGGATTCCATCCTCTGCCATCTTCACTTTACTATTGAGCCCGTGCAGTGAGTTTTAATTTGTTATTGCATTTTTCAGTTCTATATATTCCATTTGGTTCTTTTTATAATTTCTATTTATTTTCCGAGGTTTTCTATTTTTTTCATTTGTTTCAAGAGACTATAATTGCTTGTGATAGCATTTCTATGATGACAACTTTAAATTCTTTGTGGAGATTCTAACATTGTGTTCAGTATTGGTGTTGACATCAGTTGACTGTCTTTCCTCATTCCAGTTGTCATTTCTCCGGTTCTTGGTACAATGGGTGGTTTTTGCTTGCCTCTTGGACACTTTGGCTCTGATTTAGAGACTTTGAGTGGTATTGAAGTATTTTTAGTTTGCAGCCACCTGCAGGTTAGCACTTGGAGCCTAGACCATGTTGTGGCTGGTGCTCAGCAACATTTGCTTTTTGCAGCTATGTGGGGCTGTGTGGGAGTATTGGGGTGATCTGGCACGGCTGGGGCTCCCATGGGTGCTTCCTGAGGGGCTGAGGGTTCCCAGGTCATGCAGGACCGGGTAGGGGAAGGAGGTTTCTGCCCAAGGGGCACTTTCTGTGCCAGCCCACCTCTGTGAATTCCCCTATTGAAACAACCATGTCTCTTGGCTTACAGGGCAGGCATTTGCTGTACTGAGACCCTGCTCCTGGGCTGCCTGGTGTTGCTGAGACCCCATTCCAGCAGGGGAAGTAATGAGACCACCTCACTAGGCTGAGGGATAGGAATTGCTGGGCCTGGGCCCCTCTTCCTTTGGGGGTCTGCCAGTGCCCAACACTGTGCCCGCTCTCCTATCTGGGCTTCAGGCCACTGTTACAGTTGGAATCCATCCAGTTGCCTCTGTTATTTCCTGGGTTTATAGTTGTGCTTAATGGGAGGTTCAGGAAGAGATGAGTCTTGTCTGGGTGGGTGTCTGCTGATGTCACCTCTTGAGCAAAACTCCAGGAAGGTCCCTTCACTGTGCTTCAGTGTCCTCACCTGTGGGCCAAGAGCCTTGCCAGTGGTCCCAAGACTGCTCAAGAATGTTCACTCTGCCTGCAAGGCATGAGGCCCATGGGGGCCCCACAGTGTCTGGACACCTCGTCCAAGCCCCAAACCCACAAGGGAGGTCATGGAGGACAGAAGAGGAAACTGAGGCAGCTCCAGGGTGGTTAGAGTGGGAAAAAGGAAGGGTAACTCTGAGCTGGGGATGGGATGGGGAGGGGCCCCTGCTGCTTCAGGAGTCCATCATCACCCTAGCTCTCTTGGCTGTTGGAATCCTGTGAGGACGGGCTTATTGGTCTCCTTTCAGTTCCCAGAGGGAAACTTCAGCCCTGGGAATGCAAAGGAGAAGTAGGTGGGTGTTTCAGAGCAGGGTTCCATAACCCACCTCTGGCTCAGCCTGGGCAGCTGCTGTGTCTGCACAGGGTCCCTTGACCCTGTGATGTCCCCTCAGCTAGAGTTTAGGAGGAAACCTGCTGAATGAAGGCTGCTTTCAGCAGGGCCTTAGCAGGGACATCAATGGCTCCCCAGGCTCTGACCTGGCTGCACCTATAGGGATACTGCCCTAGGGCTCGCTCTCAGGTTGTGGGTGAATACCCACGAACCACCATCACTAGAAAGAACTGGGAGATGAGCAGGGGCTGGTGGACAGGTGGGTTGCTCTCCTGCGTCTAGCACTGTGATGGCAGGGGTCCCAAATCTCCACCCAGATTGGTCCTGAGTGGCTGGTAATGGATATTGTCTGGAGAGGCTGCGTCTGCACGGTCAATCACTGCCCACTGCTGCTCCCCACACCCTCAATCCTGGGCCCTGAGCTATACCCACGAGGGCTTCAGCTCTGCAGCCTGTGCATAAGATCCATTTTTCAGGGAATCCAGGCAAGGATTCTGCTGAGCTCTGGGCGGTGTCCCCCAAGACTCATATGTCAGAACCTTGCCCTCCAGGGTCCCAGAGTGTGGCCTTATTTGGAAGCACGTTGCTGCAGATGGGATTAGTCAGGATGAGGTCACTCTGGGGCAGGGTGGGCCCCACATCCTTATAGAGGGAAATTTGCACAGATAGGTGTGGGCAGAGGGCCAGCCCTGAGGAGGAAGGAGGCAGGAGCCCAGGGTCCAGCTGGTCCTTCTGGGGAGGCCCACCCGGAAGCTGGCACCTGCCAGAGGCCTCCTCTTGGACACCTCCCTCCCAATTCCTGGAAGTTCCTGTGACCCTCCCCTCTTGAGTTGTACTTCCCAAAGATGCTTATCTCACCGTGTCCATGACAGCAGGGCAAGAGCTGCCACCAGAGGGGACTTGGCCCGGTGCAGGCCCACACTCCCCAGAGCACAGCTCCCAGCAGGGGCCATCACCTGCTGCTTCTCTTCCCCCAGCATTCCTGGGCTGGGCCCATACTATGGGGCCATCAGGCCATCAGCCTCTCGTTGCACACAAGGGAAAAAGCTGGAATCAGGTGGGAAGGGCTCATCAAGGTCACCAGCAGCTACCCTGGGCAGACTGGCTCTTGGCTGGCCCTTCTTTTGGTCTACACTTAGCCAGGCCATGTCCCACTTCACAGACCAGGAAACCAAGGTCAGCTGGCTCTATGGCAACGATCCCTGAGTTCTTCAAGATGTCATGAGTTCTTCTGGACCAAGATGTCCCTTGGTCTAGGAGCCTCAGGAGGTGCCTTGCCCCTCCTGCTCTCACCACGTGGCTCTGCTGTGAAGCCCATTTTACAGATGAGTGAACCAGGTTTGGAGATGCTAATGGAGGTGCCTCTCAGGGCAGGCATCCTGTGGGTGTTTGCTCCCTTCCCCTCCTCTGGCAGGCCCACTCTGAAGCAGAAGGACTTGGCTGCACCTGCCACCACAGCAGAGGTCCTTCAGGCTTCTCTGCCTCCCCTGGATCTGCTGGGCACAGTGTCGTGCACCTCGGAAGCCCATGCAGTCTCCTTTGTCCTGAGCTTGCAGGGCAGCTTCGAGGCCCCTGTTTCTCCTGAAGTTCTGCTGCAGTGTCCAGACACACCCTCCTCCTTCCTGGGCTTCTGTGAACTGGCAGGAGGTCTGGCTGGGGGAGGCTGATTGTGGCCCAGAGTTTGCACGGAAGACTCACTTATGTTCTTGACTAAGCCAGAAGAGACCCCAGCCTCCCACCTCAGGCCTCCCTCCCTCCTCATGGCTCCTTCTGGGCTGGCTGGGGGACCTGGGTGCGGCTAGGTTGGTCAGCCTCACTGACTCTCCTGGGACTGGGCACTCATTTCCAGTTCCCGCCTCTCCACAGAGGCTGGTTACCTGCGGCCACCCCTGGCCAGCCCATCTGTTTCCTGCTTCTCAGAAGGCTGCTCCACCCTGGCCTGGCAGCAGAGCCTCCTCTCCTGCCCCCTCTGTGCCAAGTCGGATCCTGGCTGAGGATGGGGGCAGGCAGGAATGCCTGTTTGGCTCCTGCCACATCCTCTGCAGTGGGTCCTCCACCCGTCCCCTTCTACTCACAGTCCGGCCTCCCGTCCACATTATCCTTGGCCAGGGGCAAGGCGTGGGCCATGCGAGCTCTGGGCTATTAGCACTGATCTCCTTTCCTGATGTGGAACCGGTGACAACGATGGCCCCTCCCAGGACATGGGGAACCTCAGCCCAAGCCATGAGGTCCTCCTGCCTTCCAGGGAACGGGGCTGGGACTCTAACCCCATGTTACAGAAAAAGAAACAGAGGTACAGGGAAGTCTCTGCTGCGCTGAAGGCTGCACCTGGTGGAGCTCCAGCAGGCCCCAGGCCTCCAGCTCAGCCCGGACTCCTTCCTCTCGGCATTCATTCCTGAAGTCAGGAGGGACTTTTCATTCCGAGTTAAAAGCCCCCATTTGGCCAAGCTCCAAACTGAGATCTCCTTTGGGGGCACAGCCAGGGAGCCTCCTAGGAGGAGAGACAGGACTCTCAGCAACACCTGAGGCAGCCACTAGCATCTCCAAACCTGGTCCACTCATCTGTAAAATGGGTGTGAAGGCAACTGGCCCCAGTGCTGGGCTGGCCTCCATGGGCTTGAACCCTGAGGCCCTGCAGTTCTCCCTCTCGAGGCAGGCAGAGTGTGCCTGGCAGAGCACATTCATCCATCACTCCTCAGGTGAGTAGGGGGCCTGTTTTCGGCCAGGCTGTGGACACAAGGTCACCCCACAGAGAGCCCCAGATCACAGGCACCAGACCCACCCACATAAATAACCAAGACAGGCAGAGCAGCTCCAGGTTACTGGAGAGATGAGAATACACAGTTGGGACCAGGAACACCCGGAATGCTGGCCCAGCTGAGCTGCAGGTGGGCATCCTTCCACCTATGCCACTGAGCCTGCGGTGAAGGGGGACCATCTGCTACGACTGCATGTGATGATGGAATCTTCTAGGTCAAAGCTATCTGATGCACAGCTGCCTGCCAAGGTGCTCATGAACACTAGAAATGGGTTTTTCATTTTATTGAATTTTAATTAAGTTTCATTAGCCACACATGGCTAGTGGCTCTTGTCTTCGGTGGTGCCGTTTCCGGGCAGGGGATGGCTGTGGTGTGGGTGCTGACCGGGCATGCACAGTGGCCCTGGGAAGTTGTAGGAAGACACATGAAGCCCGAGCCAGGCGTGGCATGGTACAAGATGAGGCTGGTGGCAGTGGTGGTGAGGGGTCCTTTTGATTCTTAGGGTGCATTTCTGGTTTCTTTGTCTCTAGGAGCTGTGGTTTGGTTGTGTTTTGTATTCCTGAGTGATGGTAAGAGGTGCTCAGCTGACCCTAACTTGGGGAAACCCACCCCACTTCCTGGAGCAGAGGAAGTCAGGAGGAAGCTGTGGAGTGGAATTCCAGAAGGCAGGTGTCTAGTTCTGCCTTACCCATGTTATTGGATGCCTGAGATGTGCCCCTAGGAGACTCCTGTCTCCCCTAGCCTTATGCCTCAGGCCCTAGGTCTCAAGCCTTAGGACCCTCTACTCTGACCAGTGCTGACTGATTTGTCTCTTTCTGTTGCAATAAAGGGGCACCTAACACTGTGTAATCTATAAAGAAATGAGGGTCATTTGGCTCACAGTTCTGCAGGCTGTATAAGAAGCCTGGCTCCAGCATCAGCTTCTGCTGGGGACTTCAGTCTGCTGGAGGGAAGTTGGCATGTGTAGACGTCACATGGTGGGAGTGGAAGAGAGAGAGGGGGGAGAGAGAGATAAAAAGAGAGAGGGAGAGAGAAAGGGAGAGAGAGGGAGAGAGAAAGGGTGCCAGGCTTTTTTAAACAACCAGCTCTCCTGGGAACAGAATGAGAACTCACTCATTATCCTAAGGACAGGACCAAGTCATTCATCAGGGACCCTCCCTAGGACCCAAACACCTCCGTTGGGCTCCGCTTCCAATACTGGGGGTCAAATTTCAACATAAGCTTTGGAGGAGACAAATGTCCAAGCCATAGCAACAACCAACCTAAAGATACCCAGCTCAGAAGTCACCTCAAGGCCAACGACCAGTAGGAGGAAGTCCCAGCAATGACTGGACATTTGGAACCTCTGTGTCAGAGGATTAGAAACATGAAATAATTTGCCAGTTGATGGGGTGTCCTTTGACTCAAAGCTGGGCCTCCTGCAAGACTGAGATACAAAAGAGCAGCGGCTGTGAGGCGCAGAGGCTGGGACTGGAGAGGAGGTGGGGCCGGCAGACAGGGGCAAGCTCTTCACAGGCCCCCAAAGGCTCTGAGATGGGGTGGCTCCCTGAGCTGCACCCAGGATGGTCCTTCAGCCTGTCTCATACCAACTTGAGCTGTTATTTCCTTAGGTTACTGGAGAGATGAGAATACACAGCCATAAGATTCCTCTGAAGCTTCACCTGGAGGAGTCCACTGGGACTGACATGGAGCACGCCAGAGGGACAGGGCCAGCTGGAGTTAGGCACCTCGGGGCGGGCCCTAACCTGTGGGAGTTACTAGGAGTGACTAGGCATCCTGGGGGACATTGCCTGACAGCTGCTCACCCTTCTCGCTGCAGCCTGGCCTGTTACAACAAGGCCAAGGTCAGGGCTGACCACAGCCATTTGCCCTAGTCCAAAGGAGTTAGGGACTCTCTTGGCAGGGGCTGGCTCCAGGATCAGGTGAGTACTGGAGTAATTACTGACAGCAGAAGAGGTTGAGCCCAATCCTAAATTCCCCTTTGGAAAGTCTGCATCTTTCATTTCTCACATAGACTTCCCTTGGGCTGGGGGAATACATAGTTGCACAGGAAATTCTACTGAACTTAATGAAAGTATCCAACTGTCTTTAAATTTTTAGAAAACCTTAAATCATCAGCTCACACATCTACTCATCCATCAATCCATCCTTCCACCTACCCACCCGTCCACCCACTCAATCATCCACCCACATTTCTACCCATCTGCCCATCCACCAACTCATCCATCCATCCCTCTTTCCACTCGTCCCCCCATGCAATCCATTTATCCTTCTACCCATCATCCCATCCACCTACACACACACATATCCATCCATCCATCCATCCATCATCCACTCGTCTGTCTGTTCATCCATCTGTCTACCCATCCCTTCACCCATCCACCCATCGATTCATTGATCCTCACATCTATCCACACAGCCTCTAGGGATCAGCTGTGTCTACTATCTCAGATGAGGTAAGCCTCACAACAGGCTATTGTCCTATTGCTCAGACAGGAAAGCTGAGGCTCAGGGAGGGGAAGGGACTGGCCAAGGCTGCTCAGTCCTCTGATCCCAGCTACTATGTGCCTTTGGATCTGGCACGAGCCCCATGCCAGCCTCATGTTCTGCCATCCCAGACGTAGAAGTGTCCCTCTGTCCCCACGGCCTGCTCCAGAGCACACATCTGACTGTGAGCCTGAGTACCAGCTCGTGGACACCTTTTCCCACAGGGCCTTGTCCTGGCCTACTGTGAGGGCAGAAAGGCAGGACGGCAGAGTGGTTGTGAAGGAACCCAGGATGTTGTCGAGTGGGCGGAGGCTGGGACTGGGTTGGGCAAGGTCTGGGGCTGTGAGTAGGAGGCTGCGGGTGGCTGGTGGCAGCAGCATGTCCCGAGCATACAGTGGATGCCTGGCTAGGAAGTCCCTCCAGCTCTAACAAGCTGCCCTGCAGCCTTTCTTCCTCCTGGTCTCAGCCCCAGCTCCTGCTGCTTGTGCAGGCCAGGGGCCTTCACAGGGCTTCCCTGTCCTGCAGCTCATGTTCACTACCCACTCTCTCGTCCTCTCATTTTCAGCTGGTAAGAAAGAAAAACATCTTCCAGTGAAGCCACCATCAGGGGCTGTGCAGCCAAGCTGGGGCTCTTCACCTCTTGGGGCTTTCCAGGGCCATGGAGTCCTGCGGGGAGGTGAGTATGCAGCTCCCAAGCAGCACCATCCTCTCCTCTGTTCTCATATCACCCTTCATCTCTCTCTCTGGCCACACACTTCACCACTTTGGTTCTTCGCACATAAGTTTCCCACGCCCGGCTGGCTGTCTCCCTCCTCCCCATCCTCCAAGGCCCCGTAAAATGCCACTTCCTCTGGGAAGACAGTGAGACTTGAGTGGCAGCCAGTGGGAGCTATTGAAGGCCCTGGAGAATGGGAGAGACCTTGGAAGTGAAAGTGTGGGGCCAAGATAGGGAGGAGTGAGTGTAGGAAGACCCCAACCCCCACCTCCTGGGCCCCTCTTCCTAAGTGGCCCTCTGCTGGGTGCCCGGCGTTGCCTCAAGCACTGCCTCCCCAGCCAGTGGCATATCCTCCATCTTCAAAGGACACTGCAGCCTCCTCCCTCTCTCAGGGCCCTCAGAGTCTATGGGAGGTGAGGCTGCAGTTTTCCCACGGCCCCAGGAAGTGCGTCTGAGGCACAGGCACCGGAATTGTCAGTGAACTTCCAGTGAACTTTGGCATCTCATCTGGGACCGTCCAGCCTCTCTGTGGGTGGTGTTCCCCAGCATTATATATGCATCTTTTCAGGAGATGGAGCTGCAGGCCCACTACTTCCCTGAGACTTCTAGTGACTCCTCCTGTTCTGTGGTGTGGGCCTCAGTTTCTCCATCTGTGAAACAGGCGAGTCCTGCCTAGTCCTTCCCTACACATTTGTTGCACAACTCAAGGCTCTCTGGGAGGTTTTGAAAGATGTTGGGCAGCCCCAAGTCCCGTGCCCAGGGCTCTGATGTGAGCCACACCCCTCAGACCAAACTGAGTTTGGGTCCCTGAGGGTCAGAGAGGCTGAGTGTCACCCCTGGAAGACCCGGCTGGGCCACAAGAGTGGTCAGCAGCTGGGCCACAGGCAGCTGGCCTGGAGGGCAGAAGGGCTTATTTCAGATCACTTTGCTGCCTGTCACCTGGCAACCCCCCACCATGGTCAGTGCAGATAGGAGTCCCATACCACTGTCTCTTCCCTTTAGGAGATGTTCTGCCCTTGTGTGGCCCCCTGGCAAGGTCTGAGTCTCTGGCTTACTCAGTGGCTGTGCTGGGCTGGACCATGGGCCTGGAGTGACCATAGCACAGAAGGTGGCCCAGCAGTAGGGCTCATACCCTTCCCCACTCATGACTGCCCACTCACACGTGCATTCTAGCAGGAACAAGTCAGATACCCCTGACCCCTAAAATCAACAAGTCTGGATGGAAACAAGAAAACCCAGACCCCCAGGAGACCAACTGCAATTGGAGTAGGTAGGCCCTTCTGTCCCAGGCCTGCATTCTTCCCATGGCCAGGACCCCCAGCCTCAGATACCACCCTTGCTCCATGGCTGGAGCCCCTATGCCTCACCTGTCTCCCTTGCCCCATGGCCTAGACTCCTCCACTACTCAAGCATCACTCCTCCCCCATTTCCAGAACACCCACCCCTCACATCACCTCTGCCCCATGGCAAGGACTTCCACGCCTTAGATATCACCCCTGTTTTGTGGCCATGTGGAGCATTCTCCTTCTAGTAACCTCGGCATTTGGGGGTTGGGGCTAAAATGGAAGGGCGAATCCTGACTTGGAATACTTTGGAATACTTTGTTTCCGTGTCTTTCTCTCCCACCAGTGGACCCCCAGTCCACTAGTGGATCCTCAGCTCTTGGGCTAGGTGGCCACTGAAGGAGAGATGGGTGGGGCAAGGGGCGTCCCTGTGGTTGACCAGACACACTCTCACAGAGCACCTTTTCCCAGTGTGAGCGCAGGAGGAAACGAGGACTGCGGAGACTCAGCAGAAACGGGAGTGGTGGTGAGTATGAGAGACTTGGAACAAGGTCTTCATTTATTCTGAGACAAAAAGTGTTTGTGAGGAACACCCAGGCCCCAGTGTGGCCGCTTCTTTGGGAAGTGCCCTCTGTTGGGAAGCAGTTTTTCCTCTGGGAAGCAGGCCTTTTAAGGTGAAAGAAAAATCTCTGAGGCCTCCCAAGCCAACTGGGGGTGCCCTTGGGCAGTTCCGTTTGGTCCTGGGAGGAGTGCAGCACGCACCTATTCATTTTCCCAATCCTTCCTTGCTCATGCTTCTGGCACCATCAAATAACAGAGGCCAGATCTTAAACCTTCAAAAAGTGTCAATGGGAGCTATTTTTTTTGAAATTTCTTTCTTTTTTTAGGTTCTTTGGTACAGCATGTTCATAATCCCCAGACTGGTTGACATGGCCAGAAGGTTGTGCTCTCTCTGGAGACAAGGCTCATACAGTCACAGGCAGGGGCGGGCAGGGGTGGGCAGGCACCCACACCAAAGGCTCCTCGGCTGAGCGTGGCCTTGGCTCGGCCTTCTCCTGCATGTCCTGCGTTTCCACCCTCGCCCTCAGCTGAGGGAGGATGGTGGCGCGTCCTGCCTCTGCTTCCAGGCTTGCACAGTGTGTGAGAGTCTGGGGAAGCTGCCCTGTGGGACTCGAGGGCCCAGTGGGTCAGCTGTGCTCACGGTGTCCAGTTCAGATCAAAGGCGATAGAACGGGCAGCCCCAGCTGCAGTCTGGGTCCCTACAATATCGCCAAGGCCCTTTGGTCACAGAACACAAAAGACCCTGGGGGAAGCTGTATTTACTTGCTCAGATAAAGGGACAGAGCATTCTCAGGGCCTGCGCCTCACCACAGAACCTCTTGTCACACATGAAATAGCAGATTAAGAATTTCCTATTCTATATTTACTGCAAATTTGCACTGGCACAGGGCATTTGGTTTGGGACTGCTTCCCCCCCTTGAGCTGCTTGGCTACAGATGAAAGCATGGCCCAGCCTCCGTCAGGCTGAGGGACATTAGCAGTGACCACAGCCTGCTTGGTTGAGCTGCTGATAAGGGATCAAAAACCCATATCTCCTGTTTTTAATTTGCCCGTTAACCATTAGAGGTAGGTGCTGGGTGTGGGGTGACTCCTTGAGTAGAAGAATGGCTTTGGGGACAGTGGGCTCTGTCAGTGCCTTGGGAATCCTTGCCCCTGAGCACAAGCTCGGCAGCCGACAGGAGGAGGCTGGGACCACAGCCGTCTGGGAAATTCATATTTATTTCACAAGCCGCCCCCAACCCTGTTGGTGGGCTCAGACTGATAAATCTAAAAGGCGGCTGATGTAGCTGGTATTGGCAGGATGCAGAGAAGGGCTTCCCACACCACCCGGGCGTGCGAATTGATCACACCCTTCCGGAAGGCAGTTTAACACATTAACTGCATGTGAGTTGTATTTAACTTCACTAGTTTTGAGCCTGGGGCCTTAAGAAGCATATATAACTCACATGTCTCTTGACTTATCTTGACCTAATAAAACACTGTGGTCCTGAGGAAAAAAATTTTTTTTTCTAGTGTGGCAGTCAGTGTGTTAATTGGCACGTGTCACGTTGAGAACATGTGATCTCAGTAATCCCATTTCTAGGTATCTATCTTACTAAGATACAAATGTACCTGGATATATATGTTCACGGATAATCCCTGTCCAATTACTGATAAAAAGCAAAAATAAATCGGAATAAATTAAGAGATCATGAATAGAGTGCTGGTTAATAAATCCTGGTAACCTATACAAGGAATACTCTGTGACTGGTAGAATGAACGAGGAAGAACGTGTGCTGACAGGCAATGTTGTGAAGGATACATCCTCACATTAGAAAACCAAGGTGACAGAGCAGTGCCCTTACAACAGCGTCCCGTTTAAGAAGGCATGCATGCACATCTGTGTGTGTCAGTGTGTTTTCTGTAAAAGTTGTCTGGAAGGACAAACAAGTTCTGACAATTAGGTTCGAGAACTCATCCTAGAAAAAGTGCTACGTAAGTAATTGTTGAATACGACTATGGTCACCTTCCAGGTACTCCCCTTGGCCATCTGGTGACCATAGTGCTATTTGGTTATATAGCACTTTTTCTAGGATGAATTCTCAAACTTACCTGTCAGACCTTTATATGACTACAGCTCTGATAGCTGTTCCAGAAAAGGAGTTCGCAAAGTCCTTGGAAGGGTGGACGAGGGCCTGGGGTTGGTGTGTAGCTTCCCAAGGGGAGGACTTCACAGGTGACTGCAGTGATGTTCATCAGTGAGGTATGTAGCACTTTCCTAGGATGAGTTCAAGAATTTAATTGTCTGATCTCATACACCAGGTACATGCCTGAATGTTCTTTATTTGCTATCACCCACAATTGATAGTTTGACTGGCTATATAATTCTAGGTGGAAATCATTTTCCTTCAGAATTTTAGAGACACTGTTAGTTCCATTGACATCTACCCTCTGATATCCTGGCTGAGAAGTCCAAAACCATTTACTCACCTCACTCACCCTTCATACGAGACCTAGGATTTAGGCTGTCTGTTCCAGTGTTCTAAAATTTGAAAACCACATGCCTTACTCATGGCTGCTGCGCTGTGGGGTCTCCAGTCTCCAAACGCATCCTTGAGTTCCAGAAAATTTCCTGAATTTTGTCTTTACTGATTTCCTTCCCTCCATTTTCTCTATCCCTTTTTTCTAAACTCCTCTTTGGATATCTGACCTCCTGACCTGGTTGTCCACAGTTATAAAAATCTTTACCTCCAATTTTAAATTGCCTTGTCCTTTGGATCCAGTCTCTGGAATATTTCTTTGGCTTTACTGCCAAACATTCTATCAAGCTCTTCTTTTTTGCTGTCATATTTTCATTTCCAAGAGCCCTTTGTTCTCTAAACGTCCCTTTTTTAGCAGCGTCTACCTCCTGTGTTGCGATCGCAGTATCTACCTCCTGCTGGAGGATATTCCTGCCAATCTCTTTTTAGAAGAAAGTTTCTGCACTGACTTCCGCATCTCTTCTATCTGTCCCGGTCTCCCTCAGTACCTGGTGGTCCTGGCTGTTCGAGTGGTGGGGGCGAGGGCCACCTGCCCCAGCTGGCTGGGCTTTCCTGCTGGGCAGGCAGGGGTCTCAGCACCTCATGCAGCATCATAGGATTCCCGCTTGTTCCCACTGTTCACTATGTCTGGTCTCCAGAGAAAAGGGACCTATCAACAGATCTCCCAACTTGGCTGGTGACAGGGGTGTTGCCTGGTGTGCAGAGCACAAGAGGGGCACAGACAGTGTCTCCTTGCAGCCCCAACTACCCCATGGCTCCAGGGATCTGTCACCTCCTCCCTCAGGGGCCTTTGGTGGGCTCTGTGTGCAAATCAGCTGCCCTGCAGCCTCCAGGGTTGCAAACAGCCAGCCCCCTCCAAATACCAGGCTCCTGCCCCTACAAGCCCGGCCTATGGCCAGGACAGCAGAGGTATGGAAAGGCAAGGCCAGTGCCATGTCCTACCTCTGCTCCTTAGCTGGGATCAGCACTACTGTATTGCTTTTTAAAACATTTTCTTTACATTTTATTAAAGGGGTGTAAGTGCCGTGCAGTGTCCAGGTGGGAAGGTTGAACCTGCATGACCTTGGCTGGCCCTCCCTCTCTGAAACTGCTTCTTTATCTATCTAATAGGAGTGAAATTCCCACCTGGCAGGCTGTTGTGGGGCACCAGTGAGATAACATGCCATAAAGTGCCCGCAGAGGGCTTGGTGCACAGCTGGCGGGCAGCCGTGAGAGCAGCCTGCATGGCAGTGTGTGCAGGTGTCCTCTGCAGGCGAGCTGGCCGGGCTGCTCATCTCCGCCATGACCCAGGGCCAGAGCCTGGGCACATGGACCCTCCTGAACCTTGGGGCTGACACACTTGAGCTGCAGGCAGCCTGGGTCTGGGGGCTTCCCCATCTGCTCTCTAGGGCCTACACACAGGGGCAGGGGCGGGTGCCTAGGAATGCAATCATTCTCCCCAGCCCTGAGACTGATCCCCCGCCTCCGACAGGCCACCTGCAGCCTGGAGAGGCTGCCCTGGGGCTGGGCTGTCAGCACCGGGAGGGGCCACCACCCGCAAGACCAGGCATGTGCCGGGACCCACATCCGGAATCTGGCAGAAGCAGCTTCCTCGCAGCGGAGGCCGTGTCTGCTCCTGCCCAGGAATGTCTGCCCCCTCCAGTAGTCTGCTCTCTCCATACCTTCCCTCCGGCCCCCACTTCAGGGACAACAGGTTTATTAGCAACAACAGTGCATGATGTGTTCCTGCACAGCCCTCTGGGAGGACATGGGAGAAGCAATTGTCACCAAAGGACCCTAAGAAAAGGGAGGGACCAATGGCTGGGGCCTCCAGGGCAGGTGATTCTGTGGTCACAGTGCATGGGCGCAGGGGCCCTGCAAGTTCTGAAACAGCAACCTGATTAAACAAAAGAGTCCCTATCAGCCTGGAGCCGTGTCCATGTGGGTACTGGATGGGGGTTCTGTTTCCAGCCAGACATGGGACCTCTGCAGAAGATGCCAACGCTGCAGGATCCCCAGGAGGTGCTGCAGCCCTGGCACTCTTATGGGTCCCCAAGTGTCATCACATGTTGTGGCCCCAGCAGGAATCTGTGCTGGGCCCCTGGGAAAGCAGGCAAGGACTCAGACTTGTTTTCCTTTCCTCTCCGCCTTCCTGGTGAAGTCCAGAGTGCCAGCCAGGAGATACCAATATTGCCTGGCCAAAGGTCAGACCAGCCCAATGTCTGCTGGACACATGGGGAGCTGGGATCACTTGGGACAAGGGTGCTCAAGCCTGGTGCCCACAAAATCCCCTGTGGAACTGTTGACAGGCCCAGGAGATCCTTCTGCTGCTGACCTGGTGATCTCTGAGCCACAGGCATGGGACTGCTGAGCTCCACTGTGGTCTTCTCTATGGTAACAGGAAGGAAAACCCAGCTGGGATTTCTAGCCCTGGTGCATATTTGGGCAATTTACCTGTGGCTTGAGCAGGCCTTTCCTTCTCTGGGCCTCAGTTTCCCCTCAGTTCCATGAGGTGACTGAGGTGACCATCATAGCTCTTTTCTTCATGAGACCCATGAAGAATAGCCACTCCAATAGCCACTCTGAGCATGGATTCCTTGTGCCTGACAAGTTGTCTAGACCACTCCTCCACCGTGGAGCCCAGGGAAATGTGCTCAATTTTGTGCTCACAAGATCCTTCTAACTGCACCAGCCAACAATGCTAGCAGCCACTGCCTCCCAGCAGGGGCAAAGCTGGGGCATCATCTGGTCATGGCTCTTCAGGCTCCAGCCCCAATCCCTCTACCCTATTTCCTGGGGGCAGGTGAGTCACTGTCCATAGAGGTGGCTTCAGAGCCAACACAGCCCTGAAGGATAGTGATATGTACCTACTGCTTCTGTGGCACAGCCAGCCTTTGAGGCCTAGTGCCTGGGTCCCTGCCCTCCTCCCTGAGCTCAGTTTAATTGTAGCTGGTCAGCAGATACTTTGCTTCTGTGCTGTCCTCTTGCCAGCAGCATCCTCTCCCGCCCCTCCTTTCCCAGTGTATAGTCTCCGATCCTTGCACACCCAGCACCCAGGGCCCCAGGCCAGTTTGCAGGTGACCGAGTCATTCATGAGGCTTTACAAGGAGAAGGTGGAGTTCCTAAAACATGGTCCCCAGATCAGCAGCATCAGCATCTTCTGGGAACTTATTAGAAACACAAATTCTAGGGCTTTGACAAACCCTCAAGTTTAAGGACCCCCCAGAGCTTCACAGATATTCTCTGAGAGGGCTAGTGTGAAACTCGGGAATTTAAAATAATGTCGAGGTGATTTGTATATTTTCTTTTGAGAGATGTCTGTTCAGATTCTTTGCCCATTTTGAAAATCAAATTATTTGTATTTTTGCTATTGAGTTGTTTGAGTTCCCTATATATTCCGGGCATTAGTCCTACACTTGATCTTAGACAAAAGGCTGAGAAGTGATAGGGTATTTCTCCTTTAGGTGTATAGTCACAAATATTTTCCCAATTCTACAGGTTGTCTCCTCACTCCGTTGATTGTTTCCTTTGCTATGCAGAAGCTTTTTAGTTTGATAGAGTCTCATTTGTCTATTTTTGCTTTTGTTGCCTGTGCTTTTGAAGTCTTACCCATAAAATCTTTGCCCAGACCAATGTCCTGAAGTATTTTCTCTGTGCTTTCTTCCAGTAGTTTTATAATTTTAAGGCTTTAATCCCAGGTTCATGACGGCCTTGCATCCCACACAGATCCACGGCAGGAAGAATCCAGGAGGAATGGCCAACACGGCAGGGGTGGGTAGAACAGGGGGTGGGCAGCTTCTCTGCTCTCTTGCTGAAGATTTTGAGACATAAGTCGTGGGTGGCACTCATCCATGTCCTCTCTATTAGAGTATAACACACACACACAATGAATTACATGGAGTGCATTATTTTAAATCCCAGATCAGTGAGCTTTTATAAAACACAGAACATTTCCAGCATTCTGTAGGCTGCCTTACGCATGCCTCTTCCTCTGAATAATCACTGCTCTGCCTTCCAGGGCCCAGCCTAGTCCTTATGAAGTCACACAGGGTGAGCTCTTCTGCATCAGGCTTCTCTTCCTCCATGGGATCCTATGAGGTGTGTCCACCTCATTCATGGTATGAATCTGTGGAACCTGTGGTCTGCTCTGTTCAGCACAGAGGGGCATCTATGTCATCTACAGTGTGGCAGGTAAGGACATCTAATGTGTGTCTTGGACAGACCCCACTGGGCTGTCGGGAATGTGGCTTTAGTTTAGGAGATGTAGTTGGACAGCTATGGAAAGTGCCCTTACCAGCAACACTTGGATCTGCATCTTCCGTCTTCATTTACTGTTTTTATAAATTTAAAATAAAACATCTTCGGGTGGTGCCTGTGGCTCAGTGAGTAGGGCACCAGCCCCATATACCGAGGGTGGCGGGTTCAAACCCAGCCCAGGCCGAACTGCAACGGAAAAATAGCCAGGTGTTGTGGCGGGCGCCTGTAGTCCCAGCTGCTTGGGAGGCTGAGGCAGGAGAATCACGGAAGCCCAAGAGCTAGAGGTTGCTGTGAGTCCTGTGACATCATGGCACTCTACCGAAGGCGGTAAAGTGAGACTCTGTCTCTACAAAAAAATAAATAAATAAATAAAACATCTTCCCACTAAGGACATTACTGGTTCAGATACCTTCACTGGTGATTTTTATCAATACATTCAAGAAACAAATAATTCTACCCTTAACTCTTCTAGAGAACAGCAAGGAAGGACACACTCTCCAGCTCATTTTTAGGAGTTAAAAGACCCTGGATTGCAAGAGCTGTCAAGAGCAGCACCAGGAAGACCAAAGCCTAGAAGACAGTGACCGAGCTCAACCATGTGCAGATGGGAGAACATGGCGTGGCCCAGTGGAGTTCGCCCCAGGACTGATAGTGGTTGAATGTCACAGAGTTAATTTCAGCAACCCTCCACCTCAGCAGGTTTAGAATATTACTGTCATGGCTCAGCACCTATGGCTCAAGTGGCTGAGGCGCCAGCCACGTACACCTAAGCTGGCGGGTTCGAATCCAGCCCAGGCCCGCCGAACAACAATGATGGCTGCAACCAAAAAATAGCCGGTGGGAGCCTGTAGTCCCAGCTACTTGGGAGGCAGAGGCAGGAGACTCGCTTGAGCCCAGGAGTTGGAGGTTGCTGCGAGCTGTGATGCCACAGCACTCTATCCAGGGCAACAGCTTGAGGCTCTGTCTCAAAAAAAAGAATATTACTGTCATGAATATCCATGCATGAAAAGGATACTTCAGCTAGGAAGAAAGGGTACCTCCTTAACCTGATAAACGGTATGTTCAAAAATGTGCAGCGGCATCCTGCAGCTTTCACTCTGAGAACCCAGTGTTGTGCTGTTACCACCACATCCGTTCAGATCATTCTGGAGGTCCTAGGCAAAGCTGAGGACAAGAAAGAGATATCAAAGGTGAGAGAACTGGAAAGGAAGAAATAAAACTTCTAGTAGTCACAGAGGAAATGAGTACATGTGTACAAAGAGCTGAGGACCATTGGATGCTCTATTAAAATCAACAAGAGCACTAGGAAGTTTGCTGGATGCAAAATTAATATATGAAAAATGTGCTTTTTTTCTATATGTCAGTAACAAACTGAAAGTTAGAAGAGAGATTTCACTCACAAAAGCCTGAAAATATGAAATATATACAAAAAACACAAGATGCATAAGATTTTTATAGAGGGAATTGATCTGAGAAAATATTGTTGAAAGATATTTGAGAAGATCCAAATAAATGGAGTGATGAGTATTCATGATCTGAGGGTCCCAAATTGTTAAGATGCAAACTCTTCCTAAAGGAGTCTACAGATTTGATATATTCCTGATGCAAATTTCTACAATTTTTTTTTTTTTGGCAGTTCATGGGGAACTGATTCTAAAATTTATGTTGAAAGCAAAGAGCTGAGAATAGCTAAGCTTGAAGAACAAAGATGGGGAAGGGACTGGCTTTGTCTGATACTGAGGCTTGTTATATGGTTATAAGGTTCACAACAAGATAAGGCTGAGGCCGTGACTGATCAGACCCACGCAATAGGACGAGAGTCCAGATGCAGGCCTGCAGGTGCAGCATCAGGACAGGATGGAAGAGGCCTGAGAGGGCAGGATGGCTTTTCAATGAATATCTCTGGGAAAACGAGGTGTCCACACACAAAAGGCAGAAAGTACTAACTACTTCACACCACTAGTTAGGGATAAAATAAACAATATTAATTCCAGTCTTTGCTATGGAATTAATACTCACAAAGCAAAGACGAGTATATTTTAATAGATTAAAATTAAGGAATTCAGTTAATTCAAAATCCTCCATGAAAAGGTTGACAAGACTAACTGGAAAGGAGGAGGGATTTGCTGAGCATTTGACCAAAACACCAGAGTAGAAGAAGGATGTTCACAGAAACAGACACAAGACTCAGACTTTGTTAAGGATGGGCAAACAACTCCACCACAGAGAAACCCAGATGGGATGGTGCTCAGCTTCATCGGAATCAGGAGAGGTTAAATCACAACGAGAGGTCAGCAGATTGGCACATGTTTAAAAAGTCTGACCATACCCAGGTCAGAGGACATACCTAGGGCTGGTAAGGACAAAGCAGGGGAATCGTCCCACCCTGAGAGTGCCTTTTGGTGCCAACATTCTGGACCAGCTGAGCTGCCCACCCCAGACCCCGCCACCCACTCTCCATCTGTCTTAGAAAGAATCTTGCATAGTGGACTGAGGACTCTGCAAGGTGTTTATAGCAGTGTTACTCATAAAGCAGCCCGGAAGCACACCCATGGCAGAAGGCATGACTTGGGCATGTTTCCATCCTGGACTCTCTGCAAGGGGGAAGCTGCAAGCGTCAGCAGGAAGGACCCTCACGTGGAGAGGGGAGAGGCCAGGCACAGGAGACCCACAGAGGCTTGACTTCATTTTTTACAAGTGAAGAAATGGGCAATTCTAAACGATATATGATAAAACTATTCAGGAAAAAGCAAGGCAGTGACTTCACAAAATTTGGGGCAGTGGTGTCCTCCAGAGAGGAGGGGTCAAGTTATGAGAGGGGAGAGGCTCGTTTTATGTCTGTGCAGGGGTGCTGGTCTGGGCTTCCTCTAAAGGATTGGGCACACTCTGCATGATGGTCTTCTGTGGGCACTGTCTCTCCCATGTTTTAGGAAATTGAACTGTAAAACAGAAAGGAATGGATTCTGTTTTGAGGTGGGATTGGGCCCAAACACCTGCCCCCTCCTTCTCCTCCTTCTCTGCCCCACCCTGGTGAGGCCCCTGCGCGCACCTGCTTCTCCCCTAGCTGTTGGCCAAGATGCACACCCCAGGGGTCCTCTCTCCTACAGCCCAAACACATTGCATGCCTCCCTTCTTCCCTGTACAGTTTTTCCATTGACTTTGGCTGCTACAACAAATGAGCTGGCCACCCCAAATCCTTTTGCAAGTGGTCAGGGGCAGAGTGAACACGAGCCCAGAGTTGCCAGGGAGTGCACAGCTGGGCCCTGCAGAACAAGCAAACCTTCCCAGGAACAGGCCTCATCACGCCCCCACGTGCCCCCTGAGATCTCTAGCAGGAGTTACCCTGCTACGGGGCACCACTGGACCCTGGTACAGGCCACCCTAGGTCTAGGCCAAGCCTCAGGACACAGTGATTGTCCAGGGCTCTTGGCTCTACCTGTCACCTGGCACCTATTTGGGCAACCTCTCTGGTCAGGGCCTGGACCCCTGCAAGCCCCCAAAGGGCTCCTTTCCAGTGGTGATTACAGATCTCAGAGCCTGACTGTTCTCTGGAGTCAAGTTGGGGCTCAAGACTTTCCCCAAAAAAGGCTTAATTACACACCCAGAGGCACATATGCAATACGAAGTCATGCTTGTTACAGACAAAAGCCCTAATCCAGACTGCCATCTATTATGCACCTACTGCGTGCAAGCCATTGCACTAAGAGTCTTACTCCAGCCTGAGGAGGGGGATGTGGGACTCACCAAGGCCATCTTGCTATGGAGAGAAGGACAGAACGGGACCAGTTCCAAGCCTGTGTCTTCATTGCCCATGCTGCCTCTGCACTGGCTGTCCCTGCTGGATCCCACAGGGGTCTAGTGAGCTGGGGGACCATGCTTGGGCTCAGGCATGTCAGAAACGTACATCCCGTGGGGCCAAATGCAGTAACTATGCTCTCCCGGGCATCCCACTCCCTGGCAACATGCACTGAGGCTGAAAGGAATGTCCTGGAGCCTGTGGGCGTCTGGTGCTTGTCCTGAAGGGCTTCCCCTGTGGGCACTGTGCCTACATCCTCCGGCAAGACCTGCATTGTAAGCAGCTGGCCCACCAGCCAAATGCCCTGGATGCCCTTGCATAATTTGGAGTCTCCTGAATTCCTAAGACACTGGGGCCCAGACCAGCCGCAGCACAGAGTAGGGAGCACAGAAGGGGAACAGAAAAGGGTTGATGGCCCAGAACCTCCCAGCTCCAACTTCTCTAGGCCCGGGGACAGTGCACACATGGTGCTGCCATGCAGGGTCTCCCAAGGGCCTTCTTTCCCCTTTTTGTGAGCCTGTGGGAACTAAGGCCTTGGGGACTGGTGAAGCCACATGCGAGAGCTAGAACCACAGCGCTGTGATGTTTCTACTGAACCTATAAAAGCATCAAAAAATATGTCCTACTGACGTGGGCCTTGGGACCCTTGGGAGCCTTTGGGCCAGCTGATAGGGAATGTAGCCTTTGTGGCACGTTTCTTAAGACCTCAGGGCCTCAGTTTCCTCCTCTGCCAGTTGAAGGAAGCAAGCTGGGAGCAGAGTGTGTGTCCTGCTCAGCATCTTGTCCACGGAGAATGGCTGTGGAGGGAGGGCACATCCAGGGGACAAAGCACCTGATGGGAGAGATGGGGCCTTCCAAAAAGGAACCAGTTGTCCAAGGAGGTACGGCTGATGGACTGGGGACAGGCATGGCTTAGGTTTCACCTTAGAGGGCATTTTGGAAGTGCAGGGGACCAAGTGGGGTGGGGTCTGGGCAGGGAAGCCAGGAGGCATCTGTCCCCGTGAACTATGGTCCAGAACCACAAGGACAGAGAAATGTCTCCAAGGAGGAGACAGTTGGGGACACTGATTTTAACAAGGAGGAGAAGCAAATCAGCCTTGGCAAGGCCCAAGGTTGGAGAGGGGCAGGGTGCTGGTTGCCTGCTGGTGGCCTCCTGCCTGGATGGGGTGGCAGAGGGTGTCACGTTCAGTTACTTGTGCGCATGCTACACTGTAGGCACCTCTCTGTGCCAGAGGCAGGAAGGAGTCCAACCGACCCACATTCCTGCCCTCAGGGTGCTCTGTCCAGCTGGGGTGAGAAGAACAGCAGGACCCACCAGGGGACATCTCATGTAAGAAGGCAAGTGGGCAGAGACAGGAGGGTGGGGCTGCTGGCTCAGACTTGGTGGTCAGACTGCCCCATGTGGTGAGAAGACCCAAGTCTGGGGAGAGCCCTGGGCAGGCCCTGTGGCTGTGTAGTGCACACTGGAGGGTGGCACACGGTGGTGCTTGTGCTCTTAGATAAAGTGAAGCCACAAATGGGAATGGAGCAGGGAGGCCGTACTGCACTCTGAAGGAGCCGCTCTGGCTGCTGAGGGGTGAGAGCAGAGGCAGGCAGCCACTGGGACCCAGGCTCCCTCCCAGGCACTATCTGAGGGATTTAGTGACCTGTCATGTACTGGAGTGTTATAGGGTGGGGCAGATTGAGGAGGTCGTGTAGGGTTTTTATATTAAATTTTTATTTTGAGATAATTGTAGATTCCTGTGCAGTTGTAAGAAATAGTGCAGAGATATGGCACCAGCCACATACACTGAGGGTGGCGGGTTTGAAGCCAGCCCAGGCCCGCCAAACAACAATAGACAACTGCAACAAAAAAACAGCCAGGTGTTGTGGCGGGTGCCTGTAGTCCCAGCTACTTGGGAGGCTGAAGCAAGAGAATCGCTTAAGCCCAAGAGTTGGAGGTTGCTGTGAGCCGTGTGACGCCACGGCGCTCTACCCAGGGCAACATAGTGAGACTCTGTCTCAAAAAAAAGGAAAGAAAAGAAAAAGAAATAGTGTAGAGAGACCCTGCCCAACCCCTCCCTCTAGCTGATGGCACTATCCCCCCCAGCAGGACCCTGCCATTGGGTCGACCAAGAGGCAGAACTACCTGGGCACCGTGAGGCTCCCCCCAGCCCCAGAGCGTGCCCGGGAAGTGTGATGCCACTGTCTCCCGCCTTCTGGTTGGCATCCCCCTATAAGTAACGTGCTGTTTTCCCCTGGCTGCTTTCATGTTTGTGTATGTGGCGTAGTTTTTAGAAGTTTAATTTTGATGTGTCTTGATGTGGGTTTCTTTGCATTTTTCCTACTTAGCGTCTGCTCAGCTTCTTAACTCTGTGGATTTGTGCTTTTGGCCAAATATTTCAAAAGCTTTCAGGCACCATTTCTCTGAACACTCCTGGACCCACTTTCTCTGTTCTGTCTGAAATACTGAGGATACAAATGTCATGAGGGACGATCTGTTCCTGTGTGCTGAACTCTGAGGCCTAGCCACATGTACCTGTCTGCCTTCTCTCTGCTGCTCCTGTTGGCTCAATTCTACGGCTCCGTCCTCTCCATTCCACTGTTAAGCACATCAAGTGAAGTTTTGTTTCTGTTATTGTATTTTTTAGCTCTGTAATTTTCAGGATCAGGCCTGGGGAGTTATCCCCCTCAAGGGGCCACCCGGCCTCACACAGGGTGGGGATTCTCAGGCTGTGAGGAAGAGTAGACTGCAAGCCCCTGTTGTTTGTGGGGCTCCCATTTAGTTCTCCATGGGTGACCTCCCTGCTATGTTGGGAGCTGGGAAACGCAGCACCAGGACCATCTCTTCTGTCACCATCTCCAGGCCCTGAGTGGTTCACCTTCCTCTTCCCACCTGCTGGTGTTCTTGGTGCCTCCAGTGCTGTTCCAAATTCATGTCGGTGTTAGAGGTGACAAGTGGGAGAGTCTAGGCTACACAGCCTTGTCCAGGCTGGAAGGTGGCTGCCCACACTTTGATCTGTGCACATGGGCAGAGGAGTCTCTGATTGTGGACATGGGGGACAAGGGCTGGGGGCCAAGGGCCAAGGCACAGTTTACAGCCTCTGGGCTGGGCCGTGGCTCTGTCAGCACACAGCCAGGGTCCCTGCACACATCAGGAGCTGCTGCACAACTGGCTTTCATGTCTTTGCCGTATGTCACTCGGGGTACAGAGAGACCCATGGCCAGGCACTTGCTCACACTGCAGCAGAAGCGGCCTCACTTTGTGCCAGCAGTTCCTGAACCCAAACCCTGCTGGCTGGGCACCACCTCTCCTGTGGCCCTGGCCCATGGTCCTCTCTGAAGGTCTGTGGCTCCTGTTCCTATGACGCCCCCAGTGTGGCTGTGTAGTGGACACCAGAGCATGGTGGTGCTTGGGGTCCTTTCTGAAGGGTCCCCTGGAGGAACCACTTGGTTAGCCATGTCTTGGAGATGCTGATGGGGGCCAAGGGTGGTACTGGGGGTATAAACTGGCTCGGGCTGAGGGAGTCCAACATGAAAATGTGCCCACTCCTGGGCTCACCATCCTTCAGGCCTCATGCTAAGTGGGCCTATGGCACCCTCAGCTCTAGCCTCCTCTTGGAGACCAGTCACTAACTTCTGACCTACAGAGGCTAGGTGGGACCATGTCAGGGCCAAGTCCACAGTGGGACCTGGAAGGCTGTTTTGCTCCACATTTCCGGGGATCAGCCACAGGTGAGGATAAGACCTGTGTGTTTTGTTGGTTCTCTGATTCCTTACTAACCCTGGAAAAGGGCTTGGACATCAGGAGCAGCAGAGACAATGCAGGGAGTAGTCCACAGTCCTGAATCAGAGGGACCCGGGCTCCTCGTGGAGCTGCAGACATAGGTGAGCTGCACAGATGCAAGAGCCTGGACTTCCCATGTCAGCGACTTGGTCTTTGGATGCCAATGCTGACCACGGATCTCACTGTGGGGGGCTGTGGAGCTGTTTGCAAGGGCACAACGGGGAGAGATTGAGAGAGAAACCAAGAGGAATACCTGCCTTCCAGCTGGCAATTAATTCAGGCTAAATTAAACAGGGACCAGAGTTCCTAGGGACACAGCAGCAGTAGGGAAAGGAAATTGGTTTTCTCAGGCCTAGCAAGACTGATGTGAGATGTCCCTCCTTCTGGCCCTCCCCAGGAGCTCGGGTGGGAACTTCTCAGGTTTTGGGTGCCAACTCCCACCCCGATGGGGCTGGCTCAGGCCTGGACAGAGCCGGGGCCCAGGGCCACTCTATCCACCATGGGGCCGGGGGAAGTTCTGGCTGCATAGTGTGGACCATGAGTTGGGTTGAGAGTGCCCCTTGAGTGCCATCCTACAGCGTGAGGACCCCACAGGTGCAGTTTCCAGGCACACAGAATATTCTGGGAGGGTAGGGCTGGTGCTTTTGCTATGCACATTCACCCTGGTGAGCCCAAGCACACGGTGGCCAAGGTGAAAGGTTCAGTCTGACTTTGTCCCCTTCCTTGAATTGTCACGCACATCCTTGAGCTGGGGGCTGATAGTCATGGCCTACTCAGGGCCTGCTGCTGACCTCCCACAGGGTGAGACCCAACAACAGAAAATAACACCCCAAGTGCAAGAAGGGCTCCTGGGGCAGGATGGGGCTGGTCTGTTTCCAGAGTCAGTGTCTCCTCTGGAACAAAGTGAGTACCTAGACAGCTCTGAGGGGATCTAGCTTCACTGGGATGCAGCTTCTCACCCTACTTTAGGAGGCTCAGTCTGCCCTTGTTTCCAAAACAGAGGGGTCAGTGGCTGAGTTCACCATCTGGCCATTGTCCTCTGCACCATCCTGCTATGCTCCAGACCCTGGGAAAGCATCTCATGGGGGTCGTGAGTCCTAAAGTGCCTCCACCCCAGCACCCCGGATCCCAGAGTCACCCCAGACAGCAGTTGGGGGTGTAGACTTCAGCTTTACACATTGAAGGCATTCAACTTTGAGGCTGGGGACTGAGGGCTATGCTCCATGGAGTATGTCAGCCAGGGCTCTCCAGAGAAGCAGAGCCAACAGGATACACACATGTGTGGATAAGACGAGGAACCGACTCTGTGCTTATGGGGCAGAGAAGTCCCCCCATCTGCCATCTGCACGCTGGTGGCATGAGCCCTAGGGCAGGACAAGAGGTGAGACGCCCCAGCTCAGGCAGCAAGGCCGAGAGCGAGACCCCCTGCCACCCATGTGTGCATCAGGGCCTCCAGAATCGGGTGACACTATCCACGCGGGGGCGGCTGCTGGGCTGAGCCTGACGATTCCAACTGTGACCTCTCCTGCAGACAGCCTCTTAGATACCTGGAAGTGATGTTTACGCACCTGTGATCCACCCATGGTGGCCCACAGGACTGAAAGCCTCTGGCCATGTCGGCCCCTCCAACTCTGCCTTTCTCCTTTCTCAGTCACATAAAATAGCTCATGATTTTCTACAGTATTAGTTGGGGGGGGGAAACCAAACAAGACAACTGACAAGGAAAAAACCCCAGAAAATATCAGTCTTTCATAAAATTCTTTAAAAAGTAAGAGGGGTAGAAATCGTTTACACAAAATAAAATTGTCAACCACTAACATATCCTCTGGACTATAAGCTAAAAGAGAATTTAGCAAAAGTTGATCCAGAAAAAAAGTGGATGTTGGTGTCCACAGAGATGAGGACGCGGACTGGTGAGAGGGAAATAGAAGCGATTTGTCCCCACCACAGTGGTTTCTTCCCAAGTGTCTGTCTCTCGCCTCTCTGTCCCCAAAAGGTCCCAGTGTGAGAAGAAATAATCGTGAAAACTGACACACACAAAAACACAGGGTAACTGTAATTTTGTTGTAAAATGGAAATGGAAGAGAACTGATCTCTGTGAACATAATTTCAGTTGAATGGAAAATTCATTGGACACTTTAATTTCAAGACTAAAGAATTGATCCAGGATTATTTATACAGGATTAGCAGAGTTTACTTTAGAAAACACATTTTTGTTGAACGTTAATCAACAAAGAAAAGATAGTAGTAGAGTTTTTTATATTCAGTCGTCACTGGGGCCAGCATGTCCTCACTCTGCACATGCACACACATATGCACACTGACATGTGTGTGCAAAGGAGAACACACATGTGTATGCGTGCATCGCCTGTCTGGAAGCCAGCTCAGCTCTGGTCCTCTGATTGGAAGGTGTCCCTCCTTGGCGAACAAATGAGGGCTTGAGGTCAGACTGGGCTGAGTCTGGGCTCTGGCTATCACTACTCTGCGATCACTATCCTTGTTTGGGCTTAGTGGGATTTGCAAGCCTTGTGAGTGATTGTCTGTCTAAAATCACAATTGCATTGGCACGAAGCCACCCATAGTATGTGTGAGGTGCTTGGTACCTGGTCCCAGGCCCAGGACCTGCTCAGCAAAGGTGACTGCTGATGTCCTGGCCCCTGCCACTGGAACCAGCCAGCCCCACTCTGGCCACCTGGCTTCGCCAGCCTAGATGGGCTCCTTTTGGTCCTAACCCCATTGTGTGGCTTGGGCACAGCCACTCCCCTCTGCCCATGGTGGGAGTGTCTGGGATCCCTCTGAGCATGGATGCCCTGGAGTCCTGAGAGGCCCCTCCCAGCTGACACCCGCTTCTTTCAGCAGAGGTGGGGGATACTTCAACCAGGGGAAGCTTCTCCGTTGACCCCCATACCCCCACAAATAGTTTCAAGCCCTCAACTGGGGCAGGGGCTAGGGTGGTTGGGCCCCTCCAGAACTGCATCAGAGTGTAATGAGGTTAGGCTGTTTCCACTCCTCTCTCACCTGTCAGAGACCCTGAGATACTAGCATGGGGCTCAAAGGATGCCCCCTTTGTCCATAGTTAGTGGGTTCTCTGAATAGCCTGTGTCTCATGCTAGCCCTGAGCATCTGCAGGGCAGGGACAAGGGTCTGTGCGGTTCATTGTTGGGTCCCCTAGTGCCAGGTCAGAGAATCGAGGGACCCAGTGAAACCCTGTGGTCTGGCCTGTGGGTGGTGCCTCCTGGTTGCCTACAAACAGGGCTGGCCTCCCCACCCAGAGCTGAGGAGTAATGATTAACGTGGGCTGGCCCTGATCCCTTTGTTCCTCCTGGGTTGGGACTGGGGGTGCAGGTGGCTGGGGGCACAGCCAGCTGCGAATGCTTATCTTATCTCTCCTAGGGCTCTCTCCGGTTTCAGCCTTCTATTTGTTCTGACATTAGGTGGGGTTTATCTCCTCTCCTGGCAAGTCCACACAACCCCAGACTACTGGGGGAAGTTTCTCTGGGTGCTAGGGCCCCTGGGGTGGTGAGAGGGATGCAGCCCATTGAGTCCCAGCTCTGGAGGCCTGAGAGACAGCACAGCCCAAGAGTGCTGAGGTTGTTTTCTTCTTGCTTGCTTTTCATGGGTGCAGGAAAGGCTCCCTTAGTTGGAAAGTGGTAGAGCTTGGATGGTCAGGTTGGGATGTGGCCATGGGCTAGGCCCAATTTAACATCTGTACTTGCTACTTGGGCTTCTGACTGAAAATTTGCTGTTTTTCCAAAAGTAAGTTTCTAGAAAGAGCTTCCCTACCCCTTCCTTTTTTGGATGAACCTCTGGCCAGGAGCTGAAACTCATGCTGAGCCTGAGGCCTGTTTGCTAGACATGTGCAGAGAGGTTTAGACAGAGCCAAGGGCCTGGCTGAGGAGCTATTCCTACCCAGGTCTGAGGCCAACAGGTGGGACCAGTCTCTGCTGGGGCCCATTCCTGCTCCAAGGCCTCCTCCCTGGGCCCCTCAGCTCTATTCCCCATGTCTGGCTGCCCCAGAGGTGGGTAAACTCCAAATCCAGGAGGGCCACTCAACACCCACAGCCAGGAACAAGAGTGGGCCAGAGACATGGCAGGTATCGCTGGAGTCTGATTAGATTTTCCTGGAGCTGGAAACATAAACACTGATAGAAGTTGGAAGACGTGGTGCTCTCTGTTCAGATATGATGTCACCCTCAGCACCTGTTTCTGGATAGAGCTTAGGGAACATGTGACCCGTTGTCCGCAGAGCACTGCCAAGAAGGGCTGGTGGGTGCGATGGCTGCAGGGGTTGGGGGGGTGGTGGGGGTGCTGGGCAGGGTACTTGTTGAAAGGCAGCACTGAGCACTGGGTCCTGGCCTGCAGGACTCTCCAAAACCAGCTGTCCTGGTCTGGCCTGGCCTGGCCAGCAGACATGGGCCAAGCAGTGAGCTGTTCTCTGGCCCCCCGGAACTTATCTTGAGTCAATAGAAGCACTGGGCATTTGTGGAGGCTGTGAACAAGGGCCAGCACACAAGGGCTGCATTCAGGCCACAGCCTGCTTTCCTATGAGCTCAGCTGCTCCACAGCTGGGGCCAGGGACAGACTCGTACCCCTCCTGCCAGGCCTGTTTTCCCCACTGGTAAACAAGGAGGCAGGGGACGGGGACAAGGGCAGGATGCTGGGTGGGGGGGAACCAGACATGCAGCTACGTGGAGCTCCTGAGAAAGTGCTCAGGCCTGAACAGCGGGGCACAGATTCTTGGGAGAGGTGCCAGTCAGGGACCTTCCCCAGGACTGACTAGGACCTGCTTGATAACACCTGCCAAGGGGTTGATATCAGGACAGGGTATCTGGAAAAACATGTCTGATGATCAGTAAAGTTGGAGTAAACAAGAGCAGTGAGGAACCCAAATGTTGGAGCCCAGTCTTTCTGGAATACTGAGGCCACAGGAGGGCCCTATACGATCTGAAACATCTGGGGTGGACTGGTGGGTCCATACAGCTGACACTACTGGGTCCTGTCCTGTCTCCTCAGGCACCTCTGAGACAGATGAAGACAACTAAGGACAGACTTTGTAGGTGGGAGGATGACACCATCTGGTCACACAGGCCAGAGCTTCTCAGAAATCGCCTGAGGACCTTGTTAGAATACAGCTTCTGACTCAGGAGGTCTGGGGTGGACCTTCATTTCTCATCACCGGGCTGCTGGTTGGGGACCCTGAGGTGGGTAGCCAGGCTGAAAAAGACCAGGGAGGGCAAACAGCTCTGCAGAAACAGTGTTTCCCTGAGGACTCCCGGGTGGTGGTAGATGAGACATTGAGGGGTTATCCCTCTGGAAAGCGAGGTATGCCTGGAAGGCAGGGTGGGGTGCCCCTCAGGCTGGAAATTGTTGTAACTTGCAGGTCAGATAGTTAATCAAGCTGAGGATGCCTCCTCGGAGCAGTAAGTCCCACTCTGCCTTGGGAGGCTGCAATGTGTTTTAGCATATGAGTACAGAGCCTTCTCCAAACACTTTACCTGGAAAACTCCCATACTGGATTGGGTAGTAATCCCCCAAAATTCATGTCCACCCAAAACCTTGGAATGTGATCTTAGGAGGAAATAGGGTCATCACAGCAGCAATCATTTAAGGACCTCAAGATGAGCTCGTCCTGGATTCTGAGTGGGCCCTAAATCAAACGGCCAGTGTCCCTATCAGAAGAGGGGACACACAGCAAAGACGGAGACAGGAGGGCTAATGCACCAAGGCGTTTGGCCACCACCAGAAGAGGCCTCACGGCCCTCAGGGGGAGCCAGCCCTGCCGACACCTTCCTCTGGGACCTCCAGCCCCCAGAACTGTAAGACGATACATTCCTGCTGCTCAGGCCCCGTTTATGGTTATTTAGCCTAGGAATCTCATACAACTCCTCCCAGAGCATGTCAGGGAATGTTGCTGCGATGTTTTCACACATCACATACTCACAGAGCCCCTTCTGCGTGCCCGGTACAGGGGGTAAAAAGCAGACAGTGCCACTTCTCCACGATGGGACTCCTGATCCACAGCCCCTCACTCACCTCTTGTGCACCCCGCCTGCTGCCCCTCTCAAGTACCTGCCTCTCCCATACATGTCTCAATACAGTCACCCCCACATGTACCTTAGAGTGGCAGGGGGAGGGACCATGTTTGGGGAGCTGGGGCTATGTGCAGGCAACAGCCTTTGGTCACCAAAGCCCCCCAGAAGTGCTTTCTGGGCACCTACTGTGCACTGGGACCTGCCAGCAAACCAGTCAGAGAGAAACCTTTGCCCTCATGGCACAAAGTGTAAAGGGAAGAGGGTATAAGGCTTTAGTTTGGGAACTTTTTTATTTTTTATTTTTTTTGCAGCTTTTGGCCGGGGCTGGGTTTGAACCCGCCACCTCTGGCATATGGGGCCAGTGCCCTACTCCTTTGAGCCACAGGCGCCGCCCCTAGTTTGGGAAATTCTTAAGAAAGGGATTCTGCTGGAAGCTCAGTTTCTCTGGAAAATGTACTGAATTAGTGAGGACTCAAATCTTAGGGTTTGGGGGATTCTCAGAGATAACAGGATCAGAGCCTGGAATGTGCCCAGGGGTTTATGATAGTGGCAGTGAGAATGGCCATACTGATGGGATGCTTTCCCAATGACCTCACCATCCTCGTTTGCAGAGGAGGAAACTGAGGCTGGGGAGGGGAAACAGACTTACACGGGGCCACACATAGGTGAGCATGCAGCGTTAGGGCTCCACTGTGCCCAATTCCCAGCCAGCAGTGCCCAGAGGACTCTCGTGGGGCTGACCCTTGAGCCCCACCTGTAGAACATCGAGACCCAGCCTGTGCCCTGACACCACTGCTGTGCCAGCGCTGCCTCCCTCACTGCACGGAGCAGGAACCTTCAAGGGCCCGTGTCAAGTCTTGCCCTCCCTGGGCCTGGGAAGATGTGGGAATGAGACCTTCCTTCCACAGGTTCTGCAGCCCTGAGAAGTCAGTTAACCTGTGTTTCCTCATTCATGAAAAGGGCTAGAAGTTCTCTTATAGCAGGACCCCTGCCCAGTCAGGCCCCTTTGGAAGGCTTGTACAGACATCCCTGCAGAAGGGGACGCTGAGTAGAAGTGTGTACCTCACGGGCTCTCCTGGCTCTGCAGCTTTCTCCAGAGGGGAGGGTGCTGCCCAGACAGTCCGGAGAAGAGCTTTGGCCTAGATCAACATCTGAAGAGCACTGTGGGCCCATGGTGGTCTCATCCATAAATCCTCATGAATTTGGGGGGATATACCAATCTAATCTAGCCTTGATCTGGAGCCTGGTTGTATTGTCCAAATTGGCTGCTGTGTCTCCAAGACCCAGAAGCACACTGAGGGGACATGGGTCTCCCAAGAACATCCAGCAGCTGAGCCTTCCCCTCACCCCCAGGCGTCCTCTGAGGAGTAGCGACTTCCTGTTGGACACAGAGGGTCAGGATGCGCAGGCACTGTCAGGCTCCGTGTCTATTAGCACCTGCCAGTTCTAGCTGCCAGCCTTGCCTAATTACTTAATTTGCACTAATTCTCATGCCATTTATACACACTGCCTAAAATAACATTGCCTAGAAAACGAACTTGTCTATGACACTATTTTTATCATTTTTGAGAGAAAAAGAGCATCACATTGTCAGCATTTCCAGATGTTTTCCATTTCTTCTCTTTTATTTGCTGTGTTGGTGCTAAACTTAGAGACAGGAGTTCTGGAAGAACTTTAAAGGGGTATCAGTCTCTTCATGTGTTAGATTCAAACACATCTCTCTTCTGGCAAGGTTTCTTGGGGTTAACAAGCGTCTGTCCCCACAAGGGACAGGATGAGAGTTTCCTCTCAGGCCAGGGATGTCCTGAGGATGACACACAGGCTGTAAAAACACTCCTGGCTACGTGGCCTCATGGCGCCTATGCAGCCACGCACCTGTGAAGGGCCAAAGCCGTGGTCTGCTTGTGAACTCCCCCTCTGGTGCCTCCGCTCCCTGCCTCACCTCCCTCCTCTCTGCCTCCTAAGCTCTCCTCCCAAACAAACCACTTGTACTCAAATTCTTATCTTAGGCTCTGCTTTTTGGGGAACATAGACTAAGTTAACCTGTTTGTGTGTACACTCAGGTGAAGCCCGGGCAGGTGCACACCATGCATCTGAGTGTATAAGATTTACATACACAAGTCGTAGGTGGAACAACTCCCCACCCCAAAGGGAAAAGGCATCCCCGCTGGAACCTGGAATGTGACCCTAAACAGCCCCAGAAGACTTTGCAGATGGGATTAAGGGTCTTGAGGCAGGGAGATGATTCTGGAGCATCTGGAAAAGCCCTAAATGCTGTCACCTGGCCCTGTCTGTTTGTGAGCCTAGGAAGATTGAGGCCTACTTCACTTTAGATAAGGAACATTAATGGACCCAGCTTCATATCTGGGCATTCAGAGAACATGCAACTCAAACTGCCTCAAGTACTGAAGGGGTTATGGCCTCTGAGACTGTTAGGTGGGGCTAGGGTGGGCTTCAGGGTGGTCTGTATTTAGCCCTCAGCATTGTCATGGAAGATCTGTGGCCCTGGGGGTTCTGGCCCTGCCTTGGGCCAGTTTCCCTGTCATGGTTGGGGGGGCCTGGAAGTCTGACCCGGGTGTGTTGTCCAAGACCATAAGCCTGAGGTTAGAAGAAACACAAATGCCTTCCCATCTCATAGGCTGAGTCTGGGTCACGTGCTTATTATAGATGAGCCTGCATACCTACTGTGCCCACTTATAGGATGCTCACCTGGGCAGCACTCAGGGGCATCAGGAAAGGGGCAGGGAAGTGACCTGACTTCCCTATTGCTCTCCAAACAGGCAATGCTATCCCTTTTCTTAGAGATTCTTGTCCTGCAGACACCTGTACCCAGAATTGCAGTACAGCCTTAGTTGGAGGGGACGGCCCTAGTGGCCACAGTTGACACCATCTACTCTGGGCATGCTGCGGTGCAGTGAGGAACTTTGGGGGCCTCTGGAGGGAGGAATGGGATAGCAAGAAGTGGTGTCGCCCTCAAGTGAGTCTCCACTTGGGAGTGGGCAAGGGTGGGAGGTGATGTGGGCTCCCCATGATTTCTGGAGCAGCTCTGCTGTACCCCCTGGGATGCAGCCACCTTCAGGCCAGCTCAAGCTTTGGTCCTCAGGGTGAGCCGAGAGCCACACTCAGATTCCTCATCCTGCTGGCTGCTATGATCCCGTGTGTGCCCACATGTGTGTAATGTGCATGCATGTGCATCTGTGTGTGAGTGTGCTGTGCATGTGTGTGAATGGGAGTGGGGGGACCGGATGAGGATGTTCTGGAGCCGGTACTTGACATGCTGCCAAGCTGCCTCCATTGTCATGTCAACCAAATATTTTCAGCCTCCACGACCAGAAGCCTCTGAGCTCCCTGCCTCCTTGTGGCTCACAAGCCCCAGGCCAGACTTCCAAACTGCTAGGCAGCTTTTGACTCCCTTTTTTTAGCTGCTGTATGAAAAAAAAAAAAAAAGAAAAAAAAAAAGCAAACACAAATCTGCTGATCCCAGCGTGCCTCCTTTTCTGGAGAATTTAATTTCTGAGCTTTGATCTGATACCAGGACTCAGAGGACTTGTTATTTCTAAATAATGAGCTGAATGTCTGTGCTCCAAGTTTGAACTTTTTTGGTTTGGGGAAAAATATGACTTTCCACAGACATTCTTTGATGCGGCTGGGGGCATTGTGGACACTGAGATGAAGGCCTTTCAGAGGGCAGGCAGTGGTGGGGCAGCCAGGGCTGTGGTGCCCGCAGGACAATGTTTGCAGCAGGCCCACCTGCCAACCCCTCCCTGGAGAGGAGGCAGGGCTCACTTGCCAGGTGCCCTAGCACTAAGCCTGAGCCCAGCTCCACTTGCAACCTGGTCTGACCAACCTGGGGCCTCCTTCTCAGTGCCTGTGGGTCAGATGTCACCCGAGGCAATATGGGACAGGTGTGGGGACAAACCTTGGAGCCCACTGCTGCCAAGGTGGGGATCCTCCTATCAACTTTATGCCTCAGGCTAAGGTTGGGGTGGGGCCCTGCTCCAAAGATGGGGGACATCTGAGCCTCAGACACATGGGGCAGGTACCCAGGGGCTCTGCTCCAAAGATGGGGGCGCTCAAACCAAAGACGTGTAGGGGGCGGGGAAGGAGGGTAGGTGCCCAGACGCCGTCCTAGGCTTCGCTGCGGCTCCTGCAGGAGTGTTAGGGAACGGCGCCCCCTGCTGACAAGATTGGACTACAGGCGGAGCCCAGGGTTTGCAAGTGGCGAGACCCACGTGGGCTGGTCGGGTGAGTGGGCAGGCTGGTACAGCGCCCTGAGTCTCTAGCCGCGCCCTTCGGCTGGGTGCTTGCGGGGGTCCAGAGCCTGCACGGTGGAACAGGGAGACCCCAGAATCCCCCTGCAGAACCGGGCCTGCATGGTCCTGCCCTGAGCGGTCTGCATCCCCAAGATCATTCCAGGTCGTAGCTGGCGGGAATCCGGTGCCGCCCACTACGCCCCACCGCGGAGGTGGGTGACCTTGCGTCCTGGGGTAGCTGATTCCGGTACTCTTTTCCCCGGGAAATGTCCGTGCTCACTGCAGCAGGCGTGGTCACTGAAGGACAAGCCGCAAATATGCTCAGCTATCTGCTGGGATAATTAGCTGTTCAGGTAGCCCGGAAAGAAGAATCATGGGGCTGTTTCTTCAGCTTCTGTCCTGGACCCCACCATCATCCCCACCTAGACTGGCAGAATTTTGGCCCGACCAATGTGGCTTCTCCTGCGCTGGGGTGGGGATAAGCTCCGGAGCACTGCCATCCCACCGCCAGTGTCCACTCGGGAGCAGGTGCAGCTGCCCAGGTCAGCCCAAGACCCTGGAACACACACCTGCAGCGGCCTGACCTGGCTTTGGCATTCTCTGTAAAGTGTAGCATCAGTGATCCTCTGATCCTGGAGCCTGAGCTAGTGTGGGGCTGGAGTATGCGTTAAAAAATAAATAATTTAATTAACAGGTAATTCAGTCACATGGTTCAAAATTCCAGAGAGGTTTGGAAATAGCAAGGAGCCCACGGGGAAGAAACTAATGAAATCCAAATAAAGCATGGGCTTCAGTTAATGTAGTATATCAATATTCATTCATTCGTTGTGACAAATAACACACACTCGTGTAAGATATTAAGAGGGGAAACCAGGTGCAGGGATTACTAGGACACTGCTATTCTCACACATTTTCTATAAATCTAAAAATATTCTAAAATAAAAGTTTTACATAAAAATTAGTTGGGAGAGGAAATCATATAGGATCTTGTAGGCCATTCTAAGGTTAGTTAGGATGCTATATACCCTGTTTCCCCGAAAATAAGACAGTGTCTTATTTTAAGGTGTGCTCCCAAAGATGCGCTAGGTCTTATTTTCAGGGGACGTCTTATCTTTCCTGTAAATAGGTCTTATTTTCGGTGGGTGTCTTATTTTCGGGGAAACAGGGTACTACCCTACGGTTGAGATGCTGGAGGACATGCTAAGGTTGAGATGTTGCAAGACATGCTAAGGTTTTGAGCTTTGCTCTTGGTGTTGACATGATATGACTTTTGCTTTTGCAAGTGTTGTGTTTCTAGGGAAAATGTGGATGCCAAGAGGTAAGCTGCACAGGTGTACTATGATAATCCAGAAGGGAAGAGATGGTGGCTTGGGCCAAGGAGTGATGCTAAAGCTGTGAAGAGTGGACAAATTCTGGGTGTTTTGAGGGTTTGGTCAACAGGAGTTGCTGACAGATTGGATGTGGGGGTGAGAGGAAGGGCAGTCTATGCTGAGCCAGGTTCTAGTTGGAAGAATGAGGCTGTGTTGGAATTGGGGAGTGGGGAAGACCCTGGGGAGTCAGTTTTGAATAAGTCCTGGCTGAAATGCCTGCTCATCTTCGGGGTGAAAGTATCAAGTCTTAGATTTCAACCTAGAATTGAGGGGAGAGGTTATCTTTCAGAGGTCTCCATTAAAGCTTTGGGTGTTTGCCAGAGACCTCTAGTGTGACAGGCCTGAGCTTGGAGGGCTCCAATTGTTCTCCTTGGATTTTTAGCAGCCTCTGCTCACCCTCACTGGCTCACTTGGTCCTGCTTAGGCCCTGAGACTGCTGGGATCCTTTCTTCTCCCTGAGATCTTCCCAAGTCCTGGCTGTGTGAATGGTCCTGAACTCTGATGTTTGTCTTCATACTCCTATGACAGTGTTGAAATTTCTTCTAAGCTTCTCCGATTCTTAGTGTCTCTCTCTGCTCAGTTTCTTAGCATCTCTGCTCACACCAGTTATGAATTTACAGCTGCTTCAAAGGTTGAGAAAGTTTATGCATCTCAATGCATTTCCCCTGTCTGCAACATCTCGGACCTTCACGTCCTAGCTGTCTTGGTAGTTCGCTAATACATTTGAATAGATATTTTCATTTGTTTTCTCCAACTTTGGAGAAAACTTTGACTTTGATCAAAGTCAGAATGCAGGTTTTTCTTTTTAAAAGTCGTGTTTCATTTTATAAAGATCTATTCTGAGTAACAATCTCTTAACAGTGGGCTTTTAGTTCTTTATAAACAATGCTGCAGGGAATAACTTCATACACAGACCATTTCACCTGCGTGTAATGGGTAATGTCATCTATTGGACGAATAAAATTGCTGGGCCAAAGGGCATGTGTATTTACATTTTTTATTGCTAATTTACTGTTCATAAAAGTTGCACTAACTTGTACTTTTATCAGCTGTGTGTGAGAATGCCTATTTTCCCATTAGTTTGCCAGTATAGAATGTTATCCAGCATTTTGCTCTTTGCCAATCTGATTGGTCATAAAATGGAATCTCTATTTAGTTCAAATTTGCATTTCCCTTATTACGAGTATGACTGGGCATCTTGCTATGTGTTACAATGCCAGTGTTTGTTTACATTCTTTTCCCATGTTTTAGTTAGTTTGCTGGTCTTTATCTTATTGTTTTGTAGTTCTTCACACATTTGGAAAATTTAGCTCAGTGTCTTCTACAAGAGTTGTTAATATCTTTTTCTCAGTAGATTGGCTATCTTTCAACTTTGGCCTTTGTAATAATATACATAAAGAGGATATTAAGATACTATGTATATAAAGTTTATGTATATAAAGAAGATATTAAGATATTATGCACATTTCTTGTTATCTGTCTATAAATTTCTTGTTTTCAGTGCTATTGAAATACATTGTTTAATCTCCCTAAGTTTGGTAACTCAGGTCAGGACTACTGGAAATTCTAAGTAAAGTTGACCCCACCAGCTGAGCAAATAGCAAACACTTGTTGAGCACCTATGTAGTCTTCACAGTATCTTTGAGTGAAGGTGCCTCATTACAGGAATAGGGCCTGGTATGGAGTGCGCCGCTTTGGCTTCATCTCCTAGTCTGCCTTCCCTGGACAGTTACTCCTCCAGGGATGTCCCTGAACTTCCCTCCCACTCCACACCTGGACATCCCTTGGATGGGTATGTTCTTCTTTCCTTGGCTCTGGGAGCAGAGGTCTCTCCAGCCAGCCGAGTCCCCCAGGATCTTGTAGTCTGTCAGTCCATCATCCCCACATGCACTGGGTGCACGACCACTGTTGAACCTGCTCCCTGTTTTCAAGGGAGGAAGAGGAAAGGGCCACCATCCATGTATTCACCACATAGGCAGTGAACCCATGGGCCATAATCCTTAAGCAAGTTCCTGGTGTTAGGAGTTGTATCAAGCCTGGGCATTTAATGGACCAAGCAAGCATGGGAACCATGCAGAATGCAGGTTCTGGTGGAGAAGCAGACAATATCCAAGTAAGCAAGTTAACACAGAAGTGTGAATTATGACCAATGCATGGGTAGTGGGGTTTGGGCAGGTATTTCCTTCAGAAAGGGCGGTCTAGAGGGAGGTGGCATCTGGCCCCAGGAGTGAAGAATACAAAGGAGGTGGCTGTGGGGGGGAGCAAGAGAATAGAAGGAATGGAGGCTCCATGCAGGAAGAACTCAGGCTCTCCAGGGACGACCAAGGACTGCTATTCCCATGGCCTAGGGCTGTGCGACAAAGCCCTCAACAACTTCATGGCTGAAAACAGTAATAAGCACTTGTCATCCCTTGCACTGCTGTAACTTAGGAAGGGCTCTGCTGGGTGGTCTGGCTCAGGCACTCCCACATGGTTGGGTTGCAGGTTGCAGTTAGATCCACCCTTACCGGGAAGCTGCCGTGGCTGAGGCGGGGTAGGCATTTCTCTCTCCCTGTGGTCTCAGAGCTTCTCCATGTGGCCTCTCTGTGTGGTACAGTTTGGGCTTCCTCACAGCATGGCAGCCTCAGGGCATTCAGGCAGCTATTGGGGCAGCTTGGGCTGCAAATGCCTGTCCCCAGAGACCAGGTGGACACAGACACCTCCCAAAACTTTGAGTATCCCCCCTCGTGGTGGTCTTGGCAGGCAGGCCAATCCAGGTGGATTGAGGCCCTGTAAGTAAATGTCAGTGGATGTTGAGATTCAAACAGCCTGAAAAGACTCTTACCAGCTGCCCATGGAGTATAGCATGCTAAGGGGAAGGTGGATACAAGGAAGGCCAGGCAAGTTGGAGGGGTAGGGTCTTCCTGCAGGTCCTGGTGAAGAAAGAGGGGTAGGGTCCTCCTGTAGGTCCTGTTCAGCTTCCCTGACACACCTGGGGCCTCCCCCCATGGAAACCACAAGTTTCCTCACACTCTTGGCCAGAACGAGATGACCATCTCTGTGGTATAGGCATTGTAAGATCTGCTTGCCAGGCCAACCAAAATATATTCTGCAGAACAATACCCAAATGTAATTCAAGCAAAGACAAACATCTCGTGCAAAGCTCAGACAAATGCAGGAGAATTCCTGAGGGCTTGCCTCAGCCAATCAGATAGGGCTGCCCTGAGTTACTGTGTGTTGGGAAATGACCTAATAGCATTATGGCTTGTTACTGATTAATTCTGTTTGATGTGGGAGGCCACAGGGATTTTTAATAAGGGCTACTTGTAATTGCAGACTGACTGAAGCTCCCAGAATCATCAAGCACATTTCAGGGTGTTTTAAAAAATGCAGAATGTGAGGCCTGTATGCTCAGCACTCTGGTGGTAATTGGACTTGAGCTGCCATGCAGGGAAGATTGAAGGGCTCTTCTTAACTAACTACAGGAATTAGGGAGCATTAAGGCCAGCCAGTGGGGCCTGACTGCTCCCCCAAGTCTCTAGCCTGTTGATCTGTTCGTCTCCCATGAAGAGGTGGAGGCTTTAGCCTGTATATTTGAAAGGGCTAGAGAGGGGGAAATGAATGCTGAGAAAACTACAAAGTCTCCAGAGCCAGGGAGGCCCTAGGCCCCTGGCATTTGTGCCAATCTACTCTGCCCTGTAAAAACAGCCAGGGCATCTACACAGGTGTTGGGTGGGGTCTGCAGTTAGCAATTATTAACTGGTGGGTCTACAGTGTCATGTGGGGACGAATGCAGCTCTTTGTCTCAACTGGCCCTGGAGCAAGCCTTGTTTCTGGGCAGTGGCTACCACTGTGGGGCTCTGGGACTTGTTGGCCATAAGTGCCAGTTAGCCGGTAAGCAGGCCAGACAGATGGGCGCACAGAGCCTGCCCCCCCCAGGGAAATGGGTACACAGAGCTGGGGTAAGGTGAAATACATGAGTTAGGAAGCCACATGTAACAGAAAAGCCAAATCAAACTGTCTTAACCAAGAGAATCCACTGACTTGGGAGACTAGAAGTTCTTGGGGGCAGGGTGGACTTCCAGGTTGGGTTGACCCAGTGGCTCAACAATGCTGTCAAGGCCTCCATTTCTTTCCATCTTCATCCTCTGCGTAGTTGACCTTACTCCAAAGCTACCTCTCCTTCATGGGCACAAAGTTCCTACTGCAATCCCAGGCTTCACAGCCAAATCCCATCCTGGAAAGAGTATCTGTCCCTGTCCACAGAGGGATCGCCCCAACTGCCCCCCTGGGGTTACATGTGCACGTGGCCAAGGGAGAAGACCATGTTATGGATATGACTGAAGAGGGTGTGTGGGCAGCTGGCCCAGAACATGGGCTGTGGGAACGGATGTTGAGATACAGAGCTAGATTGACGGGAGCTTGCATGCTTCAGAAAGGTGTTTGGGTTTTATTGGGCAGGAGAGGGGGAGGTCTGTGCAGGCCAGTGTCCGAGCTCAGTTAAAGAGGAGGAGTGTGGCATGAGGTGCCAGAGGCCAGTGGGGATGGAGGAGTGCAGGAAGAGGGCTGAGTGGAGTCACGGCCCTGGCATCCCTACGGCCACCAGATACCCAGCCAGCTCTGTCCATCCTATGGCCATTTGATATACTGGGTGCCTTTACCATCCCCGGTTTTAAAAGTGGAGACAGATGCAGAAGGGCTGGGTTTCAAATTTACATGGTTAGTAAAAGACAGTCAAGACTTAAGCTCAGGCCTGTGAGGCTCTTTGCCATGTGACACACTTAAGGTAGACAAGACATTCAGAGAGGAGATGGTTGAAGACCCAGAGGGCGACTCACTGTCAGAGGGAGGTATGGAGCAAACCTGGCCCAGGCGAGTGGACCTATCTGTGAGTCTGAGACAGAGTTGGAGCCAACAGGTGGCTTTGCTATGGGAGGAAATTTGGAAAGACTTTGAAGTGGGTACAACAATCATATGCCCATCTTGCACACCTTTCTGGGTTGCTGCTGTTCATGTGGGCGATTTTCCAGAAAATGAACAATAATGTAAATGGTGCATGTCCATAGAAATGCAGGTTAAATTGGTGGAGTGGGATTGATTATTGCTCTGTGGACAAATGTGTTTTGCATCATTTGTAAATTCACTTCAGCTTTCCTTATTTTCTGTGTAATGTGGCTCCAGTTCTAACATCTTACTGGTTTCCTTGTTAATTAATGAGCTCACTAAAGTTCTTGATACATTTTATATTTCTATGATACTCATAATTTTACCTGTAAAATATGATCCTTTCATACCCTCCTGCTATCAGAGGTGAGGGTGGGGCTCTGGAGAAGGTAGGGCCAGGGGAGCATGGTGGGGCGGGAGAGCCCCTCCTCACAGAGCCCCCTGTGTGAGGCCAGGGTGGTCACAGCTCTGGCTCTTCCTACGGCCAGCAATCCTCTTCCTATGGTGCTAGTTCTACATTGTTAGTGGATGATGGCTTTCTGTGCAGTTTCTTAAACATTTCTGTGGGCATACCTTTAAAATCAGGGGATGCTAAATGCGTGCTCCCCACCACCACCAAGGTCTGAGCACGACCTCAATCTGCTCCACCCAGGTTCAGAATTTCTTCAACATTTTGGCTTTTAAAATAGGATTTCATGGAAACTTTGCATTCTACGCCAAAGGACATCTGTGTTTTAGTACAAACAATGTGTTAAATGGGTTTCCACTGTCAAAGGACAAAATTACAACAAATTTAGTTTAAAGATCTTAATCTGCTCTATTGAGATTCTAGAATTGGGCAACATATCATTCCATATGATAGGGTAAGTGTTCCAATGAGATGACCAGTAGAAGTCGGCTTTATAGACAGGGCTGAAGAAAGCAGAACAGAGAACAAAAGTAGATCTGTCCTTTCAAAGTTACTTTCCTCATAAGGTGGAAACAGGGAGGCAGAACAGTAGGATTAAAATGAGGTCAGATAACAGCTCAGTTTGGATTTGGTGACACATCTTTAGCATGTGTGACTCCATTTTGAGTTTTAGTCTGTCTGTTGGGGCCTAGCACAGGAGCTTCGTCCAGAACAATGGCCTTCCATAATTGTTATTTAACACCACCGAGGGAAGTGGACACTCTAGGGCAGTGGTTCTCAGCCTTCCTAATCCCTCCTAATGCTGCGACCCTTTAGTACAGTTCCTCATGTTGTGGTGACTCCCAACCATAAAATCATTTTCGATGCTACTTCATAACTGTAATTTTGCTACTGTTATGACTCATAATGTAAATATCTGATATGCAGGATGTATTTTCATTGTTATAAAGGGGTCATGTCTAGGCAGACAGGTTAGGACCATCCAATTTCCCAGCTCAGTGGCTCCCTCAAAGGAGGAGTATACCGCCCTTAGTCTGAGAAGCACAGACTTCCCTGGGGCCTCTTGAGGAGGCGGCTGCTCAGTGTCCTGGGCTTCCTCCCTGCTTTGCCCCTCCTGGTCCCAGTGAAGAGCTGGCCTGGGATCTGGGCGAGATCTCTCCTCCGCCTGGGTGGGAGTAAGTCCAGAGACTGCTCAGAGACCTCTTGGTCTTGGGAGTGGGCCTGTGTCCACCTCACTCTGTATCTAAGGCCAGTCTGCTGGGTCCCAGGACAGTATCCTCCGGACCAGAGTGAGGGGAGAGGGAAGTCAGGCAGGAGCTTTCTGGGGCAGACCCTGGGCCTCTGTGTGGGGTGACAGGTAGAGTACCATCAGGGTTTCGCAAGGGGCCAGCCAGCAGACCAGCCCTCCCTTGCCCGGGGTCTCTGTCTGTATGCCTAACTTTCTGCTGGTGTCTGGCGTTTGTCTTGGTTTCAGTCCCTCTCATAGAGGTTGTTGCTGTAATGATTAAATGAGAAAATCAGTGTCAGGTACTTAGAAAAAAGTCAGCCCTGCCAGCCCTACCCTCCCCCTGCTACTCCCAACTCCAGCTCTATCCCCTGCACTGATTTTTTTTTTTTTTTTCCTGAGGACGTGTAGTAGGAGACTCCAAGACCCCAAACCTGCACCCCCACCCCACAGCTGGTAGAGGTCGGGCCTGGCTGTGGGGCAGGGCCTAAGCTATAAAGGACAGGCCCTAAACTGTTGGGGTGGGGCTTGTGCCTCAGGGGCGGGTCCTGAGCGGTAGGGGCAGGGCACGAGGCGGGACCTACGTGGTGGATGGGGCCTTCACGGAGGGCGTGATCTCAGCCATAAGGGCGTGGTCTGATGAGTGGGCGGGGCCCGGACACCACCTAAGGGGAGCCTGGATCCCGCCCTCTGTGCCCGGACTGGCCGCTTCCGGGCCGGGCTCGTCGTTGGCGCTCTGCTGCCACCTGGAGGCGTAGTGCGGCCATGCGCCCCGTCGGCCTCGCCTGTGGAGAGGCAGGTGTGGCACACTCCGGGAAGGAGGCTCCCGAGAGAGCAAGGATCCCTCACTCTCAATGCTCTGGGCGGAGGCTCAGGAGGTGCAGTGGAAAGCGTGGAGGAGGGGGAAGCTGCCCGCCTCGCAAAGTCTGGCCGGCCCTGGGCTCTGCGCCCAGATGGGGGAGGGTCTGTGACAGGCGCTTTACCACCTGTGCTTGGGGACCACGCGCTGCCCCTGGATTGCTAGGAAGGGCTGTGCACCAGCGAGCCCGCCTCTCGTTTTGCAGTTGAGGAAACCGAAGCTCGCCAGGCCGTGGTGGGCTTCCCATGAGCAGTCCTCCCGGGCACCAAGAGGTCGTCTGTGCTCAAAGGTCTGTGCGTGGAGCCTGCACTCTGGCGGAAAAGAGAAAAAACAGGAAACAGGCACTAAAGTATTGTAATGTAGCTAATACTCCTCAACATCATAATGCATATTCCTTCCTACAGTTGAAAACAGCAAGAAGAGAGCTGAAGTTGTCCCATGGGTGTGCTGCTCTAGGCAAGGCAACACCTCCGTGGATGCAGGGCGGTGCCAAGGCCCTGGGGCAGAGAGAAAGGAGAGGGCAACCCCAGGGCCTTGGTTGAGGTAACAGCAGCATTTCATGAAGAAAAGGGATGGCATGATGTGATTTCAGAAGGCCACACTGAGCCAGAGAGATTGGAGTGGGTGGGAGATGGGTGGGCACATACTGTTCCTGCAAGCAATGTGGGTGAGGGGCTCAGGGAACAGGCCTAAGTTCGGCAGAAAGGCTGAAGGGTTTGGTGTGGGGGTGAGATCCAGGGAGGATTAAGACCAGCTGCCAGGTGTCAGACCAGAATCACCCACAGGTGTGACGGGAACGAGGCCAGGTGACATTGTTAAATGGCCCTGTTTTCGAACCTCATGTTACGTTATATGCATTATCTTGTTTATTTAGCACAATAACCCTGGGTGTTTCTTATCTCATTTGATTGGCACAACAACCTTGTGAGTCAGGCATTATTGCCCCTATTTCAGGCATAAGGAAGCTAAGGCTCACGAGGAAAGATGTGTTATCGTTTCCATAGCAGTCAGGGGCTGCACAGGGGCTTAAGGTCAGGTTGTGTGCCTGTGTGTGCAATTTGAAGATGAAGATATAACTCATGTACCATAATATTACTGTTTTAAGGTGTACAGTTCAGCCATTTCTAGTATATTTACAATGTTGCACAACCCTCACCACTGTCTGACTCCAGAACTAAAAAAACCCAGACTTGTCACTCCCCATTCCCCAGCCCCTGACAACCGCTGTTCTGTTTTCTGTCTCCATGGGTTTGCCTATTCTGGACATTTCCTCTAAATGAAATCATAAGATATGTGGTCTTCTGTGTCTGATTTTCACTTAGGATAATGTTTTCAAAGCCCATCCTTTTGTATCAGGTGTCAGTGTTTCATTCCTTTTTATGCCTCAACAGTCCTCCACTGTCTGGAAGGACCACACTTTGTTTTTCCATTTCTCTGTTGATGAACCCTTGGGTTATTTCCGCTTTTTGGTTTTTGTGAGTAATGCTGCTATGAACACTCACAGGTATCTGAGTCCTTTTGAGAACCTGCTTTTGGTTCTCTTGGATAGGTACATAGGAGTGGAATTGCTGGGTCATATGATAACTATGTTCACATTTTTGAGAAAATGTCAAAGTGTTTACCAAGGTGGCTGAGCCATTTTATATTCCACCAGCAATGTATGAAGATCCCACTCTCTTAACATCCTCACCAACCCTTGTTATTTTCCTGTTTAAAAATATAGCCATCTTAGTGGGTGCCGAGTGGTTTCTCGCTGTGAATTTGATTTGTGATTCTCTGCTAATGGTGTCGAGCACCTTTTCCTGTGTTTGTTGGCCATTTGTACATCTCCTATGGAGAAATGCCCATTCAAACCTTTTGCCCACTTGTAGGTTGAATTGTTTGCCTTTTTGTGTTGATTCCTAGATCAGATTTTAAATCTCACTGTCTCTCTGCCTCCTGACTGAAATGACTGCCTCTCCAGCCCAGATGCCTGAGTAGTATGTGAGTTCAGAATATCAGCTGGTTACGACTTACTGATGCATCATGGAGGTGGCAGTGGATGTCCTCTCTACACACCTGAAATCCTGGGTGTAGCTCCTGCCTGTGTCACCCTCTCCCAGGACCTGTGATGTGAGCTGGGACCTGTGTACTGGGGCTCCCTGCAGTCTCACACTCTCCCTGCTGAGCTCCAGTGCTTGTGGCTGCTCCTCCTGCTCCCTAAGTCCCCCAGAATCAGGGAAAATGTCAGCATCCAGCCACCTCCAGCCCTAGGAATGGGAGAAAGGTTGAGAACTTGGCTCTGCAGCTGCCCTGGCTGGAGCCAAGCTTGACCACAGTTCGGCTTCTCATCTGGTTCTCAACTTTGGGCAAGTCTCCTCCTGTCCCAGTCCCCTCATCTGAAACAGGGATGAGCTATAGGATTGACTTCCTAGGCTGGCTGAGAGATCATCTGAGATCAGGCAAGATAAAGACTCAGATCATTTTCATTCTTATCAGATGTGGTAAGAATGAAATGAACAGGAGGGTCCTGTTTTCACAGAGGGAATGCCAGCCAGCCAGACACATACTGGGTGCATGTTTTGAGAGTGTGGAGCCCATGTCTGACTCTTGGCATCTCTACTGCATGAGCACAGGGTTTGGCAAACTCTTAGAGTTCAGTAAATATTGACTCGAGCGCCCGTGGTGGATGTTGGGGGGTGCGAGGGAAGGCAGACAGTCCATAGGGTGGGATCCAAGAACAGGTCTGTGTCTGCAGAGAAGGGCATGCGCAGTGTGGCATGTGAGAGCTCTCAGGGCAGCTTTGGGGGATTAGGGTTGTGGGACAGTAGGTGAGTAGATTAAACTGTTGTTCAGAAATATTCACCCTACCACCTCCATGGAAGTGCGTGCTTCCCAGCTCCCTGTTTGGACTCGACTTGTTAACACAGTTGTGCAGTAGGCTTCTGTCTGCTACCAGCCTAAAAGGCTCTCTCCCACATGCTAGTAGCTGCCATCCCATAGCCCAAGCCTCAGAAAACACACATATGGCCCGTTGGGCTCAACCCACAGGAAGCAAAGCACAGCTCTGCACTGCATGAGCAGAGCCACCAGCTGTACCCACCTGACCAACCACTGGGGTTTGTTACTTGGCATCATTATGGCAGAAGCTGACAGATACAAAAGGAGAGTATCTGTGGGGGTTACTCACCTTTTAGTCTCTGATCTAAAAATTTTTTTTTTTAATTTCAGATTAATATGAGGTACAGATGATTAGGTTACATTGTTTGTTTCTAAGGTAAAAGTTCAAGTTGTAGCTGAGCCCTTCTCCCGGGCAGTGTGCTGATACCCTTACATTGTGCACATTTGGTGACAACTGAGCAATCCCCCTCCCTCCTTGCCTGTCACCTTTAATCTTACAACAAATATGTTAGAGTAAAAAGGAAGTGTTACACACCCCCGGGGGGGCTGATTTCATCTGATAAAATCGTGCTGCTCCCGATGCCCTGTGGCCACCAGCACTGTCCTGGATTGATGTTCAGCTCAGCTACTGCTTCCCTGTCCCTGCCGACTAGACTGTGAGTTGCTCAAAGGCACAGTTGCATGTTGTTCCTCTCAGAAGCTTGCCTGGCTAAGACTGGCCAGGCCAGGTTTGTCAATGGTTTGGACACCTGTGACGTGAAGGTTAAATCTGGAAATGCCAGAAATGCAGTTTAGAAGTAGTGGGATCTGTACAAAGAAGAATCCAGGATTTTCTAGTTTGGGTGGGTTGGATTTAGCAAATAATCCTTGGTTTCTGGTTATTTATATTTTTTGAAGTGACTGAAGTTTCTTTGGGCTTCATTTTATGCAGATGGTGGAAGCATGAGCCACCGGTGTATGCACTTCTGGCCTCCCCACTGTCAACTGAGGAGTCTCTGCTGCTGCCACAGGAGCAAATCTTACCAGCAATCCAGGTATGGACCAAAGGCTTTGTATTTGTTAGTTTTATGTCACTGGGGAAGACTGAGGCCTCAGTTTGCTTATCTGTAAAATAGGAATACCTGGTTTCAGTAATACTGCAGAACAACTATTGTACTTCTGTTATAACTCATTTTGAAATATCTATAAAACATAGCAAATTCCTTTCAAATGCAAACTGAGCTTTGGAAAACGAAGAATAATCCAAGATAGAGCTAAAAATCACTGAAGGACGTATGCGCTGCTGGTGTAGCTGTTCCAGAGCTGGGTAGTTTGTCTTGACAGAGAAGGGCGTATTAATGCCTGCCCATAGCAGAGAATTGAGGCCTTGGATTCACATGAGATAGGGGTGGAACCACACCTGTACCTTGAGGAGCTTGGCCTGGGCTCTGATGGGAAAAGAGTTTCTGATAAGAATTATAACACTGAGGACATGAATAGACATTTCTCAAAAGAAGATGTACAAAAGGCCCATAAGTGTATGAAAAAATGCTTAAATATCACTAATCATCAGGGAAGTGCAAATCAGGACCACAGTAGGATGTCACCTTACCCAAATAGAACATAGGACAGGTGTGGTGGCACTTTGGAAGCCCAAGGATCACATGAGGCCAGGACTTTGAGACCAGCCTGGGCAATAGACCCTGTCTTTAAAAAAAAAAAAAGAAAAAGGTTAACTGGGCATGATGGTGGCTCATACTTGTAATCCTAGCTACTTGGGAGGCTGAGGTAGGAGGAGCATTTGAGGCCAAGAGTTTGAGGTTACTGTGAGCTATGATGATACCACTGTACTCCAGCCTAGGCAACTGAGTGAGATTCTGTCTTAAGAAAAAAAAAAAGAGAGAAAAAGGAAAGAAAAAATAGCAGATGCTGGCAAGCAAGTAGAGAAAAGGGAACTCTTATACACTGTTGATAATGTAAATTAGTATAGTCATTATGGAAAATAGTACAGAGATTTCTCAAAAAACTAAAAATAGAACTACCATATAATCATATGATCCAGATCTAGCAATCCCGCTTCTGGGAAAATACTATACACACACCCACACCCACACCTATATATATATACACACACACACACACACACACACACCTTCATATATATATGAAGTCTATATCAGAAGGATATCTGTTTATTTCAGTGCTATTAACAATATCCACATATAGAATCAACCTAAGTATTCATCAATGGATGAGCACATAAAAAAAATGTGGCATGTATATACCATGGAATACTATTTGGCCATAAGAAGATTGAAATCATATCATTTGCAGCAACATGGATGGAACTAGATGGGATTATGTTAAGTGAACTAAGCATGGCATAGAAAGACAAATATTTCAGGTCTCCATTCACATATGGGAGCTGAAAACTTGGTCTCATGGAGGTAGAGAGTGGAATGATGATTACCAGAGGCTGGAAAGGCTGTGTGTGTGTGTGTGTGTGTGTGTGTGTGTGTGTGTGTGTGTGTGTGTGGTGGTGGTGGTAAAGAGAGGTTGGTTAATGAGTACAAATATACATTTAGGTAGAAAGAATAAGTTCTGATATTTAATAGCAAAGCAGGGTGACTTTGTTAACAATGGCATATTGTACATTTTAAAGTAGCTAGAAGAGAGGACTTTAAATGGTTCCCACATATAGAAATATCAGATTTATGTAGAGATGGGAACCCCAAATAACCTAACTTGAACACCACACAATCTATACATGTAACAAAATATCACATGTACCCCCAATACGAGCAAATATGTATCAATTAAAATTTTTAAGTTTTAAAATTAATAAAAAGAATAATAACAATGGAACTGGCCTCATTGGGGGTGGGCTGAGATTATACACCACTGCGAGGCCCGGGAGGAGGTGATGAAACTCCTGGTGGGGGAGGCCTTTGGAAGAAACAAATTATAAACCTCCCTGAAGTTTTATCTTCAACACAGGCCACAAAGGATTTCCAGATAATACTATTGATAAAGAGCTCACAATAAAAAATTTGCAAACCCGGGTGGCACCTGTGGCTCAAAGTGGTAGGGTGCCGATCCCATATGCCAAAGGTGGCAGGTTCAAACTCAGCCCCGGCCAAAACCCACGAAAAAAAAAAAATTTGCAAACCCTACAAGGAAGGAATATATGATATGCAGAAATATGTAGCAAGATTATAGCTTTAAGAAATTCAGATAAAAGAATTGTCAAATGCCCAATATTAAAAACATTTTAACAATTAAATATAGAAAGAAGATATTTTAAAAAATGGATAAAGATCAATATACTATGTAAAAAGAATAGGCAACAAGAAAAGAATAATAGCAAAGAACGTCCTAAAAATGAAATACACAGTCAATGAAATTAAACAATTTCAATACAATTAAAAAGAGAATTAATAACTGGAATATAGATCTGAGTAAATTACTGCTTCATGAAAATCCCAGGACAGTATAGAAACACTGTCTCCAACTCAGAAAGAATTGAGAGATCAAAGAATGACTCAGACAAGTTCTGCTGCACAAGTTAGAGGGGTAACAAAGTACCTGAGAGATGGGGAAATGGTGTGAGTCCTCCAGTAGCCCAGCTATTAGTCTTGAGAGAGTTTCCAGGACGTGGCTTGGGAGGGGTGGTGGAACCCAGGGGAGCTGGCAGACTCCTTATGTTGAGGACATTGAACTAGAGTTCAAGAAGACCAAGATGACTAGAATTCACAGGACAGAGAGTTCACAGTATAGGAGAGGAAAGAGCTGAACAGAAAGGGAATTCTGGGTGTCTGCCGAGGGCCCCCCTGAAACATTTAGCTAAATACTGATTAGCACATTTCTGTGAGCAAACTACTCAGGACTATAGTCAGAATCACCTGAAAGGATTAGAAGTAACTGTTTATACCAGACAGACTGGAAACCTCATGGTCCAAGAGACATTGCATGAACAACTCAGAGGAGAGTCTGACTTCACTGGTGGGGACTGATTAGCCCTAAACTCAACACTGTTCATTACTGTTCAGATTGAGTTATTTCTAAGTAACTTAAATAAAATGCTATATATGTTTAATTGAAGTTCCACAGGAAAAATTAGGGAAAGGAAACATTTGAAGAGATAAGGACTGAGATATTTCTGAGAACAAAGCACAAGAATGTAGAAATACAAAAATAGCCCAAATCCAACAAAGTGAAATTCACAATGGTCTGGCATCTAATTAAAGATTACCACACATAAAAAGCAGGACCACATGACCCAGAGTGAGGAGAATAGTTAATCTCTCACAAAACTCAGAATTGACAGAAATGTTAGAATTAACAGGCAAAGATATTAAACATTTATTGTAACTGTGTTTTATGTGCTCCCTCAAAGTTAAGTAGATATATTAAAGAAACAGCATCAGTGAGCTGTGGGACAACTTCAAGCAGACTAATGTATATTTACTTGGGCAAGGGGTGGGACCAAAAGAATTTAAAGAAATCGTGGCTGAAATTTTTCCAAATTTGATATAACAGTAACAATAAATTCTCACATTGAAGAAGTTCAGTAACCTCCCACCCCCAAGAACAAGAAACATAAAAAAAAACATGAAGGTAAATTATAATCAAATGTTTAAAAACAATGATAAAAGGAACATCTTATAAGCAAAGAAAGAAAAGAAGACATGTTACATACAGAGGAACAAAGGCAAGGATTACTGCAGATTTGTCAGCACAAACAATGTAAGTGAAAAAACAGTGGAGGAACATCTTTAAAGGGAAGGAAGAGAGAAAGGGAGGAATGAAAGAATATTGGTTAATTTATAATTCTGTACTCAGTAAAAATACCTTTCGAAAATGAATGTGAAACACAAAAGCTAAAAAATTTCACTACTACCACACTTGGACCACAAGAAATGGTGTAGAAAATGAGACAGACTATTCTTTTATGCAAATGGAAAATGATACTAGATGGAAATACAGATCTACTCCAAAAGAAATGAAGAACACAGAAGTGGTAAATGCTTGGGTAAATATGTGAAATTTTTCTTATTTAAATCTTTTAAGAGGTAATTACTCTTTAAACAAATATAATTCTGTATCATGAGTGTTGTGCAAAAGTTGCATGGTATGGTGCTGCAGAGATTAAGACCTGCAATGAAATTGTATGGCCAATAAGGAAGGCTGTGTTTATATGGATGGAGCTGGAACATATTCTTCTTAGTAAAGTATCTCAGGAATGGAAGAAAAAGTATTCAATGTACTCAGCCCTACTATGAAACTAATTTATAACTTTCATATGAAAGCTATAACCCAACTATAATGTAAGAATATGGGGAAAAGGGAAAAGGAGGGGAAGGGAGGGAGAAGGGGGGGAGGGTACTTGGTGGGACCACACCTCCGGTGCATCTTACAAGGGTACATGTGAAACTTACTAAATGTAGAATATAAATGTCTTAACACAATAACTAAGGAAATGCCAGGAAGGCTATGTTAACCAGTGTGATGAAAATATGCCAAATGGTATATAAAACCAGTGTATGGTGCCCCATGATTGCATTAACGTACACAGCTATGATTTAATAAAAAAATAAAAAATAAGGAAGGCTGTAGCTCTCTCATGGCATGAAGCAACTTTATTTCTTCCACCAAAGCTTATATAGGCAATACTACATGTACACACAATTAATTAATAAACATATGACTTAAACCCTAGCCCAGGCCTCTCACTGCCTGGTGCCTATGGGTCTACAGATTAACGGATGACCACTTCATTAGCATTATCTAAAGTTATTATTATGCTAAATAATCAAAAACAAAACCACAAAACAAGGTTCTGGGGAAATAAGCTGTTTGAATGCTTGACCTTTAACAGACCATCTGGAGGCAGTCATTCATCTTTAGGGAGTAGTCCTGAAATTCCTGAGATATACAGGTACCTGCCTGCAGGCCTGCCCCCATGAAGCCAGGCCTTTCACTTCTACGTGACCAGGCCTTTAGTCACATATGGAGTTCTATCCAGGTTTTTTTCCTTTCTAACTCACAAAAGACTTCAAACTTGTCTTCACAAAATGGAACCATTTAAAGGCTTATTTATAGGCTTTCTGCCTATACATGAGGTTCATGATATGGGAAAAAGTAAATGTATGACAACAATAATACAAAGGGCAGGAGGAAAGAAATTGAAGTACACCATTGTAAGGTTCTTATACTGAAAGGAGTGTGGTGTAATATTACCACATTAATAGGTAGGTTGCAATAAGGTAAAATAAAGAAGTATACTATAAATTCTGAAACAACCACTAAAATCATAAAAGAGTTTTATCTAATGAGCCAAGCAAGGCAATAAAATAGAATAATAAGAACTCAATCAAAAATGAAGGTAGAGAGGGAAATAAGAACAGAGGAACAAAAAGGACAGAAAAATCAAGAGTATAGACTCAAACATAACCATACTAGCAAATACATTAAAAGTTAGTAATCTAAATATTCTAATTATAGGGCTGATATTATCAGATGAGATTTAAATAAAAAGAAAGACCCAACTTTATGCTGCTTAGCAGAAACACATTTTTAAATAAAAAGCAAATAGATTAAAAGTAAAAAGATGGAAAAGATATACCATGCTAACATTAATCAAGAGATAGCTGGAGTTGCTATATTAACATCAAGAAAGTAGATTTCAGAATGGAGACTATTACCAGAGATAAAGAAGGTTATATTTCATAATAATAAGTCAGTCAATCTAGAAGACTTAAAAATTCTTAATATTTATGCATCTAATAATATGACTTCACAATACTGGTAACAATAATGGATAGAAATGCCACAAGAAAGAGAGAAATCTCTCACTAAGCTGGAGACTTCAATATCCCCCTCTAAGTAATTGATAAAACAAGTAGACAGAAAATTAATAAAGATACAGAATATTTGAACAATGCTAATTCCCTGCCCAACAATAGCAGAGTAGATGTTCTTCTCAAATGCACATGGAATATTGGCCAGGATTACCCATATTCTGGGCCATGAAACAAGTCTCAATAAATTTAAAAAGATTCAAATTATACAAAATATATTCTCTGACCACAGTGGAATCAAATTAGAAATTAATAACAGAAAGATCTCTGAAAATACCCAAATATTTAGAAGCTAAATAACACACTTTAATAACCCAGGCAATACTACCCAGGGGCCAAAGAAGAAATCAAAAAGGAAATTTGAGAGTATCTTCAAGTGAATAAAACCAAAAATAATTTAAAATCTATAGGATGATCTAAGGCAGTATGTAAAGAGAATTTTATAGCATTAAACACTTGTGTTATAAAGAAAAAGATTTCAAATCATTGACTTGAGATTCCACCTAAGAAACTAGAAAAGTAAGAGCAAATTAAACACAAAGTATGTGGGAAAAGAAAAGAATTCCAGTATTCCATATTGATCTTGGAGAAGATCAGTAAAATTGATAGCCTTCTAGTTAGATTAATCAGGAAAAAAGAGAAGAAAAAATACAAATTAACAGTATCAGAAATGAGCGAGATGTTATCATTACAGATCCTATTATGAAGGGAATAATGAGGGAATACTATGAACAATTTTTGTGCCAGTACATTTGACAGTTTATATGAAATGGACTAATTCCTTAAAAATCACAAATCACTAAACTTAAGAAGATAACTGGATAGCCTTACAACTTTTAAAGAAATCAAATGGGCAATTAAAACCCTTACCGTAGAGAAAACTCATATGGTTTCACTGGTGAAATCTATCAATATTTTAATTCTATACTAATTCTTTCTGAAAATTTGGCAAAAATGCTCAGTTTATTCTATAAAGTCAGCATAACCTTTAAACCATAATTGGAGAAAGTGGTTAGAAGAAAATTATAGACCAAACTTTCCCATAAATATAGAAATAAAAACTCTAAACAAAATTTTATCAAGTTGAATCCAACATTTATAAAAAGAAAAAAATACATTATGATCAAGTGGAGTTTATTCTAGGAATGCAGGGGTAATTTAACATTTGCAAATTAATCAATGGAATTGACCATATTAATAAAGCATAAGATTATCTCAATAAGGGCAGAAAAAGAATTTGACAAAATCTAACATCCATTCCCAATAAAAACTCTCACCAAACTAGGAGTACAAGAGTACTTTCTCAACCTGATAAATGGTATCTATTTTTAAAAACTTACAGCTAATATACAACAGGGAAAGACTGTACACTTTTCTCTCGAGACTCAAAAGAAGGCATGAATATCCTTTCTCACTATGTCTAGTCAACATTGTGCTGCAAGTTCTAGGCAGTACAATAAAGCAAGAAAATAAATAAAAAGCATCCAGACTGGAAGTTAAGAGGTAAAGCTATAATTACTAGGTTTGATAGTTAAGTTCATGAACTTACTGTTCACACTTAAGTTCACACTTACATGTGTTGTATTGGCAGCACTGTACAAACAACTCAGCAAGGTTTCATAACCTTGGTATATCAGTGAATCATAGCTGTGTTTGTGTCAATGGGTGGCAGTGTCTTGCTGAGTGATATTCCTTGTTGTTAAGTATTTTTGTGTGCTGTTACCAGAATGTTGGAGCTTAAATTAGATCAATAAACAAACATTTGTAAATTTCTTGTTTAACTTGGCAACAATGGAGGTGAAATCAGGAACGTGTTAGTCCAAGTTTATGGGGCTAATGTCATGAAGAAAACAGCAGTGTACCGATGGATTAAACATTTTTCTGAGGAGAGAGAAAGTGTCAAAAGAAGTCAGGGTGGCCAGTAATAAGCAGAACTGACAAAAGCATTGCAAAAATCCATCTATTTGTACATCAAAATTGTCAGATGATTGTGAGAAGCATAGCAGATCAAGTAAAAATCGATAAAGAAATAAGAAAATCTTAACTGAAAATCAGGCTTCTTGCATCACAACAATGCACCAGCTCACATGGCACTGTCTGTGAGGGAGTTTTTAGCCAGTAGAGAAATAACTGTATTGGAACACCCTCCCTACTCATCTGATCTGGCCCCCAGTGACTTTTTTCTTTCTCCAAAGATACAATATTAAAAGAAAGACATTTTGATGACATCCAGGACATCAAGGGTAATTTGATGACAATTCTGATGATTACTCCAGAAAGAGTTCCAAAAGTGCTTTGAAGGGTGGACTAGGCGCTAGTATTGGTGCATAGCTTCCCAAGAAGAGCACTTCCAAGGTGACCATAATGGTATTCAGCAATGAGATATGTAGTGTTTTTTCTAGAATGTGTTTGCAAACTTAATTGTCAGACCTTACAGTCACAGAAGACATGATCTATGTAGAAAATCTTAAGGAATCTACAAAACGACAATTACAACTAATGTGAGCTTAGTAAGATTCTAGGATGTAAGATCAATATAGAAAATTAATTTTCATATCTGTATACTATCAACAATTAGAAATTGAAAAAAATTTTTTTAGTATAATAGTATTAAAAAAGGAATTACCAGTACTTGTTAAGACGTCAGTTTTCCCACAATTGATGTATAGCTTCAACACAATCCCAATCATAATCCCAGAAAATTTTCTCATAGAAATTGATAAACAGATTATAAAATTTATTTGGAATTGGCCAGGTACAGTGGCTCATACCTATAATCCTAGCACTCTGGGAGGCCAAGGCAGGTAGATCCCTTGAACTCAGGAGTTTAAGACCAGCCTGAGTAAGAACAAGACCCCATCTCTACTAAAAGTAGGAGAAATAGCCGAGCATCATGGTGGGTGCCTTGTAGTACCAGCTACTTGGGAGGCTGAGGCAGAAGGATTGCTTGAACCCAAGAGTTTGAAGTTTCTGTGGGCTATGACGCCATGGTACTCTATTTAGGGTGGCAGAGTGAGACTCTGTCTTAAAAAAAAAATTGTGGTTGCAAAGAACCTAGAATAGCTCAAACAACTTTAAAAAGGAAAAGCAAAGTTATAAGACTAGCACTACCTGATTCCAATATTTATTATAAAGCGATAATTGTCAATATAGTGTGGTATTTACGTCAAGACAGACAAATAGATTAATGGAACAGAAAAGAGTTTAGAAACAGACCCTCACATGTATGGACAACTGATTTCTATCAAAGACATCAAAACACTCCAATAAAGGAAAGGAAGCTCTTTTCAACTAATTTAATTCAGGGTAGAACAGACAACTAAATATAAAATATAAAACTATAAAGCTTCTAGTCAAAAGCGTATGATAATATCTTTATGATGTGAGTGTAGGAAAGGTTCCTTAAGACATGGAAATAATAGTCTTAAAAACTTCAGATAGGCTCAGTGCCTGTAGCTCAGTGGGTAGGGCGCCGGCCACATACACTGAGGCTGGTGGTTTGAGCCCCATCCGGGCCCACAAAACAACAATGACAACTGCAACCAAAAATTAGCTGGGTGTGTGGTGGGCGCCTGTAGTCCCAGCTACTGGGGAGGCTGAGGCAAGAGAATCGCTTAAGCCCAAGAGTTTGAGGTTGCTGTGAGCTGTGACACCATGGCACTCCACCGAGGGTGACATAGTGAGACTCTGCCTCAAAACACACACACAGACAAACAAAGAAAGCCTCAGATAAATTAAACTTTATCAAATTAAAATTTTTTTCTCATCAAAATGTTTAAGAAAACAAATAGGCAAAACATGAACTGGGAAAAAAAATTTGCAAAACATGGGACTTTATTACGAGAATATAAAAAACTCCTGTAACTCAAACATAAAAGGATTAAAAAAGTCCAATAAAATGAGCAAAATCCCCCCAACCATGAAGAGGAACAGACAAGGGACACACGCACAAACATGGATGAGTCTCAGAACATCCCGAGAGAAGGAAGCCTTAGCCCCAAAGTAAATATGCGAAGTTCTCGGACAGTGACTTTCAGCTGATGTGCCATGAGAGGATCTTAGGTGTGCTGCAAAAAATGTTAAAGAGCATTAATTAAATATTTTTTAAAGAAGTTCAGAGGGATGGGGAGAGCTGAGAAAAGGAAGGAGGGAGCGAGTGGAGGGACAAGGGGTGCGGTGCACCTTTTGGGGGCAGGACACAATTATAAGAGGGTCCTTATCTACCAAAAGCGGTCAGTATAACCTGGTTCTGTGTACCCTTAACAATGAATCCCCAACAATAAACAAAAAAAAGAAGTTCAAAGCACAGTAAGTATATTCTTTTTTTTTTTTTTTTTTTTTGAGACAGACTCTCACTATATCACCCTCGGTAGAGTGCTCTGGTGTCACAGCTCAAAGCGACCTCAAATTCTTGGGCTTAAGCGATTCTCTTGCCTCAGCCTCCCAAGTAGCTGGGACTACAGGCACCCGCCACAACACCCGGCTATTTTTTTTGTTGCAGTTGTCGTTGTTGTTTAGCTGGTCCGGGCCGGGTTCAAACCCTCCAGCTTTGGTGTATGTGGCTGGTGCCATAACCACTGTGCTACCAGTGCCGAGCCATAAGTATGTTCTTTTTTTTAACTGTTTTTTTTTTTTCTCTCTCTCTCTGATAAGGATAACTTTTTTTTTCTACTTTTTTTTTATTGTTGGGGATTCATTGAGGGTACAATAAGCCAGGTTACAATGATTGCATTTGTTAGGTAAAGTCCCTGTTGCAATATAATTCAAGTGTGCTGCAGACATTTAACTATAGGTTTGAGTGGGCTGTGAGATAAAAAATGTTGAAAAACACTATTCTGGAACATGCAAAACTCATCTGTTGAGAAAAACATCAGAACAGGGCTTCTCTCTGGGGTTGGGTAGGGTTTGACCAACAGGGCACAAGGGGGCTCTCTGGAGTTAAGGAAATGTTCTATACCTTTAATCTGGGTCAGTATACGTATTTATGCAAACATACAATGGCACACTTAAGATTTACACTTTCCTCTAGGTAAATTTTACCTGTAAAATAAAACAACCTTGTAAATATTGTTGTAAATATTGTACATAAATATTGAACTCTAGTTAATTATACATGTGTATTGATAAGTGGAACTCACTGAAATTTATACAAAGTTAGGTGGGTTCATGAATAGGTGAAGGAATAGTTATATGTTAAAGCAATAGCAAAATGGCAGATCTGAGTGGTCGGTATATGGGTGTTTACTGCATAATACTTTATGCTTAAAATGCTCATGATAAAATGTCAGGGATGAAAATGGTTAGTACTGACTGGTGGATAGACAGCAGAGTCCAAAATAGCCACCTTATAGGCTAGCAGATAAAGGACACTTCTTCAGAGTCAAAACAAAGAAAGGGAGAAGGGAGGGGGACATGTTCAGACTGGGAGGGAGATATTATCTCTAACAGAACTACTTAAGGATTTAATTCTGGAAGAAGGAAATTGATCCCAGAAGGAAAGAGTGAGATGCAAAAACAGATGATGAGTGAAGAAAATGGCAAACATCTGGAAAAATCTATTCAGGTATTATCTATATAAAACAATACAAAGAACAGTGAGTAATCTGGGGGTTATATAACAAGAGGTGGAGCTTGTATCAGTCAGGATACTTAGTTGTAAACAACACATTCACTCTAAGTTTAAACAGAAAGCACACTTACTAACAAATAATAGAGCAATCAGACTCTGAATTTGCACAGCCAGAAATAAAGCCCAGCCATGAAGAAGGGGCTTCTTCGTGGGGTCCTCCCTGTTGCTCCCACTTGGCACCCATCACGTCGGGATAGTGCCTCTCAGCTGGACACACTGGCATTTTGAGAAGGGTGATTCCTCCTGTGCGGGGTGGTCTCATTCACTGCTGAATGTCTAGCACCCCTGTCCACACCAGCACATGTCAGTACACTCCCAAGTCACTGCGATATTCCAAAATATCAGTACCATGTGTTCCCAGGGCTTCCCTGAGGGAGGGGGTGGTGCTATCTTTGGTTGAAAACCACGCTATGGAAGGGCTGTTATGGTTGTCCCCAAAGAACTGGATTCCTTAACATCACGTTCTTGCCAGAATGCAAATTCCTCTGCACTCAGCTATCGACTCCCATTGATCACTCACACATCCAATTATTGAGTGAGTGCAGTGTCTCTGTGATGTGCCTAGGTCACGTACCCACACCTAGCCAGAAAGGAGATGGAGATGTTGTTTCAACATCTTCTACACAATCAGAAATCATGTGTGTGCAAATGGGAGATGTTTCGGAGACTCTGTGTGTCTTGAGTGTGGGATGAGCGTTCACTGTCACCGCTTTCGGATGCCTAACCTTAACAAAGTATACTTAAACTTCGGGTGACAAGATGTACTCCCCATTCCATCCTTCAGCTAGTTCGGTTACAGCCCATGTTGACCACTAGTGACCTAAAATGTAAAGGTTGAACCCCACCACACAGCCCATGCCTGTCTCTCACTCACCTTTGGCATTGTGGACGCTATTGACCTTTGGAACCAGATAATTCTTTGCAGTGAGGACTACAGGTGCTTGCTCACTCCCTTGCCCTCTCCTCACTGGACACCAGTAGCAGTGGTGTCCTCATTTGAGACAACTAAAGACATATCCACATGTCCCCATGTTGGCCCTGGAGGAGGACCACCCCCTGCTGAGCCCCACTCTCCTGGTGAGACAGTTGGGACATGTGTGCGTAGCTCCTCAGGGCAGCACCCCCTTCCTCTGATAGTGGCAGTTAAGGGTTTTTTTTCCTCAGCCATGATCCATTTTACATTCCCTCTGTCCTCGGGACTTTGGTCTGAGAGCTCGCAGATACTCACCGTGATCCTGGAGGATGCCCCAGGACATTGGCTTCACCCCTGATGCTCTCTGCTTAGCTCTTCCCTTCCTTAACAAGACCCTGCCACACTGCATTGTCACCAGCAGGATGCCGAAACCAAAGTGCCTATACAGAAGTCTCAGCTTCAATTTCATCTTGCTAGACCTTTATTAATTGTTTTAGTCTTTTAAAAGGTTTATTAAGTTTCCCTATTGTATTTTTGTTTTGAATTTTGTTGTATTTATGTTTTCATCTTTAGTATTTTTGTTCATAGGTTTGGTCCATTGCTATTTTTCTTAAAAATATAGATGCATTAAATCATTGATTTTCAGTCTGCTTTCTTTTCTACTGTACTTGGAGAAGCCAGGAAATTTCCATCAAATTGCCACTCTTTGTTACCTCCCTCGAGTTTTGCTGTGGTATGTCTTCATTATCTTTTAGACCAAAATATTTTATAATTTACATTTTGATTTGCTCCTTGAATCATGGAGTATTTAAGAGTATATTATTTAATTTTTAAGCAGTTGGGGTCTTTCTAATTATCTTTTTGTGATTAATTCTTAGATTATTCTATGGTGTTCAGAGAACAGACTTTGATTGCAGTCTTTTGATTGGATTTTAGTGGACCAACATATAGTTAATTTAGTAAATGTTTTAAACTGTGTGAACTTGAAAGGAATGTGACTGTGTTCTGGGGGGCCACGCGGGGTATGTGAGTTGGTTCATCATGTTGTCAGACCTTCCATACCAACTTCTGCCTGCCTGTTTCATTAACCATTGAAAGAGGTTAAAGTCTCAACCCAACCCAATCGTTGTAGATTTTCCTATTTGCTCATTCTGATAGTTTTGCTTTATGTATTTGGAAGCCAGATATGATTTAGGATTTGCCATTATGAAATGTCCCTTTTTAGAAAAGTTTTGGCGATAGTATCTGTTGTGTATATACTTATACCAACTTTCTGTTGGTTAGTGGCTTTATTTTTCTATCATGTTGCTTTTAACCTTTTTGTGTTCTTAGTTAAAATGTGTATCTTGTAAGCAATTTTTAGTCTTTTTCTTTGTTTTTTTTTTTGTAGAGACAGAGTCTCACTGTACCACCCTCGGTAGAGTGCCGTGGCGTCACACAGCTCACAGCAACCTCTAACTCTTGGGCTTACGCGATTCTCTTGCCTCAGCCTCCCGAGTAGCTGGGACTACAGGCGCCCGCCACAACGCCCGGCTATTTTGTTGTTGCAGTTTGGCCCGGGCTGGGTTTGAACCTGCCACCCTTGGCATATAGGGCCGGCGCCCTACTCACTGAGCCACAGAAGCCAGTCTGACAGTTTCTTAGAGTCTCTTCACATAAATTTAATGTGGTTTATAGCAATCATCTTGCTATGTGTTTTCTTTTTTGCCCATTTGTTTTTGTTCTTTTTACTTCCTTTCTTTCCTTCTTTTGAATGGATCAAATGTTTCTCAATATGTTCCTTTAATTATTTGTGAGTTATACATTGTTATAGTCCAGTCAGTAGCTTTATTGCTAATCATTGTATTTATGTGGCTATAATCTTTAGAACCCTTGGATTTTGCCTCCTGCCTTTTGCATTGTTGTCTTCTTCCATTTTATTTCCGTATATGATTTAAACCCCACAAGTCAAAATAATTTTGTTTTATATAGTCAGTATTCACTTGCATTTACCCCAAAGTACAGAGTGCTGTGTGTGATAGTCTTGGCCTTGCAATGGTCCAGCTGGGGCTGCCGTGTGGAGCTGTGTGTCCTGAGGTCACACAAGCCTGCAGGATGACCTGGGATCAGGTGTTTTTTATGGGGCCTTTGGAGAGTTCTCACAGGCCATGCTTATGGTGCATCTTCAGTGCTCAGCAGTGCCTGCCCACTCTGGACCTAGGCTGCAGGCCTTATGGATTCACATCCTCGGAATGCTCAAGAGGCACCTATCCAGAGCAGGACGATCCGTCTTGGTGTGATTGTGGATACATAAACAAGCAACATAATCTCTCCTGCCACCTGCCATGGTTCTCTGAGCAGTGTACACCCGGCCCCAATTACATCTCAATCAGCACTAAAAGGCAGCTGACATTTCCCTTTGATTTAGGTATTAACCTTTATATCTGGTATGGCATCTGCTGCACAGTGGTTCTTCCATGCTCTTCCCGGGTCCCAGGCTGAGTATGTGGCCTTGAGCACAGAGCCCACTGTGCTCCCATCCCGACATCTCCATTTCAGAGAAACGTCTGGGGAGATCAGGGAGCTGCAGGTCCCAAGCCTTCATACACTCATTTCTTGGCACAAAAGGGATTGGAAAAGGAGGAGGCTGCCAAGGTTGCATTGGTGTGAGAAACTGTGACCTCAACAGGTGTCAGAGCTCATGTGACTTTGGCTGATAGTCAGGGCCACAGTCTCCAGAGATCTCATCCTATGTCTGCACCCTCCCCTCACCACCTGCCACGTCTCCACACCCACATGCCCATGTGCACACTTGCACTGTGCATGCACATGCTGTACACTCATGCTCACACTCACCCAGACACACTTCTGGGTGGAGACAAGTTCACACACCCAGCAGACAAGCACACATGGGCCCTGCACACAGAATGGACAGAGGAGACACCCATGTGCCCCTCTTCTGCTCACAGCTGTCCAAGCACTAGGACATCAAATTGCACCTGGCCAGAGTTGGCCTGGCCCAGGGAACCAGGCCAGTTCCCACAGACAGACTTAAGGCACCGATGGGGGTAGCAGTGAGTACAAGGTAAAGGGTAGGTATGCCGGGCCCCAAGTGTCTACTGACTCCCCAAGGTATCGTGTGGAGGGTGAGCTGGGTGTTGCAGGGATTCTCCAGGTAATGCTCACAGCGGCTCATAGGCCACACTCACACACTGGGCAAGACCTGGGCTTTAGCCCCTGGATGAAGGGCCTTGAGCTGCTGAGTCTGTCTCTTCAGCCATAATTCCACCATGTTTCTTGGTCTAAAGCATGCATCCCCCATTGCTAAGCAAATAGTGAATCACTTTTGTATAAGTCAGGAGTGGCAGACTCTCTCATCAAACTGGCCGAAGCCTAGTCGAGTATAAGTGGCTCAGACACCTGGAAAGCAAAGTGTGGCTGCAGGCTAGGCTGGACCAGGACACTATAACCAGGCCCTTTAAGCTCTTCTTGCTGCTGTGTGGCTCATTCTCTGATGGGCTTTCCCAGACCACATCCTACCTACGACGCGCGCCCCTTCCCAGGGTTCAGGTGAGGACCTAGGGCTGAACCTGTTCCCTTGCCCTTGGGTCATGAGACCGTCTGGGTTGCGTGCTCATTCGGGGCAGGTGGGCCAGCTCCACCTCTCCAGGATGGAGGTGAGGCGAATGGGCCACCCCCCAGACAAAACTGGGTATAGGCAGACAAGGCCAGTGGGCAGGGCTCCTCCGAGCAGAGGGGTAGCTTGACACAGGCCCCTCCGTCACACCCTCCTGGGATGGCCCTGACATGACAGGACCAAATGAAAGTCTCCTTTAGTCTTGTTGAAGTCACATGACATGAAGAGGGAAATGCCAGAGGCGAAGAGGAGAAGCTGAGGGGAAACAACAAAATCCCAGAACAGCTGAGCATGGAGTTGGGTTCTGGGCCCACTGGCAGCTCCTAACCCAGCTGTCTCTCCCAGGGCTGTGCGGAGGCTCCAGGGATGTGTGGCTGTGGAGGCATCTCAGGGCTGCCCCTGCTAGGCCTCAGTCTCCTTATCTGTACGTGGGGTTCGTCCCACTGCCCAGCTTCTCCACAGAGCCGCTGGGAAATTGCTTTGGGTGCTGTGGACAATATCTGGGAGCTGGTGCGGTCCCTAAGTTTTGGGATGGGATGGGGGACTCCCCAGAGCTAGACCTGGGGCGGCAGGTACAGGGCAGGTCTCCCTAGGCAGCCCCAGGGGACAAGCTCATAGGCAGCGAGAGGAAGCTTCAGGGCCAACAGGCACTTCTGGGGTGCCAGGCTCCCAGCCTTACCAAGCCTTAGTATCAGGGCTGTACCCCTCTGGGCCCAGGCCACTTTCTTCAGGACAGGAGGCCTTGCCTCTTTGGGAGGGGGAAGCTTGAGGTCTCCGGACTGTGGTGTCTGCTTCTATTTCCGGGGACACATCAAGCTGCAGTTTCCTGGCCAGCGTCTGGCTGGGACAGTTAATTTAAACACAAAACAGAGGGAAAAATCATTCCCAGCTTCTCAGAAACAAGCACATGCAGCTCTTTGTCCTTGTGTCAGAGATGGCAGCCTGCATGTGCTCCTGTTCTGGGCCCCAAGGCCTCATGGCACATCCTGGGACCTACTGGGTGGGTCTGCTGTAGCACGGGAAATGCATGTGTCTCGGGCAGGATGGGGGGCTCTGAGTCCCACCTCCCTCGGGTGGGTGAGGGCAAGAGCCCTGGGATCAGCACAACTCTTGCAAATCCTCACCCACCCGGAGCCAGGTGGCCCTGGGCAGGCCTCCTGCCTCAGTTTCCTCCTCTGTAACATAATGGCAAAGATGAAGTGTCCCTGTTCTATGTCATGGCTGCATCACTTCCACATCTGGGAGTTGCCAAAGAGCACTGCTCTTCCCAGGGGTCTGTGGGGGTGGGAGCTGGGCATGGGATGTGTTGCACCAGGACTGGAAAGCCAAATGGGATTTTATGAGGCTGTGAAGATGAAAACGGCATTGCTGAGAGAGGAATCGCATGTGCGAGGGTGTGGACGCGTGACAGTGGCAGTCAGATGGAGCCAGCAGCCTGACTTCAATGGGGCCATCTCCTCCCCAAGCTGGCAGACAGACAAGGTGAACACGCTAACTCTGCCAAGCACACATGTGTGAATTTCTCATGCTATGTGTGTATGGTGTGCACACACAAATGTGTGGTTGTGCATGTGTGTGCATGCCTGTGTGTGTGTGTATGTCTGTATATATGTGGATGTGTGTGGATGCCTGTGTATGTGTGTGCGTGTGTGTGTATGCCTATGTGTGTGTGTATGAATATGTGTGTGTGTGTGTGTGTGTGTAGATACCCATGTATGTGTGTATGTCTGTGTGGATGCCTGTGTTTGGTGTGTGTGGATTCCTGTGTCTGTGTGTGCCTATGTATGTGTGTGTGTGTGTGTGTGGATGCCCATGTGTGTGTGTGTATATATGCCTATGTGTGTGTGTGTATGCCTATGTGTGTGTGTATGCCTATGTATGTGTGTGTGTATGAATGTGTGTGTGTGTGGATACGTGTGTGTGTGTGTGTGGATGCCTATGTGTGTGTGTGTATGCCTATGTATGTGTGTGTGTGTGTGTGTGGATGCCCATGTATATGTGTGTGGGGGGATGCCTGTGTGTGTGTGTGTGGATGCCTATGTATGCATGTGTCTGTGTGTGTATGCCTGTGTATGTGTGTGCGTGTGTGTGTGGATGCCTGTGTGTGTGTATGAATGTGTGTGTGTGTGTGTGGATGCCCATGTATGTGTGTGTGTCTGTGTGGATGCCTGTGTTTGTGTGTGCCTATGTATGTATGTGTGTGTGGATGCCTATGTGTGTGTGTGTGGATGCCTATACGTGTGTGTGTATGTGTTTGTGTGTGTGTGTGTGGATGCCTGTGTGTGTGTGTGTGTATGCCTATGTATGTGTGTGTGTATGCCTGTGTGTGTGTATACCTATGTGCGTGTGTATGCCCGTGTGTGTGTACGCCTATGTGTGTGTGTGTGCCTGTGTGTGTGTATGCCTATATGTGTGTGTATGCCTGTGTGTGTGTGTGTGCACGTGCGTGTGCGCGTGTGTGTGTGTGTGTGCCTATGCATGCACAGGCAATTGCTTACTTGCCATGTGATGTTCTGTCTTTGGACTTCAGGCTTGTCATCTGCACTTGAACAACCACAGGTGGTACAAATGCTTCTGCACACCAGGGAGGGTCAGCAGAGGACAGCAAGTAAAATGAACCACCTTTGCCTCTTCTGTCTGGAAACACCTGGGTTGGAACTCTGAGGGCTGGATTCATACTGGAGTTCGGCCACTTCCTAGGTCTCAGCCTCAGTTTCTGCATTTGTCAGAGGAGGCTGCTCTCAGCCCACAGCCCTCTAGTGTGGTAAGGTGGTGGCTGTAGGAAGTCACCGGAATAAAATCCTTCCCCTCCTGCACGGCCTGGTATGAGGCTCATAGGGGTCATTATAACTCAGTCTTGTTCTGGGCCATTCTGGTTTTTGTTGTCTTAATGCACCTTCCCTGGATGGTAGAGATAAAAGATGCTTTTCGTGGACCGGTCCACAAAACTTTCTCAAGTCCCTATCTTGCAATGCAGCAGCTGTCTCCACGCTCTTTCTGCACTGGCCTCCTCCCTGGCCAGGTCACCAGCCTTCCTGTGTGAATGCAGTCTGGGATCCCTGTTGCTGGTGGACAATGGCATCCACAGTCTGTGAGAGAGGAGATACAGGAGGGGCCTGGGAGTTTAGCGCTCTCCCTCACAGGCCCCAGCCTTTACAGGCCTTCACTGTATCATTAGGTTCATCCATGTGTGCTGAGTGCCATGTGAGCCCTGGACACAGGGTGTTGCTCAGATGTTCCTTATGCTTTAAGGAACATGACATCTATCTGTTAGTAGATGTTAAAGAATTAATTGCATGAGTGGATACAGATATCCTTTGCTGTCTGAAACCAAATCAATTGTGATCAGTGTTTTAAAAGAGCTGGTCCAAACCTCCTTACCCCAAACTCAGTGACAAATAATGGGGTGTCTTATCATCTGACCTCACTCTATAAACTCTCACTATTGAACTCAGGAGCTGAGTAGATTTGGAGAACTAGCAATTCTGAATTATAGGTTGGAAAAGAAAGGACAGAAGCTTGTTGGTGGCATAGAAGGACATATAGTGATGAAATGGGCTCATTTGGTGAGTGTATGGCTAATAAAAGTGGTTGCAGAAAACACCTATGTAATACCTGGGTGCCTGGCATTTGCCCAAGAGGGGCCACAGGCATCTGGAGTCTGGCATGGCTGTTCCTGCAGAGCCTCCGTCAGTTTGGGGAAACGCTCTGTGGCTGTTCTGTACCCTGCACCCAACGCAGAGTGCAGGGGGAAGTTGAGAAAAGTTCAAATGTTCCCACTCAATTTCTTTTTCTTTTTAAAAATGGCATAGCCGTGTGACCTCTCTTTGTTTATTATAAATCTAATACTGCAAGTTTCAGTTCAGTGAACTCATATCTTATTTGGAGTCTGGGTCTGAAGTTGCCTAAAGCTGGTGGAAATGTAATTGTACAAAAGCACACGAGGCCTGTTAATTTGACAAGCTTCACATTTGGTTCTGAGCGACCATCTCTTGAACGGCAAAGAGCTCAGATCAGGCACATTTACATAAGATGCACTTGGTATTTTTCACAGGATGAAAACATGTAATTTTGCAAATGTTTATGGATTGTTAATTTGGCTGAATAGCAAACTCAAATTACAGGTAATAGGCTGTGTGCACTTTCACTTTTTCTGGATTTCTCTTGAAGCAATTACATGAAGGCCGCATACCAGGCCAATGATCATGGCAGGGGAGGGGAATGGCTGGTCCCTCTGGCCAGAAGGCAAGCACACCTTAGAGTGTGAGCCCCAGCCAGCCATGTGGCAGGACAGGTTAGACCTCAGATGGATCTATGCCATTCCCAATTCAAGATCCCTGGGACTGGAACATTCCTGCTGTCCCCACCACTTGCTCAGGAGTCAGCCAGAGACTGCAGCTGGGACGGAGGAGGTTGGGCCTGGGAGGCCTCTCTGGGCCTCTGCTCCTCACCCATGGGAAGGAGACCTGGAGTTTGCCGCCCACCCAGAGGGCTGCCAGGGCGAGCAGGACCTGTGACGGGAGGGTCGTGAGAACCCTCGTCCTTTACTCTTTGGCTCTGTGCCTCCTACAGAGGAGAACTTTTTCTCCAGGGAAGTGAGAGTGGCTGGTCCCCAGCAACCTGCCCTGACCCCACTGCCTGCTGCCCACAGTGACCTGTGGGTCCCTCTGGACCATTCACTGACAGGCATGGTTGTCCCTAAGTCCAGGTTTCTCAGCACACTGACCTCTGTGCCTCACCCGTGCACGGAGGCATTGTATTTCCAACCTGATCTGCTCCTGCAGGGGAGTGTTGTCAGGCCGGTGTCTCCATGTGAAGGCCTTCTATGAACTGCTCTTGTGGCTTTCAGGGGCCGGGTGGGTCTGGGAGGGGTAGGTAAAGATGGACCCCGGGCTCCCACCTTCCTAGGACCTGGGTCATGCATGGTGTTCACTCGGGAGTAAGAGGGGTGAGAAAGCTATTGTGTCCCTGAAGGACAGCCAGACCCCAGCCCCAGGCAGAGCCTGTCAAGCTTATTTCAATTTCATACTTCTGGTGAGAAACATGTGTATTTTGGTTCCTTTGGGGGTATTTTGGTTTGGAATGTTTATGCAGAGAGATTCCAGGGTCCACAGCATCAAAATAAACTTGTTCTTATTTGTTCTGGGCCTGCCCAGCCCAAGGCCCTGGCTCTGGGGCAGGATGGGTGAAGGGGTTGGAACCCAGAGGTCAGACAGAGCCTGGCCCAGGCTTCACTGTGTACTCAGCTCAGGAGGCTCCCAAACCAGCTCCTGACCCAGAACAGAGGCCAGTGACCACATAGAGGAGGGCCACTAAAGAAGAGAAACTGGTACACATCAGCACCACAGACAGATGGGACTGTGTCTTTTTGTCTCAGTCCCAACTCAAGGTTCACTCTGGGACCACTAAGGAGGTTCCTGTCCCCTGCCTGCTGTGGGATGGGGGTGCCACGAGGAAGCTGACAGTATCCAAGACATGATCCCAGGGAGAAGCAAAGAGTCCTGGAGATGTGCCAAGGAAGGGAGGTGCTCAGGGGACTGTCTTACTGTGTGCTATGGGCAACCTGCTCAGTCCTATCCCAGGGAGCCAATCTCAGGCCAGTCAGAGTGTAGGGCAGGGACGGAGAGAAAGACAAAGCCATGCCGCGGGGGAGGAACCCTGGGCCCCAGAGGTAGGTGGACTGTCCAAGGACATATATATAGCAGTCTGGCTCCTGCCCAGGGCTCCTCCCTTCCCAGGGAGAATGGGGACACTCCAGACCTCTAGAGCCACCACAGACCTCCAGGGCCACAGCAGACCTTCTGGTTCATAGCAGACTTCCAGCATCACTACAGGGATCTAGGGTCACTGCAGAGCTTGGGGCCACTCTGGGACAGTGGCACATTGAGCAGGCTGGAGGTGTGGGCTTCAGCAGACACCATCCTCCCAGCATCACAAACATGGCCAGAGCAGGCACATCTGGGTTTAGGGTCTCTAAACTCAGTGTCATGAGCACAGGATGGCACCAGTCAGGAAAAAAGATTGTGTACAGCAGGGGTGGTGCAGTGTCAGGAGGGAAGTCAGCAATTGGGGGAGGGGTGCTGCTAACCAAGGCCAGTATCCAGGCCATGGGAGGGGATTGTCCTGCTGAGACTGCAGGAATTAGACATGTCAGGAGAGCAAACAAGCTAATGCGGCAGCTGCCTGTCGGAGGTTAACGAAATGGTTAACTTCGCCTGGACCTGGAGTGGGGGCGTGGCTGCCATCTTCTCTTGTATTTCTCCCTGCCAGTATCCCCTCCAGCCATACCAGCCTTCTGGTCTACTCTACAAGTACCTGTAATGCTCAGACAACCCCGCTGACTCTCTGCAGCCTCCTGGCCACACAGTCTGGGCTGGCACTCTCAGCCTCATGCTTGGGGTGATTTCCTTTACTTCTTGGGTATTGCTGGGCCGGAGTCTGTGCCTCTCTGGTTCTCGGTTATGCCTCAGCACCTAGTGCAGCGACCAGGGATGTTTGCTAAATGAAGGAGTGAAGAGCCCCCAGCCTGGTCAATAAAGGGAGGAGGAGTCTGAAGGAAATGAACCTTTTCTCTCTTCTGCCCCAGGAGGCATACCAAGGGCTGATGGATGGCAGCTTCCAAGGGTCCCGCTCTAGCTTGGCTTGGTGGGCAGGTGTCAACCAAGGAGGCCTTTGTGGAGGGGCACAGCGATGCCCCAGCCCAAGGCTCAGCAGTGAGGAGGGGGCAGCATCTGAGGTGGGTTTGCACTCAGGGCTATGCTCTCAAATCTGCCTCTCTGGCCCCTCTACCCAGGGGAATGGTTCTCCATCTTCCTACAGGAAGCCATTGCCTCACTCCTGTGACAGCTTGGGGTGGGGGGCTGCTGCCCAGCAGCTGGGAGGAATGCCCTGAATCTTCTGGTGACTTGGGAAGAGAGGCTCAGGGCCCTGGTGCAGCCCAGCCTGGGAACTTTGGTTTACACCACAGTAATTTGCACACGCTGCCTTCTGAACACCCGCTCGGCAGCACCTCCCAACTTTGTTAATGGAAACCTGGTGATCCATAACCAGACATCTGCTCCGGGGTAATGTGGTGGTAATGTACATATCGATGATCAATCAGCGGATTTGCAAGAGAGGCATAAAGTATTTAATTATAATTGTGTTGGGCAAGTCTGCGTGGTGGCGGCGACATTTGAATAGGTCACAGCCAGCCCTCACCCCGGTGATGTTGTTGGTATTAAATGCCATTCACTCTAAGAGCTGGGAACCTTTCTGAAGTTGCAGGATGTCACATGCTGGCAAATTGAAAATGTCCCTTTGCTTTTAAAAACATGATTGATATCCTTTGCAAAACAAATGCTATACCTCATGGTACATAGACTTTGTCCAGTGCCGCCCTTGCCTTGCCCAGCAGCCGCATGGGCGTTTGGCCCCAGATGTGTGCAGAGGGGAAGCTGCCAAGAACTCACTTTGTTCTCAGGCTGAGGCCTCCAAATAGTGTCCTGTTTAGGGCAGAGACTTTGCTAACCAGAATAAAACGTGGGAATAAAACAAGACCCAAAAGACAAAATGTAAATTTTATTTGCTCAGTTGGTAGCAAAAAAAAATATATCTTCAGAGACTCTATAAGCTATATACTTATGTATAAGACCATCTGCATCTTATCACCATCTAAATTATATCTAGTATAAATTAAATGGATACTTTTAGCACAACCGGCAAAGGGATATAAATAACGGGAATGCAGACAGACACGTGACATGCACCCACAATACACATGCACACGCACACACAGCCCTCTAGATAGCCTGGACGAGCTGGCTTGGAGGAGGAATTAGGAGCCAACCTAGAGTCACATGCCTGGGCACAAGAGTGACATGCCCATCTCCTAGGACTGGTGTGAGCCATGGAGGCAACACCTGCCTCGGGGCTCAGCTCTGTGCCTGGCAGGCATAGGAGCCCCGCAAGCTTTGGCTGCTTTCCCAGCAAAGAGTACTGGAAACAGGCAACTGGCATTTGCAAAGGAGAGGTGTCTGTGATATAGACCTCTCGTTTCTGCTTTCAGGAAAGGGCATTTGAGGCTGGGCTCCCTCTCTTCCTTCTAGACCGGTTGGCAGGGCATGGCGTGGGTGGCGTGTCACCACCAGGCTCGTCATGGAGCTGGAGGCCAGAGTCTTCACAGCATTTGCCAGCCTTCTCCCTCTTCTCAAAACAATTAAAAGGACACATCAAGTCTCTGTTTACAGGGTGGGTGGGTGAAGAAGCACTTGGATTTAACAAAATGTCAAGCCTTCTGAACAGAAGAAATAAAACCAGGGCTAGGCGTGTCTTTTCCATGACTCAGGCCTGTCTCAGCAGCCTGCCTGCCTTCATGAACCCCCAGCCTCCGTTCTTAAGAGAATCTGATAAAACAAGACTATGTAATTCCCAGTCAAGACAGCCAGCCTTATCGAGTGTGTTTTTGCCATTCACAAAATTAGTCAATCATTGTCATTTAGTGAATCAGATTAGGTGTAATCGATACTAATGTTCAAATTAAGTCATGGAAAGCAATTAACTCTGTAAAAATGAGCTGGTGAACAATGATAAGGTTGGTTAAATAGTTTCACTGTGCATAATTGTTTTTTTTTTTAATGCCCATCTCTACACAGGAATTAAATCATTTACATTTCAAATGGCATGTACCCACCTGGATGCTTGTAATTGTGCACGTCCTAATTGTGCACCTCGCAGTAGAGCCCGAATTTAATCAACAGCCTGTTCTCTGATGCCTGCTTTTGTAGGAAACATGTTGGATGGAAGGTGCCAGAATAGGGACGCCCTCCCTGCTCAGAAGAGCCAAGGAGACTAGGCTTGCCCCAAGGGTCTCCCAAATTCAGAGCCCTCCCTCCCACCCCTCCTTCCTTCCTTCCTTTCCTGCCTACAAAGTAGGATGCATTTCCTAAACCATCATCAAAATGTTCTGCCAACAGCAAAAGAGACATTTGTCATTTCTGAGCACATCATCAGTAACGGAGACACCACTGTGAATGTTGGGGTTAACTAATATTCGTAGCATCAATTAGTATCTATCTTGACTGTATGCACTTTATTATTTTTCACTGTAGGGAAGATGTTAACCAACTTGACTGCCAGTATACTCAGCATGCTGGCAGCTTTTGTGATATCTGGGAGGGACATTCTCAAATAGCCAAGGGCTGAAACATCACCTGGTCTGCAGAGAACATGGCCCTAGGCTTTTATTCTGCAGTGCAGTAGAACTTGGTGGGTCTCCAACAAACCCCTAAGTAAAACTGAAAACAGTGGAGCCTTCCCTGCAGAACTTTTTCTGAATGAACAAAGTCATAATATCACAATAAATACTTTTCCTAAGATCCCCTCTGCCCTTCCGGCCTACCCAGGGCTGGCCTCAGCACTGCAGAAGTGGCAGAGCTCGGCCTTCCTGGCTCAAGGCGGGGCTGGGACCACCCTCCGGGCGGCTGTGTGGGAAGACCCCGACCGACTGGAGCCCCAGGGGGCTCCAGCTCACAGCATCCACAAGTGGAGGTTCCTATGCTGAGCCTCCAGCAGCTGGTGTCGGCCCTCAGGTGCCAGGAGACTGGGCAGCTTGAGCCCGGGAGAAGGGTCTGGCGCAGAGAGGATGTAGTCAATGCTGAACTTGATGCCCCCCGGGTGCGCCTTCCCCGGGGCGGGCGGGCTGGCCGCAGGGGCGGCGCCCGCGCCGTCTGGGGCCGGGGATCTCGGCGCAGCGATCGGGTCGGGAGGACCCAGGGGCCCCTCGGTGTCCCCCGCGCGCGAGCCCCTCGGCGCCTCGCGTTTGGGGCCACGCCGCCGCCGCCGTCGCCGGTAGTTGCCGTTCTCGAAGAGGTCCAGCAGCGATTCGCAGCCGCCCGCGAACGTCCAGTAGTTACCTTTGCCCTTCTCGTGGCCCTCGGTCCGCGGCACCTGTGAGGCGGGGGTGGCTCAGCGCTGCGGTGCCCTTGCGCTCCCCGAGACAGGTCCGCGCCGCTCACCGAGCAGGCGGCCCCGCTGGCTGAGGGTGGACTTCCAGCCGCCGCGGCGACATCCCTCCCGGCCCCAGGACGACTCCGCCCAGGTGTCGCCGAGCTGGAGTCGCTAGCAGGGAGGGGGGAAGCTCACCTTGACGAAGCAGCTGTTGAGCGACAGGTTGTGGCGGATGGAGTTCTGCCAGGCGCGCTGGTTGGCGCGGTAGTAGGGGAACTTGCGCATGATGAAGTCGTAGATGCCCGACAGGGTCACCCTGCCGGCCGGGCTCTGCTGAATGGCCATGGCGATCAAGGCGATGTAGCTGCAAACCGGGCGCCCAAGCCAGGGTGTCGGCGACCCTGGGGTTCGTGGCTCCCCGCTCCCACCCGGCCCCAGAAGCTCTCCTCCGCCACGGAGGGCCCCTCTCCAGGGAGGTGGAGAGAAACTTTCCTCGGCTACCCCCCAAAGTGCTCAGAAATGTGTCCTTTCTCTGAGCCCCTCCCGGAAGAAGAAAGCCCTCTCCCCTTCCTCGTCCCAGGCAGGTCTTGCCTACCTGCGCACCCAGCAGAGGCTGTCTTTGTCCCCTAAAGTCCCTGCCACTAACCCCCGCGGTCACCTGTACGCGGGCCGCGTGAGCCGCTTCTCCTCGTCAGAGCTGGCGGCAGGGTAGTCGTCGGCGTCGTAATTGAAGCAATTGTAGGGATACTGCGAGCTGTCAAACATCGCGATGCTCCGGGCACTCGCGGTGCCACCGATGCAGCTGCCGCCTCCTCCGCGCCGCCCGCCGGCCCTGCAGCTCTGCGCGGGGGTCTCCCAGCCCGGGCTGGCGGCGTCTGCACTGTGGGCTCCTCTCCGCCCGTGTGGGAAATCTGGGCTTCGGGGGTCCCCCGCCGGCCCCCGCCCCATTCTCTGGCGTCCAATCCCGGCACGGGGGAGGCCCCAGCCACCGGTAAAGCTGCGGAGAGGGGAGTGGAGGGGGCTCTCTCGGCGACCCTCTGACCCGCTGCGGGAAGAGGAAGGAGGAAGCGGCGTGCTGGGTGGTCCGGCCGGCAGGGCCGCCTCCCTCTGCCTTCCCAGTGCCCTCATCTCGCCCCCTGCGCTCGCCCGTGAGTTCAGGGCAGGGCTCACCCCATTCCTGGTCCCCAGAGCCAGAGTTAGAACTTCTCACAGTTCCTGCGCTGGTGGAAGTTTTCTCAAAGCTCCCCGGTCCTGCGCGCCCCTCCTGAGACACAGAGGTTGTTCTCTGGCGACTTAATCACCAGGGTGCTCAGCAGACGCTTCCGCGCTCAGCAGAGGCCACAGAGAGCCCCCTGGCTGGCCTTTTCCCACCCCAGAGCGATGGTCTAGGCAGAATCTATGGGGCCCAGGTCACCGGTCAGAGGCACCGGCAGAGAGACCAAGGTCCGGCATTTCCTCTAGCACCCTGTGCCCCGATGCTCCCTTCCTGCCCAGAAGTGCGCCTCCTCCAGGGGGTCTGGCTCTGGGGAAAGGTCCTTGCGTCCTTGGTGAGTGGGCTCCTCAACAGCAGAGCCACTGGCTCAAGGTACATGCAGGGGAGAAGAGAATCCACCAGGTTAGGAAATTCCCTGACAAAGTAGAAAGGTGGGATCTTAAGGCACCAAATGGCATTTCCATGAATAACTCGCAGAATTCTGCCTGTGAACCGTGCCTATGAGTCTGTCTGAGGCTGGATAGCCTGGTAGATAGTTTTCTTCCCAATCCCCTTGAAAGCAGCACTTTGAACTCTGAAATGACCTGTGCTCAGAACAGCCTGTGGTTCCAAGAATGCCTGGTGCTCCACTGCCCTCATAAAGAGAGGCCTGCAGGCCTGGCTTGGAGTGGCTGGGGGGGTCCGTCTTCCCCCAGGGTTGTGTAATTGACCCTCAGCTGTGGGCATCATAGCTGTCTAGTGTCTGCTTGAGACCCTGAGTGCTCCAAGGCTCAGACATATTCAGTGGCCATGCATCGCATCGTTCTCTCAATCCTGACATCAAAATTCAAAATGCTGGAATGCGGAAATGTAAAATGGTACAGCCCCTCTGGAAAACAGTTTTGCAGTTTCATAAAAAACTAAACATGCAATTCCTATAAGGCCCAGAAATCACACTCTTGGGCATTTATCTCGGAGAGCATCCCAGGTTACATTCATACAAAAACCTGTATATTAACCTTTATAGCAGCTTTATTTATAACATCCCCAAACTAAAAACAACCTGGATGTCCTTCGACAGGTGACTGATTAAGCCCATTGTGGCACATCCACACCATGGAACACCACTCAGCAGTCAAGGGAACAAGCTACTGGTGCATGCAGTGAACTGGGTGAATCTCCAACCGTGTGGAACATGTCAACCTCAGAAGGACACATGATGTCCTTGCAGCCTCCTCCTGCAGAGGCACAGGCTGTTCCCCACAGGAGGACAGAGGAGGGCAGGGTTACACTGGAGAGAGCAGGTGGGATGGGCAGCCCCATTCACCACCTGGAGGAAATGCAGCCACCAGAGAGTGATGGGACCAGTGCAGAGGAGAGAACAAAGAGAAGAACTGGCGAGTCTTCACTTGAAAATCGCCCCCCGGGCGGCGCCTGTGGCTCAGTCAGTAAGGCGCCGGCCCCATATACTGAGGGTGGCAGGTTCAAACCCGCCCCGGCTGAATTGCAACCAAAAAATAGCTGGGCGTTGTGGTGGGCGCCTGTAGTCCCAGCTACTCGGGAGGCTGAGGCAAGAGAATCGCTTAAGCCCAGGAGTTGGAGGTTGCTGTGAGCTGTGTGAGGCCATAGCTCTCTACCGAGGGCCATAAAGTGAGACTCTGTCTCTACAAAAAAAAAAAAAAAAGAAAATTGCCCCCGGACCAATATTGCCAAACACATGTGAAATTTAAGGCTGAGGAAGATGGCCTCCCAAGTCAATAACTGGGTGAGGATTCACTCCTGGTAAAAGGAAAGTTGTAGAGCATTAAATAGGGTGTTGGTTCCATGTCAGATGTTTGACTTGCAGATATTGTCCCATTCTCTGGGGGGACTTTTCACTTTCTTGATGGTGTCCTTTGCTACTCAAAAGTTCCTAGTTTTGAGGGAGTCCATTTTATGTTTTTCCTTCTGATGCCAGTACATCTAGAGTCATACACATGAAGCATTTGCCAAATCCAATGCCATGAAGACTATATCTGGTGTTTTTCCCCTCGGAGTTATACTGTAAAAAGGAGTGAACTTGCAATACATGCTACATCATGGACGGACTTGAAAACATCACAGTGAGTGAAATGAGCCTGGCATGAAAGGACAAATTCTGCATGATTCCACCTGCTCCCTAGAGTAGCCAAATTCACAGAGACATAGTAGGACAGCAGTCACCCAGGGCTGGCGGCATTATTCCTCAGCAGGTACAGAGCTTACATTGGTGAGGATGAAAGTTTTGGGTGTTGACAAGGATGTGGACATGGCATTGTGAATGTATTTAATGCTACCGAATGGTGCACTTATACATGGTTAAAATGATAAATATTATGTATAGTTTACTATATAAAAAATAAGAGTGCTGAGAATGTTTGAGGAGGTAATTAAAATGATGTTCACTTAAAACAAGAAGAAATTAAGCAAGATTAGTGGAAACATCAAAATCTGTGGAGGACTCTGGCTTTTGCTAGGGACGTAGATGATGAAAGAGCAGTGAACACTGGTGGTCTGCACAATCTCAGCTTCTCTAGAATCTGAGGGAAAGAACTGAGGCTGCAAAGCAACAAACTCAATCCCAGGAAGGACAGGTGCCTCCACCATGAAACGGGCACTGAACATCTGCATGAGCGGGCTGGTGAGGAGGATTGTCAGTGAATTGCTGGAGGCAAGTGTGGGCCCGCAAGAGCGGTCAGAGCCCTGGGAGGGGTGGGCGCAGGGTCCTCTACAGGCTCCTCTCCTGGGACCTCACTGTTGCTCAGGAGTAAGAACATGCCAAGTGAGAGACCAGGAGGTCTCCCTGGTGGGCAGACATGGGAAGGGAATTGCAGCAGCTGCCGTTAGAATGCCGAGAATGGCTGACTACATCTGGAGTAGAGGACAGGGACAGCCCCCTACCCTGGGGAGATTTCCTGAGCGCCCCAACCCCACAGAGACCCTATGACTTAAGAACTTGGCTGAGCCAGAACCACAGAGAACACCCCAGCTCTCTACCACACCTGCAGCCCCACCACAGCACCAGCGCATGTCCCATAATGAGTCACAGCACCTTATTGCTTAGAACAGCCCCGTGCAGAGAGAGGGATCTTCTCAAGACCAAAGGAGAGTCTGAAGTGGATGAGGGAAGAGCAGACGTTGAGGGAAACCTCTGGCGAGCCAGCCTCACCCTAAGTACAGAGCACAGTTAAGGGACTTCAGCCTGGGCCACACCAAGAAGAGCCTGGGTGAGCAGGAGACATAAACCAGCTCAACCTGACTGGAATGACACCTCACCAGGGGCCCAGCAAACAGGCTGGCTCCTTTCTGGGAACAAAGACCGTTTATGTGTTCTGCTGCCCTGCACAAGATGTCCAGTTTCAGTCCAAAACTTATAAGACACATAAGTAAATAAAACAACATAGTGGGCGGGACACAGTGGCTCTCACCTGTAATCCTTACACTCTGAGAGGCCGAGGGGGGGAGGACTGCTGGAGGTCAGGAGTCCAAGACCAGGAAAAGTGAGACTCCTATCTCTACTAAAAATAAAAAAATGGGCTGTGTATTGGTGGTACAAGCCTGTAGTCCCAGATATGTAGGAGGCTGAGGCAGGAGGATCACTTGGACTCAGGAGTTTGAGGTTGCTATGAGCTATGATTGTGTCACTGCACTCAACCAGGGCAAAGGAACCAGACTCTGTCTCAACAACAACATACTGTTTAGAGACACAGCATTTAGCAGAAGCTGACACATGTATAAGATACACATGGAACTATCAGGTAATTGAAAATAACTATGACTAATAGGCTAACAACTTCAGTGGAGAGGTGAACGACATGACTAATCAGATTGGGAACCTCAGCAGAGAAATAGAAACTAGAAAAAGGATTCAGAGGTGATAAATAAAGAACCCAGTAACAGAGAAGGTGGTCTCCAGGGACAGCCTTAACAAAGCAGAGAAAAAGCCAGTGAGCCCGAAGGCCAGGCACTGGAACCTCCTGGACTAAAACACAGAGGCAAAAAGGAGAGAAAAAAGGACAGCCACCAGCTGTGGGACAATGTTGAGTGAGTTAACAAATATCTCCAGAAGGTTAGAAGCCAGAGATGACAGGGAAGGAGATGTATTTGAAGAGACAATGGCCTAGAAATTTCCAAAACCAATGAAAGACTCAAACCATAGATCCATGCGTGGAGAACAATTGGTAGAAATACACACACACACAGGCACATCTGTGCACAGTTGGCCCTTGAACAACACAGGTCCGAGCCACACAGATGCACTTGTGGATAAGGGTGGATTTTCCTCCCCCTCCACTACCCCGAGACAGCCAGATCAGCCCCTCCTCTTCCTCTGCTCCCTCCTCCTCCCACTCTTCCCACTCATGTGAAAATGGTGAGGTGACGACATTCATGATGATCCAGTTCCACTTAGTGAATAGCGAATATATTCTCTCTTTACAATTTTCTTGATAACCTTTTCTTTTGCCTCTTACTTTAAGAATACCGTGTATAACACATACAAGATCCAAAATGTCTTTAATAGACTGTTTATGTTATTGGTAAGGTTTCCCCTCCACAGTAGGCTATTAGTAGATGATTTTTGGAAAATCAAACATTATACATGGATTTTTGATTGAGCAGGGGTTTGGTGCCCCTATTCCTGAATTGTTCAAGGGTTGAGTGTATATTTCATCTGTGAACCTTGATCCTTATAACAAAAATTAACTCAAAATGGATTACAGACCTAAATGTAAAACATTAACGTATAAACTTTTATAGGAAAACATAGGTGCATATCTTCATAATCTTTGGTTAGGCAAAGATTTCTTTGATAGGACACCAAAAATGTAATCTTATAAAAGAAAAAATTGGATTAATTACACATTAAATTAAGAACATCAGCTCTTCAAAAGATAGGAGAATTAAAATATAAGCTACAAATGAGGAGAAAATATTTGCAAAGCAAAGAGCCCAATTTTTAAGACAAAATTTCACCAAGGAAATAAATTGTTAGTCTACTCAACATTGTTAGTCTTTGGGGAAATGTAAATTAAATTCAAAATGATAGACATACCCACCTCTATTAGTATGGCTAAAAAGAAAAAAGCAAAAACAGTAATGGTTAATTTTATGTGTCAACTTGGCTGGGCTACAGTGCTCAAATGTTTGGTCACACATCATTCTGTGTGTCTCTACGAAGATGTTTTTGGATGCAGCTAACATTTAAATCAGCAGACTTGGCCCTCTGGAATGTGGGTGGGCCTCACCAAGGCTTAGCAGGGCAAAGCCTGACTTCTCTCCAACCTGCAGGCCTACCCTACCCATCAGATTTTGCCCAACCTCCACAGTCACATGAATCAACTCCTTAAATTCTCGCCCCTCCCCCTTCCCCACTACACACGCACGCACACACACACGTATGTACCTACATACATACTCACAGGCACTTACACACACGTGCACACATGCACATACATATACGCGTGCACGCCCACACATTTGTGAACACATACACACTGTTGCTTTTATTTCTCTGGTGAGCCCAACACAACCACCAAATACTAATACCTGCCAACACCAAGTGACGAGGGCACAGACCAGCCGGGACCTTCTCATCGCTGGTGAGAATGCAAGTGGCACAGCCACTTTGGAATACGGTTTACCAGTTTCTTGTAAAGTTACACACACACTTATCAGGTGACGCAGCTATCCTGGTTGCAGGTGTTTGCCAAGTCAATCGCAAACTTGTATACGAAAGCCTAGATGTGAATGTATGTGACTTCGTATGGTTTTATTGTCCCCCCAAACTGGAAAAACCCAGATGTTCTGGAAAGCAGAGAAGCTGTGATGTGTCCACATGGCAGAATGCATTCACCTGCTGCAGACAAAGATGAAAGTCTAATACAACCGGCTGAGTGAAGGACCCAGTCTGAAAAAGGCACACGTTGAGTGATATTATTTGAATATTGGTCCCCTGCACATCTCATGTTCAAATTTAACCCCAGTGTTGGAGGTGGGGCCCAGGGGAGGTGTTTTGGTTATGGGAAGAATCCCTGACGAATGGTGTGGTGCAGTCCTGGAAGTAGTGAGTGAGTTCTCCCTCTGCCAGGTACAAGGAGAGTAGCTGTCAAAAGGGCGTGAGACCTCCCTTTCTCCCTCTCTCTCCGCTCTCACACTCTGGTCTCTGCACACACTGCTCCCTGCCCCTTCCACCACAGGTAGGAGCAGTCTGAGGCCCTCTGCAGAAGCAGATGTAGGTGCCAGCAGAACTGGGAGCCAATAAGACTCTTTTCATTATTTCATTAACACCGTCTCAGGTGTTCCTTTACAGCAACACAGACTGAGATGCTGAATAATTCTGCCTGTATGACACAGTGGAAGACAAAATCATAGGAACAGAAAACAGACTTGTAGTTGCCAGGGGCTGAGAGGAGGCAAGCTTTGGGTGACAGAGCTGCTCCTGTCTTGGCTGTGGTATGACCACATGATGGTGCACTTGTCAAAATCTGCTCAGCTGTACACCAAGAGGCACTGATCTTACAGTGTCCAGGTTGTATCTTATTTAAAATACCCGCTGATGATCTCAGAGATGGAAAACAGTCATTACATTGGACAACTTAGATGAGATACTATTGAAGATAAAATCAGGAAATTGGAATGTAAAACTGAAGAACAAGCACTGAGACCAGAGACATGGACACTAACAGAGCAGTTAAGGGACCAGAGGAGGGGGGAGGAGGTTGGTGTGTTTGGGGGAGACAAGGCGACAGTGTTGGAGGGACTGACTATGAGAATTCTTAAAGGCTCTCAGATCTGAAGTGGACTTGGGTACCGTGCAGAACTAATTAGATGCATCCACCAACACATATGCACGTCGAACCAAGCTGCAGATGCAACATCCATTCTGAAACCATCAAATAGACCACAGACAGGCTTCCAGAGGTATCAGTCTTAAAAAAGCATAATCTGTTTTAAAATCCAGAAAGAGACTAGACCTTGGTGTTTTAAAGCAGTCTTTTTACACAATAGCAGGGCTAGAGAACTCATTCCTAGCAAAATGCTCATTCCTTGCAAAATGAGCTTTTTCTTTTTTTAAAAATGTATTTTCTGTTTTTGCAAGTAAGGACAGCTTGCAGTCAAGACTGAGCTTTGAGTTCATACTTTCACACTACACATGTGCTCCAGACCCTTAGAATGAAGGATAAACATCTTGAACAGTTGCTGACAGCTTCTGAGGACCATGTGACCATGAGGACAGCTTCTGAGGACAGAGAGTGGTGGCTGCTGTAGGAGAGGCCATGCCTGGGGACAGTCTTTAATTCTCACAGGCCATCTGTGTGTCATCACTTGAAACCAGAGCCTCCACATCAGAAAGAGAGTTTTAAAAACCCAAGACAGACCACTGCCCAGAGAGGGATTTCCAGAGGTCACCAGGGCCCCTCGGCCAGGAGCAGCCAGGGACTCCTTGGGCCTTCATGTGATATGTGACCTGCCAGGCTTGGCAGAGCTAGGGAACTGAACAAGGAGCTGGTGTTCTTTGGCATACACAGCACCAAGAGCTTGTGGCTGCCCTTCAATTCCTGTGGGCCCTGCTACTGGAGGACACCAGCTCATGTGAACCAGTGAACCAGAAACAGGTTGAAGGGCAGTGCATTGCTCATTCAAGAGAGGTACTGGAAGGTCCCCTCTTTCCCTAGATGGGGCCTGAGGACTAGGAGTGGGGAGGGAAGGTGCTTTTGAAGTAGGAAATAAATGAACCTTAAAAACAGATGGTGGAGAGGCAGCACAAGTTGTTTACTTATTTTGTTGAATGGAAAATAAAAGTTCGGTTAATTAGAAAACCTTTCTAATGAGTTCTGGTTTCTTGGCATTCTGAAACATGTACTTTTCTTACTTCCAAAATGACTTATTGATTAATTTGAGGCTTGGCAGTGAGCAGGAGGGCTTCTCTGATGCTTAGCCAAAAATTTTCCTATAATACCAATAATAAAAATGAGAGCAATAATCATAATGGCAAACCAGCAGCAAACACACCACTCCCCCCACATTGGCAGAGTTCCATGACTGTCACCTCTGCAGACTCACCCCCTCTCATGACAGCTCTGCGAGTTGTCCCCTCTTGCTGGGGTGAGGAGGCTCACTACTGTCCTCTGGGAGGCAGGGTCGGACTTAGGCACTCTGGTCCCCACCCCAGTGAGGGTACACCAGCAAGCGACTTGCCATTCTCAGAACAGATCCACATGAAGATCTGGTGGGGGGGGGGGTACAGCAAACACTGGATGCTAGCTGACAGGGAACCACCACCTCTCCTTGGCAGGATTCATGGAAACCAGCGTCCAGTGGCTTGAGAGGACGCATTCAGTAAAAATCTGAGTTCCAGACAGCACAGACGATGGGATACTACAAACGGACATTGAAAACAGAACAGAGATGTGTGTCTTTGTGACGCATATAAACGTGGCCAACATAGAATCATGGTCTGGTTTTGGCCCAGAGGAGGGTGGCACATGGCATAGGGACTTCAGAACCATCTCTGGGGTCTCCTGTGTGTCTTTTACTTGTTTATTTTTGTTTTTTTTTAAATTAAAGGTAGTGTTTATTACAGAACGTTTATAAAAGGCATTTTTTAAAAACACCTAAGTTCAGAGCTAGCCACTCTTCACACCTTGGCATATATTTTTCCGAATTAGGAGTGTTACTGCCATTTACAAACTGCTATCACATAAGGTTCTTCAAAACCTTGATTTTTGATGTCTACACAATATTAAATGGGTCAGAGTTCACTTATAAATTGTACTTTAAATGCTTCTGGAAGCATATATTTCTGGAAACCCCGTAATATGAATAACCACCTGCCAGTTTGTAACTACAGATTTTTTAATGCTCAGACACAAACCTCTTTTAGGAAGAGAAGCGCCCAAGGGTGATCACTCTGAGCACCTATGAGTCTCTGATCTGAGCTGCTTTTCTGACCCGACAACCGCATAGCAACCCAGACAAAGGGATGGCCTGGTCTCTTTAGCAATTACGTTGGAATTCCTTGGAGTGGGATCGGCTCTTTTGCTCCACTTGTTAAATGATACATGAAGAGTCTTGGGAAGAAATATAAAAATGATACTCACATCGCTGCACACCAGGGAAGGCGTCAGATGGGGCTGGTGAGCTCCCCTGAGCTTTCGCCAGCATCTCATGCCTACTCCTTCCCTCCTCTAGAAGTTCTCTCCTTCCTGATGGCCCAGTGGGTCCTTGTCACATCTCTCTGGCCTGGGAGTCACCTTTCACCCCTGGGTCCTCTCACTGAAAATGCCAGGCCCAGTGTGGAGCTCAGGCCAGCCCTACTCATGGCTGAGGAGTGAGGCTGGCCTGAGGTGGCCCCACCCAAGGGCCAAGGTCTATGAAAAGAAAGGAGGAACAGAGACTGGGTCCCTAAAGAGATCGATCCCACTACATTTCCTGAGTAGCTGGTGTCGAGACCAGGGCAGAGAAACCACCAGGCACTGTCTGGTCAGCCCAGGGCAGAGAGACTACCAGGCCCTGGGACTCTTGTTCCTGGGGGCCCTCCTGGACCATAAGTGTTCATACAGAGGGATTCTGTGCTGGGTAGTCTGACCTGGGCAATGTAATGTCTGAATCCCCATGCCCACACTCCAGATTGTAGTGTGCACATCTGGAAGGAACACAAGATCCTGGCCACAGCTTTGAGGGTCTGGGAAGAAAGAGAATGTTTGGCTGAAGTCCAGGAGTGATTTTTCCTCCCCATTGCAGCAATGGGGACATGCCGAAAACACTCAAGGACTCTCCACCAAGCTTTTTAGCTCAGTGAGGGATGAAGAATGCCCCACCGCCTTCAGTATCTGTCTAGCGTGAGGGGCTCCAGCCCATTGTGTGCCTGCTTGTCGTTTATTAGAAAGAGTCGCAGGCCTGTCTCTTTCCCAAGCTGACTCCTCCCAGAACGCTGAGAGGCAGCCTGGGCCCAGAGCAAATGCACATCCTGCAACAGCCTTGTGAGCACTCTGCGGGGACTTGTCCCAGAGGCCCCTCAATGTCTGCATATTCCTGGCTCATCAGCCTGGAGGGTACAGGGCCTGAACAGAGGAGGGGAAGGGGCCTGATTCCTGGATAAGCTGTTTGCTGATGTATGACCTTGAGCGGGTCAAGTACAGTCCTGCGCTTCGCTACTCTGCATAATGGGAACAATGGCGGGAGCTATTTCAGCCAGTCGTGTGGATCTGAGATAGAGTATCTAGCTTTACTCAGCACAGGGTAAACACCCTGTAAAAGTGCAATGGCTTAATTACTTCAAGTCACTTTGGAAGGGATGTAGGGAGAACTCCAGCTCATACAGACAGAATAAATTTAAGGTGTGGGTGAGCCAGGCATGGTGGTGGTATAAGGCCAGCCCTGCTCAAGACTGAGGAGTGAGGCTGGCCTGAGGCTGGCCCAAGCCATGATCTCCAAGGGGCTGAAATATCACTGGAATACATTGTTAACATTTTCTTCTTGCTAAATAGAATAGAGCCTTGAATATAAATTTATAAGAATTGCTGTCATTCCACATTTCTTTTGAGATTTTTTGAGATGTTCAAATATGGGTGTAATCTGCTGAAATTCTGAAATCAAATAATTCAAAGTGAGCAATTATGTGCCAGGAACTGATATTTTATTTTATTTTCTAAAATGCATGCCTCCATGGGAGCCATCAAGCTCAGAGAATGGCCAAGGGGCACTGCAGGAACAGGAGGACCCCAGCAGAGTGGAAAAGTCTCCCAGCTCCTTGTGTCTACTGCAGAGGAAACAGCTTGTGTGGATCTGCTATGCACTTCCCCTGTTTCTCCCACCCCCACAACAGAGATATTAGAACAGATATTTAAAGATCCTTCTCTAAAGATGTTCTCAGTAGGAGGGTGCCTGCCTGACTCCTGGCTCAGAGAGCATGATGTGTGTTAATACATCACACTTTCTACATCAAGGACTCTGGCAATCGGGACTACCCCGGCTACCCAGCAACATTCAGGGCACTCGCCCCATCTGTCCAATATTAACTGAGAGAAAAAGTGTTTAATGGAGAGCACCTTGGCCTAAATCAACTGTTCCCAAACTTGAATAGCTGAGCACTTTCCTCCCAGGCATTCTCTGGGAAGGTTGAGTATGTAAGTGCCACTCAAGTTGAAAGTGTCCACACATTTCACTTTCTTTACCAAATCTTTAGAATAATGGGAAAAACCCTAAAAACATTGACTGGACTACATACAATGTGCTATGACTCTATGATAAACCCATTTAAATACACACATAAAGGCACAGTTCACACACACGGCACTTAGCCAGCTGGGCCCAGAGAGCAAAGCGTCTGTCAAAGATGGATCCGATGGTCTGATGGATCCAGGTGCACAGGGACAAGAGGGTGTGTGCCAGCAGGCAGGCCGCCAAGCGGAGGCACCAGGAAAGCCCTCTGCATTTGGAGGCAGGGTCCCGGGAGTGGCAGCAATTAACAAAGTAATGGAGCAGACAGCCAGATGGGAAGGCTCTGCCCACTGCAGCCGGCAGTCAAGGTAGGGGGGTCTGTATACACGCAGGGTGGGAGCAGCGCAGAAGGGACTCTGGGGAATTGGAGGAAGGGATAGGACGTGCCCAAAGACCAGAGCCCTGGCCGTCCTGCCTCCACACTACCTATCGCCCACAGCAAGACTCCCGAGCTGGCTGCAAGCAGGTAACCGGGTATCCACCCAGGTATCTCAACTGTAAAGATGGCACGTACCCGAGAATCCCAAACACTTTTTAAATTTCAGATTAATGTGAGGGTACAAACAATTAGGTTACAATGTTTGCATTTGTTAGGTAGAGTCCCTGTTGTAGTTGTGTCCCCCACCCAAAAGGTGTGTCGTATACCCTTACATTGTACCCATTAGGTGGGACCAATCCTCCTCTCTTTCTTCTCTCCCCCCAACTTGAGTTGAATTGAGTTTTTCTCCTGTGTGGGTGTGTGTTAGATCCTCTACTGGCTTCATATTAGTATAGAGTACATTGGATACTTACTTTTCCATTCTTGTGATACTTTACTAAGAATGTGTTTCAACTCCAGCTTAATACAAAAGATGTAAAGTTTCCATCTTTTTATGGCTAAATAGTATTCCATGGTATCAATATTCCACTAGGCATTTAGGTTATTTACACATCTTGGTGACTGTAAATTGAGCTGCAATAAACAATCTAGTACAAATGTCTTTATGAAAAACGATTTTTTTTTCTTTTGGGTAGATGTCTAGTAATGGGATTGTGGGATCAAATGGAAAGTCTAATTTGAGTTCTTCAAGAATTCTCCAATTTCTTTCCAAAGAGGCTGTATTAGTTTGCAGTCCCACCAGCAATGAAAAGTGTTCCTTTGTCTCCACATCCACGCCATCATCTGCAGCTTTGGGAAGCCCAAACTTTTGAGGGGAAGAGAGACAACAAAGTCAGCACACAAGGAACTTCCCCTGGAGGCGACGAGATTAACAAAGCAGTAGAAAAAAAGCACATAGAAGAGAGTTCCCCAGTAACTCTATTCAACAATATCAGCTACTTACAGAGGAAGTAACACCCTGGAGGAACGAGGGCCCCACATGACAGCCCAGCTGGGCTTCCAGCCAAGGACACTCACTGGCTGGTGCTCAGACCAGGCTTGGCGTCCTGGCCACCACTGACACCACCCTGGAGAAACGCACCATCCCTGCCGAGCCCATCCAAACTGTAGCTTTAGAAGGAGATGAATATTCTTGTTTTAGGGGAAGCTGAGGCCTAGGGCGTAGGAATAACTTGCTCAGGTCTAGTGCACATGAAGAGGGCATAAGGCCCTTCGTGGCTGGGTCACTCACAGTGGTGAGCAGACACCACCCCTGGTCCCACTTCTGGGCAGCTTGGAACTGACCGGGGCTATGGAGCTTCTTAGAGGGAGAGGGACCAATATGTCATGCATGTTAGAAGGAGATTTCCTGAATTGGCTTTGTTTGTTGATTTTTCTTTTCTTTTTTGAAACAGAGTCTCACTTTGTCACCTTGGGTAGAGTGCCCTGGCGTCATAGCTCATGGCAACTTCAGACTCTTGGGTTCAAGTGACCCTCTTGCCTCAGCCTCTGGAGGAGCTGGGACTATAGGGGCCTGCCACAATGCCTGGTTAGATTTTTGGAGACGGGCTAATCTCGAACTGTGAGCTCAAGCTAATCTCGAACTGTGAGCTCAAGTAATCCACCTGCCTATGCCTCTCAGAGTGCTAGAATTACAGGTGAGAGCCCCTGTGCCTGGCTGTTGATGTTATTTAATTCTATTGCCCTGATCATTAACTTGGAGAAGGTGTGTGTGACAGGGGAGGTTCTCCAACTCTGGTCTGTTCCTGAGTGTGGCAAATGTCTGGATTATATGAGAACGTGATGAACAAATTCCAGAACTGTAGGACAAGGACAGGATTGCTACTTGTCAAATCAGCACAAAAAAAATAAATAAATAAAATAAAAAACTACAAACACAGTATTTTTGCTATAAAACAACATGTATAAAGCCAAACATATCAGTTCTGATAATAAATACAAATGTTTTAGATTCCTTTTTAAAACAGGAAAAGTGAAAAATCACATGGGTACAAAAAAGTATGAAGGAAGAGTTACCAAGTAAATGTAAATTAGAAAAAAGTAAAAGTGTTGACCTCAACCATAGCATAACATTAAAGCAAAAATATAAAACAAAGGGGCCATTTCATGTTCATAAAAGATATACTCTCAAGAGAAAATAAGTCACACACTTTTTTTCTGAATTATTTAGTCCCCAAATACATAAGGCAACAATAAGAGATACAGAGAGAAATAAACAGAATGCACTTAAGTGAAGAAACTTTAACATGTCTTTCAGAGCCTTTGTCAGGCCAACAAAACAACATCAAATAAAACTTATTATTGGATTATTTGAATAATTAATAAAATTGAATAAATAGGCATACAGAAAACTTTGTCTCTTATAAACAGAACATTTCTTAGTGTTGAATTATAGGAAGAATTATGGGAAGTTGAATTATAGGTATGTAGAAAATTTTGTCACCTACAAAGGAAATAGACAGTATTTGCAAGAATTCATGAAATAGTTAGAATATTAGATGATACACTAGGCTAAATCACCAAAAATGACAAAACCAGGCAACCTAAATAGTCTCAGAAGCAAAAACAAGACTTCTTACCTTTTAAAATTACAGTGCAATTGGGCTAGACATTGATGATAAAAATTGAATTTAAAAAATGCCTAATCAAACAAGAAATACGTGGCTAAACAACATTTGGATTAAGTAGTTAATTAAAATATAATCTAAAGCTCTTTATCAAATGTAATAATAATATTTTGTATCAAAGATCTATTCAGATCCGTAAATGCTTTTATTATTAAATAATAAAACATTAAACAGTGAACTAAAATATGTCCATGTACATATAAATATGCATTTTTAATACTTAAAATACCAACACTTAGGAAAATAGAAAGGAGAGGAAAAAAGACCATAGGAAAAAAACAAATCATTTTTAAAATCCAGAGAACAATAAGTGAATCAAATAGCTAGTTTTAGGTGAAAAGAAAATTAGGACACACAAAGTGAAATAAGACTGTATGGGCAGTGGAGAAAGAGGAGGAACACAATGCATAAAAGAATACATTACTAAATGGGATTTTATAAAAATTAAAAAGTCTTCCTTCAAAGGACACTGTAAAAAGAATGAAAAGGCAAGCCATTAACTAGGAGAATCTTTGAAAAGCATGTGTATCTGATAGGGAATTTGTTTTTAGAATTTATAGACAACCTCATTTTAGAGTTTATAAACAACTTCCACAACTCCACAATAGATGTATCAGTGAAAATCATGCAGGAGGAAACCCCAAAATGTATCTGTCCACAAAAGCAATAAATAAACTGGCAAAAACCATCAGAACCAAGTTTCTTAGAACTCTGCACACAAATCAAAAGCTTGCAGCAAACGGGGGGAATGTATAGTCAAGAAAAAATACGTAAAAGAGCTTGGTGGCATTTTACCTTGTCTTGGACCCATCTACCATTCACCAGCCTGGTGAGACCCTGAAGACAACAGTGCACATTCCTGGTACGAGTACCTAGTACCTGGAGACAGCAGCAGAATAGACCTCATTCTCAAAGAACTGTGGGTGGTGGTTTTGACCTGTCTGACGGCTCCCTGATGGGCTGGTTCAAAGGGTTTGCCTTTATTTCACATAATTTGGAACTCTCTAAGGATTTAGGTGTCTACTCTAGGGCCATTTGTCAAAACATTGGAGGTCAAATGTTTTAGTCACTGCTGCATGGGGCAAGGGATGACAGTTTGGACAAATAAGAGATTAACCAGGAAGGGTGGGAGAAAAGACTGGGGACTAAGATACTTTGGAGAACACATGAAAGCTCCCATATATCCTTGGGAATCGAGAAGGCACATACCTAGGGCTGTGTACAAGTGTAGAAAATACCTGAGAAGGCTCTAAGCTCTCACGTCTGGCTGGCCTTCAGGCTCCATGAAAATGGGAAATGAAAGCTAAAGCAGATTTCTAACTGTCTGGCTGAGTGTTGCACATACATACCCAAACACACACAAAGACCCTCTTTAAATACTGGGAGGTATTTTGCCCATGTGTGTTGTGTTCTAGGTGTTTAAGGAAATCTTTGCTGAATCATTAGCTGACCCCTAAGGTAACAGAACATAGACTTCCCTGACCACATACAACAAAGAATACAATTTTTATAAAATTAACAAGAAAGTCACTAAATAAGTAAACAACAACTAAAATAGCAACAAAAAAAATCCTAGGGAGGGAGGTGATTTCTATAGTTGCTGTATTATAATATTCCAAATGTCTACTTCTTAACAAAAAATTACATGCAAAGAAAACATACAAGAAACAAGAAAATATGGTATATATGTTGTTTACAGAAAAAGGATTAATTGAACCTGTGTCTAAGACAGACATTGGACTTACTAGACAAAGACTTTAAATCACCTACTTTAAATATGCTCAAAGACCTAAAGGAAACAATGGGCAAAGAGCTAAAGAAAACCTGGAGAATAGGCTTGGCTCCCCGTAGCACAGTGGTTATGGTGCCAGCCACATACTCAGAGGGTGGCAGATTCGAACTCAGCCCAGGCCAGCTAAACAATGATGACAACTGCAACAAAAAATAGCTGGGCATTGTGATAGGTGCCTATAGTCCTTGGGAGGCTGAGGCAAGAGAATTGGTTAAGCCCAAGAGTTTGAGGTTGCTGTGAGCTGTGACGCCACAGCACTCTACTGAGGGCAACATAGTGAGACTCTGTCTCAACAAAAAAAAAAAAAAGGAAAGAAAGTAAAAGAAAACCTGTAGAATAATGTTTGAACAAATAGCGAATATCAATAAAGAGATCTAAATTATGAAAAGGACCCAAACAAAAATTTGGGGGCTGAAAATTAACAGATGAAAATTTCAGTAGGGAGATTTAACAGCAGATTTGAGCAGGCATACAAAAAGAAACGGTGACTTAAAGGTAGGTCAATTGAGATAATCCAGTTTAAAGATCAGAAAGCAAACATAATGAAGAAAACTAAAGCCTTAGAGACCTGTGGGACACCATCACACACCCTAACTATGTATAATAGGAAACCCAGAAGAAGAGGAGAGAAAGGGGTAGAAAGATATTTGAAGATAATGGCCAAGAAGTCACAAATGTGATGAAATATATGAATCTACACATCAAAGAAGCCTAGTGAATTCCAAGTAAGATAAACTCAACAGATCCTCACTGAGGCACATAATCACATTGTCCAGGGCCAAGGACATGTTTCAAAGCAGCAAGAAGAAATGACTCATTCGCTGAATAAATGTGTGGCTTTGGCTCCTTCTGACCCAAGGGTGGCTCTTCCTGTCGTTCAGAACCCTGGAGTCATTTTCATTATTTATCTGGGTTACAATGTTCATCAGTGAACAATACTGGCAAAAACTCTGCCCTGCCTTTGTGGCCTCTTATGTGTTCTTACACTTATCCTGCTGGGGAAGATAAAAAAGTGATTGATACAATAATTTAGTGGAGAAAAGTACTATGGTAAAAGAAGCAGAGCAGGGTTGGGAGTCCAGGGTGCTGTGTGCCTGCACACATTCGTCTATGTGTGCGTGTGCGTGCGAGTGTGTGCGTGTGTGTGCATGCATGTGTTCTGTATGCACGTGCACATGTATGCATGTGAACATCTTCATAGATTAGTCACCATGGGCTTCACCATAAGATTACACCTGAGCAATGACTGGAAAGAGGGGAGTGTGTGAGTGATGCGAACATGTGGGGACACCCAAGGTGAGAGAGTAGTGGAGCCGAGGGCGGTGCCAGGTGTGTAGCCATCAACTGAGAAGCATCCAGGGCCTATGGGGCTGAAGAAGAAGAGGTAAGAGGAAGAGAAGGGGGATGATACTCACAAGTGGACAGAGGCTTGGCTGTGAGGGCCGCACAGGCTACTGTGAGGATTCACAGGACCCCACGGACTGCCATGCTGAGAACTGACTCTCAAGAGTGTACGTATGGAGCAGGGGTCCATGGAATATGAAATCAGAAGAGCACTGGGGTTTGGGGAGTGGGGGCTAGGGTGGCTGGTTCTGTAGGCTTTTTAAAGGTAGAGCTGAGAGGCTGTGGGTGTGAGGGCAAGTGGGGAAACTTAAGCAATGGAAGGTGGGGGTCATTGCTGATGGCAACAGAAAGGTGGCACTGGCAGGGTCTTTCCTGGGGGACCAATGTATGACCAGCTTAGGTTAAACTTGGGGTGTCTGCCAGACATCTCAGAGAAGACAAAATGTGGGGCACAGGAACACGGGTCGAAGTGATCTGGTGTGCTCCGTCCTGCAGGGGACTTGGACCTGGTGTGGGGCCCAGACCTGTGGCTGCCCACCCTCCTCAGCATCTGTTCTCTGTCAGGCGCCCCATGTGGCCTCTGGCTGAAGTGAGGAGGGGGTGGCTGAGCAGGCAGCAGATAAACATCTCTACAGAAGGTTGCAAATTGTGCTCACATATTTTCTTCCTCTGGACAATTCATGAAGGCTGGTGTAAAATTTTATATCTACCCAAAAGCTGAAAGAATCATGCAATATACACCCAATATACACTGCTGATTCTAGAGTTCAGTTAACATCTTGACTCATTTACCTGGAGGAAGAAAAGAGTCATTTGCATGAATATGCTTTTTAAAAATTATACTATGTGGTATAATTTCATCCCAGAGTAGAATTCGGGTGCCTCCTTGAATTCCTGTTTCTGCTGAAATGTCTCCAAGTAAGTTGCAGACACCATGACACCTGCTTTCACGCTTTTGCCCTGTCCTATCTGCCATATCCCTGGGACCGTGTTCCTATTTGTGCATTCAGGAGTTCCTGGTACCCATGTGTGATGGCAGATGTGTCTCTCACTCACCACAGAATTTTAGCACATGGTCAATAAATAAACACGTGAGCACAGAACCAGGCAGGACTTGCAGGGGCCCAGGGGGTGTTCAGGTTTGCAGCTGCGGCCTTCACCTTGGGTTGCAGGGAGCAGCGCTCTGTTTGGGATGCTTTATACTTGTATTTGTATTCTTCAGGGCTGTGGAAAATAGGAAAGCTGGATGGCAAAGTCAGAAAGCCACCATCCCTCCATTACTAATAAGCTAACAAATAGTTTGGGCAGGGAGCTTCCCCGCAGGGAGCGTGTGGATGGGAGCTGCAATGCACAGAGCCAGTTTGTGTTTATGACACATCTTCATCAAACATCTTTGAGCCTCTATATCTGAAGCACAGTGTCTCCTGTGAATGAAATCGTGATTTCTCTATGAATGGAGAAAGGCCCTGGTTATCCTAGTTAACACTCACAGCAGGCTTAAAAACAGAATGGACTAAGAATTGAAAAGAGAAATAACATTCATCGGGATGACAGGGCAGTAGTGAGTTCAACAGTGTGCCCTCCAAATTCATTCCCGTCCAGAACCTCAGAATGTGATTGTATTTAGAATTAGCATCTTTGCATGGATGGATTTAATGAGGAATCTTGAGATGAAATCATGCTGGATTTAAGGTGGGCCCTCATCCAGTGATTGACATCTTTACCGGCAGTCCCTGAGTCACAAACATCCAACTTATGTGCAACTCACACTTACAAACAGAAGCTACTACAGGTGATAGGTAAATGCACCTGTCCCAACTTACGTACAAATTCAACTTAAGAACAAACCTACAGAACCTATCTTGTTTGTAGCCTGAGGACTAACAGTATAAGGAAAAGGAGAAAGAGAGAGGTGGACTCAGAGAAACACACAGAAACAGGAGAAGGAGATGTGAAGAAAAAGGCCAAGTGATGATGGAGGCCAAGACTGCAGTGACACTGCCACAAGCCAGGAACACCAGGGATCACCAGCCACCACCAGAAGCTGGAGGAGAGGCCTGGGCAGAATCTCCCTCAGAGTCTCCAGAAGGAGCCAACTCTAGTGACACCTTGATTTCAGACTGGTGGTCTCTGGAACTGTGAGAGAATAAATTTGAGTCGTTTTCAACCAGCAAGTTTGTGGCCATTTGTTATGGCAGCTCTGGGAAACTAATACAAAAGCTGTTACCTTGGAAGGCAGGAGGGTGCCTCTAGAGCAGTGATTTTCAACTGGTGTGCTGTGAGAAGACCTTAGATGTGCCACAGAAATTTTTAAAGATCATAAATTAAATTTTTGAAAGAAGTTCAAAGCACAGTAATCATATTCTTTTTTTACTCTTTTTTTTAATGAACATAATTTAAGTGTGCCATGGAAGTTTAAGTATAGATTTAAGAGTGTTGTGAGATAAAAAAAAAAAAAAAGTCGAAAAACACTGAGCTGGAGTGTGCAGTGAAAGAGAACAAACTGTGCTATATGTCAGTCATTGCATGGACCTGTGCAGTAGCTCATTAGAAACAGAGGTAGCTAAGGTGAAGTGCAGTCTGAATGATCATCTGCTCCTAACAGGTGAACTTGAAGCGACTGTTAATGGATGGAAAAGTCTTTGCAGGTAATGTAAGTCTCAACAGTGTATTAGTTATCTATTACTGCACAACAAACCACTCCAAATTAAGTGGCTTAAAATAACAATGAACAAACATTTGTTGTCTCATAGGGTTTCTGAGGTTTAGAAATTTATGGGTGGTTTAGCTGGTGGTTCTGGCTTGGGGACCTTGACAAGGTTGCAGTCAGGATTGAGCTGTATCACGAGGGGAGGGAGAGATGGCACCCTCATGTAGCTGTTGACAGGAGTCTGATCTTCCCCTCAGCAAGAGATGGGGTGGGGGGGAGAGAGAGAGCCCAAGCAAGCACGAGCATTCTACACCTCTGGCAGGGCTGAGCTGTCACTTACCTGTGTTCAATGGGCTCACAGATTGATATGGCTGCAACAAGGCCAGGGACTCACAAGGACAGGAATAGCAGGAGGTGTGGACTGGGGGCCAGCTAGAGGGCAGATGCCACACACAGGGAAGTGGGAGCCTCCAACGCTGACTGTGGGGGCTGCACGGCATGTGGAAGAGGGTCAGTGCATGACGGAGCACTGAGATGATGAAAGAAAGCTGTGCGGCCCACTGGCCTGCCTGCCCGCTGCCTGCCCACAGGGTGGGATGGGGGCTCTGCAGGGTGCTGCCTCTGTGGAACCCCATGGTGCTGTGGCCAGGGCACTGCTCACTGTATGCCTGGTGAGGGCCTCTGTGAAGAATTCCAACGTTTCTCTTGTTCTCTGTCTGAAGGAGAGCGTCACAAACATTATTGGTGTTGGGTGTGCAAAGCTTGAATTCAGCACCTGTTTAGAAGGTACATACTGGAGAACAGGTATCTTTGATATGCCAGGATTTTGCTGGGCCCTGGGGTGAGATCAGAAGGCAGGATTCACAGGGATCCTGCTTGGGGCTTTTGGCCAGGCTGTGGAATCGGGAGAAGGGATGCACCCTGAACCCCTGGACACTGGGGCTGAGGTAGCCTGGTCTTTGGGCCCAGCCCGTGGTGTGGGCCTGAGCCAGGTACTTGCTTTTCCTGAGATGTCCTCTAGATGGCGCAAGGGCACCAGACATGAGCAGGTGTTCTCTGGAGAACGTGCTCCTCTGTAGACAATGCTGGGATGCACCTGACCACAGCGAGCCTGGCTGAGGGAGCAGCATCCTTGTCCTGGGACCCACAGAGACAGGGCTCTGGACAGGGGCTGGCTGGCCCAAGCCCCCATGGCAATCTCGCTGGGCTGCCCCTAACCTGGGCTGAGGCAGGCTCCGGGCAAGGTCCCTCCTCTGGGCCTCTGACCCTCCCTTTATCCCAGGGGTTACCTGAGGACGTTGCTGCTACAGAGGCAGAGACCAGGAGCAGACCCCACCCCTGCCGGGATGCTCTCTCAGAGGCATGGCTCCTGGGTGGCCTTTCAACCCTTTCTTCTGAATGCAGCTCTGCAAATGGTGTGAAAGACCCTTCCTAAGCATAGAAAGACACCCCCACACCAACCTGTCAGGCCAGGGTGTCCCAGGCCTTCTCTTCTCCCAGCCTTGGTCCAGGTCTTCTTGAGGGGCATTCTGCCATTACTGGCAGGACTCAACAGGTTGTGCTGAGGGCAAGTCTGTGCTTTGGGAGCCACACAGGTATAGCATCCTGGAGGTGGGGATGGGGCCAAGTGGTGAGCCCCCAAAGGGTCTCCTGGGGGCCCGTGTGTCCAGGCCACCTGGGAGCCACAGAATGGGGTCCCTGCACCATGAATGGGGTCTGGCCCAGGAACATGTACATTGAACTCATTCCTGGTATCTACAAAGCAGCGATGTTTTGGGACCACTCGAGGGCACCAGCAGTCCCTCTTCCACAGAGTGGCCTTGGTGCTCTCTTGGGGGCCTGAGAAGTTAGGGTGCCCCCCCCCCTGCCCTCCTAGGCCCTATTTCACACATTTTGTTCCTGTAGTCTGCAAGAGAAGAGGCCAGGCACTCTGTTCATTTATGTATTTTAATTCAGAGCATGTGCCTTGCCTCAGCTGCCCTCAGGCTTCTGGCAGTGTCCCCCTGCCCCCTGAGCTCTAGCCTATCCTCTGGCAGGAGCCCTAGGGAGCCCCTCTGTTGTCCAAGAGAAATCCCAAGCCGACCCACGGAGGTCTGTGTTTTGTTATTTCTCCCAGCTTAAAAAAAAAAAAAATCATGTTTGAATTCTAACCCACACATTTCTCATAGGCCCCTCCAGTCAAATGCTGTCCTACTTCTGGGTAGGGCAGGTGGCCTGGCCCACTTGGGCCGCAGACTCTCACTTAGAGGGACGTAACTAAGAGCCTGGGCTCCAGCTCTCTACTGGGTTTCAGCACTGCAGATCCACAGGCGTCTCCAGTGGGTTTGCGCCACCAGCAGGGTAGTGCCCAACATTGATTCTGAGGGTGAGAAGACGGGGATGAAGACTCTGGGATGAAGAACATAGCATGGCCCGTGTGCCATACACTGGGAAGTCATCACACCCTCTGAGACACAGTCTCCGTAGCTAAGAAGTGGGCACCATGGGGTAGTGAACTGCCCCTCTACCACACCGTGGAGCAAGGTGCAGAGAGGAGAGAGCCCTCTGGGCCTGGCACTGATGTCCCAGGGCCTGATGGGTCTCAGCCATAGGTATCACCCCCATTGGATTTAATGACAGCAATAAAAATAGCAGTTCAAAAGTCTTGAATGAGACCACAGGTCAAATCAGGAAAAACAGTGGCCTTCCCTCCTGCAGGTGGCAAAGACCCAGGGAAAATCCCTCTTTGTATGTTTTGCTGGGCGTATTTTATTTTGCTTTTGTATTTACCTCCCTGTTTCTAAATAACAGGCTATGTGACAACATTTTATTTTTAGGCTTTGTACAATATTCATCAACTTTCTGCCCTGAAGGAGGATTCAGTTCTTGGGAGACATCCCTTCACCCAAACATCCCCTTCCCCCGACGGTGATGGAGCCTGTCTTCTTTGGAGATGGTGCTGCTGCTGCTATTACTGTGTATCTGTGAGCGTCACGAGCATCATTCAGGGCTGAGCTGTGGTGTCCCACACTTACGGTAGGCACCAACCACTCTGCACACACTCCACACCCTCCTAGTCCTAGCCCCTGGAGCTGGCTCTGTTGGGGAGCCCAGGGCACCAGTGTCCTTGGGGCCCCCTCACCACCTGGGGCCTTCTCTGGTGATACCTATTCCTTCTTGACCACATCCTGGCGGGGGTGAGGGGGCCACCTCTGTCTGGAGACTGTGTGCCGGGTGTGTTTCTAGCCCACCCTCACCCCTGTGCTACCTGGGGCTGGATGCAGCACCTGCTCGCTGGGGTTTGCGGGGAGCAGCTCTGCCTCGCAGACTCCAGTGCTGCTGTTGAGAAGCAGGCGAGGAGCCAGCCCTGAGCCCCGACCAGAGCTTTGGTGTGCTGGGGGTGTGAGCCCTCCTTCCCCAGTGTGCTAAGATTTCCTGGTGGTGTCTGGGCCTTTCCGCTGTTCTCCCTTTTTTTCTACTGGAAACATGGACAGTTTCATCTGCAGGTTTAGGTCTTTCTGTTCATGCTAAGTTTCATTTATTTCTGTTTCTTCCTGTGCATTTCCTCACTTGCGTTTTCTCTCGTATGCGTCTCCCCTGCTAGTTACCACTGACCACCTGGACTGAGCCTCTGATCTGCACTCTTTGTCCTCTTGCTCCACTGCTTCTGACCTCCCCTGCTTTTCTCTGGAGTCTTCCTTAACTTCACCCCCTGTTCCTTCTGTTGAACTTTCTATTGGGTGTGAGTTCCCACACCGTCCCCTGGGCATTAACCCCCCAGCCCTCCAGCCCTCCCCCTCAGTTAGCTCCCTGCTTCTTCCAAGGGGCTGGCTCCTGCCAGGATGCACATCCTCAGGGCCCCAGGGCTCTCCAGGGTCCTCGATACTCCAGCATCAATGTTCTCAGGACTCCTCCCTTAGTGTGGATCCTCAGCTTCCCCAAATTCCCAGGGCTTCCCAGGGTCCTCAGAAGTCCCTGGGGTCCCCAGGGCTCTGCCTTTGTTTACATCTTCAGGCTGCTTCTTTTCATGGCACCATGTTGCTGGAGCCTGCACGTGCAATGGCTCTTACCTGTCCCTCCTCCTGTGATTGACAGGAGGGAAACACGTGGTCTGCACGATTAGTCACCTCTGATTGCCCCTGGGCTTCCCTGGCTTCTGGCCATCTCTTTTCTTTTCAGGTTCACCCTCCATCTGGCCTCAGGTGTTGTGGTGAGCTGGACTCTGCGTACAGTGGACCCCCTTTCCCTGCCACATGGGCTGGTCCTCCTATGGCTTTGTGCTCTGGCTCTGTGCTGAGCCCTCCAGATGCCTCTGTCAGTCACCCCATTACACCTGACACCAAACAGGTGCGACAGACACCAGTTGGCCACACTGCAGGCTTGGCCCTGCCACTGACCCTCCTCACAATGGGGAGCCCCTCGAATGGTCCAGGCAATTCTGGGAGTCATGTGGTTCTCCTCTCCCCACCTGGGCTCACCCTGCTGGCTTCCCCCCACAATTTGCTGCTGCTGTCTGGGCTGGGGAGGTAGCAGACAGTCGTCCACTGCTGCTCTCCCTGCACCAAACCTCAATCAGTTCAATCCCAGAGAATATCAGAGAATATTTGCTTTTTCATTAATTTAATGACATCCCTGCCCAATTAAAGGCACCCAAGGTCTTGCCTTCCCAAGGCCTGAGGGTCTCATTGAGGACCTGGTGCTTCCCCCTTCTCCTCACCACCCCAGCTCACAGCATCCCAGTGGCTCCTTGTGCTTCAGGCTTTGAGAAACACCCCTCAGAGCCTCCCATGCTGGTCAGCGGGGGTGCCCCAGAGCTCCACATACGAGGGTTGGCCAGCACAAGCCTCCCTCTGACCTGGAGGCTAGGTGTGAGATCGGGGTAGCAGGGCAAGTGGTGTCTCTGCCTATGTCATGTGGTTGTCCTCCTGTGTGTCTGTGGGCAATTGCCAGTCTATGAGAACCCTGGCCACATGGGACTGGGGTCACCCCAGTGACCTTGGTTTACCTCAGTCACCTCCACTCACAGTCATAGTGGGATTTGGGGAGGCCTATGTACCTCTCTCACTGCCCTGCACACAGTGTCCATCTGGGTGTCCTCTATCCCCGGACAGCCTGCCGTAGGCAGTGGTCGTGTTTGTGATTAATTTCTATCTATTGTGCTGGTGTAATGAAGACAGAGCCTTGTCTGGGTCACCTCTGCGCCCCAGCCTGGCACATAACTGGTGCACAATGTATCTACCTTGAAGGATAGGTGAAGAATGAAGGGTCTTGGAAAGCAGGTGGGGCATTATGGATGAGCTCCCTGAGTCTGATTTCTAGGAGCTCCTGGGCTGTGTGACATTGCTCAGGTGGCAGCCTAAGACAGGGGCTCCAGGGTCCCTCTGATACACTCAGGCCAACAGCTCCTCTGCACCACCCTGGGCTTGAACACAGCCCTTGAACTCGGCCCTGCTTCCGTCTCGCTCTCAGTGTTGGGGGTGATGGAGACTAAAGCCCCTTGCATGCCTGACCCCCATTCTCTCTAGCCCTTCCCTGGCAAGAAAGGGTGAAGGGGGGGAGCCCTTGGGGAGGAGAGTTGGGAGAGGTGGAGCAAGTGTGCCAGCAGTTCTGGGATGTGTGTGAAGCCAGTTCGGCTGGGAGGTGGCGGGAAGGGGGCCCTGGCCACCCAGTGAGCCAAGCCAGCCCCCGAGAACTCGGGCCCTGTACAGAGACAGAGCCACTAGAGATAGCCTTCGAGGAACACTCTATCACATTGCCTGTTTATTTCCTTTCGTGATTTGTCCTAGTCTGACAATCTCCTTAGGTTTGGTTGTGCAGGAAGCATGCCTCATCCTGAACTTAGTTAACCCTGGGGGCTAGGGTCAAGGTGGGGCCTCTGCACCCTGTTTGGCTGATGGCGTTTCTCCCACTAGCTTGCCATTCCAGGAACCTAAACTGACTTACAGGCTGAGTGACTTTGCCCATCTGTAAAATGAAGGAAATCAAATTGACCTTGTTTTGCTTTAGAGACCAGTAATGATTTACACGGATTGTTTTGCAGGGGGCCTGGTGCACACAAAGTGATCACAGGGGGACGACGTGGACCCGATGACCATGGGGCTGTGACTCCAGCACTCTGACCCCAGGGACTCTTGTGCTTCTAGAATACTGAGGTCTGCGGTATGTCCACAGCCACAAGCTCTCCTTGGAGCCCCTGCTGCCCCCTGCTTGGTTCCTGCTGGGCACCCTATGAGGCCTGGAGAGCTCAGGCCTGTTCAGCCTGCTCACCAGGGCTCAGGGGGATGCTCCCTCCATGGCCCCAGCAGGCCTCGGGCTCCAGCCACCACGGGCAGCTGGAAGCCAGGGGCCTGGGTACATCTGGTGCCAGGACTTGCTCTTGCAGAGGGTGGGTGGGCAGGCAGCCAAGTGCCAGGGTCTGAGGGCCCCGCCCCAGTGCGGCCAACACACACTTGCCATATCTTTATTGCACATTTACCACATTGCAAACTATTCCACAAAAATGCTGTAGAGGCAAACCTACTATTCAATGCGCTGTGGACCCTGTGTGACGTGATTACACCACTGTCCAAAGGGAAGTCAGAGGCTGCTGGTTGCAACAGATGAGTAGAATAACTGGCCATTACATCATCTGAAACCCACATTTGTGGATTTGGCCACAACACACAGGCCTAATGTCCCTTAGGAGCCACCTCCCACCTGCAGACAAGACCCTCCAGCCCTCTGAGTGCTCTGGGATGGAGAAGAGTCGTCTTTATTTCAAATCAGGTCAGAATGTGAAAGCACTAATGGCTAGATGTGTCCGAGAGGGGAGGACAGCCCTCCTGTTAGCTGGGTAGGTGATCTGTGTCTGTGTGTATGCCTGTTTATACTCATATCCACCTTTATAATACAAAACAGTAAAGGAAGGCTTCTTTTCCCTATAAATAGGACAGAGCACCCCCACCACAGCTGCCTCTGTCGGGTGAACACAGACAGTATTTCCTTCCCAACATTTTCTGGGCTCAAAAACTAACACAAGTCCCATCAGACCCTCAGTGGAACAAACTCAGCCTTCCGGGGCCGCAGTTCACAACCTGGGGACTATTTGTCTGTCCAGTCTCTGAATTCACTGAATTCACGATGTGGTACATGGGGTCCCCTGAGCCCTGGCTCCCTCCTCATCTTGTCCAGGCAGGCAGAGTGGCAGCGGTGGGTCACTACCTTGCAGAAGAGACTCTGTGTTCGGTGTCCAGATCATCCTCTACCACACTGCGGAGTCCATCCCTCTCGATGCAGTCCCGGATGGCCTGTAGCACAACACGCAGCCGCCGGTCCAGAGCCTCCAAGTGCAGCCGGTATAGGACGGGCGCCACCCTGTCCTTCTGCAGAGACTCTGCCATGAGCAGGCTCAGCTTATACTCCTCCCGGGCCAGCAGCTGTAGACGCAGGTAGGTAGACTTCCTGATCCTGAGGAGGAGAGAGGGAAGATGCGTGGCCATCGGAAATGAGAGGGAAAGAAGGAGGAGAAGAGGGGGAGGTCGGGGGGAGGAGAGGGGGAGAGGGGCAGGAGGAGAGAGGGAGGGGCAGACAGGGAGGAGGAGAGGGGGAGATGGGGAGGAGGAGAGGGGGAGACGCGGAGGAGGAGAGGAGGAGATGGGGAGGAGGAGAGGGGTAGATGGAGGGGAAGGGGGAGACAGGGAGGAGGAGGGGTAGACGGGGAGGAGGAGATGGGGAGGAGGGGGAGACAGGGAGGAGGAGGGGAGAAGAAGAGGAGGAGGGGGATAGGGAGGAGGAGAGGGGGAGATGGGGAGGGGTAGATGGGGAGGAGGGGAGAGGAGGAGAGGGGAGGAAGATATGGGGAGGAGGAGAGGGGGAGAAGGGGAGGAGGGGGGAGATGGGGAGGAGGAAGGAGATGGGGAGGAGAAGAGGGGAAAGAGGAGACAGGGAGGAGGAGATGGGGAGGAGGAGAGGGGGAGGAGGGGTGAGATGAGGGGGAGCAGGGGGGAGACAGGGAGGAAGAGAGGGGGAGACAGGGCAGGAGGGAAGAGAGGGGGAGATAGAAAGACTGAGGTAGACAGGGAGGGAGGGAGAGATGGGGAGATAGACAGAGACACACAGAGCTGTGGGGCCTACTTGGGCCCTGCCTCTTGCCTGCATGAGGGATTAGAGTGCTGCTCTGCAGGGAACAGGAGGCCTATGTACCACCCCAAGGGGCCAGCAGAAGGAGTGAGGATGATTCCTGTTCACCTAGGAGACTGTCCCTAGCCTGGTTTTCTGTCTGGCAGGTGTCTCCTTAGAGATCACAAACCAAGAGTCCTGCAACCCTGTGTCCCCAGCCCAACGGGGGGAAGCTGGGTCAGGGAGCCCTTCAGAAGGCAGCGGGGTGCAGAGTCTGGTGGCTATGCTAGGAGGGCAGGATCTTTGGGTGTCTTCCCTGCACATGGACAGACATGACTGTCCTGGAGACTGGGATGGACTGGGGCACATGAACCTCATAAAAGAGGTGAAGGCGCCTTTCTTCTCTTGGTGTGATAGCTGGGGCGGGGCAGGAACTGGTTGGCGGGGCGGAGGCTGGGGGCCGGGGCAGGGCCCAGAGGGCTGTACCTGCAGCACTGCTGCAAGGGCACCAGGATGGACAGCTCGTCGTGTGAGTACTTCCCAAACCTGCCAAGACAAAAGCAGAGTCAGAAGGGTGCGGCCAACCAGCATACCCAGCCCAGCCCTAGATGTGGGGTTCTGATCACTTTTCTGAGGCAAAACATACAAAGGAAGGGTTCTAGGCAGTTGTGTCCAGACAGCATAAAAGCCTCTCTTAAGCGGGCCACAAGGTGGCCTAGGCATAAACTGTCCAGGTGCCTGAAGCCGACAGTTCTTAGGCATCTGAGCCCTGCATGGATATCCTCCTGCCTGGTTTACTTGCTTGTCTGCTTTGTTAATTGGGACCATCAGGCTCTCAGGATGCAGCCCAGGACTGCTAGAAGTGGCTGCAGGCAAGGGCAGGGAGGACATTTGTCCATGGCTATCAGGTTCCAAGTCCCATGTGCAGGTAGAGACACCATCTGCCCAGCTCAGTCCTGTTCTTCTGAGCCAGCAGCTTCTCCAGGCCTCAGTTTCCCCAGGGTTACTGTGAAGCTCCATTCCTGGGTGGCCCTGCCTGCATCTCACATGGAGAGGGTCCTCTGGAGCTGTGCATGCCCGTCCCTGCCAAGGCCTGTTCCTCCTACTTCTGGACAAGGTAGTGGCCAGCCCCTCACTGGGTCTGCAAGAGCAAGAACACTCACCCCCTTCCATTGTCCAAGTGGATGATGAATGTCTCATTCCCAAACTTCTCAAATGTCTCATAGTGGTGGCGGTCCATGTTTCCTGTGGAGACAAGCAGGGTTGCAGCTCAAGAGGCCTCAGCTCTCTGAAAAGCAGTGTCTTCCCTTCTTCCCAAAACACGACCTCTGGGCTGTTCTAACACCATAAAAGCAGTAACCCCACCCTTTTGCCTGGGAACACAGGACCATGCTGGGACAGCCAGGCAGCATTTTCACTGAAGAGCCCGGTGTGTCACCTGGTCCCTGCAGGTCCATGGGAACCCTTGCGCCTTGTACTTGATGGGTGGCCAGCGTGGCCACAGGACATACCCATGAGGAAGTCAAAAATGGTCATGTCCATGATGTCCAGGACGCGGTGGCTGGTGTCATAGGGAGGCGTCTGCTTCACTTCCTCACAGTAGTCTGGGTCCACTTCCCACCTGCAAGGAGCTGCGTGAGGCCCTTGCACCAGGCAGCGTAGCACCTGCACCTTCTCTGCCACCTTCCTGCTGTGGCCGCTGCTGATTCTCTCCCATCCCTGTCCCCCACTGCAGAGGGACAGAGCCTGGCCCTCCTGGGGCCCCCATGGTCCCCACACTCACTCGGCCTTCTTGCGCTTATGGTAGGAGCGCCGCCAGGGGTTCCGCCATGTCTTCCTCTTGGCCAGGGACAGGTCAGGCAGGAAGGCCGCCAGCGAGCCCTCGATCTGGTCTGGCTTCCCACACAGGGCGTGCTCGGTGGAGCAGTAGTAGGAACACTCCCCGTAGAAGCAGATGTTGTTGGCTGTGGGGCAGACTGCTGGTCAGTCAGGTCACTGGGGCCACTCAGGGAAGCCCCTCCCCAGATCTTCTGTCAGGCCAGGCCTGTTTGCTGATGTCATCCCACATTCTGCTAGGGCCCTGTGGTACCCACCGCATGTGCTCTCCTTGGGTCCTGCTACCCTCATGCTCTCCCAGGGCCATGTGGTCCCCACACTTTCCCAGAGCTCTGCCTGGTGCTTCTCAGGTCAGGACCTGTTCAGAGCTCTCACATTGATTTTAGCAAACATCACCAATCTGGGTTACAGAAGATGAAGCCCTGCATAGCAGACCCCTCAGGGTCACACCACCACAAGGAGGCAGAGCTGGGCCTGAGCCCTGCTTTTTCTACTAACCCCCAAAATTCAGGGATTGGAATCTATGGAAATTCTAGAGTTAGTGTGCAATAGCTTAAAAATGATAATATAAAGAATATGAAGGGACAGCCCACAGACTAGGGGAAAACATATGTAAGTCATACATGCTCTGACAATTAAGTTCCTGAAAAAGTGTTTCATACATCACTGCTAAATATCACTACAGTCACCTTTGAAGTATTCCCCCTTGGGAACTATGCACTGACACCAGAGCCTAGTCCACCCTTCCAAGCAATTTTGGAACTCTTTTTCTGGAATGGCTATCAGAACTGTTAGAGCTGTCATCATATTACCTTGAGGTCTTGAACATCATCAAAATGTCTTCCTTTTAGTATTTTATTTGTCTTTGAGTAAAGAAAAAAGCCACTGGGGGCCAGATCAGGTAAGTAGGGAGGGTGTTCCAGTACAGTTATTTCTTTACTGGCTAAAAACTCCCTCACAGACAGTGCTGTGTGAGCTGGTACATTGTTGTGATGCAAGAGCCATGAGTTGCTGGCAAAAAGTTCAGGTCATTTTCATCTAACTTTTTTTCACATAGCCTTTTCAGCACCTCCAAATAGTAAACTTGATTAACCATTTCTCCATTTGGTACACATTCATAATGAATAATCGCTTTGATATCAAAAAAATGTTTGCAACATAATTTTAACTCTTGATTTGGACTGATGGAACTATTTTGGTCGTGGAGAATTAGCTGTGCACTTTGACACTCTGTTTCAGGATCATATTGGTACACCCATGTTCTATCACCAGTGATCAAATGGCCCCAAACCTGGTCTTGCTTCTCTTGGCAAACTTTGACTTTCCTTTGCTTTGTTCATTGGTGAGCTCCTATAGGACCATGTTTTTATGTACCTTTCTCATGCCAAGATGTTTAGTTAAGATGTTTAGTTTCCTGTTTCTCTATCTCTGTTTACTTGGTCTGCTATGCTTCTCACAGTCAACTGAAGATTCTCATGCACAATTTGATGAAGTTTTGCAATGTTCTCATTAGTTCTGCTCATTACTGGCTGCCCTGACCTCAGTTCATCAGTGTTCATCAATGACACTCTCCCCTCAGAAAAATGTTTAATCCATTTGTACACTGATGTTTTCTTCATGGCATTATCCCCTTAAATGTAGACGAACACGTCCCTGATTTTACTTCCACTCTTGCCAAGTTTAACAAGAAATTTAATGTTTGGTCATTGCTCTAATTCAAACTCTGACATTCTCACAACAGCACACAAAAATATGCAAAAATAATGAACGCCACACAGCAAGACACCACCCCACGTCAACACCAACACAGCTGTGAGATGCTGATATACCAAGGGTTGTAGACCCTTACCAAGTTGTTTGTATAGTGCTGCCAACCTACGTACACAGTGCCAAGTTCCCAAACTTAATTTTCAGACCTCATATATCTGATGAACCTCTAGCATTCAGAATAGATGAAGAATCCTTATAATTCAATCATAAAAAGACAAGTAGCTGAAGCATAAATGGACAAAGGACTTGAATAGACATTTCAAAGACAAATAAATGGCCGAAAAGCTCACGAAAAGACCCTTGACACACCGTCAGTCATCAGGGAAACCCAAATCAAATTCACAAAGAGAAGGCACCTCACACCTGCTAGGGGGTTTTATTAAAAGAACAGATAACATAGCAAACACTGATGAGGATGTGGAGAGGAACCTCGTGTGCTGCAGGTGAGAATGGAGAATGGTGCACCTGTTTTGGAAAATAGTTTGTTTCCTCCAAACACAAAACATACAGCTACCTGAAGACCCAGAAACCCCACTGCTAGGAATCTACCAAAAAGAACTGAAAACTGTGTCCACACAAAAACTTGTACCTGAATGCTGTGGCAGCACTACTCACAACAGCCAGAAAAGAGAAAGCACCCAGTGTCTACCAACAGATGAGTGGGTAAAGTAAATGTGGTATCTCCTCACCATGGAATATTTTTCAACCATAAAAAGGAACGAAGCTCTGACACACACTACAGCGTGGATGAACCTTGTGGACATTGTGCTCATAGAAAGAAGCCCTATAGTAAAGGCCACATCACGTGTGATTCCACGTGTATGAAATGTCCAGAGCAGGTGCAGCCAGAGAGACAGAAAGAAAGTAGATTTGTGTTGCCAGCGGCTCGGGGAGGGGAGATTGGGAGTGAGTGCCACAGGACCAGGGGTCCTTGTGGGGGTGAAGAAAATGTTCTTGATTAGATAGGGGTGATGACTGTACAACATTGTCTAGGGCTCTGACCATGGCGCCACCTCCCCATGGCTGTGTGGTCTTGGGAGCTAGATGCCCTCTCTGGACAAGGATCCACAACCCTCTGCCACAAAGGCCTGCCTGCAGCTCTCAAGGATGTAGCTGGCCCAAGCACTGCTTGTGCCCCTGCCACTCACCCTTTTGCTACCCGTGGCCCTAGTCACAGCTACTGCTGGTCCCCTTCTCTGCTCTCAGCTCTTCACTGGTCAGTGAGTACTTCTCTGTCTCACCTGACCCAGAGGACAGGTATCCAGGTTACCAAAGCAGAGGGCTGTGCATAGTGGACTTGGCCTTCCAACATGCACCCTGCTTTCCAGTAAAGTAGTGATGGTGATATCAGTAGGTCCAGAAGTGACAGCAAAGCTAAAAGGATAAAAATAAACCCTAACAGATCTCATTTTCTAAAATGATCAATGCTGGCTCCAGTGACCCTATAGCTCTAGACAAAACCACATGTTCCCAAAGGCTGGCAGGGCAGTGGGTGACTTGGGCTGAAGCAGGATCAGGGACTCTATGCTTAGATGCAGCTGGTAGAGCTGGGCCTGAGCCTGGCTGGTCTCATTCACATGGCCGAAGACCTTAGTGCTCTAGGGACCAGCCTGCAGCTGCTTGGAAGATGCCAGACACCAGAAGCAGGGGTCAGGCTGGCAGATGGCTAATCAGAGGGACAAGGAAAGAGATTTCAGGCATGACATGAACTGCAGCAGCTAGTGTAGTGGCCTTGCCATTGGGAGTTCTTGGGATATACCTGTGACCAACAGCCCCACCTGGGAAAAATTCCAAATGTCAACCAAAATGGGAAATGGAGGTGTCTCGATTCACCTGCTTAGACTAATAGTCAACTCAGTCTTTTGTTTACAAGAAAAACAAAACAAAATAGGAAAAAAGGATCCACAATCTTTTACTATTACAAAATGCACCTAAAACACCAGTTCTGAAAATTCTGGAACACAGAAGCCTTTCGTGGCTCCTTCCTGACAGCCCAAATGCAAGGCTGCTGTCTTTGCTCTCAGGAGGCCCCTAATGTCAAAGGAAGGAAAATTCAGTGCGGAAACTTCTTGGTTTCCCTTTCCTGAGTTTTTGAACCCCACCCCTCCACTTCATTTTGGGCAAGTTACCAAATCCCACCTGAGCAATGCTCATCAACAAGAATCTCAAGATCACGATGTTGAGTTGGAGAAGCTGACACTAAGGGCGGGTACCATGTGCCACCCGGAGTGTAAAGTATAGGTAAAGAAAATGACCCCAAGGACAGAACTCGTGTGTGTCCTGGCTGTGGTGATGGTGTCACAGGTGTACTGATACAGCAATCAACACTTGTCAAACTGTGTTTAAAGCACATGCCTTTCACTGTATAACCTCACCTCAATAAAAGCTCAGAAGCCAGAGGAAGATGCAACCTGCCCCACAGGCTTGACCTTAGAGCTAGAGGCGGAAGCCCAGAGATGTGCTCAGCAAACCCTGGGGGGCACTCAAGATTCCACAGTCCTGTCACCAGGATCCTTCCCAGTGTGGCAGAGAAGCCCCCAGCTGGTACGATGATGGGGGCACTGAGAGCACAGCTCCCTCCTTGTCACGAGGAAAGACTTTCCAACAGGGCTCTCCCCCAACCCTGTTCACCCCTGGCAGGAGCCTTGGCTGTGAGGGGTTTTGGGGAGCCGGGTCCTGGGTCCATGGAGCCTGGTGCAGGGGCCACTCTCCTGCCCAACCCCTGGATGCTGAGGGTGCGGGCTCTGCCCTGTGGGGGAATGTATTTGTCCTGGCATGATGTAACGCTATCCAGCCTGCATGGCCTCCCCCAGGGCATGTTCTTGGCAGTACCAGGGGCATCTTGGCTCTTCTCAGCCTGGCCCTGAATTGACAGACCCAGAAACCAGGCCTGGTCAGAAATGCAGAGAATCGAGTCTGAGCTAGAAGAGTGTTAGCGATTGCTAAGGTGGGTGTAGGCACCCGAGAAGGAGATGTCATCCTCTGAATGCAATAAATCACCATAGAAATTGCAACAGAAACTAACAGAAATGAGTAAGTGTCCTGGCACCCTGCACGGCCAGTGGGGCTCAGCCATGGTAGTCACTGTCAGGTGGTCAGTCGTTGTGGACAGTGGGGCAGGAGGCAGAGGCTGGATGGTGGAGGTGCTGAGGGTGGGGGAGAGGAGTTGGGGTTGACCTCTAACCCCCCATGGGGATCATATGTCTGTGGGACCCCAGCTGGAAGCTCTGGGACCCCAGATTGGACCTTCCTAAAGCTCAGGCCATCCAAACAAATTGCCTGCCACAGGAGGCACTGCCGATGGCTCAGGCTCCACTGACCAGGGGATCCCAAAGACCTAACACACAGGGGCTCTCCTCCTGCCCCTCAGTTTCTGGTCATCCCAGGCCGGGCACAAGGAGCTCTCCCCACCTCTGGGAGATTTCTATCCTATTTTTCTCTTACTAACGGACGCTGGAAGGAAGAAACCACACAAAGGATCTCAGCGAGCTCTGTGTAATGAAATGGAGCCTAATTAAGTGTGGGTTCACAGGCCCTGGCTCTGACAAATTTATGAATGTAGTTAAGAAAAAGTGCAGAGTATGATGTATCCACCTGAAATATCTACAAAAAATGAGCTTTTAGGTCGAGCTTTTATATGCCAGCAAATCTGAAGACACAGCTAATCAGGGACCTCAATTGGATTTTATCTGTGTGAATTAGACAGAGTCGGTGGAGAGTGGGGCTGAGTCCCTCCTGGGTTGTGAGCACATAGCCCAAACGGCATCACTCCTGAGGGACCCACCCTGGTGACTTTGGGTCACCTTGTTCCACTTGGCCTGGCATTGCTGGAACCACATGTGCACCTTCAAAAGGGAATATAAGTGACAAAAGTATAGGACAGAGTGAAGGGCTCCCGGAGCTCAGGCCCGGTGATAGCTAGACACAGGCCTGGTGTGATGAAGGCGCTCAGGCAGGAGGGATGGACCAACTGGAGGGGCCCAAATGCCAGGTTTAAAGCAACTGGGGCAGGTAATTAAGCAAACATCTGCTGTATCTACGTGTGTGCCGAGGCGTGCCAGTCGAGTCTGGGAGGTTTCTATGAACATCAGCACCCAGGTGACATGTATGTCTCTACCTAACAGTCAGCACACTCTGTGCCCACCCAGGGGCACCCACCGCCCAGCTGCTGAATTGAGGAAGGGGAGGCCACCTGGCCCAGTCTCTAAGTGAGAGGGATCCTGCCGGGGTGTTGTTAAGTCTGGGGAAGGCTTCAAAGGACAAAGGTCTCCTCTGGCCACACTACCTGCAGAAGACTCATTGGAGAGGCTAGGAGTTTCCAAAAGTGAATCATTTTGCCTTTTAAAATAAACAAATGGTAGAAATAACCTCTCTGGACAGCACAGGATTAAATGAGGGCAGCACAACCATTTCCAGCAGCTCCTGAAGCCTGTGTGTACAGCCACGTGTGAACACGGAAGGGCACATGGTGCCTCCCCACAGGAGACTGGCAGGCTAAAGGGGCCTCTGGCTAAAGGGGCATCACAGCCCACAGTACCCATGGTTCAGTAATCCACTGGGGCGGCCCCCATGCAAGGCTACCTGGAGAGATGAAGAAGGTTCTCCACAACTTCTTGTCTCGAGTAACATCCCGGATCTCCTTGGTCATGTTGACCATCCTGCCCGCCACTGGAGGGACCCGACGAAAGTCCAGGATCCTGGCAAGAAGGAGACAGAAAAGGGAGTCTATATCCTGAGAAGCGCCTTCTGGGTCCACCACATGTCTCTCTGCAATCACGCCTCACCCCACCTTCGTTCAAATTTGGCTCTGGGCATGGCTGTGCCTGGGACTCTCCATGATGGGGAAGAAATGCATCCCAGAAGGACTGAGGTTGGCGACACTACACTGATTGGCCCTATGTCAAGCGTTCATGTAACTAAAACATGCCCCCATTCCAGTGCTGAATTTAAAATTAAATTAAATGACCACTTTCAATGGAAGTCTTTCTGAATGGCACGGCACATGTCGCTGCTTGCTTAATTATATGGAGATATGGGATGTCGCAATGGCCCCACACAGTGGTCTTCTGTGGAGGGTGGCCAGGTGTGCAGGATTGTAGCTGTCCACCCTTGGCTCAGGGCACAGGGTCCACCCAGACCTCTGTATGGAGCACCCGTCACTTCCTCCCACTGGCAGGCTCACTGGTGTAAAGTTGTCCCTGCTTTATGCATGAGCCCACCAACGGGACCCATGTATCCTAAGGGGTGCCCCTCACTGGCTTCATGGCCACTATTTATCTTTATACAGAAGGGACCATTTCTGGGTTTAGGCTGCTCCACATAGTTAAAATTGGTAAAAATCTTACTTCTGGGAATTTCTGTAGTCACCACATAGATTTTGATCTTTAAAAAGGCCTCCCAAACTTCAGTGTGCCAGGAATCATCTGGGATTTGTGAAAATGCAGATTCTAGTCCAGAGGTTTGGGTGGAGCCCAGGACTCTGCATTCTCTTGAACCCCAGGAGCCACTAATCCTGCTGGCCCTTGGCCACAGTCTGGGCTGTGACTCACTGTCCCATCAGGGCCCCACGGTACAGGCCAGGGGTGTCTCTCCCTACACTGCACCTGGCTGTGGAGGGTCTCTCAACCCTCCGGACCCCACTGAACCAGGTCAGGCCTGTAAAATGCCCTGTGAGGGCACAGAATACTTAGCCCCAGGAGATGTGGAAAAATCTAACTAGCAGGGCTGCTCACCCTCCACACCTCCCCTGCAAGCAAAGGGCGAAGTGGAGCCTAAAAATGAATTCTGGTTTGGCTGGGCCCTCTCACAGCAACATCACTGCCTCCAGGAAGCCTGCTTTGATCTCCAGAGAAGTTTGTGTCTATTGTTCTCTGTGTTGAAATTCACGGCACTCAACACTTCCCCCTTTCTCAGCTGTATGGTGGGGAGTGTGGGACTCTGCAAAAATAGTTTCTCACAGTGCCTTGGATTCCTCATCTGTGAAATGGGGATATCATGGTGTCTACCTCTAGGGTACATGATGGCTGAAGGAACGGAGATACACATGGGGCCCCAAACAGAGACGCAACCAGGGAGAAAGTGTCTGTTCACATTGCCTTTGTTAGTGGGTGCTATTGTACCCCCCTCACAGAACAGCCTATAGTTCAGGGGCTCAAGTAGGATCTTGGAATGGGTCTGAGTGAGCAAATGCATGACATCCCTGAGCTGGCTATGGTCCTCAGGGGGAGGCGAGGGGAGGAAGGGCTCACCTGTCCAGGTGGAAGGCAGCGATCTCTGCATTGTGCCTCTCGTAGTCAGAGAAATAGAAAAAGTCAGGGGGTGTCTCCTGCTCCCTGGTTTGCCTACAGAAAATGGGACAAAACCAGAGGGGTTTGTTACTGAGAAAACCTCCAGTTGAAGAGTGCATGCCCTGGTGTGCTGGCTCCAGCTGGTACCAGCTTTTAAGACTTGTCTGTTACATTTCCAAGAATTCTGCTCACCAGTTGAATACAATAGTCATTAAACATGAAGTTGTGAAAATTTACAATTAAATACATTATATTTTAAAAGTAATAGGTACTTAAATCTCCTCTCTTCCTAACTAGCTTGTCCCTCCCATCTGTAGGGTGGAGCTGCAGCGTGCCTCTCCCTGTCTCCGCACTAGTGGCCCATGACGCCAGCCATGGAGAAAGGGCTGATCCCACAGAAACTGGCAAACTGCACGGATCAGGCTCCCCCTCCCTAGGGAGCTGGTTGTCACGTATTTACCAGCCACTGCCAGGTTCATGCTACCAGCCCAATTCCCCTCAAAGCCATTGGGCAGAGCAGCTCTTGCCTCAGTGCCCAGAGACGCAGCTAAGCATGAGCCACCCGAGAGGATGAGAGTCACCCTGAGCTGGGCCACAAGTGCGCCAGGCCCGTACCAGGCTGGACAAACTGTCCTTCAAACCTGCCATTGGCCATCTCCTGGCATGGATACGAGGGAGGCCAGAGTTTTTTGCCCATGCCGGACATCTACAAGAGGAACCAGTGTCCATGCCTGCCTGAGTCCTGGCCATACAGATGCCCGGCTGTCACCAGCTCAGACTGCCTTTGGCCCCACCTCCCAGGCTGAGTCATGGCCAACTGCTCTTTCCCACAGTTGTCACTGCTCCTCCACGCTCCTGTCTCTGCTCACACCATTCCACCCTCCTGGATGAGCTTCCTGTCACATCTCCAATGGCCAAGTCAGCATTTTCAAATGTGTGTCCCACAAAATGCTGGCCCAGGACCTCTCAGCACACAGGGAGTCCCTACATAACAGGGCGGGCGGATGCCCTGCCAAGGAGCATGACCCCATGACCTCCTCTCAGAGGGAGCTGGCTCTTCTTGGAGCTGCCCCATGAGATGCCCATGGGATTCTCACTTCTAACATCCAGGCCTCAAAACCTGTGGGGACACTTCTGTGATGAGGAAACCTGCGGGGGATGGGAAAGACATTTTCAGAGGCCGCTGGTCTAGAATGGCTCCTGCCCACCAGGTACTGCCCTTCAGTCACACAGCTGGGTGCCTGTCACTCCCATGGCCATAGCCCACACAGGGGACGGCAGCCTGGATGTCACTTTCTCCTTGTTCCTGTCCCACCACCAAGGTCCTGCTTACAGTCTCTGGACTTGAGGGAGCCTGGGCTGGGAGAGCCAGGACACCCAAGACTGAGACTTGAGCTGGGTGTCTGACCACCGCCCTTCTCCACCCAGGCCTTCCCTTGCGGAGGCCGGGGGCCGGGGGCTCCGCACGCAGAGCAGGACAATGTCAGTGGGGCTCAGCCAGCCCAGGGCTGTCCAGTGAGGGTGGGCAAGGAAGCGGCCAGCGCAGCACCCAGGGGGAAGGAAATGTGCTGTTAATCAGGAAAACAGGCCAGCAGACGCCTGGTCTCAGTGCATTTTCTCACCAACGGGTTGAGAACATTCTCATGCACACACACAGGTTTTGGTCCAGTCCTAACCAGTCTTTCACTGGGGGCTTATTCAGACCCTCAGGCTACATTAGCCCTGGCTACAGTGGGGATATCTCTACCTCCCACAGTGATGGAGCCACTTCTGTCTGCTGAGAAGTTTCTTTATCTATAAGGTGAGTAAAGCTTCTTCTCTTCTCAGAGCTCCTGAGTCTTTGGGATGGTGGACCCAGAGGGTCTGGCAGAGTGGCTCACAGACTTCTCCCATACCAGCCGGGGTCTCCTCATGCCCACCCCAGGCCTCCAGCTCCTGCAGGATGTGGACTGGGCCTTCTGTGTGACCTTCCACAGCCTCGTGGAGAGGGGGCAGTGTGGTACCTCCCTATCCCTCTCCTCAGGCAAGGGGTTATGGAGCCACACAGAACGGCTTCTAAAAGGCCAGCATCATTATGCAAACCCTAAAGGTCTCCCTTATCTCAGACTCCAGAATGTTCAACAAATTCCCAAGGAAGCAGGGAAGAGACACTTTTAGGTCTCTATACATGCAAGCATTTGCCCTTAAAGGCTTGGAAACATTAGCCTATCATTGTCCAAAGTTACGTCTGACAGCAAAAGTGCTTCCTGCGTGAAGCCTGCATCCACTCCCCGCCTCCACCTGGAGGAAGTAGGAGGTCTTCTCAGGCCAGGCCCAGAGAGGGAACTCAGCCCTTGAGCCAACAAGAATTTACCAGAATCAAAGGCCGGTGACCTTTCCAGGTGCTGGAAAACACGGAACTGGCAGAACCCAGGATCCCGCCCAGCTTCCTATTTGAGGTATAGAGCAACAAGGCTCAGGGACTTCCCTGGGTCCTTCCTTCCACACCCCTAAGCACCCCAGCACACTATTGCCAAACAACTCAGCTGGTGCACAGGTACAAGTGGTGGATTCCTTCCCCAGGAAGGTAAGTGTCCCCAGGAGGAGGACCACGTCCAGGCCTCAGGCTGAAACATCGTATGTCACCTGGGGGCTCTCTTCCTCGCAGGGGTTCTTAGAAAGCTGTTGCCAGCTCTTCTCCGTATTCTCTGAATGTCACTCAGGTGAATAAAAAATGTCCTCCTCAGCCTTTCTGGGAACCAGTTAGGGATGCCAGGCATGCTGGGAACAGACCATGTGCCATGATCCTGTGTCACACTCGTCTTGGCCCAGGCCCTCTGTGAGGCCAGAGGGCCATTCCAGGTACATATAAGAATAAAGTACAGATGGCATGCTAATGAACAAAGGACACTTCCCCCGGTGACCCCACTGAGTCTGTGGTCATTGTTGTCATGCGTTTTCACTATGGACAGAATAGAGGGTGGGCAGTGTGTAGGGCAGGCTGCCGGTAACAGCGGGTGCGGCTGCACATGAATGCAACGTGCACGAACACCTTGTCCACGGCAGCCCTGGGAGGCAGCTGTTCTGGTTGGAATCTGGAGTTGGGCAGGGTCAGTGACAGAGCTAAACTCTGCTCTCTGAGCTATCAGAAGGGGTCCTGGCAAGAGGAGGATTAGGACCCAGATCCTTTGATTCTTCTCCATCTCAGACTTGCAGAGGGGCTGGGGCAGAGCCTTTTATGGCCGGGAAAGGATGGAGTCTGATTTCCTCACTGGAAAAAGAGACTCAAAGCTCAGGCAGGAGATGAGTAACTTGCTGACTTGAGTAAACCGCTCTAATCCAGTTATTAAAGCACACCCCATCTGGCAACTGCTGCCCAGCCCCACATTCAGCTGTTGGGCAGAAGGCAGCAGGCAGAGAATCTGGGGGCAGCCTCACCCCTGGCTCTGGGCCAGGCCCCCACAGCTCTGGCCCAGGCCACCTAGGCAGACCCAATGCCCCAGGCAGGAGAGGAGTGGGCAGGGGCCAGCTCTAAAGGCAGACAAAGAAAGAGGCTTCCAACAAACTAAACCTTCTGGGCAGCGTCCTTCACTCTCTCAGCTGTACGCTGGGGCTATTCCTTACTCCCTCTAGCACAGGAGTCAGCTCCAGCACCTCCCCCTCCCAACGCATCCTGCTGTTCCTTCCCAGGGAGGACACAGGCAGCACGCCCAGGCCCCACAGGAGCCCCCACCTGTACTTCCCCTCCAGTTCTGTCCTGGTCTGTCTCAGCCTCTGCAGGGCCTTCCCTGGCAGCCTGACATTGAATGTGGCTCCTTCCCCAGGGGAACTTGGCACATGCTACACTGGACACCATTGTTTGGTGGACTGGAGGGGAAGGGCCTGGGGGCAGGTGCACTTTGTCCTCCAGATCATGTGCCCGGCCAAGGGCTTGCTTTAGAACAGGTGTTTCATAAATGAATGAATGAGGAATTGATGGAAGAAATGCAGAGAGGGCCTAGATCTACCTGTAGCCTCAAACGCTAGCCTCCTCATTTCTTCCATTTCTGTTACCACCATCACCACCGTCATCTCCATAACCACTATCATCACCATCACTACTATCACCACTGTCAACACTGCCACCACTGTAACCACCATAACATCATCACCACCATCACCACTGTCACTACCATCACTACTATTACCACCAACCATCATGAACACCATTACCGTCATTACCACCATCCTCACCACGACCACCATCACCTCTTTAGTCACTGCCACCATATTCTCATGAATTCATACTGAGCTCTTATTGCCAGATGGATGATGGAAATATTTGTTCTGCTAAAAAGTTAGTAATTCTATCTGCCAATGATTTGGCCTTGGTTTCTCTCTCCCTTGCCCCCATCTAATGTTCTGAGCAGTTCATACACCTGGAATCCAGGTGGTTCCAAGCTCTGCTGCTCTGAGAAGTGTCTAGGTACTTCCTGGAGGATGATCTGATTCCAGAACAGTTCCTTGTTCCCACATCTCACACCTCGGGGCTTTCAAATGACCTATGTCCTTGGGCACACTTCCTGGCATCGGATTCTGACCCTCTGATGCATCTTATTATTCTCACAAGCAAGTCAGACACCTGGGCCCAAGTCACATAGCCCAAAGTTTGCCCTTGGCACTCCAGATTTGTTCTAAAAACAACACTGAGATGTGAAACAGGCACATTCTACCCACCACAGAAGGGTATTAGCCATACGCTGCACTCCCTGGCACAGAGAACAGAACTTGTTGAGACCCCCAGCTTCCAGGACCAGGTGCCATCAGACCAGGGTCCCTGACTGCTGCTGCCCTGCTCCCAGGTTGCCCTGGGCCCCACCAAGCACTGAATTCTGCTGAGGCTTCTCTGATGGGCTCCCACAGGATCAGGTATATCACAGGCAGCCTCCAGTAGCAGGGTATCCTATAAGCCTATCTGTCTGCTGTCTACCTCAGCCTGGAACCTAGGGCTGCCCTCTCTGGCCAGAATTCTGTCCTGAGAGCATCTGGGGCCTCTGCTCTGAGGCTAAGGACTCCTTTGTACTCCACTTTCATCTCCTCTTATCAGATGCCTCTTATGGTAGCCAAGGCCTCCGAAGGACGATCTTCAGGTGATGCTGCTGTTGGTCTGCAGGGGCCTGAGCCTCAGTGTGTGCCTCCACACAGTGGGTACTTTCAATATTTGAGCACCTACTCACCCCAGGGATGCTCTGGAATTACTGGGGGAAATGGGAAAACTCCCAGGGCCAGTCATGCCCAAGAATACCCGGGAGTGATGCCAGCAGACTCCAGTGAGCTGAGACCATGGCTAACCTTGGCCACCAGGTCACCCTCTGGATATCTGGTCTCATGTGGCCACTCCTAGGCTTAACAGTCACTGGTGGCTACTGGCCTGTCAGGGCAGCCTGGTGTGGCAGGATGTACTGTGTCCCAGCCCCTGCCCTCGTGGCCATCCGGAAGCCCAGCCCCACCCAGCAGGGGAGGCAGCCAGGTGAATATCCCACATTGTCAACCCCCCACCCAGCACAGCCACCCATCCCCTGCCAACATGTGGACCAGACCCTGCTGGACTTTAAGCAAACTACAAATCCACAGGCCAGGGAGCCTGTGAAGATTTCTGTTTGTAGGGTGCATATTAGGTATAGACAGTGTGATGGCCTGACACATGCCCATGGGAGTGACTAAGGCTCCAGGTGAGACATTAATCCTTCCACTCTCCTCCCTGAACCCCAGCAGAGGTTGCTGACCAGTTGCTGAGCCTCCTGATGCCCCAGATGGTCACAGCCTCAGGAAACCCCAAAGGGCAGGCATGGCCTGGACACTCATGCTCGGGGTCAGCTGAGACTGTGCATGGGTGCTGGAGAAGGAGGCTGGTTCCTCCTCACTGCTTAAGGTTTGCACCAACATAAATGAGGGGCTTGAAAGCTGCCAACTACATGAGCCAGAGTCCTCAATTGCCCACATAATGTGATGAAATGACATCCTCCATGCAACCATCTGAGCACCAAGAGGCATCTGAGAAGACAATTGTGGGTCTTAGAGCTGTGTCTCTGCTAAAGCAGGAGGGGCGCTGGCTCAGAGTCATGCCTACCGAGCCATGCCGGCTCCTCAGCCTGGGCTGCTGAGCAAGAGTGGCCTGGGGAGATGGAGACTGGGGCTTTTCTCCTCACACCTACAAGGAGCGAGGGAGAGGATGGAGGTCGAGAGAAGGGGGTACCCCAAGATGCCTGTAGGTTGCTCTCCTCTCTGTGTAGAGGACAGCTGCTGCCAGCCACTGGGGAGAACATGCTGTAAAAGTACTGACTTCACCAGACCAGGCAGGGGAGGGACTTGGCCAAACCAGTCACCTGGCAGCCTCTCCTCTCTTGGGGCATCCAGATGGAAGGTATGCCCAGGTGAGGAGGGCAGGTGCAGGGCAGACAGGGCAGGGCAGGGCAAGGCAGGGCAGGCAGGGGAATGGAAATGAGGAAGGAAGATGCTATCTGGTCTGTGGGCTGGCAGAGCACCACTGCCCTGACCCTGGAGGTGGGGGTGGAGTGGGGGAGACAGGGCAGCTGAGGACATACATTTCCTGGAATAGAGATAGTCTATCCAAGCTCTCAGGAACTCAGGACCTAGGCCCAGAAGTCACAGTCCTGGCCAGCATGGTCAGTGTCCCAGGAGGGAAGGAGGGAGGGGACAGGTGGCAGCAAAAACCCAGACAAAGCATCCCTCACAGCAGCGAGCTGGGTTGACCAGCCAGCCAGAGCTGTGATGGCTGCTGGGTCACTGGATGCTGTTAACCGCTGCCCAGAGCAGGAGGTGAAGGAGCCACCTACCCAGGCAGGAGCTGCCTGCCCGGGATGCCCTCATCAAGTTCAGAGAAGGAAATTAATAAAAATAAATCAACAAATCAACTATGTTCAGGGAGGACATAATAAGAATCCTCCAGCAGGGCCCCTGGGGGGATACTTATTTTGAATCTCACATAACCAAAGCCACATGCAGGGCACAAGGCTCCCCCAGGATGCAGGACATAGCCCCCCACATTGGCAGTTCACGCGCACTCTGTATTTGTGAAGGGGCAGATATGTCAGATTGTACGGGGCAGAGCCACCAACGTGCTAAATGTACCCAGCTCATACTGCCATGCTTTGACATTTCTCTCAGTGTTGATACCAGGAAACTCTGAGAATCGAATGGCATTGGCCATGGCTCATCCTTGGCATGGCCCACTTGCAGCACGGCCCCAGGAGGGTGCTAGTTGGGGTGTCTGGGGGTAGAGTTCCGTGGGCTTCCTTCTTTCATTCTGGGGAAGGTCCGGGTTCTACACCCCAGCCTCACAGGCAAGCACTCATGGGCCCACAGAGGAGAGAGGCTGGTCACTTGCTCTGAAACTCACTTTCCCAGAGCCCACGTGGCATTCATGTAGCTCTGCCAGGAAGAAGGAGAGCCTGGCAGGAGGCTCTATAACACCACCTTTCTGTTCTTTGTAGGTCAACTGTGCATAAAGGGGCCGTGTGCCAACGGTCACCAGGCAGACATAGGCCAGGGGGTCCAGGGATGGTGTGGGCTGAATCTTACACAGACTTGACAAAAACCTGGGGAGACTCTTGTCAGGAGGATCCTCTGGGTCCTGCCCACTGAAGCTGACCCTAGGCCCACCAACCCTTACACAGGGAGCCCTCAGGGCCCTGTACTATGGCCTCTGAGGTCAGAGCACACTATACCTGACCCCACCTGCTCCCTCCACCCAGCTAGCTAAGTCCTGAGCAGGCAGCAAAATGAGAGGTTTAAAGACTGCCTTCAAAACTGCCCACTGGGCAATACTCATCCTCGTAAGGCACCAGCAGAGCTGGTGAGACAGAGCTCCAAGGCAGCTGTTTCAGTGAGGAGCTTGGGAAAGGCCAGCTCCCAAGAAGGCTCTTTAACACTCCTCCTCTCTCAGGACAATCCCCCAAAACTTTGCAAAGACCACTAGAAAAGCAGACAAGGAAGGCCAGCTCAGGGTATTCCAAGCACCTGTGACATCCATGCTCTTAGAGGGGCTGCTCAGGACCAGTTCTCAGGAGCCTCCCATAGCTCCCTCATGCACAATCATCTCTCCTCCCCAGAGCTGACCACACCGAAAAGCTCCTCCTTTGGAAGGACTTCCCTTAGCTCCAGAGAAAACACAGTTAAGTGCCAGTGTGGTTATTATACTAAAGTGAGAATGACTACCAAGCTGACCTCTCCCAGGCATTCCTTGGTGGAATGCCCAAGTCTGAACCCCAGACCTATGAGTTTTGTACCTTACATGACAAAGGAGATTCTGCAGAGATGGCTTAGTCACAGATCACATGGGTTTGGGTATATTCCTGGATGATCGCAAGAGTGGGACTGAGGGAGGTGTGACCATAGCAGGTACTGTGCTGCCGGCCTGAGGATGAGGAAGGGGCCCCCAGCCAAGGGCTGTGGCTGTCTCCACAAGCCAGGAGAGGCCAGGAGACAGAGTCCTCCTGGAGCCTCCTGAGGAAACAGAGCCTGTAGAACTATTATACAGGGTATCCCTGTGTTTTAGATTTCTGACTTTCAAACTGTAAAAGAATAAATTTGTTTTGTCTTAAACCTCCAGTCTGTGGTAATTTGTTAGGGCAGCCACAAGGAACTATATACTCTTTGGCAACACTAAAGCAAGACAAATGGGCAGAGATTTAGCTCCCAGGCAGGAAAGGTTATGAAATTCCAGTCTATTCCTTCCAAATCTAATCCTGCCATCAATGCCAAAATTTACAAAACTTTTAAGAAGTTATGCGGCCAGCTATAGTGCCTCACACCTGTGGTCCCAGCTACTCGGAAGGCTGAAGCAGGAAGATCACTTGTGCCCAGGGATGCAAGTGACCATGAGCTGTGCTCCAGCCTGGGCAACAAGACAAGACCTTGTCTCCAAAAAATGAAAATAAAAAAAGAAAAAAATGCAGAACATTTTGAGAGAAGGCACTATTTTTTTTTCGTTGTTGCGGTTTTTGGTCAGGGCCGGGTTTGAACTGACCACTTCCAGTATATGGGGCTGGAGCGCTACTCCTTGAGCCGTAGACGCCACCCGAGAAGGCACTGTTTTTGCAAAGAAGTCAAAGAGAGGCAGAATCTAATAGCCATCACACGCCCTCCCTGGGCCAGAAGTTAACCCTTACAGGAGGCCTCCAGATCTGACTGCTGTCCTCATTTTAAAAATAAAGGGTTCAAAAAAATAAAAAAATTAAATTAAATTAAAATAAGGGGTTCAAAGAGGGGAAATGCTATTTGCCAAATCACACAGTGAGAGATGGCAGAGCTTTCTACTCTGAAACCTGTGTTCTTCCTTCAGGGCTCCCAATGGTCAGTCATGGGCTCCCGTGGAGCCCAGAATGTATTTCCTCCTAGATGGGCGGCCCCTGAGCACCAGGGCTCCACAGCCTGGAGTTGGCTCCAGCATCCCTCCCCAGGAGGGCCTTGGCTCTGAGAGGTTTGCTTTTGTTTCCTCAGTATCCAGCGCTCCTTATGTCCAAGACCTTGCAAGAAGGTCTCTGGTTCCTCCGGCATGAGCAGAGGCGGCCAGTGAGCCCACGGATGCCTTCCAGATACAGTGCCTCTGCCAGTAGTTATGGTCACTCATGGATTCCTCACTGTTGCTATTAGCAAACACTTTGACATTCCTTAATTTGTGGGGAAACAGAAAATGTTTGTTTTGGTTAAAAATGGAATTGGCTGCTTATTACCATGGCCTATGAAGAAATAAAAGCCAACATGCATTGGCCTCTTCCTTTGAGCTGATACTCTGCTAAACAGTTTCTGTGAATCAACTCATGGCATCTTCCTGACACCTGCTCTATAGACCAAGGACAGCTGTCCAAATGCTACTCAGCCAGGACACAGCAGGCCCCAGGGAGGGCTGTGCACGCAGGTCTGAGGCCATGCTTCCATCCAGTCACCAGATGGTTCTTAGAGCCTCACGGTGTCCCTGGAAGGGGCTGGGATCAGGGTCATGTCCTTGCCAGGCTGACATGGCAAGGTGAACCCATGGGTCCCTCTGAGAAGCATCGTGGGTGAGGCATTCCAGGCTACCCGCTCCATGTGAAGCAAAGAGCCACAGGCTGTCCTCCTTCCCAGCTGCCTGCCCCACCAGGCTTGTGGCCGAGCAGAAGGGGGCATCTGGTCTGATGGGGGAGCCAAATGCCCACCAGGGTCAGCTTTCCCACACAGCAAGGATGGTCAGTGAGGCCACTTGGACAGGGTCCACGGACCAGAGCAGAAACCAGCAAAGGCCAAATTCTGTGAAAGGGCAGCTGCCATGGCCATCACCAGAGGCCCCAGCCTGAGCCAAGGACTACCAATGCCCCTGGGCACAGACGGGAAACTGAGGAGTGGGCCACATAAAAACATCTTGTACATCATAGGATACCACTGCCGAATTAAACCACTGCAGACAAGCAGAAAGAAAACCAGGAACTTAAAAGACCATAAGCTGGGAGTCTGCACATGTTGCTGGGCACCCACATGCCAGAAACCCAGGGCCACCTGCTCACTCTCTTTTAAACAGACAGGCGAATTCCTGCTTACCAGGAATGCCCTTGCCAGCCCAGACTATGCAGTGTGGCTGGTGGATGACCTCTCCTGGTACTCTCCTCCCAAGGGGACCCTACCATCTGTCCAGCAGTTACTGTCTCCGGCCCTAACCACTCCAGGTTTCACGAGATCAAGCCACTCCTTCAACACCCTCCAGGGGCCTCCTCTATACTGGAATGAATCCATTCTCATGGTGTGGCTCTTGCTGCCACTCAACCCTCTTCTCTGCCATTTGTCCATCATGTGGGGCATTGACCACACCAGCCTATGGCTCCTTGAATGGGAGGAGCTGTTGGGACCTGTGTGTTCCTGCCACAGGAACAGGCTGGCGCTTGCTGCCCCCAGCCTGGAGTGCTCTGATCCAGGTCTTTCCACATTATCTCTCTTGGTCATCTTTCCCAATGAACAGACTTGCCCCCACTCACAGGGGTAGGCTAGGAGTCAGCAAACTACAGCCCACAGGACAAATCCGGCCTGATGTTTTATAAGTCAAGTTTCATTGAAGCATGGCCTTGCTTGTCTGTGGTCACTTTTGTGCCACCATGGCAGAGTCGAGTGCTTGTGACGGAGACCATCTGCCCTGTGAAACTGACATTTATCATTGCATGCTTTATAGAAGTACACTGACCTGCTCTGAGCCATCGCCTGGTTTTATCTTAGCAGCAACCAATCTCTGAGATTACACGTTGTCCTTGGCTATGGTTTAATCACTGGCTTTCAGGTGCCCAGTGAGTGTGTTGAATGAATGAACATCGATACATGTTTGTCAAAATCTGTGAGGGTGCCAACTCCCACCAACTGATCCATCAAAGAACGTGGGTCCTAATGAATTGCAATGAAAAGCTCACTGTTTCTGAGATGGACACTGGGAACATCTTCTATCAGTTACAGTGACTATAAACTGTAGGGCCTACTATCCCAGTAACTCTTGGCAGGGCCACAGGGCTTATAAGAAAATCCCCAGGAGATACCTAAATTGTGGTAACAGTCACAGTCACAGTCACAGTAATAACACCACCTATTAAACACTGACTTTGTCTCATTAAATACCTGTAACTTGGGAACATGATGTTTTTCTCCCATTTTCCAGATATGGAAACAGGCACAGAGAGATGAAGTAATCTGCCCAAGACCAGCAAGAGGCACAGACAAAATTAACCAGCACTGGCTGATACTCAGAGCCCCAACTGCTAGGCACCAAATTGTGCTGTGTCTGCTGGGCACAGCTTTGGTCTGGGCACAGGGCTGAATGTCCACAGCCTTTCTGGGCCCCTACTGGTACAGGCCAGACACAATGGTGATGCCTGGCTAGAGGGCAGGAAGACCTGGACTGGGACCAGCCTGCCCCCCACCTGGACCACCTGTGGGTCTGGCAGTGGGTCCACACTGCAGCCTAGTTTGTGTGGCCCTTTTCCATCCATTGACGTATTATTGATAATAGCAAACTTACCCAGAACTTTCAATGTGCCAGGTTCTATTCTCAGTGCCTCATACATACCAACTCACAGAGTATCATGACCTTATGGGGAAGACATTTTTCCTAGACCCATTTTACAGATGGGAAAACTGAAGCTGGGAGAAGTTAGGGACTTCCCAAGGTCACTGGGCAGAGTGAGGCTGGACACTTGGACCCCTCTCTCCTCTACTAGCCCACCGTCTTCTGCCTGAACCTGGTGAGTAGCTCCCTGCACTCTTAGCACCGGAACATGCAAGGTCCATGCACAAGTCTCTCGGGGCTGCTGTCACAAAGAACACAAGCTGGATAACCTAAGACAACAGGAGCCCAGAAGTCCAACATCAAGGTAATGCATGACCTCCTCCCTCCAGAGGCTCCATGGGAGGGTCCCTCCTACCTTGCCCAGCTCCCGTGGACTTGTGGCCACTTGCTCCAGCCTCTGCCTCCATCTCCACGTGGCCCCCTCCTCTGATCAAACCTCCCTCTGCCTCCCTCTTACAAGGACGCAGAATTGCATTTAGGACCAAGGTGACCCAGGGTGATCTCCTTGTCTCAAGTGATTAATCATATCTCCGAAGACGCCTATTCGAAACAAGGTAGGCTTACAGCTTCCAGGGATTAGAACCTAAAACTTGGGAGAAACTACCCAGACTGTCACGTAAGGGACCAAGGCCAACCTCAGGAGACCAGATAAGATAGATGTTCTCTTTTCCTCCTAAACACACATGGTCCCTGACTCACCAAATGAAGGTGGGAGGCAAAATTTAGCCTTTCTATCTTTGGTAATCTTCCCATCACTCACACAGCAGAAAACAACCACCTTGTCATTAACAAGATATATTAAGCTATTTAATACCAGGTTTTCAGCCGGGACATGTTCTGGAAAATGAGGGGCTCTCTTAGCAGTGACTTCAGCACAACCTTTCAGTGCTGGAGGGTAGTGTCTGTATGTTGTGCTAATTTTGACATCCCCTCCTCTGACCCATGGGGTGAGACCCTGTGTGTATGGCACCTCACTCACCTACCCATGTCTCTCATGATGGGCTACAACTGTGATCTGGACCATTCTGCGCAAACCCCCCGCCACAGCAGTCACAGACAGGACCCTGCGGAGCCTGTCGACCCATCACAGGGGCTGCTTCTCACTCACTGCATGCGAAAGTCACAGGGGACTTGGCACTAAGAAGGGCAGTGACGTGCCTGAGTATCTAACACCAGCTAGAAGATGCCATAGTGAGGAATCCAAAAGACAGAGTCCTCGTGGAGAGTACAGGAGGAGAAAACTCACTCACCACACCCTGAGCCTGGAAAAGACTGATTTCACATGAATTCAGAGGTTCTGAAGATTATAATGAGACCTTCTAATCCAGCTGTGAAGGGAGCCCTCTTTGAGGGCAGACAGTGTCCCCCATCATTGTGGTGGATTAGACTCTTTGGGGCTGACACCCTGGCCACGGAGGCAGCATGTGGCCTGACCACGTTTACGGTGCTGCTGCTCACCTGGTTGACCCATCTGCAGACGAGAAGGTTGGCAGCTGGGCTCAGAAGCAGCTTCCAGGGCCAAGATTTAGGGTGAGGCATCCCCAGCACAGAGCTATTCTACATCAGGACTATGAACCTGTTGACAAGGCCACCCAGGACCCCAGCTGTGCTTTGGCAGGAGTGCCTGAATTGCAGAAGGGAGCAGGATGGACCTGGGGTGAGGGTGGGGAACCTTGGAGGCTGGCAGCTCTGCTAAGATGCCAAAGATCTCGGCTCCAGCAGCAGGTCATCCAAACCCTCCGCTCATTCCCTGGCCTTGGGGTGGCTTTGTTCCCTGCCTCACGCCAGCTCTGTGGAAGCCACTGCCCTCCCGAAAGCTGGCTGTGAATGCTTCACCCCCATCCTCCCATGGCCTCCCTGGGCATCTTATAGGATTGGGAACAGGAACACAGACCTGGCTTGATCCCCCACACTGAACTGTGATCTAGCCCCAGGTGGCAAGCTCCTACCCCAGCACAGACTCTGGAGGTCTCTCCACCCCAGCAGAGGGGACTGAGTCCTCACTGAGTGTAAGACAGGCCACACTGACCTGAGAGCTCCCCAGAATATGTAAGGACTCAGCGATCTCTGAGCTTTTTCAATGAACCCACTTTCTCCAGAGCATGTGGGGTTGGGAGGCACCAAGCCACAGTCATGCCCAGGGCATGACCACACAGTAAACCACCGGGCAGCTCTTCAAAGCAAGATACAAAAGGAGAAAATCTCACCTCCTTGGTTTGGTGGAAAATCAACTAAGAGCATCTTCACCTCTTATGGTCAATTTAAACAAAATCAATTTTAAAATGATTTGTAACTGTAAGGAAAATCTGAAGTCATTTCCACTTAAAAATAATTGTGATGGTTTAGACTTGATTTCGAAGCCTGAAAGTTAAAAGCCTACCTTTAAATACCTGTCAGCCAATCCAGCCACACCTGTGGGGACACAACAAAAATGGAAATGCACATGCTCCCGTAGCCCCAAAACGCAGGTACGCACACCACTCGGGGCTGGAGTCCCTGCGGCTCTTCATTTTATTTAAAGGTAATAAAAAGACAAGCTGCTACTAACTACTAAACCAGAGATTAAATATTTAGCACCAAGGTTACTGCTGTAATCTTGTTTTTCCTCCAAGGAGCCTGAGATCTTTAAAAAAAAAAAAAAGATCAGTAGGAAAAATAAACTAAATCCAGAGTTAGGGGCTTGCATTTCAGCCTGTTCGCCCCTTGTTTAAGGAGATCTTAAATCTGCAAAATTTCCTTATGGGGCATTAAAAGCAACCAGACATGATCAAACTGCTTTTGAATGAAATCCCCTGACTTCTGTTTCCTCCCTGGTGCCAGAAAAATGAAGACCATATTTTCTTTCCCCTCCTTTCAATCTGACAATTAGAATGCTGGCCCATACCCTAGCAGGCACCCCATGACCATTAAGAGCCAGAGAAAAACACAAAAAGATACTCTTGATATTGCTGTTCAGAAGGATGTTTTTAGAAAGCAGGACTGGCTGGCTTTGAATTGCAACAAGCAACCCCCAGGACACACTCATCCAGCTGGCCAGAGTGGGCCATGCAAGAAGGCTGAGGAGGTCTCATAAGAAGAGCCATGAGGAGGCTGGAGGGGCCTGGCTTTGCTGGGCTCTGCTTGACTGCCATGGTGCTGGCAGAACAAGCCTTAGCTTCCCCATCCGTAAAACAGGCCTGCAGCTCCTTAAAGGTTTTACCAATGTTTTACTTTATTTTTATTCATTTCCCTGTTCTCTGAAACTGTTGTCAATAACTTCCTTTTCTTCTTATCTTATTAAGAAAAGAAATTTCCAACTGCCAAGTAAGGGCAGGAGAAGACAGCTGGCCTCTGTGGTCATCCTGAGTTCACATAATCCTGGCCTGAGTTCACATAATTCAGTAAATCAATGAAGTGTTCGGACTATCCAGAGTGACCTCAGTTGCCAGACAATCCAGGCCATTGTGAGTAGGCAGGGGGCGTGAGTGCCTGTGCCTGTCACTCAGAGCCCTGGGAGAGCTGCAAGCTCTCAGCACTGTGTGATGTCAGGCCACTCCCAGATTGGTTACTCCCACTCTGCAGTTGGTGGCTGGGAGCAGCAACCCACCCACTCCTTACACTTCTGGGTCCTACCTGTAGCCTCTTGTGAGGATTAAGTAACCGAACCCTTATAACATGCTCCCAGGTCAGCGCGGGGCACAGCAGGGATTTTATTACTGTTACTGTTCTCCCAGCTGCTCCCACCTAAGGATCCAAGACTCTGAGCTGGGCAGCTCCTGGCCAGCCCTTTCTGCAGACTCAGCTCAGCTACAGAAGTAGAAAGTTGTGTCCCTTGCAGTGGGACACCAGAAAAAAGGGCTGTGGTGGCCCAGGCTGCGGTGGCCCAGGCTGCACAAGGTAGGTTGGGAGCAGCTCCTTCTCCATAGCTCCGCCATATAGCTGTCCTGGCAACAAATGCCCTGGCAGAGACAGCCAGACCCCAACCCCTGGTCTGCCCCAGGATCAGGTACTTTCGGCTGCTGTCCTGTCTCCTCGAGCTTGTTGAAACCCAATTTGTTCTTGGTGACAATGGTGCTTGCAGGGCTTACAGCTGTCATCTGAGGGGGCTGCGCAGCTCAGACGGGGTCCCCGGTGCTCTCTGGGGCCCTTCAGCCTTCCCTTTGCAGCAGGTCTGGAATCTTCCCGCTTCCTAGATGCCTGGAGAGGGCTCAATAGAATCCCTCAAAAACTCATTTCAGGATTGTTGTTTAATTGTTTTGTGAACTAATAAGGTTCATTTTTTTTTTTTCTAACTATAAAAATAGTCCATGAAGCTAGAAACAACACAAGTGTCCTGCCCCAGGGGCCAGTAGGCAATGACAGCATCACCTGTCCAGAGTCTACCCCTGCCCAGCAGCGTGGGATGAGTACAGGCAGCAGCTGGAAAGACCCCCTAACACAAATGATCCCCTCTGCAAATGTCGCCTGCAGGGACCTGCCCCTCCCCACGGGATCTGCTCCGCCCACTCTGGACCTGGGCATCACCCCTGCTCCTGCTGCCTAGTTTTCAGTGGCCACCTCAGCCTGGTCCACAGCAGCCAGGATAGCCCACAGGGCAAGAGGGTGGCCCCAAAACCCCAGGCCCGCCCCGCACCCCCCAGCCTGAACTTACTCCCCCACTCACAGTGACTGAGTGCCGGCTGCGTGGCTGATGCAGGGACACAACGTGAAGCCACATTAAGACTCAGCACCTGCCCCCTGGAGCTCACAGCCTTATGAGCAGTCAGACAACTTTTAAATTCCAAGTCTCCATCATTGCACAACTGGGACAAGACCATAAACTGACAACCCCAGCATCTCGGGTGACCAGCCTCTGTCCTAACTTCTGCTATGGAGGCTCACACTCCTACACACACACACACACACGTGCGCACATGCACACACCCATCCTATATTCACACAAGCATACATTCACACTCACAAATGCACAGGCATACACACACAACCACACACGAACACACACGAGTGTTTACACACATCCATGTGAAAAGGTGTACATGTGTATGCACACAGGCATGCAAAAACATGTATGCATGTGTGCACATCCACCCCACATGAACACTCAAACACAAGGGCATGAATGCACACACACACACGTGTACACACCTACACACGTGTGTGCCTCCCACACCCATGTCACATAAGCACATGTGCATGCACAAGGATACACACGTGCATACCTACCACCCCACGCACACTCACTCATACACACGTGCAAATGTGTACATGCACCTCCACCCCCACCACTCACCTACTGCCGTACACCCTCATACTGGGCTGTTCTCTGTCCCTTGGCTGGGACCACGGGGCCCCTCCTTCACTCCCACTGGGATCTGGGCCCCAGAGTCTCAGGTCCCAGCAGATTCTGCTTCTCAGTGCTAAGCCCAGGCCCCAGGAGGGCGTCTAGGCCACACCCCACTGGCCTTCTGCTCCCTGTACCAGCCCAAGGCAGAGGGCTCTTTTCACCAGGACTTGCAGGACTCAGGGCCCTATGGGAGGCTACAGGTGGCAGTGGCTGCTCTCAAGACATCCTGCTCCCCTATTCCGCCATTCTGATCGCCAGCATCTGGACCAAGCCTTCCCTGACTACTGAAGAGCCACCCTCAGACCTGGCACTCACACCCAACCCAAGAGCTCTCTCCCTTTGACTTCCTGCACAGCCTCCAACTCCCCCTATAGGCTCTAAGCTCCAGCCACCGCAGACCAACCCTCACCCAAATGCTCTCATGCAGTCCCACCCTCTGAGCATGCCACTCCCTTGTGAGCCTACCACCGCGGCTCACTTCCTAGGCTGGTACTGCTTCCTGAGGGTGTCCAGGGAGCACCAGAATAAATGAAGCCAGCCACCCAAGCTTCTTTGTTCTCACGAGAACAAGAAGGTGGCCTGTGCAAGAGCCTCCTGCCCTGTGGGTCCTGCCTCTGGCCTCTCAGGCCCTGCAGGGGGCTCTGACTCAGGTACTACAGGCCCCTTGCAGGGATGTCCTGCTCCAAACCTCCCCAGGCTTCCTGCTCAGACCTCATCTTGAGTGCCCTGTTCCCAGAGGCTCATGCACGGAGAAATGCTGCAACCACTTTGCAGAGGGGAGGAGCAAGTTCAGAAGACAGCCCGCCCACCACCCAGCCCTGGGCTGCAATCTGCTTCTTGGGATGGCTCCTCTCTGAAGTATTCCTGCTGACCTGTTTCTGTGTTTATTAGCTGTCTCTGCTGGAATTGAAGCTCCATGCAAGGTGGGACCCTGTGTGCTCTAGTCACTGGAATCCTAGCTGCCCAGTAGTGACCAGGCTGGGCAGGGCTGAGGAGAAAGGGACGTAGCCTCTGCTAGAGGACCCAGCTGCCTGGATTGTCAGGGAATAGCTCTTGAGATAAGACTAAGGAGACACCTTGTACATCTGGGACCACAGCTCTGGGCCAGAAGTGCACTCAGCTGGACAGCATATTGGGATCTAGGCAGCCTCCTGCTGAGTGTGTTGGGGTCTAAGGGTCCTGGGCAGTTGGTCCCACACAGAGGACGCAGGAGCTCAGGAGAGCCAAGTGGCTCTGCCCAGCCAGGACCAGTGTGGGGAACTGGCTCAGAAGTCACTCACACCCAGCGTGTAGACAAAGGGGTTCTTGTCCACTCCTGGTGAGGCCCGGGCCTCTAATGGCCCCACACCTATGACTGCCTCTTGGGCAATCTGTTTGCTTTGGGGGCTGGTGAGGGCACAGAGGATAGAAAACATGAATTATGGATCAGCAGAACAGCAAATCCTTAGAAATTCCAAACCACTCACTCACCGATCCTCAAAACCATTTTACTTCCCAAGTCTTCCCCTTAGGGTCATGTGCCTAGAAGGCTTCTACCACAGCAGCCCCTAAAGAACCCCAGCTCACCCCAAGACCCTCTCAAGGGCCCCCTGCTCACTCCAAGTCCCTCTCAACCCCTGCTCAACTCAAAACCCTCTGAAATGCTCCTTCTCACCCAGGACCCTTTCAATGCTCCTCTCTCACATTTCTTAGCATCCCAAATACCTGACTACATGTCTTCCCCTCATCTGCAGCCCAGGTCAAGTGTCTGGCTGCCTCTTCCAGGTTGCAGTGACCCTCCTGCCTGAGCATTCACTTGCAGGGGTGCCCAGGACAACTCTCAGCAGCCAGCTCAGTGAACACAGGAGCAGGCCCAGCACAGATTCTTATTATAATCAGTGGCTCATCCTCCGAAGTGGCCCATCCTTGGGGTCTCTCTCGCACCTACAGCACACACCCTGACATCTAGGGCCCATCTTCAGGGCTGAGGCCCCTGTTTCTCTGGAGGGGCCCTTCTGTGCTGGGAATGGGCTCACTGCCAGTGGTTTAAGTTCTGCCAAGTTGGTGTCCACCAAAGCTCTCTCTCTTTATATCCAGACCCGGGACAGCAAGGTTCACAGAGGATTCTATGGCTCAAGTGGTGCCAGCTGTATCCACTGCCAGGCTATTTGCTCTTTGCATCTCTAGCAGGTCACAGCATTTTCTCAGGTCTATGTACTGAGCCACACGCACTCAGAGTTTGGTCTGTGTGTCCCTGGCCTCCCTACACCCTTCCAGTGCCCCCCAGATAGGACAGACACCAGCTGCCTGCATCGCCTCCCAGCTCACCTCTTTGGTCCTTCCTGTTTGGGGATAAGGTCTACTCACCCATCTCCTAAAGGGCATTCGCACTGCAGACGCTTGGAGCACACTGGATGCCTCTTGCTCTTCTCACTCCCTAGACAGCCCTCAAGGGCCTAGGGTTCCCACTCTGCCCTTTCCTCAGCCCACCCATGCCTGGACAGGAAATCTATGCCAGCCTTCAAGGGCTCCAGCACCTACACCCAGCGCCTCCTCCCTTTGCCATGGCAGCCACTGCCTCCCAGGCCCCTGGAGCCAGTAGATGGGTGGTTGGATGTGTTTTCTCCAGCTTCTAGGAGTCTGAGGTTCCGTTTAGCTCTGCTTGGTCATGTCACAGAATGTCAAAGGGTCACACTGAGGGTTCAGTGAGTTTAACTGAGATCACAGGACCAAGTCCATGTGCAGTAGTCATGGTGGGAGCCGTGCAGGAGCCATGGTGGGAGCCCTGCAGGGTGTGAGCACGGGGCATCCAGAGTTGGGTCCCAGTGGTCAGGGAAGTGATGAGACCAGGCCAGGGGGAGAAGAGCTGCCAGAGTGGCTCCACCATGCTGTTCAGCTTAAATAGTATCACAGTTCAGGGAACTGTGACTAGAGAGCCAGCGTGACTAGATGTGAGCTGCCCATGAATGCACGTCCTGCCTTGTGACTTATGTGCCCCATTTCACACAGAGGACACTGACATCTGGGAAGTCCAAGAGCCAGCCCACAAGGGTCATAGCCAGATGCCTCGCTGCTGAGTTGGTGCAGCTGCCAAGCTATAAGCCCTACCGCTCTGCCGCTCTGCCTCACACATATGTCCTGCAAAGTGTCTCAGTAGCCAGTAGGGGCAGCCCCCGTCCCTGCTGCATGGGCTCCATCATGCCTTATTTAATGAGAACATCAATAGAACAATTAAATCTGAGACCACCCACCTCATCTTCTCCCAACGCCATGGAGGTCAGGCCAGTCCAACCCCAGCACCACTGCAACACTGCACCACTGCACCTGACCTCTCCAAGTTCTCTCCCTATCAAAATGGTGCACGTTGTCTGTACTAACGGGTTGCCCTGTCACCAACAGCCCTCTTTCTTATTAATAGTGCATGTTTACCCTCCCCAGAGGCCTGTGCCACCAGGGTGGTCACATGAAACCACAGAGAACCCTAGCAGAGCCTCTGCCTGCCCAGAAGCTCAGCCATGAGAGAGGATGAGGAGGCTCAAGGACAGCCAGAACTTCCCAAAGGCCTCCATGCAATGGGCAGCTGTCTTCCATCAGTCATCCCTCCAGGGACAAACTTAATCCCCCACTGAGCCCAAGTCCATTATATCAGGCACAGCTGCCCTATAGTCCGGAGTAGCTCCCACAGCCTGGCTTCAGAAAATAAGCTACCCCAGGTCTGGGTACAAGTTGATGAGGCCCCTCTGTGCAACCCCTCTGTGCAATGGGGCACCAGGCACAGCCTGTCTGCAGACCACTGCATCACTAACCCAGAGAAGCATGGAGCCAGGAGGCTGACCTTAGGAGGGGCCTGAGCATCTGACCCAAATAGCACCCCAACTTGATATCAGTCCAGGGAGGCCAGGCCCAGGCTGTGTCAGCTTCTCTCACAGGCCTTGTCAGTGCCTGCAGGCAGCAGGGGTGATTGTCAGAGGCTCCATGCATGGTCCCATATGTGGCCCCAGGGCATGTGTGGAACCTGTGAGCAGGTTCTCCTGAATCTCCAAACCTTTTACCTGCTCCCCACCGGGGCCAAACAACTACCACCCTCCTCTTGGGCCCTTCAACTCAGTAGCGAGGCATCTGGCTATGACCCCAGAGCTGTGCCTGGCCAGGTGCCACTCAGACCCAACAAGGCGCCTCTTCAAAGCCCTGAGACATTACAGGGTGAGGCTGTTGAAGCTGCCCTCCTGCTCTGCTGCGCTCCTGCTCTACTGTCAGAGCCTGGAAGGAGGGTTCAGTTTTCTGCATTTAGAAATACTGTCTTGGCCTGCAATTTTTTTCTGCAGCTGCCTCTGTTTATACATTGTGGCTGAGAGGAACCCTGCGCTGGGGACAGCTGCTCTTGGGCAGTTTCTTGGGGAGACACAGACACACTTACACTTGCATGTTTCCGTTCTTTGCAGAAGGAAAGAAAAGACGACAGCAGCAGGGACTTCCCTGTAAACCCTCCACTGAGTTTACACCAATGAGGGCCTAAGGCCTGGATCTTCAGGGAACAGAGCGGGAACTCTTCCCTGGCCACCCTCAGCCAGCTCAGCAAACAAGAGCCAAATGTGAATATCTAAGTTCCCAACCCCGGTGGCAGCAGTTCCAGAAATTCCAGCCAGGAAGGAGCAGAATGAGCAAGAGCCGCCTCAGAAATGACGCCCCCAGCACAGCATCTGACACAGGGCCCTAGGCTGGCCTGGCCTAAGTGTAATGTGCCCCCAGCGGGCCCGGACCCAGTCAGGCACCCTGGGCTCAGGTCGGGCCCGAAGCTGCTCAGTGTTGATGTTGACACTTGCTGATCCTCAGATTCCTCCTCTGTGAGGAGCATTGATAATAAAAATAATACCTATAAATGTCAAATGTCAAAGACATCATGTGTGATAAAGAGCTCTATAAACCATCCACAGCCCCCCCAACACCCAAAGCCACCTAACTACCCACAGCCAGTCCCTGTCTACTGCCACCCAACACTCCCAGCCACTGAACACTCCCAGCCACTCACTGTCTACAGCCACCCAATGTCATCACCGGGATGGAGCAGAAACCGTAAATTCCTGATAAAGACATCAGAACGAGGAAACTGAGCTCTCTCAAGGGGCCTGCCTCCCCAGCAGGGGCAGAGTTCGAGACCAACCCAGCATGGACATCCTTCCACCTGCCATGTTGTGGCATTAAAGGAAAGCAGGGGAGGAGAAGCTGGTGGTGGGAGGAGCCAGTGTGTGCACCTGCAGCAAGCCCACCACGATATGTAGACATGGGCAATCTCAACCCAGAAGAGGTGGCATGGCAGGTGGCATGGCAGGTGCTGGCCTTTGTAGGTGAAACTGTGTCCCCTTACCACAGAAAACAATGACCCAGGGCTATAATGGTCAGGAAGACCAGACTAAGGGTGAGAATTCATTGCCTAGGATGTATCTAGATCCACATCATAGCCAGGCTGTGTGGATGACACTCTCACCTGTCTGTGGAAAGCCCCCCAAAGCCCTGTATAGCCCCCACGATAAACCTTGTCTTGCGTCTGTCCTACCGTGCTGCTAGAGTGTGGCCTGGTCTAGCCCTGGGACAACTTCAGCAGGACCAGTCACAGCTGGCCACACTCATTCCCTATGGCCCAGCACTTTACTCCTGTTTTATTTGCTCCCAAAGTAGAAGCTGATGGTCCTATCAGCTTTACTGATAACATCCACAAACCAAAAGCCAACCTAAATGCCCATCAACAGGAGAATGGTCTGATAGCTTCGGGCATATTCACACAGGGGAATATATAAGAATAAAAAACTCAATGCAGCGGGGCGGTGCCTGTGGCTCAGAGGAGTAGTACCAGCCCCATATGCCAGAGGTACGGGTTCAAACCCAGTCCCAGCCAAAAACTGAAAAAAAAAAAAAAAAAACCCTCAATGCAGCATGAGGGGCCTAACAAAAAAGAAAGCCCAGAGCTCCATTTTCTAAGGGACAAAAGCTAGCCAGGCCCCCTATGCTGCAGCAAGTCATCAGAGAGCTCAGCCTGGGGTGGGCATGACCAGGAAAGGGCTGCAGGGGCGCCAGGGGGCTTGTTGGAGTCTTGGTTTCTGTTGCTTGTATGTGTATGCTCAGGTTGTGGGAATTTGTTGAGCTGTTCACGTATGATTTGTGCACATTTCCATATGAATGTCATAATTCAATAGAAATGTAAATTTTTAAAAGGTGAGAGAAGAGGAAGAGATGTGGAATTATTATATGTCGGTAAAATTAAAATTTTATTGGATTTTAGCAACACTTACAATATTTAATTTTTATGTAATCCAATCTCTTTGTGCAATGTGCAGAAAGAGAGGTCCCAAGGGGAGATTGCTGGGAGAATTGATTAACCATGAAGATTGAGACTCTTCACTACCTTTGTCAGCCCAGGGCAGTGAAAAAATGCGTTGGGCATACATGAAATATATGTCTTATTGGGGTGTTGTCATAGGTTAAATTGTGTCCCTCAAAAAGAGATGTTGGAACCTCCCAACATGGGCTTATTTGGAAACAGGGTATTAGATTTGGTCAAGCTAAGATGAGCCCTAAATCCAGTGACTGCTGTGCTCATAAGAAGAAGAGAGAACACAGAGGTGCAGGGAGAAGCGCACATGGAGACCAAGGCGGAGACAGGAGTTAGAAAGCCACACACCCAGGGATGCCCACAGCACGCGGAGCCTCCCTGGGGCCCCCAGAGGGTCTCTCACTTCTGGTCTCCAGGAGTGTGAAAGAATAAATTTCTGTTGCTATAAAGGACCCAGTTGTGTCTACTGTGCTACAGCAGCCCCCGGGAACTGATTCAAGTGTGTTTATGCAGGCACAGACCTCAGTCATTATAAGGTAAGAAATACTGCACATTTCAACCTCCACAAAGACATTGTGGTCCCTGGTTCACATCTGCTTTGAGGCCTAAGAGGGAGGAATGTGGATGAACACAACAGCACCTCAGTTGCACATGAGGTCAGCCAGCCTCATGCCAGGGAATAGACTGGACCCTTTGATCTCGCCCCACTGCTCATGCCTGAGCTGTGACTTCCTGCTCCACAAGATCCCTAGGCACATACAACCCCTCTAGGGCGCTGAGACACCTCCACAGGTTGCAGGTGGGCTAGGGCTGCCTTCAGAGAACTTCCAGGAGCTGCTACCTCCCTGGGCCCTGAATTGTAGGTGCTCACTGAACAGACTCAAAATGACCCTCTTCAAACTTCAGTGAACCTGACTTACAGGTTTTTCTTTGTCCTTTTGTAAGTGAGGCCAGATATATAGGATGTTGGCGATGGTGATTTTTGCATTGGCGCTGGTGCTCGTTTGTTGGTGATCATGATTTTCAGCGTAGGCCACAAGGCTCTTGTTCTTGATATTTTTCCCTTGACGCTTCCACGCACATGGCTGTGCCTTTCTTTCCTCAATAACACTAAAGATGTTCAATCTCCGGCCATGCGTGGATGCAGAGGGGGTTTTAACTCCAAGGAAGAGGCTGCAGTGGGGGGGCCTTTAGACCCACCAGGCCAGGCTGGGCACTGACCAGAGGCAGCTGTGCACCAGCAGGGCCTCCCAATCCCTGCTGCTTACAGCTGCAATTCTGCTCAGCCAATGCTCCAAGGCACCAGCAGTTCTCTTCCCACTAATATGTGGATATGGAAACTTAAAACCTGAGTGTGTCCACATTTGGCCAAAGAGCAGGACTACCTCTGGTGAAGGAATCGCAGTAGTTCACAGAGTTCGCATCAAATCTACCACTCAACTCATCCTGGGAATCCACGACCTTTCTTCCCCTGAGATGTGACGCCTGGGGAGGGCAGGGACCTGTGACCTCCCTCTCTAGCCTCCTAGATGGGGTAGTAATTTGACAAGTCTGCACAGAAGAACACAGTGGACCTGGGATGTAACCCAGCATCCTTCCTCTACTCTTCAGGTGTCACACAGGTCTGCCTGCCTGTCCATGCAGCCCAGACCCCTCCCCCCCCCAATGCCCAGCAGGTGTGCATCTTCTGAAAGCCTTGTATATCCACCTGGCCTGCCCCACGCCATCTTCTCACAGGACCCCACAGAACACCCACTTCTGCCTCTATCTGTTCTGCACAGCAGGAGGAACAACCTTCCTGGCACTATCCCCTGGGGCTCTAGGGGAAAACTGCAAGCACATGGGCCCCAGTGGCCCCAGGCCCCGGCCTCTGCACCTCCCTGGCAGCTGTGCCTCGCCTTCTCTCATGTGCTGTGCTCAAACCCAGGACTTCCCAGAACATTCCACAGCGAGGGGCATGTTCCATCTGCATTGTCCAGTGTGGCACCATGCATCTTTGGACACCAAGCACTGGAAATGTGGTGAGAGAGACAGGGGAGCTATATGTCATCTTATTGCACTGTATGATTGCCCCTTAAGGATTTTGGCCAGCTCTATAGAACCCCTGGCATGGGACAGTGAGGCCCCAGCACCATGTAAATCACTCAGTCTGGACTCAACCAACTTCCCCAATATAGGGTCTTACCCACATGCTCCTCTGGCCAAGGAAGAATTGACCTTCATTTGACCTTCACGCTCTCAGTCCTCAGCTAAGGAAAGATTCTGAGACACCTTCCTGAATACCCACAGAGCACAACCACCCAGGTGTCCTCCCCAACATTATTCATAATAGTCAAAAAGTGGAAGCAACCCAAATCCCCATCAACAGGTGAATGGACAGTCGGATCCTTCTCACCTGTGGTGTATTTTGTTGTGTGCTCATCCCCATCTGTGAATTTTGTTACTCTCTCTGCACACACCCTGTGGCTCCAACTCAGAATGCAGCCCCTCATTCCCTAGGACACCGTGGACTGAACACACATTGTGTGTACCCCACTGAGCAACAAGAGTGCGATGTAAGGGATACACAGTGTACACGTGGAGTAGGTCTCAAGTCCAGAGGTCTGGGCCCTGTATGGCTCCTTGAACGGCACCAATATGAGTCTCATCTGCAATATCAGCCCTTGGCATGAGGCCAGACCCAGGAGCTTGGTAAATGTTAGTGCAACTGCTAAATGCATATTTCTGCCATATTTCTTCCCACTAATATGCATTTAGCAGTTAGTGCAACTGCTAAATGCATATTAGTGGGAAGAGCCAGTGTTGTGAGCAGTGGTGGGCAGGCCTGGAAGGTTCCTTTCCAAGGAGCGGGTTGGAGTTTGTTGTCAAGAGCCTACAGGGCTCCCTGTATCTACCCAGCTCCATCCTCCCCTTGCTCCACCCTGCCTCACGCAGCAGGATCACCGGTGCCCTATTCCTTAAACCAGCTCAAGGGTGGTCATGCCTGGAAGATCCCTCGAGGCCTCTTTTTACAATGCCTTTCTTTACAGATAGGTAAACTGAGTCCTGGAGAGGAGGCAGCATTTACTGGAGGTCAAATAACAAGGATGGCTACCTCAGGCCTGTGCTCTGTGGATGCACCAGCGTTTCCAAAGTTGCCTCTCTTCTAACTGCCATGTCACCTGCACCACTATTTACCCAATGCATATATTTTTTCAAAATTAAAACCTAAGTATACTATATCAAAAGCACAAGCAACAACAATAAATAAATACATTTGGCATCCTAAAAATTCAAAGCTTGTGCTTCAAAGGACACCACATATGTGATAAGGGTCTTATATTCAGAATATATAAACAACTGTTACAACTCAATAACAAAAAGACAAATAACCCAACTAAAAAAAACGGCAAATGCTGCGATTAGACATTTCTCCAAGGAAGATATACAAATGGCCAAGAAGTATGTGGAAAGATGCTCAATCATTAGTCATTAGGGAACCGCAAGTCAAAACCATAAGAGACCACTTCACACCCTCCGGGAGGGCTGTAATTAGAAAGACAGGTTACCACATGTGCTGGCAAAGATGGGGAGAAACCGGAACCCTCGTGCATCCCTGGTAGGATTGTAAAAGGGCGCAGCCACTGTAGAAAACAGACTGTCAGCTCCTTAAACAGTTAGATACAGCTATCATATGATAGGGATATATCCAAGAGTGTCACAAACGTGGCATGAGGGTGACCACTTAAAGTGGTAGTAACACCACAACTTTAGAGATGCGCTCCTGGGGACCACTTCCAGGGATATATCCAAAAGACTGCAAAACGTATGTCCATCCTAAAACTTGTACATACACGTTCAAAGCATCATTATTCATAATAGTCAAAAAGTGGATGCAATCCAAATGCCCACCAACTGATGAATGGACAAATAGGATGTGGTCTATCCACGCAAGGGAGTAGTAGTTAGCAGTAAAAAGGGGTGTGTATTGACACATGCTACAACATAGATGCACCTTGAAAATATTATGTTAAGTGAAATAAGCAAGTCACAAAGGACTGTATGTCACATAATTCCATTTATATGAAAATCCAGAGTAAACGTCTATTGAAGACAGGAAGTAGACAAGTGGTTGTCTGTCTGCAGAGGGGCTGGGGGTTGAGGAGCAATAGTTAAATGTGAGGGTTTTCTTTTTGGAGGGATGAGAACTAGACTGAAATTATTGTGGTGATGGGTGTGCAGCAGCTGTGTGAATGTACCGAAAGCCACTGAACTGCAGACTTTAAATGGGTGAACTCTGTGGTGACTTATATCTCAATAAAGCTGTTAAAATTACACACTTACTTTAACCCTAAAGCAAGAACATCAAGGAGTCATGGGCTAATGTGTTAGTTAAATGTATTTTTCCATGTCTATCAAAATATATACCCTGGCCAGCTGCAGTGGCTCATGCCTATGGTCCCCACTACTTGGGAGGTTGGGGCAGGAGGATCACTTGAGCCCAGGAGTTTGAGGCTGCAGTGAGCTGTGATGACCAGTGCACTCTAGCCTGGGAGACAGAGTGAGACTCTGTCTCAAAAAAAACACTTTTAAAATAAAATACATAACCACTACAACTTTAAATGGTCATCCTCATGCCACATAAGTGATACTCTGCAGGGCCCCCGGGCCTGGTCCCCGCCCTGCTGTAGCTGTTCCCCTAGACCCTCCACATACATCATCCTTTAAGATCCCAGAGGAAATACACTGTGTACATTTCATTATTTCATAATAGTGTATTAAGAACTTATAAAGCTATTATGAGCTCATAGAAGAAAGTTCTTTATTAAAGAGAACAATTAATCATAGATTTTAATTTCCTAATGTTATGGTCACAAACCACAGCTGCTTCTGTATTGAAACCACAGCCACTGGGGAGCAAGAAACGTGCGGCCCCAGGCCCTGGCCTAGCCCCAAGGTCATTTGGGTGTAAACAGCTGCAGCTACAGGACCATGATCAATGACAGGCCATGGTCGGGGAGGAGGGTCCAGGTGGCCTCTGGATGCCACTGCCTTGCTCTGGGTCTGGCCAGTCCCGAACACCTCCTTTCCCTTTCTGGGCCTCCGTTTCCCCAATGGCTGCAAGATTCTCAATCCTATTCGCGTGGCTATTCACTAACCTGGCCTCAACCTTCCCACTAAGCCCACAGCTCACCTGGCTGCCCTGCGCTGGCATAGCCCCATCCTAGACTGTGCTGGCCCTGACTTTGGACCCACTGCAGAGGCAAAGCCTTCCCAGTGGGAGATGTAGGGGCACCTCTGGAGCTTACCTGACCGCATGGGGAGGCTGGGGGTCTGGGCACCTCTGGAGCCTTGGGTCCAACCCAGCGTCATGCACAGAGGTTTACGCACACAAGCCCCAGCACAGAGCAGTGCTCACCTACTGCCCTTGTTGCTGCTGGTGCTGCTGTTGCAAACCACAGCCAGACACTCTGCTCCTCAAAATGGGGAATGGAGCCTCTGAGATTCACACAGGGACCCCAACAAGGCAGGATCAGAGCTGGAATCTGGCCACCTGAGTCTGCACAACACACCCTGAGGGCGGCAGGGGCCATCCTTCTGGCCAGCAGCAACTTTCCCAGGCAGCTCAAAAAGCTAGAAAATGCATCTGCCAGATGAGAGGCAAAAAGCATCTCTTGAAGCTGAGCCTGTGCCCTTGCTGCCTGCCTGAAGGGGACATGAAGACACTGTCACTTCAGCCATCGTACTGAAAGGGCCTGGCCACCAGCAGCCTGACCTGCCCACCCAAGCTCCGCATACGAGGTCCTGATAATGAGGTTTCTTAAAATAGCTCCTCTCTGTATGCGCAAGCCTCTCTGAAAGCTGCCATCTCACCCTGGGACAGAGCCACTAGGAGGCCGGCTACCCACATGCCTCGCAGTTAAAGGGGCAGTGTCCTGCCATCCACTCCCTTCTAGGTCAAGCCCACTGTCTCTGTCCACTGTCCTTTTAGGACAGACTTTTGTAAGGAGAGCATGAATTTCACTTCCACACACAGAAATGGGAAAGGAAGTGCCTGTGACCCAACCTCACTGCCACCAACAGCCAACAGCTCCAGCCTCTGCTCGCTCCTGGCTCCTCCCCAGACCTGGTGAATGGGCAATGCACTCAGCCCAGGGCAAGGCCACCTGCCCTCTGCCGGCTCCATCTAGGACATCTTTCCAGAGAAATAGGAGGTGAGAAACAGAGCTCAGCTGCAGAAATATGCCTTCAGCCACAGCTTGCAAGCTAGCAGCTATGTTTTGTTTGACTGGCAAAATGTTTTAAATGCTTCTTAATTAGTTATCATATTTTTTAAATTTGAAGATTAAGCAAGGGAAAAAAAAATCCATGTTTGTAGCTTATCTTAAAAATCAGGAGTCAGGACAAATGGCCAAGATCTGGTGAACCAAGAGGCAGTTGGCGCTTTGGGGGGTCACACCCTGCAGCTTGCCGCAGGCTCCACCCCACCCAGCAGCCTCTCCTATATGACTTGCCTGTCCTTGTGGGTGTTGGGTTTGCAACAACTCTCTGGCCTGGCTTGGGACTGACAGAAAACGGCAGAACCATCCTAGACCCCTGGGGCATCTGAGCCCCAGGACCACCAGAGTGAGTCACATACCACAGGTGCACACGCTGAGTTTCTGGGGTGGTCTGGCTTTCAAACTTTCCTTCCATCAAGCTTCTGTGTGCCACAGAGCACTTTCACATTGATTTTGGTGATATAGTTTCTGTTTATCCAGAGCAGGACAGACCAGCCTGTCACCTAGTTTGATAAGCACAGCCTATTGGCACATGGTCCCCCTCACTTTCATATGCCTGGCTGCTCTGGGGCCAGGACTGTCCCCCAAACAGTTGAGAGAGATCACATGGCTTGCAAGACCTGATATAGCCACTGTCTGGCCCTTTACAGAACGTGGGCAGGTACTGAGTATGCTGGAAAGGTACAAGGTCACTCTTGTAGAGGGCACCCTTTGGCGTCCATATTCCGGGTTCCTGGTTTAAGTACAATGCTTATGTACAGTGGGTAAGAGAGGCCCAGCAGTGGGTTTCCAGCCCTTTAACAGGCTATGGGACAGGAGAGGGAATGAGGTGCTTTCCTGACAGATGTTTGGTGCCCACACACTCCTAGGCCCAGCTCGGCCACATCCCCTGCACCCATCCCACTGACTCAGGCACTTACTTCATGGGCTTGAAGAGGGCCTGCCCATAATTCTGGAACGTCATGATCAGCTTCAGCTGAGTGCCCCCCGACTTCATGGCTGTAGGGGAGGGAGAGAGAAATGGTCAGCACACCTGATCTGGCAAGGTGAGGCCAGCTCCCTGGTTTGGCCTGAAGGGCCCCATTCTGCCCAGGAAGTTTGGAGTTTTCTGCAACAACCCTCCTGCCCTGGCTGGTGCAAATCCCCAGTGTTCAGAGGTAGGAGCTGGGCAGTTTCTACAGTCAGACCCCAGACCAGAAGGCCTGGCTTATAGAAGGAGGGCCAGGTGCATTTATCTGCTGGCGAAACCTGCCCCCTGCACACCCAATACACTCACACTCTTCCACTCACCCCACACACCTGTACACCTTCACTCGCCCACATATACCCACACATCCACGCATACCCATACACACTCACACACACATCTCCACATCCATATAACACCTCACTGCTGGCCCAGGAAAAATAGGAGAGGCCCCTTCAGCCCACATATCTAGGGTCCCAGAGGCAGCTTGGGCAGAGCCACTATGAGGAGATCCAGGGACACCAGCTCTCCTGAGAGTGGGTCCGTCAGCTCCATGAGCACGCAGGGGATGTGGAAGCCTCTGGAAGCATAACTCTGGCTTCTGTCCGGCTCACCAACTCAGAAGGGCACAGAATTCCCCAAATGACGTCCCTTTCCCCAACCTCAGCTTTTCTTTTTTGCTGATGGAGCAGAAGGAAAGGACTACCATGTGTTTCCTTGCACCAGGGAAGGCTGGTGTTGGCCTTGGACCACCCAAGACGTGCAGTGGGGTGCAGACCGGCTGCACCCAGATCACATGGTGGGTTTACCCACCGTGTGTCCATGCCAGGCACTGGCCACTGGTCACACACTAACATCACAAGCATGAACAAGAGCCACAAATCCCCACTGGAATCTGCATTGCACAGGGTAAGGCAGACCAGTCTGCAAATGACAAGTAGCAAGATAACTTCTGGCTGCTCAGGTGCAAAAAGGAGGGAATGTGGGGGTCCTGGGGTCAGCTTCAGCAGTGCCTCTCCAAGGAGGTAACATTTAAGCTGCTCTCTGAAAGAGGAGGACTTGGCCTTCACAGAAGTGGAGCAGACACACAGCCCTTGGAAGAGACAACTGGCACATTTGCAAAACTGGCAGGGGCTGTGTGGCCGACATATCACAGTGGGTGGGAGGGTGGTGAGTAGGGGTCACAGAGGGGCCTGTGGCAGGGCAAGAGCAGACAGCACTGGGCAGCAGAGCATCAGGGATGTATGCAGACACCATCCCTGGCTGCCGTGTGGGCAGCCTTCCAGGGGCCAAGGGTAGAAGCCTTGGGGTGGGGCAAGGCAGCTATAGAAAGCAGTGGGCTGGGAAGAGAATAGACATGAAAAATGGAAACACCTGGGCGGCACCTGTGGCTCAAAGGAGTAGGGCGCCAGCCCCATATACTGGAGGTGGCGAGATCAAAACACCCAGCCCTGGCCAAAAACTGCAAACAAAAAAAAAGGAAACACCCAAGAAAGTTCTGGAGCTATGAGGAACTATTTGGTGGAGGGATGCAGGGTGCGGAGCAAAGCAAGAGACTAGGTCGCCCTGTTCAGCTAGAGCAAGTGGACGGCTAGGACAAAGATCAAGCTCAATCAGGATTGGACACTGCAGTGCCCAAGGGATTCCTGGGGAGGTGCCAGGTGGGCAGGAGGCCCAAGGGTCTGGGGACAGTGGGGTGGGGATATAATGCAGGGCATAACATGGAGAATGAGGGCCCAAGACCAAGGCCTGGAACACTCGAATAATTAGAGTTCAGGAAGAAGATGAGAACAGTCCAACCAGGAGCCCCAGTCACATGCAGGATCCCCGGGAGGGGGTGCCCAGCAAGGGCCATGGAGCAGATCAGGCATGGCACATGGCTAGAGGCTTCAGGGACCCATCAGGAAGCTGAAGATGATGAGAATCAGATGCCCTTCCCCTTCCCAGTTCCTCCACGTGACGGGGCCCACAGACACCTGCATGTGCTGACAGCGGGCACAGAGCTTGGGGAGGGCTGGCCCTGTGGGCAAAGACTGCATGTTGGGGGAGCTGCCTGCAGACAGTCTCAGGAGAGCTGGTGGAAGGAAGCCCCTGTTGTCCTCCACGGGATAGAACACACTGCCCCAAAGGAAGAGCCATCTCACATGGCAGCTGTCTGGGGCCACAGAGACAGCACTTAGGAAGGATTCCGGGGGGCCTGGGTGTGCTGCCAGTCATCCTCATTCTCCAAGGATTCCCTCAGAATTCTCTAACCTCAGTCTCCTCTTCTTTTAGACACCCACCCACTCTAACCTCAGTCTCCTCTTCGAGACACCCACACAGCCTCCTCACAGGGTTATGGTGGGGTCAAAATCAAAACAGTGCAATGCATCGTGGGGCTTGTCAGCACCTCTGGCCCAGGCCTGCAGGGTGGGACAGTGCTCGCACTCTGTACCAGGACTGCCTTGAGGGCTAAGCAAAGCACCTAGACCAGCGGTAGTGCTCGGCCAGCTGCCATCACAAGTGGGAAGTCCCCTCAATATTCCCAGTAGCTCTCGCTGCCCCGAGTGCAAGTCCAGACCCTGGCCAGGCTACTGCCCTGCTCCTTTCTAGCCAGGATCTTCTCTGGCCACTGCTCCGGAGCTCGCTATGCTGTGCTGACGGGACTGCTCCTGACATCCAGGAGACTGGACTCAGCACCCCCGAACCACTGTGTGGCCAGGTCTGTTGGTGATGCTGTCTGGAGACATGCCCTCCTCAGGAAAATGAGGCCAGAGCACAAATTCCACTCCCACCGAATAATGGAAATAACTTGAGTGCCCAGCCCTGGGGGGCAGGCGAGCAACGTGCATAACTGTGCAGTGGAAGGCTAGCCCGCCTTTCTAGCTGGCACTAAAGATTCTTAACGACGCTGCAAACTGCTTATGATTTTACTATTAAGCAAGGCAGTTCGTGAAACATTTATACTCTCTGAACCATTCTCTTCTGGAAAACATGGATATAAGTGCACAGGGTTCCAAAATTGGGATACATGGTCAGGCCCCTAATGCTCAATGGCTCTCTCTCAAGAGTAGAGCTGCAAAAAAATCTACTTTTCTGTTTTTTCCTTATCTATGCTTTCTAAATTTCTATAATGAACACTTACTACATATTTGGTAAGATAAAAAAGGAAGTGATGATTTAAAAATTCGTGGCCCAATTAAGCTCCGTTTGATGTCCCATTTAATAACTGGGGTCACTGGATTCAATTGTTCCTTCTTGAGACAGCTGGAGAAGATGCATCAGCTCCTTGCTGGCTTGTAATCCCAGTTTGCTAAATAACAAAATATTGTGTAAATCTGGGCAGTGTAGTCATTCTTGTTCTGGAAGCAAGTCCATCTGCACTGCCGCTCTCCTGACCTCCTGTGCTATGTAGCAAGGGCATTAAAATCTTGCAGCGACTAACGACTCACCATACCTCCTGCCTGGCCTCACCATTAAGTCCTCTAGTTGGTCTACTGCCCGGAGACATTTGGAGTTCTGATCTAAAATTGGGCATGGTCTCCCTGCACAACACCCAAGCTGCCTTGAGGTGTGGCAGAGGCTGTGTTCCTTGGGGTAGGCAGGAGGTGCAGACTGCCGACAGCCTGTGTGCCAGGTGGATGGTCCCCACTCTGCCACTGTGGAAAGGGGTCCAGGCAGGTGGCTAAGCCAGGCAGGCCATGAAGATGAGAGCACAATTTGGCGCCTTCTTCTTAAAGACAGAGCAAATGTCATGAGTGGAGGACGTCTCACCCCATCATGTGGGAGAAGGCCAGCCGTGGAGGCAAAGGCCCCGCAGATGGAGATGTCCCTTTGCCCCCACGGGCCTCTGTGGTTTCCAGTGGACAGAAGTCAGTCACAGCTTAGCCAGTCACAGCTTAGCCAGCCTCAGCCTGGGAGTGACCCACCTGAGGGGCAATCCCACCAAAGCTGAGAGCCAGTCTGGGTGGCAATTGTCGTGGCTCTCCCCAAGTTACATAGCTCCCTGAACAAGCCCCCTGAATCTCCGCCACTTCCCACTTCCTCAAGCTGCCTCTCTAGCCACCATCAGCAAACCTCCAGCCTGCTCCTTGGTGTGATCCCACGCTGTAGCCACATATCCGCTCCATGCATGCGGGAAGGGGCCTACTGCTTTCCCAATTCTCTTCCCCTGTAGGACACTCTCCCCATCTTTAGGCCAAAGACAGCATCTACGCATCTTCCCTGGCACCCCGGAAAGCCCTGTTCCCAGACAGACCTGAGCAGACATGACCAATGAACACCAATGATAGGTGGCGCCACGCAGTACCATGACACACTGGCACACATTAACAGAGCGCCCTATACTTTCATTCCAACCTGGACCTGCTCTCTTTGCCCAGAACACACAACAGCACAGGGGACACTGACATGCACTCACCCTCAGAAGAACCCTGGGAGATGCTGACATTTCTTATGAAACATTAACTGGCTTAGGCGTCTAGTTCCAATCTGTGTGACGCTGGCCAGTCACCTGACCTCCAGACAGCTCTAGCAATACCCTAGGAATTCCCCAAAGGAAGGATGGAGAGTGGCCCTGGGAGGAGATGGCCGGGAGGTGTGTAGGATGGGGAAAGGGGGCAGGAGGGACTGGGTCCTGGGACACTGGGCACAGTTACCACTCACCGTTTGTTCCAGTGGGATCTCGGGCCAGCACCCACTATTTCCCTATTTCTAACAAGAACCTCAACCTGTATTTGGACGAGCCATCCTCTGACTTTTAAATTAACTAATCCCATGTTTTAAAGGCCTGTGGACCATACACATGTCCAGGGTGGGACACTGCCCAGCCATCAGTGGGGTCTTTAACACTGCCACCTTTGCCCTTGGTCATTTCATCTGCAAATGCAATTGACAACTGTCTTTGGGGATCATGGTCAGGTGGTAGGACTGTTTTTCACAGCCACTGTCTTAAGGGTCAGAATAAAACACTGTTATTCTGGGACCAGTGTCTGGCTAGAAACAAGGGCCTTGCCCAAGCCTTGTTCAAATTTGGAAAATGTGTCCTCAGGAGGACTTAGGTCACCCTGTCCTCTCCACCCTACCCCACACATCCCAGGCTGGAGAAGAAGTCTGCCTACTATCTCAGGCTCTGAGGCCACTGTCCTTGACCATTGAGGGACCTGGTTCTGGAGAAAAGAGTGTATCTGCCAGCCGGTCACAGTGGTGGGCACCCTGGGCCAGCATTGAAGAGGCTAGAGCTGTGAGCACCTGCTCCCATGTAATAGGCCAAAAGAGGCTGACCAGGAGCAACACCTGATCTGAGCTGGGGTTCATCTGCCTTGGACTCCCCTCGAGGCTACGTCAAGCCACCCAAACTCCTGACCTTCACACACCACCCTTGGGATGCTTTCACCATAACTGCCTCCAGCCCAGATTGTTACTTATCACATGCTTTTCTTTGTGGCAGCTCCCTTTTATTTTGGAAGTTACATTTACTTAAAAAGGAAGCTGCATGTCCTTTCCAGGTGGCCGCTGTCCTCGGTGGACCCTCGGCACCCAGGTAATAGGGCACCTTTAGTTTTCACTCTCTAGGTTGGCGGAGTCAGGCCTGGGACCGCAGCCTGTAATGGCAGTGGGAAGGGAACCGTGGCCTCCCTGGGCTGGAACTGCCTTGCAAGAAGTCCTGCCTCTGATTTGTTAGACATTGTCACCACCACCACCACCCTAGGAACCCACAGGCAGCTGCCCCACTGAAGGCCTTTGTTCCTCCAAGCTCAGAGCCAATTAGTCCCGGATTCTAGAGAGATTCATTCTTCCCCTTTTGGCAGATCAATTAATGTTAGGGACTTTTGTCCTGTGGATTCCTTTCTCTTTGTTCAGGCACGTTCTCCTGATCGCCGGCTTTGTCCCAATCTAGATGGAGCAACTGCGAAGTCTGTGTTTCAGGCCAGAGGCTGCCCAAATCCTCACAGGCCTGTGTGACTTGATTTTTTTTTTTAAGTAATTCCAAGAACAGAGTAGTTAATTGTGTCATTTATTCTTTGCATCCATAATTGTGCATGATAGCGATTTAATTATCACCAGCCCCAGCCGAAGGCTCGACATGCCTGGTTTCAAGCTGAATAGAGGTAGATAATATCCTCAGCCTCTTTAAAGGTAGCAGCACCAGTTACCAGGCAGCCAGGAGTCCAGCTATAAATAAATCTCTGCTGGCCATACCGGCTGTGCTGCAGACCACACAGAGCTCCGTGAATTGGATCAAGTAGCTCTGAACAGGGGAGATTTAATGGAACCATTCTGAGAAGGCTTTGGAACCTCACAGGCATCACTCTCCATTACAACAATATTTCTGAACTCACATTTAATAGTGAGATGAATAACTGAAGATTGAAGTGACCACCCAGTGGCTGGATGGCCAAGGACAGAACCCTGAGCCAAGAGCAGGAGGTGTGAGCCTTGGTGGCTCTCCTTTGGAGGCCTGGGTTTCCCAGTTGTGGAAAGAGGTGGGAAGGCAGGGATGGCCCTTAAGGGCTCCACCTGTTCTGGGTCACAGCAGTGCAGGGGCCTCCGAACTGCAGACAGCTCCTGTCCCCTATCTCAAGCAGCCGGGTTTTTACCAAAACCTCCAGCTGGATGGTCACACTCACCCTTAGAGCAGTCATGACAGAGTCGGATCAGCTGTGTCCCCTGGGGACACTGCAGCCTCCAGATGAGGAGACCTGGGCCTTGACATGGCTGCTGTGCTCATAGATGAGGATCAAACTCACCTGTGAGTGTCCCCAGTCCCAAGGCAATAGGAAAAGGAGGGCCTGGAGTCCAGCGTGAGACCCTGAAGAAGCAGGTGTCCACCCAACCCTGACTCACCCAGGAACATTGCTCCCTCCAGAGACTTTCCCCAGCCGGTAGGCTGCCCCCAAACTAGCTGCCAGACTCTGCTCTTGCCTCTTCGTTCAATTTGCTCATTTAAGCCTCCCAATAACCCTGTGAGAAGCACTTATCACAAGTTCATGCTCTTCTTCAAAATCTCTGGGGGCAGAAGGATTGATGATTTCAACTATGTGGCATGACCCAGAGGACTATGGTGTGTGCCTACTGCAGATTGTGAGTCTGGGGCAGAAACCCATAATCAAACACACGCCTGTTCCTCAGAGGAACGTGTGAGATTCACTCCAAGACAGAAAAATAAGGATTTAGAACAAGCCTGGACAATTAGGTTTTGCCTCCAAATAAGTTCAGGATGAGTCAAGTTCTGCTGTCAAATGAGTTTTGTTGGGATTTCAGATTTGCAAGTTGGAGGTTTGAGAGTCTAGATTCTAACAACCCCGTGTTCCAGGTGAGAAACCAGAGGCACTAGAGGGCCAATCTATTTTCCCAAAGTCCCTCTGGCTAGTGACTTGTGGAGCTGGGAAGCACAGCAGACCCCCTGGTGCAGATCCTCTGGTCCTGCCCCATCCGTTGATCTGCCTTCCAACCCTGCTGGGTACCTGCAGCAGGACTGAACAAACAGCCGGTTCTCAGATGGGCCCCACCCCAAGGAGGCTGGATGAGAACCAACCCAGCTGGTGTGATCTAGGAGATCAAGAGACAGCAGCTTGGGCGGCCCCTCTGCAAGCAGACAGGCACCGGACGTAACCAGGGCACATGGCCAGGCCGAGGCCATGCCAGAGCCCTGGGGCTGGGATTCCCTGGCAAGAGGCTCTGTGCACTGCACTTTGAAGTCAGGCAGTGTAGGCATCAAAGTCCTAGATAGTCAGACCACAGTGGGGAGGATGTCCCAAGGCCAGCACATTGGGACAGACAGAAGATCCCCATGGTGAGCAAAGCTGCCCCAAGATCTTGCCCTCTCCCTGCAGCTGCTCTCTGAGATCCTGGGCACAGAATTCCCTCTGCACAGAGCAGATGTCTAGCGTGTGTTGGGAGGCGACCAGTCCCTGGGGGGTGTGGGATGCTGCAGTGCCCAGCAAGGGGCCTTTTGGTGTCCACAAAGCCCCCTCTGTGCACAGACCCTGCTCCTGACACACAAGAGACAGCTTTGGAAGCCAAAGGCACAAGACACTAGTTAATGTTTTACAAGCGTGCTCGCTTTCCCATCTCACCCCATCCTTGTTGTGATCCGGAGCAGCATGACCCCATCCAACAGATGGGGAAACTGAGCTGCAGAGAGGCTCACACCAAGCAGGGGCACTTTTTGCACTTCCCCAACAGCCTTTCCACTTGTGCAGTGCTGCTGCCGTCCCCCTCCCTCCTATGCCAGATGCCTTTCCCTGGGGAGCTTCCCCATCCCCACACCCTGTGGAGGCCTTCTCCTCTCCAAAGCGCCTGACACCTGTCTTCCTGTGACTGTCAGGTTCACCCTCAACTCCTCACTACCCAGAAGGAGGCTGAAATGCAGAAGGTACCCAGTAAAACCTGCCAGAGGGACAGGCAAGCAGGTCAATGCAGCGGATAGTCCCCTAAGGTCCATGCTGACTCTCAGAGAAGAAGCACCCTGGCTGCAGCTGTGTGAGATGCCCCAGCATAGTCCTAGCACAGCCCAAAGCCCTCTGGACCCTACAAAGGGCAGCAGGGAGGCCTGGGTTTGGGAAGGTATAAGTGAACCTCATGCTAACCAGTGCTCTTCCTTTAGGGCACCCTGACCATGAGCCAGGCAGAAAGCTGCAAGCTCCTCCTGCCTTCCCACAGCAAGGTGAGCACCCAGCAAACCACTCAGCACTGGGCAGGGGGAGCCACATATAGCTTCTCAAGAACTCTGGGAAACTTACTTGCTGGCCTGACAGGTTGCACCTAACATTCCTCTGTGTGAGCAACTGCACAGAACGGAGGTTACTGGAACCCTCTCAGCACCAGAATCACTCTGTAGACACATGAAAACAGTGCCTGGCACTAGAGAGCTGTCCTTGGGTTCCTACTGGCCCCTCCCCTCATCCAAGCTGTGTGCAGCCAGTACAGCTCCCTACAAAGCCTGAGGGAGCAGTTCTTCCTGCTGAAGGGCCACAGCCTACCACCACTGCCTCCCCAAGCCACTGGTGACTAATGGGGACCTTCACAAACAATCGCCCACAAGCTCAAGAACAATGGCACCAAACCTCCACACTGTGAAACTGCTGCTGACACCTTTTCCTGAAATCAGCAATTAGATGCCCTTTTTTGTCCAATTCAGCAGATGGCAAAGTACTTGAGATGTTGCCTTCAAACTACTCCCTCTTGGATATCCAGGCTTCTGTCCTGCACAGAGTGGATCACTGCTTACATTCTGTCCATAGGAATTTGCATAGCACCCGGCTGAACCCTGGTGCAGACCTGGTTCGTAGCCACAAGAAGCAGCCCCCTTGGCTCTTGTCCTTGTCTCTCCACCAAGCCAGGTCATGTGCAGAAAAGGAGAAAGAAAGCCCTGTGCACGGGCTTTTGAGAGAGGGGTGCAGCCACCAGACATACCCTCTACTCCTTCACCAGGTGAGGGGAGACCTTGTGGTCTTGTCAGTGTCCGCCCAGGACGACTCTGCAAGTGAGGAAGCAGAGCTCAATACCAAGGCAGTTGTGGCATCTCTCGCTTGCTCATCTGGCAATGGAACAGCAGCCCACCTATTGCTGAGGGCATGTGAAGTGCCCATTCCTCCTCAGAGGCCTGCAGACTCCTCAACCCGCACTGCCCGTGCAAATTGCACTAGTGGCAATAATCCAGTAGCCAGCAGTGGCTTCCCAGAGCTCACTAAAGAAAAGCCAGCCTAGACAGCCCTGGTACTGTCTGGAGCCAGCACACACACCCATTGAGTGCTCACCACAGGCACCTACCCACGCTGGTGATCTTCTGGGAGCCGAGATCATGTAGCAGAGCCTCAATCGCTGGGTTGTGCCTGGAGTAGAGCTCATAACGGTTAATGCCAATGTGGAACTTGAGCCAGTTAGGATAGGAGTCCACAGTCGCCTCCCCAGTGGACAAGAGCCCTTCACCTTCAGCACCTTCACGCGGCCTGTAGACAAGAAAGATGATCCAGAGTCAACAAAAACAGACAGCGTAGCAAGATCAGGATGAATGAGGGGAGCTGATCATTGACACCAAGGTCTTTAACTTCAGGTTTGAGTAAGTGCAGATTTATTGAAGGTGCCTCTGCTCAGGGAGGGCCCCACGATGTCTGCACTTTCTTCTGTGGCTGTTGTTCTACCAACTAATAACACAGCTAACGGCCTATAATTCTTATTTACCCTTGGGAGACGCCAGGGATAGCTATAATATAGCAAGACTAACCCCAAAATGTTAACGCTATGCCATTGCCTTGCCACATCTGTCCTGGGGTCACCAAAACTGTCCAGCAAGTATGATGTCATCTGGGGGTGTGAGGGCCTGTCAGCCCTCCCTGTGAGCAGAGAAGAGAACCTGTCTTGACCACAGACACACCCAGTCTGTCAGAAACCTTGCCCAGGCTCTCTGCTTTTGTTCCAACAACCTGGGATGGAATGATGCAAGAGGCTAAATTTGATTTTAATGAGGGCAGTCTGGGTGGGGAGAGAGGAAAGAGGCAGCCATTCTCTTTAGCCCAGGTTCAAATTAAGGGCCTGCCGCCCACGTGGCCTTCCCTCACATCTCTGGGGACAAGGGACAGCTCTAGAGGAAGGACAGACCCTCCATCTGCCTGCTGGCCTGAAGAAAAGCAGATCTTATCACAGCTCTAATTCCCCTGCAGCTCAGACCCTTTTGGCTCAAGTCTTGTCCTGCAATGGACAGGAAGAGTGGGCTAGAAGCCTCCCAGGCTCCACTTCCCTGACCACTCTGGGCAGCCCGTCGCCCCCTGTGAGAGCCATAGGCTTGGGCTACTGCTCTGATTCTCAAGTTTCTGAGCATTTCCTTGAACCTGGCCAGCAGACAAAGCTCAGAGGCTACCAAACAGCCTGGCATGTTTAGACAGAAAACACTGGGCCTGGTCAAATTTCAGGAGAGAAAGGATTTCCAATGAGATGTTTGGGAAGTCTGGCCTTCCCCTCTGTTGCTTGGGTAACCTTTTGCAGGTAGTTATTTATCCTGGCCTTGCTGGTGGTTAATATTTCACTATTCTGGGTTGCAGCATCTGCCTGTTTTGATCTGTGCAGCTGTGGGAAGGGCTTTGCCGGGGAAGGATTTAACCGGGACAGTTAAAAAGATGCTTCCAGGGTGACTTCAAAGCATTTATTGAAGCCACCACCCTCTGCAGTGGGCACACCCGTCTGCGCCCTGGCTGGGAGGGCACCTCTTTGTACTTACTGCTGCCACACATTCCCCTGACTATTCTGTTTTCAGTGACCGTTTTAAAAGACATCAGGCACACCCAGACCTTCTCTGAGGTGTCCACCCAGATCAGTGTTGCTAAGTCCCCAAAAGGCCTGCAGCCCAGCATCTTCCTAGGGAAAGGCGACTCTCACTCCCCGAGTCCTCAACTCATTCATTCACTGCCTGACTCCACACCCCAAGCCAGGAACCAGCCAACACTTTCTTCTAAATGGAGTGTGGCACTGCCCTAGCTCCCAGGATCCTGTCTGCTTTCCACAGTGCAGGTCACGGGAACAGCTCCCAGAGCTTCCCAGTGGGTCCTGCTGGAGACAAAGGCAGAGCCCTGAACCAAAGGCACACACTCCCCTGGTCCAGCCTCTACTCTGAGGGCTCCTGTCACGGGTGTGCTTCAACCTGTGTACACAGTGCCTTGGACTCTTAGCTCCCACTCACCAGTCCGGGTTCTCCGCCAACTTTGGGCTGAACCTGGGGTCACTGTTCACATTAAATAAGACATCGTCCTCCGTTAGCGGCGGAACAGCCACCTGGTAGAGCGGGTGTTCAAATAGCCTAGCCAAGAGGGAGCTGTCCCCGCCTGGGCCAGGGGGCGGCACCGACCGCCGGATGCCAGGGTCTCGGAGCAGCGGCCGGTGAGCAGGGTCTCGGGGTCGCGGGGCGCCGGGACCCTGGCCCCGAACGGCGCGCTCAGCCGGCTCGGCTGCGGGAGGCAGTTTCTCCAGCGAGTGGGACGTGAGGTTGGAGGAGGGGTCGGAGCTGAAGTCCTGCAGGATGCGCAGCGTGTGCTTGTTGGGCCAGCCCGCGTCGCCGGCGGCCGGGGGCTCCCCGGGGTGGCCCCGCGCCTTAGCCCATCCGGGAGCTGCCACCTCGGCAGCCGGCTGCGCGCACGAGCACCCGGGCTCCCCCGAGGGCCCCGCAGCGCGTTGCTCCAGTTTCGGCAGCAGGTCCAACACGATGTGCAGCGCGCAGGCCACCAGGAACACCATCAGGATGAGCACGCGGAACCTGCGCACCAGGATCATCTTCATAGCCGCGCAGGCAATGGGGCCTGGGGCTCCGGGAGCCTCCTACAGCGCTCTCTTCCCGCGCTCCTCTAGCTTCGGCTTGGCAGGAACGCGGCGCTGCCTCGCGGGTCAAGGTCCATCCGGCGCCCAGGCAGCTACCAGTTCCAGGGCTGTCCCTGGGCCCGCACGACGTGTAGGACGCCTGCCACCGAAGCGCCGGCTCTTGGGGCCATCTCTGGACCGTGCCCTCTTAGTCTCTCCTGGGCGGCCGCGCCTTCAGCGGCCGGGCCCACTTGCCCTGCTCCACGGAGCTGGAAGTGCAAGGAGCAACCGGGTGAGGCCCCGCGCACAGAGCAGCCAGCGCGGGTGTCCCGGGCTGCGGCTACGCTCATCAGGCGCCCGGGGGCCGGACGCAGCGGCCCATCCCCGCTGGGGCGCGACTGTCCAGGGACGGTGGCAGGGGCTGCGCGAAGCGATCCAATCCACAGTTCGGTCCTCTCCGTGAGCTTAGTGGTGGGCCGCGCTGGGCGCTGGGCAGGCGGAGAGGGGGCAGCTCCTTCGGGCAGGGCTCTGCGGTTTCACAGTGTAGCCCGGGGATGAGGACCAGGAGAGTGAAGGGCCGCAGGGACGCAGGAAGGGACAGGAGCGGGAGGGGGGCGCACGGGGCGGCCGGCGAGGTCCCCGGGCAGGTGCAACGGCGGTCCCGGAGCGCAGTTCCTGAACGGCCGAGCCTCGGCGCCCCGCGCCCCGGGCGGGCAGATATCCCAGCACCGCGGAGCCGCCCCCCGCGTCAGCGCCCGCAGATTGGCGGAGCCGCAGCCCCGCGAGTCACGGCTGGGCCCGGGCCGGCTCCGCTCCCTCTCTCCTTTCTCCTCCCATCAACCGCGCCCCGCGATGCCTCTGCAGCTCCCGGCCCGCTAAGGAGAGGGCGCCTTCTTCCCGTGGTTTGCAGAGAAGCAGCAGAGACCCCAGAGAGAAAGACAAGAGAGCGCCGGGCCCGCGCCCCCGGCTTCTGCGGCAGGCAAGCAGCTAGCGGCGTTGCGGGCCCTGCCAAGGAGGGCTCTCTGGCCTGGCCGCTCCTCTACCGACCTCCGCCCGCCCAGTGCCGGCCGCCGCCAGCTGCAGACTCTCGGCTCCTCCCCAGATGAGCCGAGGCCAAGAGCCCAGGCCAAGTCCCTCCCCGGAGCCGCTGGGCGTCTGCGCCGCCGGATGAGCTCCCCGCCGGGAGGCGACCTTGTGCCCCGCGGCCGGGTCTCGGCGGCCCCTCAGCCGGCGAGGAAGAGGGGGCGGTAAAGACAACCGGGCTGCTGCCGCCGCGGGAGGGGCCAGAGGAGTGGGGCTCGGGGCCCAAAGCCAGAGGGCCCTGCCCGCAGGCCCCACCCCAGCCCAAGGGGACACGCCTGCGCCTTAAGCCTGGCGGCGCCTGCCCCACAGCTGGGACTGCTTGACGCTGAGAGGTACCCGGTGTGTGCTGGGGGAGACGCCTCGCTTGCTGTGGGCGAGGCCGTGTGTGTGTGTGTGTGTGTGTGTGTGTGTGTGTGTGTGTTCTCATCTGCCTCCACAATGCGCAAAATAGGTCCCACCCCCCGCCTGCCCCCCCCCCCGCAACATGGGGAGAGACGCTGCTACACGTGGCCTCTTCTGCGATGTCTGAATCTCCAGCCTCCAACGAGGAATATTAATTAATGTGAATGTAGCTGAAAGGAGGGGTCGTGCACACACCTACCGCCCAGCACAATGGTTCTGCTCTCAGTGTGCTGGAGGTTTCCAAAGCAGATGGGTGAAGAGCCCCTCCCTACCCAGCATGGATCTAGCAGCAAGACTGAGAGGGTGGGGCCCCTGGGAGGGCAGGGCGCGGAGCTGGGCCCCTTCTCTTGCATTCCCTCACTCATCCCAGTTTCCTCTTACATGAACTTAGGACATTGAGTATATCATTCCTGTGGACTTGGCATGGATCTCAGTGCCTGGCCCAGTGCCTGACATTCAGTAGGTGCCCTCTAGATACTTGTCGAGTGAAGTGGAAGGGCCCCAAGCAGCTAGTCCGTGAAAGAAGTGTGAACTCCAGGAGTTGGAGCTGCGAGATGTTGGGGGAGGGCAGAGGTCAGTTTGACCTGGAAATGGGCCACCCAGAGGACATAGGCTCACCCAGGTGAGTGGAGTTCAGCCCTTCCTTTCTTCGGTCTGCTTGTGTGGACAGCAAGCACATTTGGGTGCAGATAGGGTTACCCAGAGAGACCAAGGAGATTATGGAGGGTGGGAAGGAAGCCCCCCCACCCTCTACCCAGACCAGCTGCAGATGCCTGTGACAAGAAGGAGCTTGGGTCTGAGCCTGTGTTCACCCCAACCCAGCAAGTGTCTCTCTTACTCAGGTTTTGTCTCTCTTTTGGCCTCCGGTTTCTGTAGGCCCCAGGTACCCCCATCCCTCCCTGACCACAGGCCCTGGATACCAAAGCTGTGGCCGATGTCCTTCAGCCAGCGGTAGGGTGGCTTGACTGGATGAACCATCACCATTAGGTGTGGGGGCCTCAGGAGACCCCCCCCGGGTGCTTACTATCAAGTCTGGACTTTTCCACTCACCACTGGAGGGCTCCCTTGCTTAGTTCTTGGGTCCTCTTTGGACCAGCATTGGCTAACTAACCAGGTCATTTGGAGGTGCCTCCTCCCTCCCTGCCACTCCACTGCCTAAAGACACTTCTTTCTATTCCTGTTTATTATCTTTCCCAAAATGGAAGCAGTTCAATGAGACAGGAGCCTCCAATAACGCCTGTGGCTGGGCATAGAACAGGCGCTCAAAGAAGGGACCACATGCCACACACAACCCACCTTGGGACCAGGGGTAACAGGCTAAGGGAAGATGTGACAGCAGTCTAAAGACAGAGTGAAATTAAGCTGTGCCTGTGGCCAGATCTTCTGCTTGGCTCCTTTGTACGTTGCTGTGAGGAGTAATTTGATTTGGTTCAATTCATAATTTGATTTGGAAATCACAGAGAACAAACAGACAGCCGGTTATACACATAGACACAAACAGACACCAAGTGCTACACACAAACACACAGCCACACAGTGCTACACACAGACACACACAAATAGACACGCACAAGTAGTTACAGACACACATAGACCTGCAGAGACACTGAGACACGCACAGACACACACAAGGACACAGTGGTACACGTGGATGCAGACACAGACACATACACAGGGCAGGGACTGCCCTTAGGCCTCTGCCTTGTAGCTCCATGGACAGAGGCCCCACTGGGCCAGGCTGGGCTTTCCAGGGAGGGCACCTGGAGGTAACGCTGTGGCCCCCATCAGACACCAAGGGTGATGCTGGGGTCAGCCAGTGAAAAATATGTCAGATAGTGACAAGAGTTACGTACAAAACTAAAAATTAGTATGACAGGAAGGGTAATAAGTTCTGGGTGTGAGGAGATGGCTATATTTTTTTTTTTTGTAGAGACAGAGTCTCACTTTGTGGCCCTCGGTAAGAGTGCCGTGGCGTCACACGGCTCACAGCAACCTCCAACTCCTGGGCTTAGGCGATTCTCCTGCCTCAGCCTCCCGAGTAGCTGGGACTACAGGCGCCTGCCACAACGCCCGGCTATTTTTTTGTTGCAGTTTGGCCGGGGCCGGGTTTGAACCCGCCACCCTCAGCATATGGGGCTGGCACCCTGCTCACTGAGCCACAGGCGCCGCCCAGGAGATGGCTATTTTATGCTAGTGGCCCCTGAGAGAGTGACTGTTTTTTGAAACAGGGTCTTGATCTGTTGCCAGGGCTAGAATGCAGTGGGTCATTATAGTTCACTGCAGCCTCAATGTTCTGGGCTCAGAAAGAGTCTGTGGATAGAAACTTATACTTGAGGCAATAAGTGTGGGGCAGTGTTCTCAGCAGAGAACCTGAAAGTGCAAAGGCCCTGGCCTGGGGGCATGCTCAAGGTCACGTGTTCAGGGCCTGGGCATGGTGGCCTTTGGGGTGAGTCCCATTTGCAGAGGCCATTCCAGGGCTGAGGACACAGAGGGAGACAGACTCAGATGGGGGAGGTTTCGGGGCAGATACAGGGAGACCAGATGGAGGGCTGGACCACAGCCAAGGTGGGATAAGAGACCAGCTGTGCAAGGTGGGGGGAGGATTGTGATCCAGCCAGAGCCCTAGAGAGGGCTGTTATCTGACCTGTTCTCTGAGAAGCTTTGGGTGCTGGGGATTAGGAACCTGATTTTGGACTGTGAGTCCTTGGAGCATGCAAAAAAAAAAAAAGCCATGTGTGGATGTGCTAGCAGGAATGAGGGGTGCAGAGAGCTTAGAACTAGCCCTGCCTGCTCTGAGAGACTAGGAGGCTCAGGAAGCCTTGATGGGGACTCTATGACCTCAAGAAGCCCAGTGGGAGGGAGGACACTAACCACAGGCCTGGTGAGGCCATGTGGAGGTCAGCAGTGCTATGATGTGAGGTCTTGCTGTAGTGTGGGCAGGTGTTGAAGCGGTCCGGAGGGAAAAAGGACTTTGTGTTGTGGAGAAGAGAAGCCATTTTCTCTCTCTTCCCTTGATAGGCCTGAGCCGGACCCTGTGACAAAAGACAGATTAACAAGAGAAAAAGAAATAGAAGTTTAATAACCTGTGTGCCTCATGTAATACATGGAAGAGACTCAGGGGAAAGTGAGTATATCTTAAAGACATGGCTCTGAGTTTAAGCTTAAATACCACATTCAAATAAAACTAAGAGATGTTGGGAAGGGCCCAGGAAATCCCCTAGAGTACGTTGGCACCTTCTCCACTGGAGAGAGACCCTGGTGATTTGGGGACAGCCTCTTTCCTGGGATGGAGTGGGAGATACTCCATGAGGGTAGATTTTCCTTAGAGACGTGGATTTCTCCCACAAAGGGAGAAATCTACCCTTGTTTTCAGAGTTTCTCCTATGTCTGCAGCTTCTCAAATAGGCAGCTCAAAATAATTCTTATGCCAGAGATGCATATTTGGCGGTGGCATATTCTGGTCATCTATGGTCATATTTGTAGGTGTCATGTTCTCGTCTCTCATAGTCATATTTTGGGGTGGCCTATTGTGTCTCTTCCATGTGTAAGCTGTAAAGAAATGGAGATGAGGCTGGAGCTGACTGCTAGCTCTTGGACCTGAGTCTTTTGGGGTCCTAATGATATTCAAGAGGGAGCAACTGGCTCCATCAAATCATCTCATCATCAGCTCATGCAAAAGAAATTTGCCTGGACACCTGAGCTCCAGACTTGTCAAGGCATAGCAGCCTCCATGCAGCAGCCAGGAGGGACTGAGGTGCTCAGCATGTTCAGGCAGTGGGCCAGAAGGTCAAATTCAGATTCCCCAGTGAAGTAAGAAAGAAGGAGGAACTTGCATTGGAAGCAGAGGTGGGGGTCTCTGAGGGTCCACCCTGTGGGTCCCTGGGACTCATGGCCAGTAAAGATGCCCACTTGCTACCATGAAAAGCAGCTGAGAAATGTGTACCTGGGCTGACCCCACCAGCTGGTCCCTCTTCTGAGTCCTGGGCAAAGCACAGGCCTCCTCAAATGAGCCCCCAGCCCCCAGCCAACCTACTGGGGGACCCACTGATATTTCTAAACGAAAGCTGCTCATGGGCCAGCAAGAAGGTGAAAGCGGTGGTCATTGTGCTGCCCTTACGTGAGGAAGGAAAGGGAAGCACATCTGTGGACAGTGGCCTAGGGGATATTGGGGGGTACAGGTGAAGGTATGAAGTGACTTTGGGGCACATGATGGGCTAGGAGGAGGAGGAGCTGGAACTCTGGCATCCTAGAGCCACATCTTAGAGAGAGAGGCTTTATCAACCCACATCCACCCTGTGCCTCCAGGCCTTGCCAAGGGCCCAGCAGCTGCTGATGACAGGCTTTCCTGCCCAAGTGGCCCAGGGCCCTTGAGTGTAGAGCAGGAAAGCCCATACAGTTCAGGCCTGGCACCTGCACCCCTCCCAATCCTGTGATACTATCCTAAGACTTACTCATTCAGCACCCACCCCGAGGTTCTGGTCTGTTTACCACCAGCCAGTTCTGCCCACGGGCTATTCTGGGAAGGCTGGTGCTCTGGGTGGCAGGAGAGCCAAGCCATTGTGTCTTTACTGAGCATCCACTGTACAGAAGATGCTGGAACAAGCGCTTTGCAGGGCATGAGATTTTAATCCTTGTCTGGAGCCAGGGAATGTGATGATATTAGGGCCTTCCCCACCACCCACCATGGCCACCGTGGACCTGATGAGGCACAGCCTGGTTGTTGAGGTTCACAACGGGAGTCAGGAGAGCCCCGCAGGAGGAGATGCCATCATAGAAAAGGGAGCCAGGCAGGGTCCGTGTCCCCCGAGATGGGTCTGAGAAACTTGAGGGGCAGCTGAGGTCTGTTCTGTGGATGAGGGTGGCCCATTCCTTCTGCCACCATCTCTGGCCACCCAGCCCCTTTGCCTGCCGGAGCTCCTCCTTCCTGGACTTTTGGTCTGTTCCTTCTCCAGCCACTGTGCGAGGGAGTCTTTGAAACTATAATTCCTTTGTTCTAATTAAAAGCAACAACAGATCAAGAGGCAAAAAAAGTGCAGATAAGACTATTTTAAAAGCTTGACTTTTTGTATCCTTAAATATGAGTTATATTCTTTTCTATCATACCTAGAATAATCACAAAAACTGACCATTATTTCGATATTAAAAAATGTCAAGAAATTCCAAAAGGCAGTTATCTACAGCCTGTTCACTGGCTACATACATTTGCACATACATACAGGCATGTCTGCACATATAATCCACAGTCTGCTCATGGAACACAATCCAGGGTAATACATTCTACCTGGAAATAAATTTCTACTCGGAAATTAATATCACAAATATAAACTCATATGTAATTTGAGGTCATGCAGGAAACCCAAAGGGAAATTACAGACTCTTCTAAAATGAACACAAATGAGAACCTATTGAAACTGTATGATACTACCACAAGGAAACTTGGAGGAAACCAGAGGGGTAAGGGCGTTTCTTAGAAAGTGATAAGATGATGACTGAAAATACATGAACCAAGCTTCCCATTCAAGAAACTAGAAACAGAGTAAAGTACGACAAATAAAGAAGGAACAAATTTATACAGAATAAACCAAAAAAAGTAAGACAAATAAGGAACAAATTTATATAGAATAAACCAAAAAAAGAGTTCAAAGGAAAACAAACAAGGGGGGAGTTGCTTAATGAAGTAAAAATCATTTTCTGAAAAGACTTATAAATCACATTTTGAGATTAACACTTTGTGCGACTGAGAAAAGAGAGACAAAGCAGCCCCAGGAAAGGCTGTCCCCCCACCCACCCTTACTGTAAGATTTGATAATATAAATGAAGTGGGTACTTTTTTTTTGCAGTTTTCGGCCAGGGCTGGGCTTGAACCTGCCACCTCTGGCATATGGGGCCGGCACCCTGAAGTGGGTATTTTTAAACCAAAATTCAAATTACCAAAATTAACTCAAGAACTATAGGTTGAACATCCCTAATCTGAAATCCAAAATGCTCCCAAATCTGAAACTTTTTGAGTGACGTGATACCACAAGTGGAAAATTCCACACTCACCCTCATGTGACTGTTTGCAGTCAAAATGCAGTCAATCCTTTGTTCATGCCTCAAATTATTAAACACATTGTGTAACATTACCTTCAGGCTCTGTGTATAAAGTGTATAGAAGGCATAAATGAATTCTGTGTTTAGACTTGGATCCCATCCCCAAGGCATCTCACTGAGCATTTGCTCATATTCCAAAGTCTGAAAAAATCTAAAATCAGAAACGCTTCTGGTCCCAAGTATTTTGGATAATGGATCCTCAGAAAATAGACCCTATAGAAAATAGACCAACCGTCATAGGAGAAACTGACAGGTGATCAAATGTTTACCCCTAAAATAGATGCTAGGGAAGACAATTTACCTCATAGTTTCATTAAACATTCAAGGAACAGGTATTTCCCATGTTGCAGGAACTGCTCCAAAGTAGAGGAAAAGGGTAGAAAGTTGCCATTCATTTCAAGAGATTTCTGTACACTGATGTTGGCCCCAGATGAAACTGCCTCGCTTAGAAGCCAGGTTGACTTCACTTATTTCATAGACTGAAGAGAAAAATCACCCAATAGGTGCTGAAAACCACTTTGTAAAATTCAACCCTTACTCCTGTTAAAGAGTCTTGGCAAACCACAAAGAGCAAGAAATCACCTTTCTCCTGAGTGTGGGCGTCCACTGGAAACCTGTCCCCAACATGCTCCCACTAAGAGGAGGGCAAGCTTCCAAAATGCAAACCTGGTTGTGTCCTCACTCATCCGGAAAACTGTCCAGGGTTCCTTTCCCTTCGCAGTGGGCTCCCTGACCTTTCCCTGCTTCACCACCTTGCCTGCCCCAGTCCTAATAGCCGGATAACCACGCTGAACCACTGGGACTCAGGAGCTGGGGCTTTGCCTCGGCTACATATCTCCTTCCGCATTCCCCAGCTCCTGCGCCAGAGGGTATCAGCTCAGTCCCAGACCCTCCTCGCTCCACCCCTCCCTGGCTGAGCCCCTGCAGGCCCTGCACAGGCAACCCCACATTTGTGTTGGGCCTGACCTCTCTCAGGAGCTCCACAGCTCTCTGCCTGCTGCACATGCCCCTGGTGCTGCACCTCCTGTGGGGGGTCCTAGTCTGACACGTGCTGAGGTCCCAAGTCAGGGCATCATCCTTGACATGAGCCTCTCAACGTGTTTTCAAAGCATGTCCCCAAACCAGCACTCACCATTTCACTGGCTATTGCAGTCACCACCCTCTCACCTGGGTTGCCGCAGCCAGCCCCTTCTCCACACGATGCCCACATCATCCTGTCAAGATAAATGGAGCAGGTCCCCTTCGCAGAATGAAATCCAAAGTTCTGGCCACAGCCCACAAGATCACCCTGTGCCTGCTCACCCCTCTGCCCACCGGCCATCAGGCTCCCTGCTTGGGGCCGCAAGCTTAGTGCCCAAAGTCATCCCCCCATAGGCTCCATGCCAGGGCCCTTTGCAGCAGCAAGGCCTTCTCCAGAGCCTCTGCCCACCAGGGTCCTCTATTTGAGCCAGCTTACTTTCCTCAAAGCCTCACCACCCTCTGATGCAGCACAGTTTCATTTCTATGGCTCATATTCTCCCGTATGTTACTTTACACTTACTTTTATCACATCCCACCCACCAGAGCCTGCCCTGCACAGAGACAACCCAATGCCAGCCAGGCGTCAGAGAGACCCTGGAAATGGCTTGTTTTTGTGCTTTACTATGGAGGAAAGTGAATTTATAGTCACAATTTTGTATAATGATGTCATAGAATTTATCAAATAATCACTTTTTCCTTAACAGAAGAATAAAGCAAATGCAGAAAACTGTGGAGTAGTAGGCAATGATCATATGTTGGCCTTGTTTGGGGGGTGGGGTGGTTCTTATTTAAGATACTCAATATACAGGTCTTAGAAACAGGTTATTAGGGTCCAGCACCCATAGCTCTATGGTGAGGGCACCAGCCACATGTACCCGGCTGGTGGCCTGCTAAAAAACAATGACAACAACAACAACAAAAATAGCCGGGCATTGTGGCAGGCGCGCATGGTCCCAGCTACTTGGGACACTGAGGCAAGAGAACCAATTAAGCCCAAGAGTTGCTGTGAGCTGTGTTACCAAGGGCAACACAGTGAGACTCTGTCTCAAAAAAAGAAAAAAAAATACTGGTTATTAGAATATTACAAGTCAGAAGTGTGAAAATGTGCTCAGTGACTGGTTAACCAAACTGTCCTCACAAGCTAAATTGGTGCCGAGGAAACAAAAATGCAGCAGTAATTCATAATAAGAGGACATAATAGCATCAACTGACCACTTTGGTCAACTGACCCCCTGAGACCATAACAGGCATTTGCAGGAAGTGTCCACGTGTGCACAGAGAACTGTCCATGCCCCATACTGTGTCCTACCAGCTTTGTGGGATAACACCAAGTTGGAGGCCTCAGGGAATTCCAGCAACGCGGTACCCTTTGGTATGAGTGCAATGCTTAGGAACTTCTAGCAACTCTCCAGCACAGCACCAGGGAAGGTCACGTGTGAAACCTGCGGGTCTGGCAGAATCAACCCCTGAGGAGGTGAAGGGGGGAGAATTGTGTCTCAGGATCTGTGCTAAGTCTATTGGAGAGAGCCTGGGGGCTCAAAGGGGCTAGGAGACTGTGCTGGTAACTGCTTCAGCCAACGTGACCTTCCTCCTTTGCTCTTGGAAGTCACATTCTGGCCCCTTTGTTTCTATGCTGAGGATGCTCTTCTTTCTCCTCTTTCTGGGCCACCTTATTCTTCTCTTCAGGACCCAGTTTAAAGTCACCTTCCCTGGAGCTGCACCTCTCTTCCGGCGCCATCTCCACGGTAAGCCTGCTTCTCCTCTGCCAGCTGCCAGAAGCCTTTGCCTGGTGCACCTCAGTGTCCATGCTACCCTCATCATGCAGCGCCTCGCAGGCCCTCAGCCACAACTCGCCCTGGGACCTGGGGTGGGTGAAGAGAAGGACACAGAAACATGGTCATCCTGCAGGCTTTGCTGAGCACCCTCTGTGTGCCAGGCCCTCCCATGAGGGACAGAAGGGAGAGAGAGAAAGCTGGGTGATAGCCAGCTGAGGCCCTGATAGCCCTTGAGGTCCCTACCAAGAAGTTATGTACAGCAGTGACTTCTAAGCCCACAAACTGGAGCTATTTAAAACATTTCAAAAAGTGGCCAGGGCCTCTGCTTCCTGGGCCCTGGCAGGAGGGGCCTCAGCCCAGGGGCACGGCCATCGCATGTGCCTGGATGATGCCAGAGGGGGGTCTCCCCAGGACACAGCAGCAGACCTGGCCCAGCTGAGATGCGGCCTTGCAGGAGTGAGGCACAACTGGGGTCATGGCCCTGTGCCCAGACCCAGGACTTTGGCCATGGGTTGGATGTGGCCTTGACACTTTGCACACATTTTTCAGTGCATCGTTGTTACAAAGTGGGCATCATTGTTATGATATTGTTATTTTTTATAAGAAAATTTGCCTACCTCGCCAGTCAGCTTCAGACTCTGTGCTAGGTCTGAGCTCAGCTGACGCAGTCTAGGCTCTCCCAACAGACTGGAGGCAGCAAGTGAGGGAGTGAGGAGGGACTGAGACCCTGGACAGGGAAGCCCAAGGGAGGAAGTCCTGTGCCCAGTGGGGCAGAGAGGGCTTGAAGCCCCTTACCAGCCAAGTGCCAAGTGCACATAGCTATGTGTCCCTGAGCCAAGCTTTCCTTGTTGTGAGGGCTAAACTGGCTGCTTGTAAACGTGCTTCTTCTTATGGCACACATGGTCAGTGCAGCTTCGAGCACCTCCTGGGAGCCCCGCAGGTTGTCAGGGAGTGAGCCTCAGCCTACCAGCCAAGCTCAAACCCTCTTCCTGCCACACCCTGCCTGGAAGCCATGAGGAAGGTACTTGGATTTCCTGGACTGGCTTCTTCACACAGCTGGACGATGCCTTCCACCTACACAGGTCTGAGGAGGTGGAGAGCAATGTAGGACCTGGGCTTTAGCCAGCCCAGCTGAGATGGCTTCCTGTTCTCCTTCCTTCTACATGCAGGGATCGGCTGAGTGTGGGCACACAGGGGCCGTTCAGTCCTTCCCTGAGTGCACGTCCAGCCTCTGCAGAGGGCCAGCCCATGGGTGGGAGTTTGGCCTCCAGGGATCCTGTGCCCTGCATTTGCCTGGGGGATCTCCCACCCCAGGAAAAGTGGATGAGCAGAGGCAGAGTTACCGTTTGTGAGGGTGTGAGGGAGGGCTGGCGGTCTCCACAGAGGACTGTGCAGTCCTACAAGGATAGACAAGGCGGGGCAGGCATCGCCATGGAGATGGAGCCCCCACGTGTAGACATGGCACATCCGCAGACCTTGGTTTTGGGTGGCCCAGCTGTACTGCTCAGTGGCCACTTCGAAGCATGTTCTTTCTTGTGAACAGACAGATGTTACAATGGAGATAGATGCCTTCAGAGCCAAAGCAAAAGGCATGTGAAGAGTGTTCCAGGTCTCAACCTGGGTCGCGACCCCTTTGGGGGTCTCCTGCATATCAGATATTCACATTACCATTCATAACAGTAGCAAAATTACAATTATGAAGTAGCAATGAAAATAATTTTATGGTTGGGGGTCACCACAACATGAGGAACTGTATTGAAGGGTTGCAGCATTAGGAAGGTTGAGAACCACTGGGCTAAATTATTTCAAGGCTACAGCCTCCCACAGTACCGAGGGACCTGGGGGAGGCAGGGGACGCAGGAACTGAAGATGTTCTCAATTAAATTGTCTCCTTCTTTTCAAAGGTAGAACATCATTCTGGTATTCATCAACATTTGCTAACCTACGTGTAGAAAGCCAAAAGTAGTAAGACTTGCAAAACACTTCTATCCAAGTTGCCAGTGATGTCATTCTGTCTTTTCCTAAACATAGTAGAGTAATTTCAGAAGGAGTCATTTTGCAAAATTAAAAGGTATTCACCAAACATTATTTTATGCATGAATGTAATCTATAGGTTCAGTGATGAGAGATGAAAATGCAAATATTAGGCAAATAAGATTGGATATTTGGAAGCAATTGCAAGATTCAAGTGAGAGAATAAATTACAAGGAAACTTCTCATTCGGAGCCCTCAAATTTCTGGGTGTGGAGCAAAAGCCTCATGCTGATATGGCCTCCTGGTGTGAAGGATGTCAGGTTATCTCTCAGCATCGGCCTCCCCACCCCCAGGCAGTGGCTATGCTGTTGAACCACCCCTTAATCCCCCTTTCAGGTAGGACTCCATTTTCCCTTCTGCCGAGCCGTAATCCTGAGATGTCCTCCATTTAGTGCAAGCCCAGGTGTGCCAGCCCTTGGTGTCCACGGGCCCCTCCTTCTGTTGACCTACCCTCTGCATACCCAGCTCTGCCTAGCCCTAGGAGTCTCTGATGAAGACTTTGCCAAGATACCCTGCCCTTGGGGCCCCTGAGTTAGGGTCCAGGTTCAAGCAAGACAAAGCCTGCTGTTCTCAACATTTCCCATACGAAACAGGGACTATTTCCTCTTTCCTAGCAACCTGGCCAATCTCAAAGATGGGTGGTGCTCCAGGCGCCTGCCAGAATTCGTTCTGTAAAATTTGGATTCTGTCAAAAGGATGCATTCAAGGATCCAGAAGGCCACCTGTAGTCCCAAGGCTTCAGGTTCCCCACCCTCAATTGAGTCAAAGCCATTAGCAGTTGCACACAATGCTGCCACTTGTCACTCAGAGAGAAGTCCCAGAACTGATCAGCATGTCAGAGATACTTCTGCGCTGTCAGTGGGGGAAGGAATGCTACAGAGGGACAAAGTAATAGTTTGGGGTATGAGATTATTGCACAGAGATAAATCCTGGAAACAGCTGCTTAGAAGAATCTTTATATTGGAAAGTCTGCTTTGAGGTCATTATGCAGGATTTTACGGCCAGTTCTCAGCTAAGTCCCAGTGTGGCTTATGGCTTCGCAGAAAGGCGACATCGCATTTCATGAGTGACAGATGGCTTTTATCACACCTTTGCATTATCATGTATGTTAATAGAACTGTGTAGATGCCCTGCAGATGTGAGCACCTGAGTCAGTGGCCCTGGGCTAAGTCTGCTCTCTTGTCTGGGGTAGGGACCATGTCTGGTGCCTCTGGCTTCAGTTCTGACATTAATGTTCCTGCTGGCCAAGCCACAGTGGCAGGAGCAAAGGCTGGTACCCGTGATCTCCCACTCCCTTCTGCAGGCCAGTCTCCCAAGGAGTGGCTGCACCCCCAGGGGCCCAGGATGGCACCACTGTCCTGGGCTCCTGTGCAGGAGGGCTTTGTCCCTTCCCCTCTCTGGCTTGGCAGTCACCTGCCTGAATTTCCTAGGCCAAACCTCGATTTCTTTCTCAGAAGATGAATAAAATCAATTCCTTTTGTTTTGTCTGATCTCTGAATCTAGCCCCAGCTGAACACTTGCTACACAGCAGCCTGTCTCTTTCTGAGCTCTAGTTAATCTTAATCGTGGCTCAGATCTGCCCCCCACCCCAGCCTCACCAGCACTATAAAAGACTTTGAAAAGGAGGATTGATTTCTTAGTCCCAGGGAAATCCTTGCATTTGGCCCAAAGAGGCAGTAAACATCCCTGAAAGCCCGCACCGCTCTTCCTCTCCATTCTACTCTAAATGCTTAAGCAAAAGACTCATGAGACTGACGGCAAGCGTCCAGTGGCCAGGGATGGGATGGTGGCCAGGGCCCCAGGGTAGAGAGTCAGGCCGAGAGGGCAGAGGCAAGTGTGAAAGGATGATCTGAAGGCTGAGAGCTAGAGAGGGTTGGGTGTAAGTAGGAATCAGGATAGGTGTGAGGATTTCTGGACCCTTCTCTAAGGGGGTCCCACCTGACCAGCGGTAGGTCAGATGGAAGAACAAGGGTCCTCCTCCCTCTCTCCTCTGACCACTGTCTAGAACACAGGTAAGCCCCTCCTGGTGCCCTCATTCAACTCCTGCTCTCCTGTCCTGGGCCTGGGCTAGAGCAGGGATACGTCTGCCTGTGGGCATTGGTATCAGAAGACAGAACTGGGTCCTCCCTGGAGTCTTCCCTACTCAGGGCCAGTTTATTCCCCCAGGGGGTTGTTCTGCCCCTCCACCTTTTCCCTCCTCAGATCCTGCCTGAAAATCCCCCTGCACCATGGACATTGGGGCTCCGGGGCCCCATTCAGCTCAGCCAGCCCCCAGCCTCAGTATGGCTCCCATGCCTGACTCTCCAGGGTGGATCTTCTGCAGCCTCCCCAGCTCCAGGCTGCTCTCTGCAGGGGCACTGATCTGGGATGTAAATTTTAAAGGATTGGATAACATGAATCCTAAAAACATGCCATTTGTTTCTGACCATTAGAAACTAAAAAATCATGAAAGCTATATTTTCTAAAACCATATTGGTCCCAGGGAAAGACCTGGCTCTAACCCACTTGGGACCCCGAAGACCTAAGGCCTTTATGGGCACTGCCCTAGTATCCCCTCCACTTGCCCTTCCAGAAAAACTCCTCATACCCTACCCCCCCCCCCAGGAGCCTCTTCAGAGACTGCCATGCCTGTGAGCCTCCTCTGTGGGACTATCGCTCCCTCCCCCTGGGGTGTCACAGAGGGATGAACTAAGGCTCCTCCCTAGGGCTGGCTCTCCCTCTTCCTGGAGTGTCACAGAGGGATGAGCTAAGACTCCTCCCTAAGGCTGGCTCTCCCTCCTCCCAGGGCATCACAGCAGGATAAGCACAGTGGCTGCTCTGTCCCTCCTGGGCCCTGCTGTCCCTCTGACCTGTGCTCACTTTCCCACCCCAGCCTCTTCCTCTGCTGTCTCAGGACCCTGCTGGAGGGTGTACTATCACCTCTGCTCAGCCCAAGTTTCCAACACAAGGCTAGACCATTTGAGGAATTGACCTCTCATCCAATCCAAAGGAAAAGATCTCAACCTTGGAGAACAGGTTTCCTGCTGTGGCCTCATTTGAAACACATCCACCAGGCAGCTTCTCTTTCTCTTTCAGACTCAGTGGGTCACCTGAAGAAGCCACCACAGATGGGGATGCAGGACCCTGAGGAGTGAGCGTTCATTGAGCACATGCTACGTGCCATGCTGAATGCCTTCCACCCCTGTCTTAGGCAGCACTGATATGCCCCACAGGTGGGCAATCTTGTCCCACTGCATATGAGGAAACTGAGACTTGAGGACACAAATCTAGGGTGCATGGCAAGGAAACATGGGTATGAAGTGACCCCAGAGCCTGTTGTCTTCCCTGACAGGACTCTGCAGTACAGGTAGCTCTGGACAAAGGGACCCTACCATGGCACAGCCATACCTGGGGCCATGAAGAGAGGAAGCCAGCTGTACAGCCATCCTTTCCTGCTGAGACGGCCTTCAGGGGAGAACAGTGGACTCTGGGACTCACAGCAGCAAAGTGCTGGGTCCTTTCCTTCCCTGGCCTCACCCAGGACAGCAGAGAGGATGCCAGTGTCCTGGTGACACATGGCCTCCCAAAGGTGCTCTCAGCCCCTTTGCAGGGCAGCTAAGGACAGCAGAGGGGTGGGGGAACTAACTGTTGGGCACCAAATGTCTGATCACTATACTGCTTCCGGCCAGCATAGGCTGGGCAGGACCCAAGAAGCACCAGGAAGAAGCCCACAGCATTGTCAGGCAGAGAACGCCAGGCCCAGAGCCCAGAAAATACCAAGCAAACCCATTAGGCCTGCAGCACCTCCCAGCTTTCCTTAAAAAATAAGGCAGAAACTTTCTCTCTGGACCAAGAATAAATTAGCTAAGGACAAATGCAGCTCGATGGTCATTTATCATCTTCAGCCCAGAGAGGATCCTGGGCGCCCCGTTCTGGCCCCTGGCTCAAGGTCAGAAGCTTCTGCCTTCCCTCATTATTTCTATTTTTAACAATTGCGTTTGGGCCTCCTGCAAAAATAGCAAGAGGTGAGACTGTTTCAGGCGCTAACATGCTCCCTTTTTATCAGAAAACCACAGGATGCAGGGAAAAGAAGCCAGGAGTTTGGCAATGTGGCACCAGCTGAGCTGAAATGGTCTCAGCAAAGCTCTGACCCATCATGCAGCTAAGCAAGTGGGTAAATCAAGGCCAGGGAGGGCAGGAGTGTGTCTGAGGTCACTCAGTGAGTGAGGCTCAGAGCAGCAGGTATGACTCCTCTGAGATGCAGGGCTGAGAGGCCAGGGAGGGAGCCCTGGCCATAGAGCTTTGCATTCTATGGTCAACAGTGGGGTCCTGAGGCCCTGTCAGCCAGTAGAGTGTGAGGGCAGAGCCCCTACCTGCCAATCTCCTGAGTTCACCCCTCTGGAGTGCCAGAGAACACAATTCCCTCTCGCCTTCATTGGAGCTGGTGCTGCATCAGTCCCCACTCTCGAGGGCTGTGTTAGGACTGAGTCAACCCTGGGTCCAGGCTTCTGCCTCCCATGGCTGTGAGAGTTACTGCGCAGAGTCCCGCCCCCACTCTGGTGCCCTGCACAGCATCTCGTCCCCCATCCTGGCGCCAGGCCAAGACACAGATTGGTGTCTCTTGGAAAGAGAACAGAGGAGATGCGATAAAGGATTGGTTCTCAGGCAAACCCTAACCATAACCTTAATCCTAACCCTCCGGAGGTCCCAGCCCACCTGTGCTTAGGTGCCGCAGACCCACCAGGTCGCCACCAACCTCCTTGGAGATGCCCCTCTGGGGCCACCAGGGCCTGGCCCTCACACAGAAGCCTTTCAGTAATGTACTCATCCCTCATTAACTGAACAAACATTCTGCCAACTGCCAGGCTCCATCCTCAGCCCAGGTAATGCAAAGAAAAATGGTTGATGTTGCTACCATGATGAAGAGCTAACTACTGAGGGAGTGAGACTGTGGGGTCTTCAGGCCCAGAAGATAAACACACAGGGAGGTGCATGGCGTGTGCAGTGGGGTGGGGGCTGGTGTCTGAAGTTTTCCACGGGCCGCCTTTCTGAGACTCTCCTGCTGCTCATACCAGCCTGACCAAGGAGGTCTCAACTCGCAAACCAAGCCCACAGAGGGAGGGCCAGGGTCAGAGTAACTCAGAGAAGGTAGCCACCAAAATCCACTCCTGGCCTGTCAGACCCCAGACTGCCCTTGAACGCCTGTGGCCTCTCCATAGCACCTGTCAGCAGTGAGTGTGGCTCGTGAGGGGGGGCTCTCAGGGCAGAAGGAGGGCCCTTTGGGATTTGCCTTCTGCAAGACGCATGGAGGAGGGTGAACCAGCCTCTGACCCCTCCTGGCTTCCTCTTGCCCTCCTGCAGGGGTGCAGAGCTACCCTCAGGGCCCAGGCCACGGAGGCCTCATCTCCACCCAGAAACCTAAATCTGCAACCTGCAAGCAGCCTCAGCAAGCTAATCAATATGTCCCAGCCTGATGCCGTTTACCTTTTAGGAGAACGTCAGCCTGCCCTCTCCCTCGGCATGGCAGGGAACCTTCTCAGCTCTCTCCATCCTTGGAGGATAGAAGGGCAGACACGCTGGCCAGGTATATGCTGAAGGGTCTCCCTCTTGGCAGCGAGAACAAGGCACAGGGAGGGGCTGCCCTCCCACACCATGCTGCCCCAGGCCCCTTATGGGGTGGGTGTGCAGGGACACCAGTGGGTCTCCAGGATGGGGAGGAACCCCAAGGTCAAGTTCTCAAAGGCCCCACCCAGGACCCCACCTGGAACAGCAGCCCAGGCCAGGCTGTTGGCTGAGCACAGCTGAGTCCTACACACAACCCCCACCCCCACCCCACTGAACAGAGCTGCCTCCTAAACAAGGGCGCTGGACAGTGGGCTGGATTGTTTTGGGGCTAAAATGCAGCCCCAGGGCAGTCAAGCGTCTTGCTGGGAAGAAATCGTGTGCTCAGGCCCTACAGTGGGCATGTAAGAGCTGCCGTGTCCCATACACCGAGATAAGCCCTTTATGCACATCGTGAAATTGTCGAGAAGCTGGTTATAGCCTGTGTTACTTCTCCATGCCAGGCCCTGGCATCCTAAACAACAGTTGTTTTCCATGGGCTGGTGGCTCAGCCTTTCCCAGCTGCAGTCATGGTCCAAGTTCACTCACCTGGTTGTGGACAGAATATTTTCCTGGGGGCTGCTGCAGGCTGCACTCAGCTCTTGCCATGTGGGCCCTCATACCGAGCAGCTCACAACAGATCAGTGCCCCTGAGGGAGCCAGCAAGAGGGCAGGAGAGCCACAGTCTTCACGTCCCTGGCAGAGGCGGAGCCAGCCTCCACCTCAACACTTCCACACTTTGGGTCACACTGAGAGGCGCCCTGCAAGGTGAGACACCAGGAAGGGCTCCCTGGGCCGGCCTATACCCTGCAGGCCCCAAATGTCCAGGCCCACCAACAGTATAACCGATAGGCAAGGTGTGGCATACTTGCCCCAGAGAATCCCACATAGCAGTGAAAAGTGACAAACCTTTGCCCTACCCAACCCCACTATGACCACACTGCTGACACAGACGGGACAGCTGCATGTCCCTCTGGTAGGAAGCTTTAGGACAGGCAGGCTCAGCTCTGATGTGGGGATCCGGCAGCCATTACTGCCTGAGAGGAGAAGCAAATGTAGGACCTGAACCCAGGGGAGGGTCCTGTCTGCTGCCAGGCAAGTCCTTGAGCTCTGTCCTCCACCCTGCCTGAGAGAGAAACCCATGGTGGCTTGACTGCACATGGGTGCTTGTGGCCTTGCAAATCCACTCAGCCTTTTTGAAAATCAAGACCCATAAAGCTAATCATTCGCACCAGTTCAACAAGCAGATTATTCAACCAAAGAAACAAACAAGCCAAAAAACTCAACACAAAGATAAGACGCTTCCATTCCTGAAAATATCTGTGGCGTATCCTATGAAAGTATTTACATTGGACACAAAAAGGAATGTTATCAACATGTGAGGGATGGGAAGGGGAATCATGACTTACCCAATTATTATAAGGCCATGTGGGTGGCTCACATCTGTAATCCCAGCACTGGGAGGCTGAGACGTATCGAGAGGTATCACTCGAGCCTGGGAGTTGGAGACTGCAGTGAGCTGTGATTGCACCACTGCACTCTATCTGGGGTGACAGAGTGAGACCTTGAATAGAAAGAAAGAAAGAGAAAGAAAGAAGGGAGGGAGGGAGGGAGGGAAGGAAGGAAGGAGGGAAGGAAAGAAGGAAAATAAATTATTAGAATATGATGCTGGCTGAGAGAGGTGGCTCACGCCTATAATCCTAGCACTCTGGGAGGCTGAGGCAGGTGGATTGCTTGAGCTCATGAATTTGAGACTAGCCTGAACAAGAGTGAGACTCTGTCTCTACTAAAAATAGAAAAACTGAGGCAAGAGGATCACCTGACCACAGGAGTTTGAGGTTGCTGTGAGCTATGATGCCACAGCACTCTACCAAGGGTAACGAAGTGAGATTCTGTCTAATATATATATGTATATGTATATATATAATGCAATTATTTGCAATAATAGCTTTCAAAATGATTTACATCTTGAGAAAATTGTTCTGGTAAGCTATGGTTTTGATAAACCTTATAAAATATGTCTACATTTCTACTGAAAATGGGAATAGATGTCAAGAGACACAGAACAGAGTATATTGAAGAATTATGGGTGTGTTGTTTTCTCAAATTTCTCTTTAGTAAAAAGACACAGGTTTTGCTCACAGAAGAGATGAAAGGTTTCAGGCCAAGGGCCCTGTTAGATATCAAAAGGTAGAAAGGTGCCCCAAAGAACAGGGCCAAGTAGAGTTAGTACCCGAGATTTACTGAGAGCATCTGCAAGCAGATGGGCTGCCACCGAAAATGGCGGCAGTGCGGAGTTAGGGTGAGGGGCATCTTTTAAAGTAATTCAGGGTGTGGTGCACATGTAGTTGAGGAGGGGCGTGTCAGTCATAGCTCAGTGATTCAGGGTGTGGTGCAAGAGATCAAGGTCTCCTCTGCTGGAGACCTTATAAATGTGGGAGGGCCATGTGCTAGAAATCTATAACTGGGAAGGACAGTTTCAGCAGAACCAGAAAAGCAAGGAGAGTTCTATTCTTTGTTTAATGAATGTCCAAACCCCCCAGAGCCAAAGAAAGACTGACAGGCCCCACAGTGCAAAAGAAGCAACAGGGGCTGGGTGAGACAGAGCAGCTGGCTGGCTGAGAGGGGAGCCCCAGGGGGAGGCGTGCGAGGAGTACAGGGCCAGTGGGAGGGGTACAGCCTCTGCTTAAGCGGTTTAGGTTTATCATAATCCTAGAAACAAAGATTATTGATGCTAACATTCTGCAAAAATGATGATGGAGAAACTAATTACTGAGAAAAAAAGTTTAATAAAATGGAAAATGAGGTGTGTGCGTATAGATGCTTTTACCGTAATCAATTGTGATAGGAAAGCCGATGCCTTCAGTGTTGTCTGGGTGACAAGACGCATCGCCTTCCTTTCTCCGTCCTGGCCATTACTTAACCAGGGGCTTGACGGCAAGAAACAAATCATCCACTAGTTCATTTTATGGCTCATTAAGTAAGCACAGCAGACACCCATTACTGCTTTTTGGCATTAAGGAGATTTTGAAACGTATGCACTGCTAATGACGCTGGAATTAGCAAAGGTCAGAGCAAACATTAATGGAATTCTTAGAATATTAATGGAATTCTCATCCGCACAGAGTGAAAGGATCCATTTCCTCCCCCTGGTAATGGTGTGGGGCTATTAAAGCCCACACAGTGAGGAAACCACTACCCTTGGAAGGAGCTCCAGGGCTGCCTGATGCTCCCAGTCTCCACCGGCCCCTGCGGGGAGGAGGTGCACACACTCCCCGTCTGCAGTGTCTGCTTAGTGCACAGGCAGCACCAACTTCATGCTGTTCGGTCCCAGCAGAGCATCCCTCCGTTTGAAGCTTCCTGCACGGGGTCTTCCCCTAGCAGAGACAGCCCAGGTCCATCTTCCCTTTGAAATGCTTCTCTTGGTTTTTAACATTGAACTGTTTTAGGTTCCATGATTTTAGACACCGTTTTTAATCTCTGAGGACCTGTAAATAAAATTGAACAAAACTTCAAAGTGGAGCTGCTGTGGGGTTTGGGGAAATTTCCCCCACCAAGCTCATCAGCCTTGGGCACCAGGAATAGCACTCAAGGGGCCTTGGGAGGGACTTTGGGCCTGGTGGGGGGGGGGGATCCTGGCTATTCCTGCTGACTGGAATGCCTGCCCTGTAGACACCAATGCGACAGCACTCAGCCACCAGCTCCTCCCCCCACCGAGGAGGACAGGGCACTTCCCACCATTACCTGCACACTCAGAGCAGTGGCCTTGATGTCTGACCACTTCCCCCCATCCTTCCAACTCGGGACCAGCCAGAGAAAGTCAAACGCACCCCTGACCCATCAGATGTCCCTCTTCTGGATAGGTACAGCTGCTCCCCACACCACCAACCATAGCCCCCAGCTCTCCGCGCCCGCCTGCCAGACACAGTGCTGGCCCCTGGGCTACAGGCTGCTCTGAACAAGTGGCTTCTATTTGTTCTGATTTGGGGGTGTCTTCGTGTAGCTCCACATGCCCCATATGCATGGTCCTGAGTTGTAAAGAGCATATGCATTAGAGGGGTTAGAAAACCCTCAGACTTAGAAAGGGCCCTTGGGGAGGAAGAGAGCAAACTCTGATTCTTTTCTATCATTGGACGTCCTGAAGTTGCAGTTAGAAGTGGATGTAATAAAGCAGGATGTGGGACTCGCAGGGCCTGCTGTCCTTGCGGGAAAACTGTAGGAACATTTGGCTGTGGATCAGACTGAAAGTGCAAGCCTGGTAGGAAAGGTTGTTAGCACCAGAGGAAGCTCATTTTGTAAATTGTGAGATATTACAAGCAACTAAGCAACAATAGAGCCTGTTTCCCACACAGGTAGCTTACAGGGTCCCTGGGCCGACCTGTTCTCAGGCTTCCTCCCACCTGGCTCCTGGGGCAGGGGCCCCTCTCAGCCCACACAAGGCACTTCCTCAGGGACCTTGGAGCTCTCTGAGGCAGTGCAGGAAGGGTGGCCTCCTCTGTCCTGAGAGCCCTGGAAGGGAGGGAAGATGTAACTCATGGGGAAGCTTGAGGGGCGACTTCTGGGGGGCTGGGAGAAGAAAAGGACACACTGAACTGGCCTGAAACCTGCCTGTGGCCTCACGTGTGGCCGGCACAGTGACACCACCTAAGGGACACAGCCCAGCCTCACAGTGGACACCCAGCCTGGGGACAAGGGAGGGTTGGGTGAACATGGGGATCCCCTCATGGCCCACCGCTGTGCCCCTTCCTCTCAGGTGCCACCCTCAGTCTTGCCCCAGGACTTGTTGGCACAGGTTCCCCGCCGTGTGGTGATGTCCCCACCTCCTCACCAGCCCCCCACATCAACTCCCAGGTCAGGACTTAGCCAGTTGGTCAGGGCTGGGCTTTCTGGGCTGACCACAGAGACACTGTGGAGTAGATGACTCTCTGAGAGGCATTAGTTTAATAAGACAAGTTGAACACTGATACTCTCAGGTCCCTAGTAGGGCTGGGAGTAGGAAGGTTGGGTTATGGAAACATCCTCATAAGCAGAAAAGTGAGACAAAGGCCATACACCTAGAGTGTGAATCTGCACAGAAGCAGGGTACCCGCCGTGTGTGCAGGCGTGGACGTGGCCCCCAGAGAGTCCTGCCTGGCTCCCCTCCAGGGACACCCATATGCCCCACACAGTGAAGTCCCAGGGGTCCTGATAGTGCCAGGTATTTCTACACCAAACCATGGTGGTGGGGCCCCACGGGGTCAGGCCAGGACCACTCTCAGGTCTCCACTGAGCCCCGGTGCCCAGATGTGGTCCATGTAGGGAGTGATGCGTTGCCCATGCAGACTCCCTTGCCCTGCCACGTGCTATGTTCCCCTGGCCCTGTGCCTTCTTCCCTGACATGTCCTTGGAAACTCGGACACCTGCCATTCCTGTTCCACTGACTGGAACTCCCTCACCACCACCAGCCCCCTACACTCAAAGGCTCCCTCCTCTGAGAAGCTCCTTGACCCACCTAGTGACCCAGCCCTCTGCCTGCCTCCTGGGGCCAGTGTGAGACCCTGTGGGCACACAAAGGGAGAAGGGGGGAGGCAGGCGGGGGTCTCTCCCACAAACCCTCCTGCCAACCCCACAGCCTGAAAAGACCTCCAGCCCTTGGCCTTGGAGGTACACATGACAACGGTCAGCTGCTACCACAGGATATGATTGCTAAAGTGTAAATTCTAAAGGTGAAATCATAACTCCCCAGCAAATGGAAATGGACACACATCAAAGATTTCATTTAACTCCTTTATTAGTGAGGGAATGAGTAAGATGTTATGATTGGTTGCTGTGCACATTTTTAAAAAAGAAAGGTTACAATACAACCTCTGGGGTATAGACTGCTTAATGTCCAACAGGCCTTAATCTGTGGGATTATCTGTCCCACTGAGCAGAAATTACTGCATCTCATCAGACTAAAATGCACAAAGCAACAGGGCAACAGCAACAAAGGAGGCGCACTGAGTCGTTCCCCTGGACAGGCCTTGGACACCTTCCCCCTGTTCTGCCCACCTTTTAGGCTTATGCCCTAGTTTCAGATAATTTTTCTGAGAATAGTTACTGTTAACTTTTAAAATGTTCTAAGAGAAATGTATCACTAAAACATCAAGTTTGTGACTGCATGTTTTTCCTGTATAAATATGTTTTTTCAAGTAAAATATCATTTTAAAGAATATTTTAAGTAAATAATTATGTAGATTCTGCACAGATGTGGGAAAATGAAGAGGTGCAATGCCAGAGAAGCAGTGCTTTCATTGAAGGAGCCTCACCTGGCCAGACAGAGCGAGGTTGCCCTACCAGGGTTGGTGGCAGCCTCCCTCCCCCAGAGCTAGGTCCCTGCACCTATAAGAACACATTTCCTGGCCAGGCATGATGGCTAATGCCTGTAATCCCAGGCACTTTGGGAGGCCCACGAATCCAAGACTGGTCTCAGCAACATAGCAAGACACCTTCTCTACAAACAAATAGAAAAATTAGCCAGGTGTTATGATGCATGCCTATAGTCCCATCTACTTGAGGGGCTAAGGCAGGAGGATTGCTGGAGCTCACAAGTTTGAGGTTGCCGTGAGCTATGACCATGCTACTGCACTCCAGCCTGGGTGGTAGAGCAAGAAATAAAAAGTAAATAATAAATTAATTAATTTAAAAATAATAAAGATTTCCAAAACCACATTTACTCAGCCTTCTTTTACTTCCGTAAGCCCAGCGTAATCTGGAGATGAAAGTCTGATCAGCTGGTACGCTATTAGGCAAATAAGTCACAAAGCAATGAAATGACAGTCACAGTTGCCACTTGCCCCAGCCACCCACCCATCCCATGGATGGAGGCCCACAGGCAGTAGATGGCATCATTTTAAACTCCTGGGCATATCTAATCTCAGCTCTGTAAATTAAATTACATCTTTAATTCAGTGGTTTTGTCTCTTCTTTACAATCAAGTTGCTAAGAATTTGTGAGAAAGCCCTTACTGATTCCTAAAAACTGTTGGAGACCTGTTCCCTTGCCAGGGCCTGCGCAAGATGCTTTTTCCCAGCGACTTGAGATATACTTCTGCCTCTGGGACAGGGGCACTTTGAGGATACTCTCCAGCTGATCCTATGCTGAGGAGCCGCAGGCCTGGCCCTGAAGCCCTGACAACAGCCAGTCCCACTGACTTCTGGGCACCTCTTTAGAATGGTGTAGAACTCTTTTCCCCAGCACAGGCCCTGTCCCTTCCCAGACACTGGTAGACACTGGGCTAAGGCCCACAGCTCAGAGGCTGGGGCAGACATCCAGCTCTGCCTGTGGTGTCCACAGAAGGGACACATTTCTCCATCCCACTGAGGCAAGCTTTGATCCCTCGCATGTGGGTGGGTGTGATGTCAGCAGGGCCTGGCAGTGTGTTTGAGGGATTCAGCCACTTCTCTGGAAGAACATGGCCAAGTTCCCAGTGGGGTAAAGAACCCAGCCTTGAGCCACCCTCTGTGAAGGCACACATCTGTGAGCAACAGGCCCATGCTCAACCACCAAAGCTGCTGCATTTGCATAACTGCAAGGCAGCCCACCAAGCTGGAGCCTGTCTAGTTCTGCTAAGTAAATGATAGGGACACTCTCCTCCTGGATGCCCCACTCACCCTTCAAGCCTTGCTCTGAATGTCCTCCTGCAGACCAGCATTCCCTACCCCCACGCCAGGAAGCAGACTCCAGACTGTTGGAGAGGGATGTGCAGGGTCCCAGCACCTCATATGTGGCTGGCACAGCTCTGATGCTCACTGAACGATGAGCAGGACTCACGCCAGACACATGGTGAGGCCTCCCCGTACTGGGTGCCGCTGGCCTTCATGCTGCCATTGACGCTTAGCCTTTCTGGCCACCTGAGCCTTCGGAGAAGCTAGTGATGCTGGCTTCACAAACAGGGAAGAGTGTGCAGGTCACATGGCTTGACACCGATCTGATTTCTCTGGCTGTCATGCTGAGGAATCTGTCCAAACTACTGATTTCACAGTGCATTTGAGAATGTGTTGCAAATGGCTGCCTCTATGCAGATTCAGAGGGTGGAAATCATTAACATGGCAGGAAAAGTGGAATTCTGTGATTATAAGATGCTCGCTGTACTGAGCTCTTGGTAAGTCCTTGTACTTGGTTGTCTTGAAAGAAAGGGGGGGTCCCAGGAGGCCACAGGAAAGCGTTAGCCCCTCAGTGGTTTGCTGGTCTCCTGGCTGGCTACCTGGACCCTCAGACAACCTAAGTGTTAGCTCCATTGGGAAGAAGATGTGCAATAGGGACTTGGGACCCATGGGTGCAACACTCGACAAACCCACCACGAGCCTGCCATGGGCAGCCAGACCCCAACTTCACTGCTCTGGTGGGAACCTTCCCACGGGGCTGTCAAGCCTGGTGGATGTGCGAACCGTGTTTGTGCTGCACGCTGGGGAGTTTGCAGCAGCAGCTGGGCTTGCGAGATGACACCCGGAGCTGAGCAGATTGTGGGAAGCTGGTGGTGTGATGCGATGAGGGTACAACTCGCTCTGCTTTCAAGAAGAGACTTTGGAGAACTGTTATCAAAAATAGTTGTGTATTTTCAGGATCTCACAGGAACTTTGCTGTAAATATTTCTATACCAAAGCAGCACAGTGTGGCATGGAGGGAGTGGGGACCTCTGGGTTTGATTTAACCCTTTTTAGGATGCTCTCAAGATTTATGGTGCATGAGTTTGTTCCTAGGTATAGTTTGAAAACCGCAGGCTGTGTCCTCTGGGCTAGAGGGCATCCGCTTCAGGTGAGGAGCTTGGCTGAGCAGCCTGTGTCTCACCACAGGTGATGCTGTGGGAAACCCTTGCAAGTTCTCGAGTAACCCACCAAGGAGCAAACCCTAGTGGCATCAGGTACACAATGGTCACGGCAGTGGCCGGTGATGAGCCCACAAGGTTTTCTTCCCACTAAAATGTCCCTTCCAGTAAAAGGGTGGGGTCCCAGGTGAAGGAGGCAGGTGGCACTTGGGATCTGAACAGAAGCTGCATCTGGCCTTCATCTCCTCCAGCTCCTTAGAGAAGCAGATTCTGTCAGGGTGCTGAGGAGTTTGGTCACTGACAAAAGCTTCAGATGACCCCTGTCTGCCAGGCTCTAGGAGCTGAGAATTCCTTCACAAATTAACTCATCAGCAGTACTTACCAGGAAGGGGAAGCAATTTCCTCTAAGAAAACTGACTATTCAGAAGTACCATTTTACTCTGATGACTAACTGACAACTAATTACTCAACTGACCACAGAACCACATATTCACCCCTGCTTTACTCTGGAGACCCAGGTCCTCTGGGACTTGTACCTTGAGTCAAGGAAGACACTGTCAACCATGTACATGTGGGGCATCTTTGTGAAGAAACTCCCAAAGTCTCCATTTACAGCAGCATCTACTCAGTGGACATACAGGAAAGAAATAAAGTACACCCTTAGGGGTTCTCGGACATAGACATCATGAGAAGTCCGGGCTGGTGACAAGTTTGAATGAGTGTTACTCTGTGGATGGGCCAATGACAAAAAAACATTCATTTTCCAAGCTCCTAAGAAACTTGCCTTCCTAAACGAGATGGAGGCCAAAGTGCTGGGTGGCCCAGAGTTGGCCCCTGAGATAGCAGCCCTCACTCCTAACTCTAGCCAGGCTTTGTCCAGGTGGCATCAGTCTCAGCCCCAGAGCCACTGCTGACCGAAGCGCGATCTGGACACTGCTGCAGAGAGAGCTTCCCGTCCTCCACGGAGCAACTCCTGCTCTTCGAGGTTCTCCTTCAACACCCAGGTGCACTTTTGCCTTCTGACCTTCCTTCAAGGTAAACGTTGAGTTCCCAAGCAAAGAGCCAACAAAAACAGCAGCTGGGCCAAGTGTCCTTGAAAATGCTTCCATCAGGAAACACTCAGACTCTTTAAATATACACTTTGCAGCAAGTTTAATGAACACTTTGCTTCCTTGATGACTATGATTTCTTTATCTACCTGGTAAACAGAGTCCAGGAGCTTTTTATTTTTATCTCATAGATAAAATGTTGCTCAGTGGTCCTTCTCCAGCGGTTGCCCAGCACAATCTTCCCTGTAGGCTGTAGGGAAGGGGCCACACACACCCTGTGGAGGTCCCTGCCACCCTACTCAGATGCCCTCTACAAACCCAGCAGGGACAGAGCTGGCCTTAATGTGAACACCAGGAGGGACTATTTCTGCTTTCGCTGCAGCCTAAGCCCAAGTCTCTAGGTCCTAGAAGCAGCTGATGGCATGCAGATACATAAACATGTCCCCAGGACACATCCTCAGGGCCTACAGGACCCAGAGGGAGCAGCCCAGACACCTTTGTTCTTAGTAATGCAGGCTGTGTCTTTCACAGGCTCAAACTCCTGGAACCCACCCAGAGCAGAAGGCAGTGCTGCTTCTGTCTGAAACCCCCATGGCCTGGAGCATCATCGTCAGGGCTGAGGCCACTCAGAGCCCCTGGCCCCTCTGGGTGTGTGCTTGAAAGTGGATAGCTCTGATGATAAAAGCACCATTAAAGTTCATATTTTGTAGGATCTTTCTAAGGAAAAGTAACCCCAAGGCCTTGGAGCCCACCTTTGGAATTTTATGAACAGAGTCCAGGGTCTCCAGGGTCTCCTGCCCTGAGAATGGTAGAGCCAAGAGCGGATGGGGCTGTCTCACTGCCTCTCACAGAGGAGCTCTGAGAACAGGGGGCCTGGGGCCAGTGAACTGTTTGCATCTAGTTCTGTCTCATACAATGTAATCTTTACTATGTTTTAACTTTCATTTTATCTAATTTAGTTTGGCCTTGGTTTTAATTACTTAGAAGCAAAAAATCTTTACTTCTATGCCACGTAAGGGAGATTATTCTCAATTACAAGAAAGAAATTTGAGGCTTAGATGGAGAAGAGGTTTTCCCAGAATCACCCGAGGAAGGACAGGCACAGGCTCAGTGAACTCAGTGATCTCCACCACTAAGCAGGTGCCTTTGAGTACAGCTGGATTCACGAAGGACTTGATAAAGGCAGATTGCAGCCCATGCCCCTACCCGATCCCCCCCCCACCAGCAAGGATTCTATTCAGGACATTCAGACAGGTCCTAGAAATCTTTTTATCAAATGTCCCTGGCGATTCTGATGCACACTACATCTTTATGAAGACAAAATCTACTATGCGAGACTGGCTGCTCTTGGTCACCCACATTTGACATCTGTACCCAAGATTCTTGCTAAGGATCAAAACTTTGAACCGTCTCATCAAATCTCTGTTGATGAAAGAAGAGCCAAGAAGAAGTTGACAGAGAAGCTGTCCCTCCCTGGGTCTCTCCGCTGGCCCCAAGTAGGTGTGTATAGGATTGTGTATCTAGCCTCAGTGTTTGATCCCCACCAGGCCCATTGAGCAGCAGGTAGAAGAGACTCACTGATGTATGCAGTGCATGGCATCACCCACTTCTTCCTCAAGGCCCTCTGAGTAAACCTGGTGGCAGAGTCCTCAGGCCTGAGCTTCGGGAAGACCAATGTCCCCTGAACATGATTTCACTTTTATCTCTTGCACATTATAGCTCTTAGTCCCCTCTTTGCACTGATCATCAGGAAGCTCACAGGCAAAAGTGTGGCCGACTTCAGTAATTAAGCAGGAATCTAGGAGAAAGACTTCATTCTGCAAGTAGTTCCTTGGGCTACATTGTTTTCCCACCTCAGTTTGCTCTTCACTTTGATCCCTTCAAGCCTGAGTTTCATCTTTTAGCATCATGCGCTTTCTGAAAAGGGGCTTGGGATGGACCTAGTTTAGAGTGAAACAGATCAGCTCAAATTCCACCCCAGAAAGAAGGTTCTGCTTAGAACTGAAGAGTTTGCTGGAAACAAACAGTTCCGATGATTAAGGAAAAACAAAACAAAACAAAAAAAAAAACTTTGTCATTACAGTGAGGAAGAATAAGAAGAGGATGAGGCACTATTCTAGGAAAATTCTGGCAGTGGTAAAGATTTCCTAATGGAAGACGATGATGATAGTGATTATGTCAGTTCAAAAAAGAAAAACAAAAAGATGGTTAAGATGTCAAAACCTGAGAGAAAACAAAACAAAATGCCCAAATGCAGGCTAAAGGCCACAGTGACACAAAGTCCAGTGACAAACAATAGCAAAATAGGTCTTCCCACAGCCTCAAAGTCATCAAAAGAGGACTCCTTCTCCCAAAAAAGTTGAGGAGGAGCCAGAAAGCCTTCCAGAAAAGAAAACATCTGCAAACCCCCACCTGAGAAGTCTGGGATGAAGGGTTTGAAGATGAAGCTCGGGGAGGATTAAAAGTGATGATAGTGAGGCTGAGGCAAGAGAATCGCGTAAGCCCAAGAGTTAGAGGTTGCTGTGAGCCGTGTGACGCCACGGCACTCTACCCAAGGGCGGTACAGTGAGACTCTGTCTCTACAAAAAAAAAAAAAAAGTGATGATAGTTTGGGGAAAGATTTTGTTAAAAAAAAAAAAAAAAGGAGAAAAAAGAACCTACTTAAGATAGAACATGGTTTTGGCTACAGCTCGACTCGTCAGCTTTCGGTGCTTTTTTTCCATTTGTTAAAAGTAACATTTTCTCTCTCACTTGCTTCCTCTCTCTCTCTTTTTTAAAGAAAACCATTGTGTGTTTAAGTCACCATTTTGTCTATTAGTCTCTTTGCCACTGCCACCCTTCCCAATGAAAGCCTTGTCAAATTCATCACTGGATTAACTGCTTCATTTTTAAATTTTAATGGAAGGTATATCACAGTTGTAAAGCAATAAGATTTGAGACGAATACTATGGAAACAGCTTTTTCCTAAGTGATAGCAAGTTAAATAGTAATCCGAAAATGTAGAAAGGTTTTGATTGCTTCTTTTTCTATCTGGATTTTTTAAAAATCAGTTGTCATGAACTCATGAGCTCATAGGGGCTGGGTGTGGTGGCTCATGCCTTAATCCTAGCACTCTGGGAGGCCGAGACAGGTGGATTGCCCAAGCTCACAGGTTCGAAACCAGCCTGAGCAAGAGCAAGACACCCCACCTGCCCACCCACGTCTCTAAAAATAGCTGGGCATTGTGGCAGGCACCTGTAGTCCCAGCTACGGGGGAAGCTGAGACAAGAGAATCACTTGAGCCCAGGAGTTTGAGGTTGCTGTGAGCTGTGATGCCACAGCACTCTACCAAGAGTGACAAAGTAGAACTCTGTCTCAAAAAAAATGAGCTAATAATGAATTTATATGTCTACATAGACAAGTATAAATGTCTAAAAAATGTCATGACTTCAAACTTCCACTGATGAAGCAGGTAGGAGATAAAAGATGAATTCTGAACTGTTACTAAAAGTACTCATATTTTTTACCTTGAAGGGAAGGTGAAGAATGGGGTTACCTGACCTTGTTTGAGGGTGTGAGTTTTCTCTTTTTATTTCATCATTTGTTATCTCAAAGAGACTCGGAGCCAGTGATCTTTTCATCCTGCAACAGTCTTTAAGGAGCTTAAAAAAAGCAGGGGGCTGCCAAAACCAAAATCATTCTTGATTTCACATTTCTTTCTCTGATGGTCATGTTTTAAGAATACACATGTATTCTGGTTTTAAATGTCTTTGAAAAAATTTTACCAAGGATCCTCAAAAAATAAAATCATCCTAGAATTTAGTTGGCAAGATCAATTTGCACGTCACAATGGATTTCTTCTCAGACTGACAATGCTTACGTTTTAAGCAAATAAAGATCCAGTTAATGCGGAAAAAAAGAAAAAACCTTTGCCATTAAAACTCATATCTCATAGTTCTTTCTGAAGAAAAGCAAAACAATAATTTAGGTTTAATAGCATCCAAACCTGCTGGGTAACACAGAGCAACTGTATTTAAAAAGCAGGCAGGACAAGGGGGCAGTGTCTGTGGACAACTCCCGTGGGAGGAGGGAAGCGCAGCTCTGATGAGAGATTTCAAAGAATCCTCAGTGTGACTGAATTTTTAAAAGACATAGGCCAGTTTGGTGGTTGGGCTCAGCAGGCATAAAAGGCCACACTGGTCAACCACCCACCCCACCCAGAACCAACCCTCCCCATCATGGCCACAGCACCACGAGGTCTGGAAATCCTGCCTGTGCCCCACGAGGCCCTTCTCTACCTCCCCCACCACTGACTTTGCCCCACCAGCTGCACAGCCCGCGTGTGGGCGGCTCCTCCCTGCTTGGCCTCCCATGCCCTGCCTGTTTTCATCTGGCCCCTCCAGACTCCCTTCCTTTGCCTCCTTGGCTGGACTCTCTCTGGCTTCTCAGCATGAGCACCCAGGCTCAGCTGCTTTCCTTCTTGAGCAATCACCCCTGCTGTCATCTCCAGACAGCCGTTGCTTCCTGCTTCTGCCCTTGTCTGGTCTGTTCTCCATCCAGTACCAGGTCACCAGGCAGGTCACCCTATCTCAGGGCTTTCCATTTCATCAGTGGAAAAGCCAAAGGAAAAACCAAGATGAAACAGAGAAACCATCGTGACAAAGACTGCTAGTTGCCAAGCCCAGGGTCTACTCCTCTTTCTTCTCCAGTGACATTCTCCCTTGTTTTAGGCTGTCGCCTGGTCACCTGAACGATGGAGACATTTCCCAGCCTTTATAGGCAATGTAGGCAGGCAGCTAAGTTTTGTAAAAAGACACATAAGCAGGAATAATGGCCAAGAGCTTTGGAAACCTCCTTATAAGCTCAAGAGTGGCCAGTTACGAAGGCTAGAGTTCTGGCAGCCACTTCAGTAGTGTGAAGGGACAGATGTGCTCCTGGTCCCTGAGCCCATAGTAAGCTTCCTGCTAGTGGCAGATGCCAACCTCCACGCCTCCTGTACCTCAACAAAAATGCACTCTGCCTTGTTTTACACACGTGGGTTGGGGTTTCTGTTTATGCAGCTGAACCTAGTCACGAGGAATACTCAACAACACTGGTCAAGTCTCCCCTACAGGATAAAATCTCAGAGTTGCATCAGCACCTTCGGTAGCATCTGCATGGTCATGGTGGCCACAATGTCACCATGTTGCAGTTTGAGAGGAGCTGCAGATGACCTCAACCTGCTGGCTTATATGTCCAAGAACCAGTAAACCCACAGCATTTGCCTCTGGGTCTTCTGTGACTTTGTCCAGTTCTTACAACAAGTGCCTCCCAACCCTGTTAACTTAAAAGGAATCATTACTCCGATCTCATCAGCTGTGGGAAAATCAGCTGTGTGCCATGGATCAATATTTGGAATCACACGCTCTCCCTAGACAAAGCCCAGATGAAATAGATCTCCTGAACAGACCAATTTCAAGCACTGAGATCAAAGAAACAATAAAAAAATCTTCCAAAAAAAAAATGCCCTGGTTCGGATGGCTTCACACCAGAATTCTATCAAACCTTCAAAGAAGAGCTTATTCCTATATTGCAGAAATTATTCCAAAAAATTGAGGAGAAAGGAATCTTCCCCCACACGTTTTATGAAGCAAACATCACTCCGATATCAAAACCAGAAAAAGACCCAACTGAAAAGGAGAACTTCAGACCAATCTCACTAATGAATATAGATGCAAAAATTCTCAACAAAATCCTAGCCAATAGATTACAGCTTATTATCAAAAAAGTCATACATCATGATCAAGTAGGTTTCATCCCAGGGATGCAAGGCTGGTTTAATATACGTAAATCCACAAACGTTATTCACCATATTAACAGAAGCAAAAACAAAACCCCTATGATCCTCTCAATAGATGCAGAAAAAGCATTTGATAAAATCCAGCATCCTTTTCTAATTAGAACACTGAAGATTATAGGCATAGGTGGCATATTTCTTAAACTGATCGAAGCTATCTATGACAAACCCACAGCTAATATTTTACTGAATGGAGTAAAACTGAAAGCTTTTCCACTTAGAACTGGAACCAGACAATGTTGTCCTCTGTCACCATTACTATTCAACATAGTGCTCGAAGTTCTAGCCAATATAATTAGACAAGACAAGAAAATAAAGGGAATCCAAATGGAGGCAGAGGAGGTCAAACTCTCTCTCTTTGTCAACCATATGATCTTATACCTAGAGAACCCCAAAGACTCAACCACAAGACTCCTGGAAGTCATCAAGAAATACAGTAATGTCTCAGGATATAAAATCAATGTACACAAGTCAGTTGCCTTTGTATACGCCAATAACAGCCAAGATGAGAGGCTAATTAAGGACACGACTCCCTTCAACATAGCCCCAAAGAAAATGAAATACCTAGGAATATACCTAACAAAAGAGGTGAAGGACCTCTATAAAGAAAATTATGAAATCCTAAGAAAGGAAATAGCAGAGGACTTTAACAAATGGAAGAACATACCATGCTCATGGCTGGGAAGAATCAACATTGTTAAAATGTCTATACTTCCCAGAGCAATCTACCAACTCAACGCCATCCCTATTAAAATACCAACATCCTATTTTCAAGACTTGGAAAAAATGATTCTGCATTTTGTATGGAACCAGAAAAAAACCCACATATCTAAGGCAGTTCTCAGTAATAAAAACAAAGCCAGGGGCATCACCATACCAGATTTTAGGCTGTACTACAAGGCCACAGTGGTTCAGTGGTTAAAGCAGCATGGTACTGGCACAAAAATAGAGACATAGACATTTGGAATCGAATGGAAAACCAGAAAATGAAACCAACAACTGACAACCACCTAATCTTCAATAAACCAAATAAGAACATACACTGGGGGAAAGATTCCCTATTCGATAAACAATGCTGGGAGAACTGGATATTGACATGTAAAAGACTGAAACTGGACCCACACTCACAAAAATTGATTCAAGGTGGATATAAAAATCCTCAAAGAAAGCATAGGAAAAACACTGAAGATATCGGCCTGGGGAAAGTTTATGAAGAAGACTGCTATGGCAATCGCAAGAACAACAAAAATGAACAAATGGGACTTCATTAAACTGAAAAGCTTCTGTACAGCTAAGAAGACAACACAACCAAAGCAAATAGACAACCTACCCAATGGGAAAGGATGTTTGCATATTTTGAATCAGACAAAAGCTTAATAACTAGTATCTATAGAGAACTTAAATTAATCCACATGAAAAAAGCCAACAATCGCATACATCAATGGGGAAGAGAGATGAACAGAACCTTCTCTAAAGATGGCAGACGAATGCCTAGCAAACATATGAAAAAATGCTCATCATCCCTAATTATTAGAGAAATGCAAAATAAAACCACCCTGAGATATTATCTAACCCCAAAGAAAATGGCCTATATCACAAAATCTCAAAACTTCAGATGCTGGCATGGACGTGGAGAGAAAGGAGCACTTTTACACTGCTGGTGGGACCGCAAACTAATACAACCTTTTTGGAAGGAAGTATGGAGAAACCTCAAAGAACTCAACCTAGACCTCCGGTTTGATCCTGCAATCCCATTAACTGGGCATCTATCCAGAAGGGGAATAAAACTTTTATTATAAAAACACTTGTACTAGACAGTTTATCGCAGCTCAATTTACAGTCGCCAAAATGTGGAAACAGCCTAAATGCCCCTCAACCCAGGAATGGATTGGCAAGCTGTGGTATATGTATACCATGGACTATTACTCAGCCATTTAAAAAATGGAGATTTTTGCAGGATTTGCATTAACCTGGATGGAGGTGGAACACATTATTCTTAGTGAAGCATCACTGGAATGGAGAAGCATGAATCCTATTTATTCAACTTTGATATGAGGACAATTAATGACATGGTAGGGGGTGTGAGAAGGAGAAGAGCGGACAGAGACAGAAGGAGGGAGCGAGAGGAAAGGAAAAGAAAAAAAAAAGAAAAGAAAATAGTGACTAATTCTCACATAAGTTGGATTTAATTTTGACCAAAATACATTACTTGAACAATAATTTTTAATTCAACTTGTTAATATGTTGTTTAGGATATTGCATCCTCATTTATAAGTGAAATGTTTGTAATTCCCCTTTATCAAAATACATTTTTCCAATTTTAATATCAGGTATATCCAGATGGAAAAATAAAGTAAGATCTGCAGTTGAGAAAAATGACTTTGGGCCCGGCGCACTTCTGCTAGATGAGAAAATATAAGGGGATTAGATGAGAACTGTTTTGTATGTTTATAGCCTCTCGTTGGCAATCGATTCATCACAGTCAATGTTTCTTTTGTTTCTAAATAGTTTCACATTTCCTAGTTTGCTTATAATAAGGAAAATAAATGTATATTAATATTTTCTAAGAAGAAATTAAAATAAATTTAACTATGGCCAATTTTAAAAACAAAAAACTGTCATGAGATAGGAGTTGGAAGAGGAAAGGAGGGCGGGTGACCTCCAGGCACCACACAGCATGTCAGGAACAGAGGAGACAAGAAAAAGGTTCCACCGATGCAAGGCGACAAAGGAAACCAATAGACAAGCTACTGATGCTACCACCACTGCTACTAGTGGAGCCCAGAAGGAGGCCAGGTCAATGCCCCCATCATTCTGGCATCCACTCACTTGCCTTGACAGGGCTCCGTCTGCCCAGTAGCTGCTCCTCCAGCCTGGTGGCTTCCTCTCCACGCCCTCTTATTTGCTAAGACCCTCTCGTGATGCAACAATCTAAAACCGATTTTCTGTACCAAAATCCATTTTTTTCCAAAATTCTTAGCCAATGTTACAAATACTGGTTTAAAACATTAGCTAGGACATTATTGATAAAATGTAAAATTGAGACTATTTCCCAGAAAAATGTCATTAAAAGATAAGTTTCCACTTTCTCCTTGCTGTAGTGGTGGGGGTCAGAGGGAACTTTGGGACCTGTGTCAAGGGGAAGGTCATGTTCTCATGCCGCCTCTACATTATTCCTAGAAATTACCCAAGAATAGATTGAAAAAAAAAAAATCTGTGACCACAGAGAGGAGTTGCCCCAAAAGAAACATGCATATAAACTTCTTCCAACTGGGGGGACTGCACAAGTAATGCAGACAAACCAGGTCAAAGGGTCTGAGACAGGGACTTGAGCTGAGCCATCAGGATGTGGAGGCTGGTGAGTCTGGAAAAGAATGGAAGAGTCTGTGAGATGCCCCATTCTGCCTGTCCTCACTCCTTGGCCTCTGAGAGCCTCTCTACTGCCCAGAGTCAGGACATGAGGGAGCAGGTCCAAGGCAGTGCCTCTGCCCAGGGTTACCTCATATAAGCCTATTACAGGTACAGATGATGAACAGGTCATTATAGTACAGATGACTTCTTTCTCTGTTTGCCACAGTGGAAATTGCATAACAAGGTGTTAAATATCACAGTCAATTCTAATTAGCCAATAAAATCTCCATGCACTAAAATCGTGATTAACCAGAACCAATGTAACCGTAATTGCTGTGCTGTATTCCATTTTTGAGAAAAAGATGCAGATGAAGCAGAAAAATACCTAAAAGAAACTTACAGTACAAACTGCAGGCCATCTTCTGGGGTTGGGACTTATCTGGTGTAACTTTGCCCACGTGTGTAATGAGGGGCCCCAGGGACTAGCCAGCTGCCTCCTTTCTGCAGGCTCCTTTCAGCTGGACCTTACTCCCAGAACTAGTCTCACTTCAAACCCGGTGCTGCCGGCCAGGGCCAGACTCCTTGACCCATGTTTTTTTTCCTGTTTTTTATGAATATATCACTCCTGCCTGGGGAGGGATGAAAAAGACTCTCTCCTTTGACCCCACTTGAGTGAGGCAAGTCGCTGAGCTTGGATGGTTTAAGTTCAGTCTTAGCAAGAATCCTGCCGAGCCATTTAGTAGAAATCCCCTTTACACACACCTGATCCATTCCTCTCCGCACCCCACCTGGGTCAGACCACCTGACACCTGATTGATTTCACACACACACTCTCTCTCTCTCTCTCTCTCTCTCGGGAGGAAACAGAAGGGTGCAAATTCGCACTCTCTGGACAAGCAGGAATCCCTGCCCCCTCCTGTGCCACCAGACCCACATCTGAGTCTACAGCCCAGGGTTTGTTTTGGCAGCTACGAAATAAATTGTCTCCAGGCCTTCCGGTGAGAGCCCCCAGGCCTGTGACAGAAGCAGCCAAGTAGCTGTCGGTGCCCCTGGAGGGGGGAAGGCAACACCTACCCCCACATCTGGGCTCCAGGAAAGCCTCCCCCTCCCCGCTCCAACAGGGAGACCGCGGTTTGTCAGGGGACTTTGGCGCCGGAAGGGCAGGAGGTGCTCAGTGGGACCAGGGCTCTAGAAAACTGAAAAGATGAATATGCCCAAGCATGAACAGGAACGATTAATTTTTACTTAAATCTTACTTTTTATAATTCCTTTGTTAAAAGGAAAACTTTATACTAAAAGTAAAACAAGTATTTTGTGTCGGCTAGAGCGGTAGCCGTGCTTTTAAGCACTTGAGTCCACCACCAGTGAGCACCCCCCCGCGCGAACCCACGCTGCCCTCAGAGCGCGCGCGGATAGGGCACAGCGGTGCGACGAAGGCTCCTGCGCACGCGCAGAGAGCAGGGTCGGCGCGCTCAAGTGGGCTGAGCGGCGGCTTCTGCGCACGCGCAGAGTGCAGGCCCAAGAAGCCCGGGTCGGCGCGAATACCGGAAGAACCGAGGCGGGTGGGAGAGGGGACTTCTGCGCACGCGCAGAAAGGAGGGTCCGGAAAGCGGGTCTGCGAGGACTCTGAGGGGGGTCGTCGGACTAATGAGAGGGTGGCTTCTGCAGCTGAAATGCAGATTCTGGGGAGGGATGACCTGAGATCTGGACCTTTTGCTGGTGTAAAACTTTGGGAGACTAAGGCCTCCGAAGAAGGCGCCCCGGGCAGTCCTCCATGCGAGCTGACCAGATGATGCGATCATTCGGGAGGAAGGGTGGGGTTAGAAATGAGCTCGGCGCTGCGTAGACGCCGTATGGCGGCCGCCGCCGCGAAGAGGCAGGCCCGTCTGTAGCCCCTTGGGGCCGCCTGGTGGATGACAGGAGAGCGCGCCCCTCGGGGTTCTGGGACTTCCTGGGGTCTTCCCTTCCACGGGTGCTAACTGGCGCCCGGCCGGACCCGCCGCTCGGCGACGTCAGGGCTCAAGCCTTATTTGTGTGCTAGTGGGTTGTTGTGGGGCTCACCAGCTCTGAGCCGGGGGTGGGCGGTACCTCGGGAGAGCGTGGGGCGGGGCTTGAGGGCGGAGCCGAGGCGTGGGCGGGGACTCGAGCTGGGGCCGCGGGCGCCGTCGTGGCGGCTTTGCCCCTGGGCCCTTGGTCCGCGCCCTAGCAGGGCGGTGGCATTGCCTGCGTGGGCTCTGCTTTGTATTAAACGGATTCCTCTAGGTCTGTTTCTGCAGTCCTTTCTCTTTCGTGTAATTACTATCTCCTGCACACGAAAAATCCTTTACTACAGTGGTTATTTTTAATTTTCTGGATTTTTCGATGTAAAAAAGAATAGAGAATGATACGCCTGTGTTTTTGTCAGAATTGGCAGGTATTAACTTACGTCTTAAGTAGGTGACCGTTCCTTGTCACGTTCTTTTATGGTCAGCTTCGCATAAATCTTTGTTATAATAGATTTCGATTCTAATAAATACTCCATAAAAGCAATTTTTGCGGTTTTTCTTATTGTCGAAGATAGGAAAAAGTATGAAAAAGGGCTGCCTTGTCGTTATATTACTTTATATGTAGTTGATTATGATATATATTCTGTGTTCATGATTCTCAAATTTCAAGAAATTAATATTGCATGAATAATAGCTTTTTCTTGCAGCCTTTAAATTGCATATGTATTTACCTAGCGAAGTTTTTTGTTTGTTTGTTTTGTAGAGACAGAGTCTCACTTTACTGCCCTCGGTAGAGTGCCGTGGCGTCACACGGCTCACAGCAACCTCCAACTCCTGGGCTTACGTGATTCTCTTGCCTCAGCCTCCCGAGTAGCTGCGACTACAGGCGCCCGCCACAACGCCCGGCTATTTTTTTGTTGTTGCAGTTTGGCCGGGGTTGGGTTTGAACCCACGACCCTCGGCATATGGGGCCGGCGCCCTACTCACTGAGCCACAGGCGCCGCCCTACCTAGCGATGTTTAAAGTTTTACCCCATGTCATGATTCACTTGCCATCAGTGTGGTGACAAGATCTGATCTAGTCCCCGCTGCCCAGTAGCTGGTTGACTTTTGTAGCTTCTTTGGGATATCACCTTCCTCATCTCTCCTTGGAATTATGGAAAACTTCAAGAAAATTCAGGAGACTCAGTCACGGGTTGTGATTTTCCGTTCAACACCATAGATTTTGTAAAGACAGGTTTGCCTCACAGTATGTCTTAGTTTAGGAGACACGGAGTCCAAAGCACCTGACTTTTTGAAAGCCAGAATTTGAATTCAAATTGAATCAGAAATATTAGAAATACTATCTGGTGTGTAAATAAATGTCAAGCATTTTATTTTATTTTACTAAAAACAAAATCATTCTTTCTGTTGTATGTTTTGCACTCAAGGCTTTCTCATAAATCTGGTGCTGAGGAGTCATAAACAAGCACAAATGACAAGCCCTTTTGAAAAACTAAGATAAAGGTGATCTTCCGTGAAATTCACTTTCTGCTCCAATTTTAGTTTGGTGTATTATTCACTCTTAGAATTTAGCAGACACCTACCTATCGTTTTATATTTGTATGTTGGTTAAGGAAAACCACTTTGAAGAAACATGACCACTTGATTTTTTTATTCTGGTGAAAACTGAAGATTTGTGGACTTAACAATAAGCAGGAAAATGCAGTGACATGGCAGCCATGTTGGAAAAAGAGCCCTCACAACTGTGGCAAAGGGTTAGGATTCTTACTACGACTTTACCCAGACCAGCCTACTTTGACTTTTTATATCACTTACACTTAAATTAAATGAAAATCTAGAACAATAGCATTGCTAAAAATGGCTCCATCTGCCCTTTCCCAGTCAGTCCCAGGCAACCTCTGGTCCTCTTTATGTCCCTGTGGAGTAGATTTTTCCATAATTTCACATAAGGGGAATCTTACAGCATGAACTTGTTTGTGGTGTTTCTACTTGGCGTATTTTTGCTATTCATCTATATTATGTGACTCTGCAGTTAAACCTTTTTATTACTGACTAGTATTTCTTTGTATGGCTGTGACACAATTTTTTAAGCTATTCATCTATTGATGAACACTTGGGTATTTCAAGTTTTTGAGTGTTGTAAATAAAATTGGTGGGAACACTTAGGTACAGGCTTTTGTGTGGATGTATGTTTTCATTTTCCTTGGCTAACACCTGGGAATAGACAGCTGTGTCATGGTAAGTGTACATGCAACATTTTAAGAAGCTACTACTCTGTCTTAATAAATTAGGGTTCACTGAAGTGAATGTTCCTGCTTGTCATAAAACATGTTTAAGAAAATAAGCGGATTACTGACTGGGGGAAAGTATTTGCAAAGCAGATTTGACTAAGCTTGTTTTCAGGATAAAAATGACTCCTACAAATCAGTGTTAAAAAGATGACCCAAATAAAAATGAGCAAAACTACTTCTAACATTTAAGAAAAGAAGATATACAGATAACCAAAAAATATGTGAGAAAGTGCTCAACATCATTAGTCATCGAGGAAATGCAAATTAAAACTGTAATGAGGGAGCAATATACGCCACCCAGAATGCTGTAGGTTGGTGTGGGAACCTCATACATTATAGGTGAGACAGTAAAATGGCCCAGTCCTTGGGAAGAGTTTTGGCCATTTCTTATAAAATGAAGTGGGTACCTACCCTGTGAGTCAGTAGTTCCACTCTTCAGTATTCACCCAAGAGAAAGAAAAACATGTGTCTGAAAAAGACATTACAAAACTTTTGTAACAACCATGTTCGTAATAACCAAACTTGAAAACAGTCCAAGTGGCTACCAGTAGGAGAATGGATAAGCTGTGTTGTATTCATACAGTGTGGGATTGTTCAGCAATAAAAGGAAATGAACTGAAACACAATAACATGTAGTTCTCCAAAACAACTTGGGTGAATGCAGCCTTAGTAGAGTATCTGCCATCTGATTCCATTTATATAAGTTCTAGCAAAGAAGTATCGTGGAAAAAATTCAGAGAGCGATTGTCTCTGAGGGGTGGAGGGTAGGGATTTCCTTGGCAGTCGAAAGGGGCCTTGCTGAGGTGGCGAGATGTGGTTTCAGGTGTGAATCATAGATTCTGGCGCATTTATGATTTGCGCATTTCATCGCATGTAAGTTTTACCTCAAAAGAAAAATTGGACTGTAAACGGCCGTTGAGCTCTAGTTAATATTATATGTGCTGAAAGTTTAGGAGGAAGTTTACTGTCAGCAGCTCTGAAATTTATCCAAGAAAGATGAATGATGGACGTACAGAGGGATGAAAAGAAAGATGATTATGTGAAAAACAAGAGTGTTAAAATGATAACGGCACAGTCAATGTTTATGGGTGTACTTTGTAAAACTCATCTTTTCTATGTATGTGACAGTTTTCACAATAAAATGTTGAGAAAAGTGTATGGTTAGCCCAAAATTTTCCACTTTTATCTGCTGGTCATCTAACAATAGTAGTTTCTAGTTTGTAATTCCTAACCTTTTAGGAAGAGGGTAACAATAGTACCCTTAAGATATTTTTTTTTTCCAGGCTCGGTGCCTCTTTTTGTCCAGGCTAAGGTGCCAGCCACATACCCCAGACCTGGCAGGTTCGAATCTAGCCCGGGCCTGCCAAACAACAATGACAACTACCACCAAACAATAGCCGGACGTTATGGTGGGCGCCTGTAGTCTCAGGTACTTGGGAGGCTGAGGCAAGAGAATCGCTTAAGCCCAGGAGTTGGAGGTTGCTGTAAGCTGTGACACCACAGCACTCTACCCAGGGCAACAGCTTGAGGCTCTGTCTCAAAAAGAAAAAAAGATATTTTTTCCCCAATATTTTAAAAAACCTTTGGAAATTTCTTATCTGTAGCTAAGCTACATTTCCTGACATGTCTGCTGCGATTTGATTTTGTTCCAGCTGCTGGAGTTACCCTGATCTCATGCTGACCATGTGCGCTGGTTGGATTCTGAAAATTCTAACATTTATGTAGGGTTCATGGATACGAAGTAATAAAAAAGCTTTGTCATAGGAAGTGAGATGAGGTTTATTCACGTGGAAACTGGGGTTTATTCACGCTCAGCACTGACCAGGACCATCATGTGACTGAGCTGTGACCACAGGACCACGATGCTCATGCAGAGCCTTTGCACAAAATGGAAGGAAGCTGCCCTCCGGGCAAATGCGTTAGGAAACATGGGCCCACTGGGCAGTTGGTGAGCAAAGGGCACCCCTCAACAGGGCAGGACTGGGGCCACTCCACAGGGTGCCTGTAACCAGACAGGTTCAGTCCTCACGCTCTGGCAGCTTACTGTAGGGGGCCCCAGTAAATAAATTCATCCTGTCATTGTAGGCATTGGTGGGAGCTGTGGAGAAAAGGCAAGAGAAAGTGCAGGAATGACAGGCTGGGAGTGGCGCCCACTGCGCACCCAGGGAGAGACTGGAGGGCGCCTGGGTAACATGGGTTGCCAGTGTGCAGTTTAAAAGTACATACACACGTTTTACACACTGAATAGTTGTTAACGTTTTCCATTTTTTCCCATTTTGATTTTAGTTCTCCCTGGGTTTCCTTTGGTTTTCTACAGTTGTTTGACACAGTAGTTGTGAGCTGGGACAGGTCAGCCCAGTGTTAGTCCCCTGAGCATTGCTCCTGTGAGTGGGAGGGAAGGTTGGAATCGGCTCCTCTCGCAGGCTGAAAGGCCCAGCTCCATTCCACCGGCTGTCTGGTGTGCTGCGTGCAAATTCTCTCCTTAGGGCCACCAGTGTGTGATTGGTGTGTCAGGGCTGTGTGATGGGAACACAGCATCTGAGGGGCTTCAGCCTCCTCCACAAATTTGAGAAGATTCTCTAAGCAAAGCTCACACAAAATCAAAAGACATGAGGCAGGGTAAATATGTTGACATTAAAATATAGGAGAAATACCCTGATGTGTGGCCTTTCTTGCAATGTTCTGAAGAGTCAGGAGGCTGAGTCTGGGTCTGGGTGCTTGTGAAGAGGGCTGCCTGTGGGCCTCTCTGCAGCAGAGACAGCAGGGCCCCTCTCCCTGCCATCTCCTGCTGTCTGGTTAGGGCTTCCTTCTAGCAGGACTGGCACTGCCTGCAGGCAGAGGAGGTCCTGCAGAGTCCAGGGAAAGAAACCAGACCAGTTACTGGATGTAGGCCCTTGGTTCGTGACCTCCTCCATGGCATGAGGCTGCCAGGCTAAGATGGACATCGCAGTTTTTTTCCAGTCTGCACCTCCACTGGGTGAGAACTCAGAAAATCTCCTGTACCCCATGAAGGGTGGTGACGGTTGAAACCTTCCACATGCCCCAGAGGGTCCCACAAAACCACACCCTGGGGTGTTGCTCTACAGATACCCCAGCACTTACAGGTTGTCCTTGAGATGGTCTCTCCACCACACCCGCGTCACTGTGCATGCTGTGCTCACACATGCCACATGTTGGGGTTCCTTCTACCCGTGACTGCTTCCACACGCTGAGAAGTATCCCGATGTGTGAATGTGCCACCCGTTCTTGTCTGTTCTCCTGTAGACGGACATTTGATGTAATTCCAGTTTCAGGATATTAGGAATAAGGTTGATAAATATTCTTTTATAAGTCTCTTGCAAACACGATTTTCATTTATCTGGGGTACACACCTGGGGTGCAGTTGCTGGTTATTATGCCAGACGTGGCCAGTCCATTTCTCAGCCCAACAGCAGTGAATGACAGTTCTCACTGCTCCACATCTCATCAACTCAGCGTGATAAGCCTCTCTCTCTTTTTAAGTACATATTGTTAGTGGGTGTGAAATACACCTGGTTCCTTTTTTAAATGTTTGTATTTATTTATTTTTCAGACAGGGTCTTGCTCCATCACCCGTGCTAGCTTTCAGTGGAGTCTGCAGGTCCCAACACAACACCTGGCTAGTTTTTCCATTTTTAGTAGAATCGCTTCTCGGCCTTTTGGCTAAGATCAAGTGTATTTTTAGTAGAGACGGGGTCTCATTCTTGCTCAGGCTGGTCTCAAACTCCTGACTTCAAGTGATCCCCCCCACCTCAGTCTCCCAGAGTGCTGGGATTACTGGCGTGAGCCACCAAGCCTGGTCCCATTTCCTTTTTTGTAAAGCTTAATTCCTATAAATGCTTTTTGCTTAATCTGTAAGCGTTGGCTTCTGTCCCTGAACATTGGTATAAATGGAGTGAGCACTGAGCCTGAGAGTTGGCACCATTGGGAGGGTGAATATTTTTAATTAGGCCTGTTTTGCAGCGTCAGGAAGTACTGGGTGCAATCTGTCTGCATTTTGTTTTGATTTCTAATTTAACGATGTTATTTTAAGTACTTGGACCTTAGGCCTTAAGATAGTATGTTATCTGCAACAAATGTAATTGCCAAAATCTATTGTGCTTTAGTTTAGGGTTTGTTGTTTTTTCCTTTTTTTTTTTTTTTTTTGCTACTGTTTTGTTTGGGTTTTGCTTAAGCTATTTAGACCTCTGAAAATTATTCCCAACTCACAGATGTCCACCTACCCTGCCTTTGGGCCAGGCCCTGTGCTTTGAATCCAGGAGTCCTCAAACTACGGCGCAGGCCACATGAGGCGGTGTGATTGTATTTGTTCCCGTTTTGTTTTTTTACTTCAAAATAAGATATGTGCAGTGTGCATAGGAATTTGTTCATAGTTTGTTTTTTTTTAAACTATAGTCCGGCCCTCCAACAGTCTGAGGGACGGTGAACCGGCCCCCTGTTTAAAAAGTTTGAGGACCCCTGGATTGGACCCTAGTGGAGGAAGTAGCCGAGCCTGCCTGCCCCACCCAGCTGGAGTCTGCTGTGAGCTGCCTCTGAGTCTTGCTACATACCCCAAACACCCCAAATTCAGTACTAGGTTGGCTGTTGGCAAGCTGGTCTTCTGTTAATCATAGAGACAAACCTCTAGTCCAGATCTGGGAACATGTGGCACTACTCCTGCTTTGTATGAGGACAGACCTCCAGAACTGAGCACCAGCTTGGACTTCTTAGGCAACAGCTTCAGAAATCCATGTCCAGCTTGAGGGTTGTTGCCCCACCACACAAACACATCTCCATTTCTAGGACAGTGAGTACCGAGACTAAACCCACCACAGTCCTGTGCACCTTCCTTTTCTCTTTGGAGGGCACATCAGGCATGTCCAGGTCACAGTCAGCACCAGACCACGGGTCCCTTTGTCGTGCAGTATGTTTGCTTCAGGGCATGTGTCATGTCAGACGTTCTTCCCATTATATGAAATCTATCAAATCTTGCATACATATTCTAAATCCTTCCTCCAAACCAGGAGATTACCTTTAATACAAAGTAATCCCCAGTGATTTGAAAATCAAAGTTGATTTAAAAACTAGACAATGGCCCTTTCTGAGAAGGGTCAGATCCTGGTGGCCCCGAATGCCTCTCATGTTGAGAGATGCCAGCATTCAAGAGGGACTTGAGGGACAGAGCAGCGGCTGCCCTCCTGTGTCCCTTGCACCTGACCTTCTTTGTGCATGAGTGTGTCACAGCACACCTGCTGTAACAAGGACTGCAGGGGCCTCTGTGGTGTGATGTCCGCCAGCCTGTGCTCCTAGAAGTTTGTTAAGTACAAAAAGAATAGCAGCAACAATAACCCCTCCCAGAGGCACCCCTAACCGCTGTTTTCTTTTTGGGAGGCCCCAAGGGCAACAAAATCTCTGTAAATAGTAGCTGTCAGCTGCCTTCCACACAGGGTCAGCTGAGGAAGGACTCCTTGGTCAGCACAATCTCAGAGCCCAGAGACTGCATGGGGGAGGGGGGTGTCTCTGTTTTGCCTCCATCTCCCCTCCCACCCATCCCAGGACAACAGGTAAGAATTTGCCAGCACCCTCTGATCTACTCTCAATGTGGGACCTCGGGTCACCTTTCCTACAGACATTAAGGCAAAAGTCCTTGCTGGGATTAGGATGTTCCTAAAGTAAATGTGGTCCAGCCCCAGGGCACAGAGGCCCGAGGGTCCCACACCAACACAAGGACCCCCAACCTTGAGGGCATAGCCCCTGCACCCAGCACCCAATGGCTTCATTCCTTAAGCCCTCACCCAGCACTAAGTCTTGGTGAAAGGGCTTTCTGCCTTCACTGGGGACTGCAGTGGAGTTCTGGGGTGTGGCCACAGTGGCTGCTCAGATTCATCATCCACAGGCAAGGCTGGGCTCAATCCTTATCTCCCTGGATCCCCATTCATGCCCAAATCTCAGCAATGGGCAGAGCCCCGCATCACTAGACACACTGCTCATATGGAGCAGGATGGGAAGACACCTCAGGGAGAGTCACTCCAGCACCCAGCATCCTGGCCAGCACCCTCCTCTGCTCCCTGGGACATCAGCGTCAGCCTGGCCCAACTACAGCAGTGTCCCCACTCAGACAATCCAGGCTCCCAGATAACAGAGAGCCACCCAGACCTCCGGAGCAGCAGCCAACCACGCAGCCTCATTGACTCACTTGCAGTAGCCTTCATCTCGTGTGGCACAGCTAGGGTTGTGGCACAGCTAGGGTTGGAGGTGGAGGCAACGACCAGCTCTAGTGTGTGCACAAGACTCCTTCCAGAATCTCAAGGGCACACACACTTGAATTTGAGCTTGCCCCAGAGAAAACTCAGAAAGCCACAGGGGAGCCTCCGGGCTGCCTGCGGTTAGCAGCAAGAGAAAGGCAGAGAAAGCTGCAAATCAGTCAGGCATTGTGCTGGGAAAAGGAAATGCAAATCAAGTCTCTCCCACCCACTGGAGGGCCTGGGCAACCCACTGGGGGAAGAAAGGTAGAGAGAGGCCCAGGAAGAGGGGAGGGGGGAATCCTGCAATCAGAGGTCTGATTGGAGCAGGTGCAAGGCTGAAATTGTGTCTTTTGAATAAACAAGTCCTTAATAACATTTTCATATTTCTATTTAGCACTCTCACTGCCACTGCTAAAGGTGGTGCCTGCCTGCTTGGGCTACATTGCCCACAGAGGACAGCCACCCTGCCAGGGAGGATAGCCCTGGGGTGTCCTGCCCAAGCCCCCCACCCAAGCCCCTTTTCTATGGTCCTCAGGGCCCCTCGGAGAAAGAAGGAGTTGGAGAGGGTAGATTTTAAAGCCTTTGTTTTCTTTGCTGTGCCAGAATTCTAAAGAACTGGACATTCTTTGTATTTTAGGTAGCTCTCAAGAGTATTTATGTGACTTTGACCTCAGTTAAATTCATAATTGGAAAAGTTTTTTTTTTTTTTGTGAGACAGAGTCTCAAGCTGTCACCTTGGGTAGAGGGCTATAGCATCACAGCTCACAGCAACCTCAAACTCTTGGGCTTAAGTGATTCCCTTGCTTCAGCTTCCCAAGTAGCTGGGACTACAGGTGCCCGCCACAAAACCTGCCTATTTTTTGGTTGCAGTTGTCACTGTTGCTTAGCAGACCCAGGCCAGGTTTAAACCTGCACCCTGGGTGTATGTGGCCAGTGCCCTTGCCGACTGAGCTACGGGCGCTGCCTGGAAAAGTTCCTACTCTAATTTTCTTTTCACACAGATGCTGGGGCTTTCCAGATAGTAATGAAAAAAATTAAATTTGATTGAAAATATATTTCTTCTTGCATTACGAAAGAAACAGAAGAAATACTTTTCCAAAGCAATCATGATCTGTTAATTGTAAAAACTGGTGAAAATAGGTAACAAAAAATAAGGAAGCAATATATATTTTATATATTTTTTAAACTTGAAAACATATCATTATTAATATCTACTAATTCTTCATAATACATTTATTGAGGTATAATTTTCATACAATGAGGTGTTCAAGTTTTAACTGTAAATGTTGATGAGTAGTGACAAGTATGTGCTATTATACCCACTGCCCTAAGCAAGATCCATGACATTTTCATCACTCCAGAGAGTTCCTCACACTCCTTACTGGCTAATATCCCCTCTACCCAAGGCCACTACCTTCTTCTGATCTTTATCATCCTTTGGCCAGTTATACCACAGTCATGGGTATTTCTATACAGGGAAAATTTTGTTTAGCATTGGTCTTCTGAATTAATTATTAGTCTTCTTGTTATAATAAATATATAAAGAATTGTATAAACCCCATTCTTAATTCTTCTTCCTAGGCTATCCAATTTCAGTATTTTTTATGAGTGAACTGAGACCATGAATACATTTATAAAGCAATTTAAAGCCAGAATTTTTCCAAATGTGTACAACTTGGTTTTCATTTTTAAGAGTTATCTTGTCTATATCAAACTCAAAGCAAATTTCATTTTATTTTTATTTGTTTATTTATTTATTTATTTTTTAAGACAGAGTCTCCCTCTGTCACCTGGGTGGAGTGTCATGGCATCATGGCGCACAGCAACCTCAAACTCCTGGGCTTGAGCAATCCTCTTGCCTCAGCCTCCCAAGTAGTGGGGACTGCAGGTGCCCACCACTGTACCAGGATAGTTTTTCTATTTTTTTAGTAGAGACAGGGTCTCACTGTTGCTCAGGCTGGGTTCAAACTCCTGAGCTCAAGGTTTCCACCCACCTCAGCCTCTCAGAGCTCTGGGATTACAGGCTTGAGCCAATGCCCTGGGCCTCAAAAGCAAATATTAAACCAACTTCAACTTGCCTTTATCTTTATTTCCCAAATCATTTATCTTGATTTCTGAAATCATGTATCTTGGCTTCCCAAATAATTTATCTTGGTTTGCATAGAAAACACTTTCTTTGATTTTGCACTGATATGTAATTGGCTTACATATACATTTAAGTTTCATACAAGAACAAGTGCATCCATGGGTTTGGAGCAAACACACTGTCTCCTGGTTGGTTACATCTCATCTAAGGAAGTCCACAAGAAGAAAGTAGCCTACCTGCATTTATTAAGGCATCGAGCCCATTGAGACAAAAATTGTGTGAGTTGGCAAAGCAGAGATTGGTTAAAAGAGCTCCCACTATATGTGTATTATAATTTCTTACATAAAATAAATAAAAATACATAAGAATACACATGTACATATGACCCTACAGCCCAGGGGTATCTACTTCCAGCATTTTGCCGTATAGTTTTTCTGGTGCCTAGCAAGTACTTTGACATAAAGTTAACATAATTGCAGAACTAGAGGGAACAGTAATCCACCAAACTCCCCTCACTTGGCATCAACTTCACAATTAGGGGTCCCCAAGGCCAGTGATGGGTTTGATAATTTGCTAGAAAAACCACTGAAGGCTGTTATACTCATTGTTATGATTTACTACAGGGAAAGAACACCTTAAAATCAGCCAAAGGAAAGGCGCTTAGGTGGAGTTCAGGGAGGGCTCCTATGCAAAACTTCCACCCATCCGTCCCCTGTGGGGTCATAGGCAGCATCGTGTGTGGCATCACTGCGTCGGGGGGGGGGTCTTTGCTGGGGCTCCAAGGTTGCCTGTCCAGCCCTTCTGGAGGCTGAGCTGATCCTGGGTGACTGGGGGAAAGGCCAGTGGCTGTTTGGAGGGGTCTTGACAGTTGAAAGGGACTGGCAGACAGACCATGTGCCCCTCCTCCAGCCCTACTTGGTGTTAATTCTCTCTCCCCATCTCTTCTCCTTTTCTTTTCCCCCAGTCCATAGGTTGCAGCTCCCACCCCACCATAATACATTTGCTTTGGGCGCAGTTTCCTAGAGGGCCAAGGCCAAGTACCAGGTCACCTCATGCAGGGTCCTCGCCACACTCAGACAGAACTGAACGTGTGCTATGGGCAGCACTGTCAGAAAAAAAACTGTGAAAGATTGAAATGGGAAAGACAAGAAGTGATGAACGCTGCTTGGCAGCTCACCTTCGGCCCATCTGATGCTGCCCTTGCCTTTCATTGTTCTTGAGCTAGGTTATAACTCTTAAGTTGTAGAAAACATATAAGAATGCAAGTGATTCTTGTCTGTAGAAATATAAATAACTTATGCCTGTTAGAATGCAGTTAATTAATGCCCTATAGGTACTGACACATTTTACATCTATTTGTAAATCCATTTCAGCATTCTGATTACCTGTATGTCAATGTGTTTGAGTCCTGATTGTAACACCGTACTGGTTTCCTCATAAATTCATGACTTAAAATGTTTGGCATATATGCATTTTATATTTGTGTGAGAATCATGATTTTACCTCCAAAAATAAATTATCCTTTTCCTGCCCCCACCCAACCCATTGCCTAAAGCCATTCTCAAGTTCAGAAAGGCACTCCTATTCCTTATTCTTCTTTGACCCAAAACACAGTATATTTCAATCATCACCCTCACCTTCTGGCTCCTGCCCTGGACTCCAGGCTCTTTGAGAGCAGAATCCTGCTTTCCACTGCATCCTGAGCCCCAGAAAAGGTTCTGGCAGAACGCGGGGACTCAGCTGTTTGCTCCATGAGTGGTCAGTGCCTGCGTCAGTCTCATTCTAGATCGGCCTGCCCCCTGTGCACCTGTGATTCTTCTCGTCCCTTCCTGGTGTCTGCTTTTCTCGTTTAGACCATTCAGTTCACAGAACACTTTCACAAAACACTCACATCCATGCTTTCCTGAGTGTGGCCCTCTCCCTCAGAACAGGACCAAGAAGAGGAACCAGGAAAGGTTCATACGTATAACCTCAAACACAGTTAAGATAGTCCACAAATGAACCAGGGAAAAGCAAGCTAAGCTGGTCAGAAAAGAACATTAGATTAGGGTGGTGCCTGTGGCTCAAGGAGTAGGGTGCTGGCCCCATATACCAGGGGTGCTGAGTTTGAACCTGGCCCTGGCCAAAACTGCAAAAAAAAATGTTTATGAGAGGTCACTGTTTTGGATTAGCGTCTCATACTAGGCTCCAACAGGTCAGACCAAACAGAATGGAATTGCCTCTGCTACGTGCCACATCATCCAACTGAACTTTAAAATGAGACAGTTTTGCCTTAAAACAGGAAATCCACAGCCACTAATCAGCAGAGGCCTGGTTTACCTGAGCCAGCGTGATAAGGAGTCCCCTCCACCCATAAGAAATTAACTTCCAAAGTAATCAAGCTACTTTTGCCCCATTTCTGCCTTATTCCACCCTTGCCGTCCTCCGAAGCCCACAGCCTCCGCTTAGCTGCGTGTTGCCTAATTCTAGAACTACAGGTCTTTTTCTTTCTTTCTTTTTTTTTTTACAGTAGCTTTTTATTTTTAATACCTATTATGCCATGAATTCATAGGGAAAAGGTTCCAGCAACTCAGGGAGGGGCTTTTCCACTGAATGTGACAAAGCTTGCTAAGCCTGTTATGCCGTGAATTCATGGGGAACAAGTTCCAGCACATTACGCTCCTGTTCCCCTGGTTCTCGTGGTTCTCCTGTGTGCTATGCTGTACCACATGAATTCATATTATGCCATGAATTCACAGGGAATGGGTTCCAGGAGCTCAGGCTCCTTTCCACTGGTTCTCACAAAGTGGGCTTCTCAGGGTGGAGCAGGCTGGTGCTTCAGTTGGACCCAGGTACCTTCTCTTTGACTTCCTTCTTTTTCTGATCATTTCCCTTCACGCATTTCAGGAAGCTATCTCGGCTCTTAGAGTGCTTAATATGCTCAATAGGAACATTAATCTCAGCAAGAATCTCGCCCTTTACGTGTTTGTTTACAACAATGCCAACAGCATGCTGGGTGACACAGTACACTCCTCCAGTTTTGCCATGGTAACATTTGTGCGGCATGCCTTTTTGATGTCTTCGGTATCACCTTGCTTGTAGATTCGCACGCATGTGGCCAAAGGAACAACTCCATGTTGTTTTCTACAAGGCCTAGAGAACAAGTTCGGGTGCCTCTCCTCTTTCCCTTTGTGTTCGCCATTTCGGTGAATTACTGGAAGATGGCGTCTCCGGCCAGAAGGCAAACCAACAGATCTTTAAAATAAATGTGATTTTGTCTTTTGACATTTGTGATTGTATCTGACTGAGCGTGTGAGTGTGAGGAGTGTGAGTGTGAATGCGCAAGTGAGAGTGAGTGGGGTGGGTGCCTGTGTGTCTGGACATGTGCACAGGAGCCCAGCACTTGCCTCTAGATGGGCATCCCAGCTCCACCAGCAGCTGTGGACATGAGGAATTCAAGGTCTCTGAGCTTGTCCCTTCCCTACAACACAGAGTGAGGTATCCTCCTGAGCTACTGTGAGCAGGTCATAGACACCTCTGAGGGGTGGGCCCAATATGCACATTTCCACATGTGACTATGTGACTCGCCTCTGGGTCCAGCTCTGCCTGATACCCTTTGCTGCCACTGGGAAGGGGCTGGGAGCAGCCCGGGGTGGTTGTGAGGCTTCAGAGACAGATCTAGGGTATGGCCTCTAGGCCCAGGAAGGCTCCCTGCTGCCCTCAAGTGTGCTTAAAGTCTCAGTAATCCTCCAGCCAGCCACGACCAGGCCATGTGGGATTTGGGCACCAACCCGCCCATCTTGCCCTAGAGCCCTAGGCATGGGAGCACAGGCCTTTCCAATCTTAGCTCTGTGCAGAGATGCTTGAGGCCTAAGCCATGCCCTTGTTGATGCAGCGTGCAGGGCTTGTGCCATGACGTTACCCTGATCTCACTGAGGGGCTATGTCTACTGTCAGCTTATTTTTTCCCTTTGTAATTAATATGTATCTTGAGGGAGATGCTTTGAAATTATGCAAATTTCATGTTTCTCCTCAAATTTTTTGCCACTTTTTTTTTTTTGAGACAGAGTCTCACTATGTCACTGTTGGTAGAGTGCCATGATATCACAGCTCACACCTCAAACTCTTGGGCTTAAGCGATTCTTTTCCTTCAGCCTCCCAAGTGGCTGAGACTACAGGCACCCACCACAACATCCTGCTATTTTTTTGGTTGTTGCAGTTGTCATTGTTGTTTAGCAGGCCCAGGCTAGGTTCAAACCCGCCAGCCTCAGTGTATGTGGCTGATGCCATAACCACTGTGCTATAGGCGCCGAGCCTTTTTCCCGGTTTCTTAAAGCAATTATTACCGGGCGGCACCTGTGGCTCAGTGGGTAGGGTGCTGGCCCCATATACCTAGGGTGGCGGGTTTGAACCCAGCTCTGGCCAAACTGCAACAAAAAAATAGCTGGACATTGTGGCGGTCACCTGTAGTCCCAGCTACTCAGGAGGCTGAGGCAAGAAAATTGCCTAAGCCCTGGAGTTGGAGGTTGCTGTGAGCTGTGACACCACAGCACTCTACCGAGGGCGATAAAGTAAGACACTGTCTCTAAAAAAAACAATTATTACTGTGTTGTTTATCTTATGGTGATTTTCTATTTCCCTAACCTTCTACACTTATTAAGGGGCATTTTTCCATGAGAAAACATTCTTTCTTCTCCTGGAGTTATTTATTTCTTTGAATACTTATTTATATCATATATGGACTTACAGACATTTTGGTCTATGGAGGATTATCCAATACATAACAGTCCCCAACTTACAATGGTTTGGTTTAAGATTTTTTTACTTTACGATAGTGCAAAAGCAGAACACACTCAGTAGAACACTTTGCATTTTGAGTTTTGACCGTTTCCTAGACTAGTGAGATGCTGGGTGACGGTAGCAAGAGCAGCTCCTATCGTCCCTGGACTATGAGGACATTTTGCCCAGCTATGGGCTAAGGTGAATTCCCCAGGCTAAGCTGTAATGGTCAGGAGACTGAGTACATTAAATGCACTTTGACTTAGAATATTTTCTACTTACGATGGGCTTATGGAGATGTAGACCTATTATAAGTGAGGAGCATATGTGTTATGATTACTTGTTTTGTCCCTAGAATTATTCAAGCTTTGGCCTTTGGGAGCTCTGGCAGACCTCCCGATCCTCCCTGAAATCCCCAAAGCCATCGTCCCACCCTGACATCCTGAGCAAGGCAGGAGTGTGGCAGGAAGAGGAACTCATCCAGAATGTTGGTCCCTGGAGGGGGCTTATGGCACCAGCCCTGAAATCACAATATCGGTAACAACGACTGTTTATTGAGTATAAAAGGCAAGGTGCTAAGCACTTTGGCCGCATCTTCTTATTAAGTCTCATTATTAAGGTCTTAAGTATAACTATCTTAATTTAACAGTGAGGGTGCTGAGTCTGGGAGTGCAGTGGGGTGGCTGGAGAAGAGGGCCCCATCTCCAGTCACTGTTTGCCGGATCCCCTCACTCCCACGTGACTCGTGTTTGGCTAAATACATCCTCTAAAATGGCACTCATCCTCGGGGGACTTGAGCATGGATGAGAAAAGACGCCTTCTGTGTACACATTGGCACACTCCAGCACACCATTCCCAGTGGAGCTCCAGGAGCTAAAAATAACCATGTGTTTTCTATTTTATACAGAAAGAGGACATGTGCATTTATTCCATAACATTAACCGTTTTTGAAACTCTGACTTTTTCCCATATGCATTTTTAAAACGTCCTTGGAGGAAAAGACACATGCAGATGTCACCAGGTCCCTGCATTTACTTCCAGGTCTGAGGACAGATCCAGATCTCCAGGAAACAGCTTCTGGCAGTCAGATGTGGACTCCAACAGAGAAAGACATTGAGACACTTCAAATGACACAGAAGGGACCCCATCTGCCATCTAGGACAATGTAAGGGTCAAAATAATAATAGGAACAGATTAAATTAGCAGAAGCTGTGCATTCACACGAACATACAACATGTGAATACATTCAAAGTTTGATGAGGAATATAGCATTTCAATACTCTCCAAGTACTTCTTCTGAAATTGTAAAGGAAAAAAGTGGAGAAGTCTGGTGGACACCACCTTAATGAAGTGGCCAAAAGGCACAGCACCAATAATGGGATAAATTGCCAGGTGCCACCTGAAGGTGGAACCAGGACACAGAGTCCCTTCTGCAATATTCCTGCCAAAGACTAAACACCTGGGCCAAATTGCGAGGAACCGTTCAACAAACTCATCAAGAGAAATTCTACAAAACAACTCAGCATTGCCCTTCACATGTACCAAGATCACGAGAGTCAAGACAAGACTAAGAAGCCCTCCTGACTAAGGCATGGGAGACAGAAGAGCTGGACCCCTCGGTAGCTCCTTACTGCGAACTTCACTGTGCTGCTACCAAGGGCAATACTGGGACAGATGGCAAAACATGAGTGGACTTGAGATTGGATGAACACAACAGTGCAACCAGGTCAGCAGAGCACCAGTGTCAGTGTCCTGATTTGATTCTGACAGTTGCACTGTCCTTATATCACACGGTGTCCTTGTTTGCAGGAAATACACGCTGAAGCATTTGGGGGTACGGGGCCTGCAGTTTTTCAAGAGCTGTGAGAAAGAAAACCCTTGCATAGCTCTTCTGACTTCTCTATAGGTTTGAGATGGCCGCACAGGCATATACACATCTACGCACGTGATGCACACTGTCATTCTACAAGGTCCAACAATTACGTTTGCAAACTTGACACCACGTGCTTATATGTTGATAGTGCTGTACAAACAACTCAGTAAGGTTAATAACCTTGATTTGTCAGTATCTCACAGCTGTGTTTGTGTTGATGTGTGATTGTGTCTTGCTGAGTGGTGTTCACTGTTGTCTTTGTGTATTTTTTATGCCGTATGATGAGAGCTCTGATGATTATTCTAGAAAGACTTCCAAAATTGCTCTGAAGCATGGACTAGGTGCTGGTGTTAGTGCAGAGCTTCCCAAGGGGAGGACGTCAAAGGTGACTGTAGTGATATTCAGCAGTGAGGTATGTAGCACTTTTTCTAGGATGCATTCACGAACTTAATTGTAAGTCCTCATAGACAATAAACACATAAACATGCTTGATACACATGTGCACACACATACATACAACACACATACTCAACACACACATGTGCACATATGCGCCATACACACCAGTACACAGGCATCCACTCAGTACACACATGCACAGACTCAGTGCACACATGTACACACACCCTCGATACACACGTGTACACACACACACGTCCAGTACTGTCAACCTATAATAATCAAAAGAGCCAGAATCTAAATTAAAGAGAATTTATTCAAGTGCAAAGTTTGAGGATAGCCATCTGGAAGTACCAACTCCAAGGTAGGCAGTCAGCATTCCGAAGTTTTCCTATAAATAGGCAGAGCCAGAGGAGTTTTTAGCAAGATTACATTATTCATACAGGGTCGGTGCATAGTTACAACAATTTGCAGTTATAGGCAGTGTTTCATTTGGGAAAGGTACACCTGGCATTATTTTGCAGGAAGTGTAATAGTCATAGGTTTTCTGTCATCTGGTCTAAGCAAACCAAGACAATGGAGGGGACTTTAATTTGTAACAAGGGTCATTAATTAAGAAGACAGGAGGTTTCTGTCCTTGATGTCATTGAATTCTAGTCATTGTACAGAATGAGAAAAATAAGAAAGGGAGTTAATCTATAATCTGAGAACAGAAGTTGTAACCATATGTGATTCAAATCACAGTCACATCTCTCTCGAGGCTGAGTATTTTGGGGGCCCCAACAGCTTTTAAATTATATTTATTTCACAGCGCACACACTACACACATAGCCTGCAGCCCAGCAATTCCATTGTAGCCATCTATCCTAAGAAAATAACTAGAGTCTCTGCCCAGGCTTTATGCAGAAAGATGTTTAATTCATTATAGGAAAGCATTAGAAACAGCATAAGCACCTGATAATAAGAAAATAATCACAATGCTGTCATATGGTGGAAGATCATTTTGTCATTAAGAATCACACTTGTGAAGAATGTCCAGTGATGATAAATACGCCCAAGTACAATGTTCACAGAGACATGTTAACAAAATAGTACATGCAAAAATGTCCCAGCTTTTAAAAATACACAGAAAAGTATAGAAGACAGGGAGGTTTAGGAGAGCAGGCAGATTTTGTAAAAGGTAAGACAGGCAGAGAGAGAGAAGAAGAAAGGGAAGAGGGAGAGCCTATACAATATTTGGGAAGGAGGACACAGGAAGGAAGATGGACAAGGAACCCTCACGGGCCCTTTGCAACATTTTCTGCCATTACTTCCGAGTGTGGGCCTTCCCTTAGGAGCTCAGCCCAGGGACTAGCTCAAGTCAGCACCTCACAGACTCCTGTGGCTGCTGAATCTTGACAGTTTTCAAGGACAAGAGCAGACTTGAGTATCCTGGGTGTGACTCCCATGTGGCTCCTGGCAGCCCCCCGCAGGTGGCTGGTTAGCTGTTCCCCTGGCAGGTCACTTGACACCTGCACTTTCCCAGGCAGTTGCCCCTAAGGGGCTGAAGTGAGCCCCTTAGGCTCCAGAGTGGACCTGGCACCCCATGGAAGGATGGCCTTGCAGAAGGACAGCCTCGCTGGGCACAGCTGCTCTGTCTGGGAGGACATCAGTTGAGTCAGGCCCAGCACAGTGGCCAGTGCTGGACAACACTGACAGGCACGGGGATAGTTCCTGTCACTGGCTGCAGCCCGGGGCCTGCATCCACTCCGATTAGTGTTTGTGTCATCGGCCCTGCCTGCCCAGCCTGTCACTTGTAGGAACTGGAAACATGGAGACACTAATGAGAAGGTGGTTGTCAACCTTCACTGTGTCCTAACACAAGGTCGCAACTGAAACCTAATTTACCAGGACCCGACTCGTTCCCCAGGGGCCAGGCTGCCTCTTTGGAGGCTCTGGGCATGGTGGGGGTTGGGAGGGCACCAGACAGAGGGTCCTGGGTCAGGATCAGTGATCTCACCAAGCTGTGAGGCCCTGTTCTGAAGGCCTGAGGTCAGGCTGCTAGTTTTAAGACGGGGAAGTCACTTTCCCTCCATGCCTCAGTGTGCCCATCTCTAAAATGGACATAACAGTGGTCACAGACCTATTATGAGACATTAGCAAATCAACCATATAGAAACACCTAGAAGTGTTCTGGCAGGAATGTCTCAAAACTGTCAGCTGAGGGCGGCGCCTGTGGCTCAGTGAGTAGGGCGCCAGCCCCATATGCCGAGGGTGGCGGGTTCAAACCCAGCCCCGGCCAAACTGCAACCAAAAAATGGCCCGGCGTTGTGGCGGGCGCCTGTAGTCCCAGCTGCTCGGGAGGCTGAGGCAAGAGAATCGCGTAAGCCCAAGAGTTAGAGGTTGCTGTGAGCCGTGTGACGCCACGGCACTCTACCCGAGGGCGGTACAGTGAGACTCTGTCTCTACAAAAAAAAAAAAAGAATAAAAAAAACTGTCAGCTGATTGAAAAGACAGGCCTTTGTTCTGATGATAGAAGCAGGCATCCCCTCCCCCCCAGCTTTGGGGACAGTGGGCTGCCTGCCTCTCTTGGGGCAGGAAGTCCAGAAACTCCCCAGGACAGTCCTCATCCATCTTCCTCCAGCTGTCACATTGTTTGCCCTACTCCCCGGAGCAAGAAGGCACGTGTAGACGGTAGCAGGTGTGACCCACCTTTAGCTCCCAGGACATGGAGGCTGTGGGGTTTAGATCCTTTTGCTCATCTGGGGCTGTGGGCTTCTCATGCTGGCATTCTGCCCGCCTCCTGCACACCCCACTGAGCCCATAGCACAGTCAACAACCCAGAGCCCAGTCTCCCAGTCTGCCGCAGAGCTCCTGGGGCCTCTACCTGCTGCATATGGCTGGACAACTCCATGGTGGGTGAAGGGTGTGTCTGTGGGTGGCATCTCTTACAGGGGAAAGAAGATCCCTAAGAAAGTGTTGGCAGCCACAAGTACTGCAGGAAGGATGTAAACCTTCAAGGCAAACTTTGAAAGCAGAAAAATATAACAGCCCTGTGACGACCTCCCTCCCATAAATGTTAGTTTCCCTGCCGTGTGTTGGCTTTGGTTTTGATCCCAGTGGCCTCCTGGCTTCAGGACATGATGAGGCCCTGGCTGGCTCTCCCAAGCGATGTCATCCAATGCCTTCAGCCCCAGCACACGGGTGTTTTTATTGTTATCAGTTTGTATCTTCTAGTATCATCATGACTTATTTGCCCTTGTACTTACACATTTACAATTTCCAAAGCATTAAATTAAAATGTATCTTTTGGCGGCTATTTTTGTAATGCCCCAAGGAACAGGTTTTGAAAGAGAGCTTGCTGATTTGTTGCTACCTTTTCTGAGGGCAAATCCCCAGAAGTGGGATTGCACACGACCAGGCACAGGGTATCTGTGTGGTTCTCCAAATGCAATGCCCACTGGGAAATGCTGCTACACACACCCCGAAGTCAGCAGAGCAAAGACCCCCAAAGCTGTGCATGTTCCAGCCCCAGAAGCTGTGAATCCGCAGGTTACACAGCAAGGGGGGGCTAGGGGCAAGTATCATCTGACTGCAGCACCGGGTGATGATCTTATACAGGCAAGCCCAGTGTGACTTCAAGGGCCCTGAGAGTCAGGGAACTGGAGAAGAGTCTGCTCTGGGTGCAGATGCTGCTGCTGCGAGGGTGAGGAGGGGCCTCAGCCCAGGAGGTGGCACCCCTAGGAGCAGGAAAAGGTGGGCAGCAGATTCTCCCCTGGAACCCCAGGAGGCACCAGCCCTCTGATCCCTTGGATTTGCCCATTTCAGGCCTCTAAGCTACAAAATTAAAAGGTAATAAATTTGGTTTTAAACCACTAAGTTTGTGGAATTTTATTACAGTAGCCATGGGAAACTAATATGCAGCCCAGACTTGCAGGGTAGAAATGGGGCTCCACCCCATCCTCACCACTTGCACTCCCTGGTCCCACCTGAACATTGCTGGGGTCTCCACTGTCCTCCCTCCTCGACCTTTCCTGCCTCCAGCCCATTTCCAACCTCCCAGCAAGGAGACCTTGAAGATATGCTGACTGGGGCCCTTGGAGTCCCCTCCAGGGCAGCCCGAGGTCTTGTGTGTGATCAGCCCACCCTGCCTGCCCTGCCTGGTCCCCTTTCTTCCAGGAATGGTCTTTTCCTGTTCCTTTTGAGTTGTTACCCAAATATTGCCTGCCCAGGAGGCCTTCCACACCAGCCCTGCACGCCCTCCCCACTGGTGGTCCTCACCACCGCTTCTTGTGTTGTGTCTGACGCCATGTACTGGAATGCGAGCCCACAAGGTCAAGATTTGGTCTGTTTGTTCACTGACTTTTCTCTAACACACAGGCAAATAGTGAGGGCTCAGCGACCACTAGTTGGATGCTTTCTGAGTGAAGGAGTCGGTAAATGATTGATTGCCAACCTGGAGTCTCCAGGGCCTGCCTAGTGAAGGACCCTGCCACGTCCATCAAGCGGGTCCAGGTTGGGAGGAGGCCCTCAAAGCACTCACCACAGGAAAAATGACAAAATTTAATTTGGCACCAAAATCTCAGTCATCAAGATGAAGTATTTTAATGTAATATTTTTGAAAGTTAAATTAATGCAATAAATAAAATATTCAGCTCTTCGTTAGAGATAGCATATGACCTAGCATCTGAGAGTGAGGGCTCTGCTTGCCTCAGGCCTGACCTGGCCCTGCCCCTGATCCAGGAACGGAGTCCCCAGCACACCCCCGGGGGCTTCCCCCAATGCTGCCCCTCACGGTGAGCAGGGAGGAAGCAGGTTGTGTGTGTTCCGCACCTGCTGCACGGGGTGTCCTGCAGTGCAGTCCCACTCTCGGTGCTCCAGGGAACACGGCCTAGGAAAGGTGATGGGATTGGTGCCTAAATTAAAAGTTAGCCCAGACCAGACTGTGACCTTAGCCCAAGTAGCATCCCACTACTTGTCTTCAGAAGGGGAGTGGGCTCTGAGCTTGGGCTGCTGTATGGACAGGACACTGCTGAGGCCCAGGGCTGAGATGGACCCACCCAGGCCTGGTGGGCACCCCAGGGTTTGGGGGGGATGGAAGCCTTCCCTGGCATTCCTGTTTCCCTGCATGATGGCAGTGTGGGAACTTGTGGCTCTCCTTGCTGTGCTCCTAGCTTCTAGCAATGGCTACAGTGGAGAAGGGGACCCCAGATCCTTTGGCAGAGAGGCCTCGCCTGGGGGATCCTTTTCCCGACATGCCCATGAACATTCTAGCTTCAGAGTTGAAGCTATGGCCAGAGGTGGCCTCTCCTCTGTCCACTGTGGGTCAGGTGTTGTCCCTGCAGGTCAGGCCTGAGTCATCAATGCACCTAAACTGGTCAAATCTCACTTATGGTAAAGTTGGGCCCTTTGGGGTGTGCACCTCAGGAAAGGTATTCACCATCCTGTGCAAATCCTGCCCTGGAAAGGAAGGAGGGTGAGGGCAGAGTGCACATCACCAGCAGGAATTTGTTGAGATGAGCACACGGCTGGACTGGACCTACTTCTGCTTTCCTAGAGTCCGGTTTGGACCCGTGAAGGCCTCTCCTCCACCTTATGACCATGAATCCCATCCTGGTCAGCAAAGGATATCTCCACCCCAAAGCCCCTCTGCTTTCAGAGGTGCCCAGAAGAAAATAGTCAAAATTAACTGTCCCCACCAGCCACCAGGCCTGGCAGCCCCTCAGGTGGCCTCATGGGAGGACTCTTCACCTGAGTCACTCCATATCGGGCCATATACGGAACTCTGGGATGGAGCTATGCACCGGCCAGAGGACAACAGTGAGCCAGCCCTGGGTCAGCATCTGCAGGCCTGCAGGGCAGGCTGGGAAGACAGGAATGCCCGAATGTCTGACCTGCATGCCACCCCAGGCACCCATCCTCTCGTGGTGAGCCTGTTACTGGATCTAATCAGCATGCTCTGCTGAGAGAAGGGAGCTGCTGGTGGGTTGGGGAGGAAGGTGCACCACTGAAGCCTGAGCTTACAGGCTGGCCTTAGGGACGAGGGGGAGGGGGAGGGGGGGGACAGTCATCCTTCAGTCTGAGAGGGAGGCCCAGCCCAAGGGCTGAGGTCACAGTCTGGTCTGGGCCAGCCCCGGCCACCTAAGCCACTGTTCTGAGGTCTCCCTCTGGCCTGGGCAGAGGCAGATCATACACCCAAGAATGGCCTAGGCACACTGATCAGCCCTACTGTCCCCTGGGCCACACTGTCAGACCCACCCTCTCGTGCTCTGCACCCTCTGGCCATCATGGCACCCCTTGTCTCGTGAGTCTGGCTCCCCCAAGGCACATGATAAAGCCCACACAGGATCCAGAACACTGGCCCCTGAGCCTGGAGCCCCCTTCCCTGTGCAGCACGACCCAGCTGAACCCCAGCAGTGCAAGGTTGTGCCTGCCCCGCCATCTCCTTCCCAGCACACACACGGCAGTGTGGTAGGAGCCGGGGGGGGGGGCACCCCTAAAGCCAGCCAGGTGCAGCTCTTCATGGCCCGTGCACCTCTCACCTGGGAATGAGGGGGTTGTCATCATTGTGTCAATTTCACAGGCAAGAAACTAAGGCTCAGAGATGTGGAAAGGGTGAGGACCGCACTGCTGTGAGGTGGCAAAACATAGATTCCTGTCCTTTGGCTGAACCTAGTCTGCTGAAACTATTTGGTATAAGATTTTGCCTCTCACAATAGTAATAATGCTGGTGATAGTAATAATTCATTGAAAATAACTTTATGTATTGAAATATATATGTTCAATAAAAAAGGAGTCTTCACAACTCTACAATGTTATCTCTTTTAAAAAAGACTATCCCTCAGGAGAGCTTTGCCGTTTCCTTCATAAGACTGCACTTGACTCACTGAATTCCCCCACCCTCTTGGGATTTTGTTTCTCTGCAATTGCAAATGCAATTTTCCCCATTTTACTGTCCTGTGCTCTAAGTGGCTGTTGCTGACTATTGATCTGTGTGTATTTTGCTGTGCTCAATGCTCCTGTCTTCTAACAGTCCTAAAGTTGATCCTCTTGTGTTTCCCAGATCAACTCTCAAACCATCTGCAAAATATGGCAATTTTGCCTTCTTTCCTGAAAATGAAATTCATAGCTTATTTTATTATTTTTTGGTCTTCTAGGGAAAAGAACAGACCCTTCGAGAAGCAGGCTCACCCCCAGCAGCCAGGCTGGGGCATCCTTGGGGCAGATGCTGACCGCCCCACTTCTGTCCTCCCCCCACCTTGGCACTTGCTATGCAGAGAGCAAAGGCTGGTTGGCACAAGGAACACAGCAGGAGACCTGCTCAAGGCCAAGGGCCCTGCCACCCAAAGGAGCTGACCCCAGACCATCCAAAGCAGGGGTATGGCTCTACTTGGATAGTGGTTGTGGGTGGTGGTGTTATCGCACACTTGGTCCATCCTCCCTGGGTGTTGCTGGGATGAGTGGCCATGGCCTGGCTCTGAAAGCTGATGGTTCAAAGGCAGAGGCTGAACTTCTTGCACGTCTCAGAGATAGGTGCTAGTTATCTGCTGGTGTCCAGACATCCTGAGACAGTGGCCTGGCACAGGAATGATGCTTTCTTTGCCACTGGGGGTTGGTGAGGCTTAGTAGGCAGGTCTCACTCAGGGCTGTCAGGTGGTGTGATCAGATGGTGGCCCGAGCAGGTCCTCTGAAACCTCCTCCTTCCCATGCCTGGTGCCAGGGCTGGGAAGACACAGGGGACTTCCTGTGGTCTCGCAGCAAGGCAGCCTCAGGCAGCTGGACTTTCTTCTTCTTCTTCTTCTTTATTTTTTGGTGTAGAGACAGAGTCTCTCTTTATCACTCTCAGTAGAGTGCTGTGGCGTCGCAGCTCACACCTAACCTCTTGAGCTTAGGTGATTCTCTTGCCTCAGCATCCTGAGTAACAGGAACTACAGACGCCCACCACAGCACCCGGCTATTTTTTTGTTGCAGTTTGGCCAGGGCGGGGTTTGAACCTGCCACCCTCGGGATATGGGGCTGGTGCCCTACTCACTGAGCCACAGGCGCCACCTGGCAGCTGGACTTTCTATGTGGGGCTTCTCCCAGAGCAAGTGCCCAGGGGAGAAATCAGGGGATGCCCTGGGTTCCCTTCCAGCCTCAGAGTCAGCGGTCTCACTGCCACTGGCTTCTGCTTGTCCTGGTAGTCGCAAGGCCACTCGGATCTTCAGGAGGAGATAGACCCCTGCAAAGGTTTGCAGACCAGGCAACGACAGGAATGGCGAACTAAGTACCTTACAAAAGAGGCACTTTTCTAAAGGGACATTAATGAGATAGCCTTAAGAAAATAATAACCTTGACTCCTCCAATTTTGGGATAAACCAAGCTATGTGTCTGTGGGGCATTATTTACAATGACCTACTTCTTATTTTCTTTTTGTGTAGGGTCAAGTAATGGAAAGAACTGTGGACAAGGTTAGAAGCTGGGGATGTTAGAAGTGGACTGTTCCCCCTTCACGGCACAAGATGCTTGGGCAGGTGTGACTATGCTGGCCAGTGATTAACAGTGGGGCCAGGGGCTGAACGCTGCCAGGTATCAGGGGTGTCTCCTGGCAGGAATGTTCACCACCATTCCAGCTGCCCTCCCTGCATCTTTCCTCCTGTTTGAGGGAACACCCCACCCAGGAGCCAAGGGGCTAGCAGTCCCCTCCATGACCCTACCCGCATGTACAGGCCAGCAGCCTGGGCCCAGCCCATGCTCCCACCATGAGTGGCAGCACAAAGTTCAGGAGCCATTTAGGACCAGCTCTCAGAGCTCCGGGGACCAGAAGACACGAGGGCACCATAGTTCCGTTTGCTACTATTTGCTCCTGAGGCTGACTGCCCACCTTCCTGCCCTATTGAAGTGATTATTTTTATGGTTTTATTTATTTATTTATTTATTTAGACAGAGTCTCACTCGGTCACCCTTGGTAGAGTGCCATGGCATCATAGCTCACAGCAACCTCAAACTCTTGGGCTCAAGTGATCCTCTTGCTCCAGCTTCCCAAGTAGCGGGGACTATAGAGCCCACCACAACACCTGGCTATTTATTTTTAGAGATGGGGTCTCGCTCTGGCTCAGGCTAGTCTTGAACCTGTGAGCTCAGGCAATCCACCCACCTCAGCCTCCCAAGTGTTGGGATTACAGGCATGAGCCACCATGCCCAGCCTCATAGTTTTATTATTTTGCTAAATTATATGGACAGATTTCCTAATATTTACATTTTTTTAAGTACTTGGAAAAACTCAGCTGATGTAGGGACTCAGCTTTGTAAGTATGTATGTATTTTAATGTAAGACATAAAGTGATATATAATAACTATTATAATGTCTTTCATTAAGATGTTTCATTTTTGCATGTATGTAACTTGTCAATGTTTTGATAGAAATATTATCCTGGAATTATAAAAAAGAATTTGGGGTTTTCCTTTGTTGTTCTCAGAAATAGGAAATTTTAATCATATCAAAAAGATTAATATGCTATTTTGAATTAGTGAGTTTGTGATTCATTTGGGCATGGCATTTGGGAGGTAGGTGGGGTATTTTTTAATAGATTTCTGAAATTCTTCTTTACTTAATACTCTGCTTAAGTTTCTATCTCGTTCTGGTAAGTTTGGGTGATTTACATTTCTGTGGAATAACTGTCTATCTTATTTAGCATTTAAAGTATTTACACAGAATTTGGAAAATAGTTTCTTATAATGAAGTTGCTTCTGTGTTGTAATTATCTGCCACATCTGTTAACTTGTGTCTGTGTGTGAGATTTCCTAACTGGGGTGGACAGAGGCCTATTCACGTGGTCACTTGCTCAAGGAACCACCACTTGGAGGCGGTTATTTCTTCTAGTTTTGAAGCATATGCTTTTACTGTTGCCATTTTCTTCCTCATTCTTACATTTATCCTGTTCCTTTTATTTTTTTTGAATCTAATTTCTTTGGCTGAATGAGTAGTTTGTTGTACTTGATTGTTACTCATGCGATTCTTACCACTATGAATTATCTTCCAAGCCCTGTTTTAGGCATATAATTCAGGTTCTGATAGATCATATTTCCATAATTGCTATTTTTTGTTCCTTGGACTCTGCTGTCTTATTTGATCCAAGAACTGTTCAAGAGGTATTTTTAATTGTTTGCTTGTTTGTCTTTCAGCGTGTTAGATTTTCTGCTTCTATATCTGCTTTTTTTTTTAATTTTGTTGATTTTTGGCGCAAGAATATGATACATGTATTTCCTCATTTTGGAGTTTAGTGAGGTTTTTCCTGTGATTCGACATATGTTCAATTTAAAAATTAGGTTTCACGGTTCCTGGAAAAGAGGGACAGTGCCCATCCAAGGTGTCCTCAAGGATTTGTAGCAGGTCTGACTCTATCCTAGGCTCACTTGGAGGGATGCTCAGGCTCTCTGGTCATTTTTAAATAACTTCAAAAGTCCCTGCTCACCACCCTTCCTCCATTCCTAAAATATTGTCATTGCTTTTCCTTTTTTGTTTTTGCTGTTGGGGAGGAGTCATCGTCCGAGGACCTGAGTACATACAAGACACCCTGGTCTGGCTATGCCAGGCACCTGCATTCACTGTCTTTCCCTTCTGCCCTCTTCCTTGGGCCCAGCAGACCCCAGGTCCTGTCCACTTGCTGATTGGTCCCTTATGCCTGCATCTTCCCTGGGGGGGCTGTTCTACAGCATCTGATACATCTCTTAGTGTGTATGTTTTCTTGAAGAGTTAGTACAACTGTCGGGGTACTGGACATGCTAAGCTGAAGGTGACACAAAGTGCTGCTCCCTGGGTCTCCCATCCAGCACCGCGTGGGAAGAGCCCCCACGTGGCACCTGCTTCTCTGGTGTGGCTGTCCTTCCACGGAGAGAGACTTCAGCGCTCCATCCACTCACTTCACAGGCACTCAAGGTGCCACTGAAAAATGCTTTCTTCAGGGCAGCACCTGTGAGTCAAAGGAGGAGGGCGCAGGCCCCATATGCCAGAGGTGGTGGGTTCAAACCCAGCCCCGGCCAAAAATTGCAAAAATAATGCTTTCTCCTAGAGTCCCTGCCTGAACAGAAACCCTTAATGTTGACGTTATCACATTCATCTTTTTAAAAATAGACTTCTCCTTTGTCTCAGATTTGAACTGTTGACATTTTATTTTTAAAAAGTCCTTGTCTGCTCCTTGGCCCTGAGTATACCCCTTATGATACCCTGAATTTATAACTTTACTTTGGGTCTTTGGTGGCAGCCGTGCCCCAGGGTGGCCGGCTGCTGAGGTGCAGGCATCCACCACCCAGCAGAGACCCAGGAAGGGGCTGCTCCAAATGCCTGTGTGGGTGCACCACCCGCAGTCAGCCCTGCCAGCCCCACATGGCCATGCTCTGCAGAGGGGGTGGCTCAGTGGGTGCCATCCGCCTCTGCTCACAAGCGGCCTGTGGAATGTGTTCTTGAATTCACGGTGGGATGTAGGTAAGAACAGGATGGACATGCTGTGCCAGGTTTTCTTTTTTCATTCATCTTTTTGCCAATTTCCTCAACAAATATTGAATTTCCACCTTGATTCACACATACTGGAGTGAACCAGGCCTGTGCCAGAAAAAATCAGGCTCCCCCAAGCGTTGAATTTAGTTTGCACTTAAAAGTGGGTGCATTGTTGCTGCTAGAAAATTCCTGGAAAAAATATTTTTACCTCCTTGAGAAATAACTTGGGGAAAGAATGGGCTTCCTCATGGGACAGCGAGCAGCTCTCCCTGGAGTGGCCGAGCCACGTGTGGACAAGCAGCCCGCTAGAGGGGCACAGAGATGACCGGCTGGGCCAGAGGCCTCTGCATGGCCCAGAGCTGGATGGGGAGCGGGTGCGCTGGTGTCTATCTCTGTCGAGGCTTGGCCAGGTAAAAGTAACAGCCCTGTGCCGCTCAGTCCCTTCTCTGTGCCCAGACTTCTTCTGCTCACAGCACTGTAGCTGTGCTGGTCCCGGGCAGCTCTGCACCTTACTCCTTCTCCCTGCACGGGGTCAGTTGGGAGTGACCAGGCAGAGGTGGGACCTAGGTGTGCGCTGGCCTCCCTGAGGTTTGTTAAACTCAAGACTCAATTCTGGGTGTGTCCCCAGGTGACCAAAGGACGGGGCAAAGTGAAGACCAGCCTGTAAAGGTGGCAGCTTCACCCTGGTGCTCGACCATGTGGGCACAGACTCTGGGACATGCTCCCAGGGACACACTACCCACAGAGCCAAGCTCCCCCCACCCCCAGGCATCTCCCGCCTGCATTAAGAACTTCTGTCTCGCTGCAGCTTCCTTCCCACAAGTGCTCTGAAGTCAGAGGCACTGCGAGTTGAGGAAATAAAACCCACACATGGAGCAGAGAAGTTTGGGTTTGCAGGGCACTGCCTGTGTCTGCAGGGCCAGACGGTGGGACGAGGTGGGTGTCCGGCCCACAGCGCAGAGTTGAAAAATGTTTGGTGACTCTTGTGGAGATTCTGCTTCCTTCCCTCTGTCCAGACCCGGCAAGGGTCTCGGGCTGATCTCAGTGTTCTCACTTGGGGGAAGGGAGTGTCGGTGGGTCTCCGCAGCCTACTGGGCAGTGGTGGCAGCTTGTGCGGAGTGAGGGCATCTGCCAGCCCTCTGAGCTGACCCCTGCCCCTCATTGGACCACCAGGGGCCAGGCGGAGGACATCTATGCCCACAGCTCCCACATTCCTTTGAGCTCGCCCAGTTTCTGCTCTGCTCCCCTCCCTGACTTCTGCTGACCTTCTATAATACTAAGCTCATTGTCACTGTGGTTCCTGGAAACGCGTAGTAATTCCTTAATGATGCGATCATGGAAATAGCAACAGTTGCCAAATGTCCTCTGTGGTAGAGACCCTAACTCTGTCATCTCTGGTACCTCTGAAGCATCCCTGCCCTGGGCAGGTGTGGGCTGGGGTGGCAATCAGAGCTCAGGCTCAGGCTCAGGCTCTTTTCGACCTGGTGGGCAGCCTAACACCTCAGTGTCCCACCTGTGGTTTGCTGACTGGAGGACAGTTAGGTTCAGACATGTCAATCTAGTGAGCAACAGAGGTCACAACCCAACAGAACACGGAAACACTGAAGCAACAGACGCCCTAGAGATCCTGGGAGAAGTCATGGCTGGGCTGTAGGGAGGAGAGCCTCAGGGACACACGCTCAACCAGCAGGTGGGAAGCAAGAAGGAGGGAGGGAGAGAGAAAAGGAGAGAGTGGGGGGAGAAGGAGAGAGCAAGAGAAGGGGGGAGAAAGAGATGGAGGGGAGAGGGGGGAGAGGAAGGGAGGGCAGAAGGGAGATAAAGAAGGGAGGAGGAGGGAGAGGGGCCCTGTGCGATGGCTCACGCCTGTGACCCTAGCATCCTGGGAGGCTGGGTCAGGAAGGCCACTTGAGCTTAGGAGTGTGAGACCATCCTCAGCAAGAGTGAGATCCTGTCTCTACTAAAAATAGTGGCCCAGCATTGTGGCAGGCTCCTGTAGTCCCAGCAACTCAGGAGGCTATGGCAAGAGAATTGCTCAAGCCCTGGAGTTTGAGGTTGCTGTGAGCTATGATGGTGCCAGGGCCCTCTACCCTGGGTAACAGAATGAGATTCTGGACAGAGAGGGAGGGAGGGAAGGAAAGAAAGAGAGAGAGAGGGAGGAAGGAAGGAAGGAAGGGAGGGAGGGAGGGAGGGAAGGTCGTTGGGGTGAATCCTGGGGTCAGCAGGTTTCCCATGAGGAGTTCTCATGGTAGGTTTCATTCTCAAGGAGCCAGCCATCATGAGACTAAGGGTCACTGTGCTAGTTCTGCACATTCTTTGTGGGGTATGGGGTCACCAGGGAGGTCACTTAAGCTGTCCCATAGGCAGCAGATCTGGATGCACCTCCAGAGGTGCTGGGAAGAGGTAAAGAATAATGAACTGTGTCCAGGGCTGCGGGGTCCCACTTCTGGTGTGGGGAAGTCCAACTTAGACTCAAAATGGGCATAGAGGCCTTGTGACATAATGAGAATTCACTACAGACACCTCAGTGCTGGTGATGGGTGAGGCTGCCAGACGGCGGGGGCAAGATCATTGCACATAAATAATCTTGGAACAGCTGCCTAGAAGATTCTTTATATTGGAAAGTCTGCATTGAGGTCATTATGCAGAATTTTATGGCCAGTTCTCAGCTGAGCCCCAGTGTGGCTTATGACTCTGCAGAAAGGCGACATCACATGTCATGAGTGACAGATGATTTTTATCACATCTTTGCATTATCACATATATTAATAGGACTGTGCAGGCGCCCTACAGATGTGCACACCTGGGTCAGTGGCCCTGGGCTAAGTCTGCTTTCTGGCCGGGGATAGAGACCTGGTGTGGTGCCTCCGGCTTCAGTTCTCACACTAATATTCCTGCTGGCCAAGCCTCGGTGGCAGGAGCAATGGTTGGTGTGGTGATCTCCCACTCCCAGTGCAAGCCAGTCTCCTAGGGAGTGGCTGCTCCCCAGTGGCCCGGAATGGTACCACTACCCTGACACTTTTTCCCCTCCCCCTCCCTGGCTTGGCAGTCACCTGCCTGAATTTCCTGGGCTAAGCCTTGTTCTTCTTATTGAGCTTTGTCTTTCTTTCCTTTCTAAGTCCCTGCCATCCAGTCCTGGCACCTAGGAGTGAAGCTGCAAGTCCTGCTCCGGGCAGCTGTCTGGACACTGGCTGGACGTGCACCTGTTTCTGGTGGGTTCACGCCAATTGGGGCTTGGCTTTGCCTCAGTCCTGCTTCCATGGAAACATGACTTTTTTTCTCAAAGTGGGAGAAATGTCTGCATTTGGCTAAAATGAACAATGAGTTATGTTTTTAAAACACTGCTGCTCTTCTCAAAACAACATTCATAGAAAAGATGTGCAAAGTAGGTGACACCAGGAAGAAGAAACTGGGCCGGGATGAGCCAGGAAAGACCCCAGGAGTCAAAGCCATGGCTGGGAAGCCCTGGTCAGGTCGCAGCTGCTGTGAGGGAGGCCAGAGGGGCAGAGAGTTGGAATGAAGTGTTAACTGTTTTGCAGGACGGAGGTGCTCTGTCACACTTCACAGCAGGGGACTGTGCTGTGCTGACCAGGAGACCCCAGGGCCTCTTTGTTCCAGAAGCTGTTAATCCAGAAGAGGATTAACTTCCCTCCTATTTCACAGAGTGAACAAGTCTCCAAGGTGTGGAAAACAGAGCCTCTGAGCAAAAGCTGCCAGGCCCAGGTGTGATTCAGGGCAAGTGTAAGCTCTGCCTGGTGGCTGTGTGGAGCCCGTGGGAGCCAGCTGTGTGCAGGCACGGACACCGCAGTGCTGGGAGGGACAGAGCAGGGCACAAGAGGGAATTGGCCAGTGGCACAGCCAGTGTCTGGCAAAGTCCAGCCGACCTGCATTCCGAGCACTGGGAGCAGAAGCACGAAGTAATGAGATCAGTGTCCTCAAAGCTCTGTCCCTGGGCATAGAAGAGACCCCCAAGCCAGGGAGCAGTGAGAGCAGGAACCAGTGGTGGCCAGGGTGGGAGAGTAGCAGAGGCGGCACTTTTGCAGGAAGGGCTGAAGGGGATCAGCGATACTTGTGATGGGGGTGTGTATGAGATAGTTTTGTTCTGAGCCTCTCCCAGAGGTCATGTAAGGTTATGGAAGCTGGGGAGAATTGGCACGTTCTGAAGGAACCAGTAATTTCCAGGCTCCTGCTGAATGTCCTTTCTCTCTAGTCACTGGCAAGCCTGAGCTGGCACGCACGCCCGCACTACATTTGCTCCTGAAGTGACAGCTTCTCGGGTCTTGCTGGTGACAGGTAGCTGCTCAGAAGAGACAATGTGGGACAGCCCCACCCACCCATCCCACTTTTTCTTTCCTTTCTTCACTCATTCACATCATGTGTTCAACAGGCATTGGATTGGGGGGCACCTCCCACATGCTTACATGACAGCGGGCAGGCCAGCCCCATGTGGCTCACAGACTGGGGGAGTGAGACGCTGGGACAAGCACCCCCATTCTGAGTCCTACCCAGGACACAAAGGGCATCACAAGAGGGCACTGGACCTCCTTCTGGAATTCTGAGTAAGGAACGGCCGGACCCCGTGGCCCATTTGTGGCCCTCCTGGCACTAAGACTGGTGCTCACAAAGGATGCGCAGTGAATGAATGAATCAGTGAATCATGGCCAGGGGGTTCCTTCCTCCACCTGTTTGGACAGTGGCTGCACAGATGCCTGGGAGAGCAGAAGCAGCGTCCTCAGTGCTGGGATTTCCTCCCCAGGGTTCCATGTCCTTGCTAGGACAGAGCCTGTTATTGTGGGCTCTGTGAGGGCCACGGCAGCCACTCTGTGCTCCCAGCCAGGGACCTGGGTGCAGACAGCTGGGCTCCCTCCTTCTTGATGCTAGACTTTCATTGGCTTTCCATCACCTGAAGGGCAGAGCTGTGCTCTAGACACACTGGCTTTTAGGGCCATGTGGCCTCTTCCAACCACCACCGTTGGCATCTCACCCTGCTCTGGCTACGCAGGAGAGCCTGGTGGGCAGTTGCCCTGCATATGACACACATTTGCATGTGTGGCTGTGGACACTGCCCATGTGAAGGTGAATTTGGGAACCGTCACCTATGGGAACACTGACTACCCTCCACTCCAGGGCGAACATGTGACGTCTGTGTGCAGTGTGTCCTCACAGCTCCGTGAGGAAGGCGCTGGCATCTTCAGGGCACAGGGGAGTAAACAGGCTCAGAGGACCTGCTCGTCACAGAGCAGATGAAGGCTAGGGCCGGGGTCCAACGGCAGGTCTGTCTGACCGAGAGCCTGTTGTGCAAAGATAACTCTCTAGTGCTTTCCTGCACGCTGTCCCCAAAGCCCAATGCTCAGGGCACTAAGAGGGCACAACAGGGCCCTGCCCTCACAGGACAGCAAACCACAGAAGAGACAGGCAGAAACTACCAACCACCAGTGAGGCAGGAGAACCTGAGGAAAGCGGGTATCTGCCAGTGTGAGAATAGAGAGAAGCGTTCCTGATGCAAACTGGGGCCGAGAGGAAGGAGTGGTCCGCACCAATGAGGTGGGGCCGGGCAGGGGCAGGTAACAGCAGGAGCACAAGAGAGCTCAGGAAACGGAGCTGTGAGCCCCGCAGAGCACAGGGTGTGGGGGCAGGTGGCACAGGCTGCAGGGATGAAGGTGCCGCTGGGCACTTGTCCACTGGGGGAGCATGTGGGTCTCGTCTCTCCCTATCTCTCATCGTCTTTCTCTCTGTCTGGCTCTGTCTCTCCCCCCTCTCTCCCTGTCTTTCTCTGTGTCTGTATCTCTGACTCTCTCTTTCTCTGTGTCTCTCCCTTTCTCTGAATCTCCCTCTATCTCTCTTTTTCTCCCTCTCTCTTTGGGTAGTAGCCGCTTCTCATTCTTCCTCTAGCAAACCCCATGGCTATTCTGGGGTCCTTCACTACCCTGCAGTCAAGCTCTATTTAAGACAACAATCTGTTTTTCAAGTTTCTTTGCAGTGAAGCCACCATGACCTTTGTAAAGGCAAAACATACACTTATTCCAAGTGTGACTCAAAGAAAGTAAGGGTCATGCACAAAGCAGTTCTAAAAGTGGATGGGTAATTGCTGGTTCCATTTCCTGTAATGATTTTGTAAGATCACATCAAACTCACTCCCTCATAGAAAACAGCTACAAAATCTGTACACAGTGCAAAAGAAAGGAGCTGCTTGGTGGCATGGAAGAAAATAAATAGCAGCAGACAGACTCAGGGCACACACCTTGGAGAAGGGAGCTGCATGAAATGAATTCTGTCTTTTTTTTGTAACTGTTCACCTGGGCCACTTGCAGCACATGGCTGCAGTGCACGAGGAGGTGGGGTCTTCGTGGCCTGAGAAGCATCCACAGGAGACAGGAAGCTGCAGGCACTGACGGGTGGGAGCGTGCACAAGGCAGAGGACTGCAAAGGGGAACCTCCAACTCTGCACCCATCTCTTAGGCTGACCCTGAACCATACACCCAAGGAGCAGGTGAAAGCAGCCCAGCCAGAGGCAAGTCTGAAGTCAGGCTACAGCAGCAACAGGAGCCAAGGACGCAGTTCAAGCCCAAAGAAGGTCACCGCTTGCTAAGCCAAAAGAAACCCCAGTCTTGCGTAAAATGACTGTATCTAGAATTTCCACACACCACAGCCCACATTCTTAATTCCCAGGACCAATTCAAAATTACTCAACAGACCAAAAACGCAAACAACAAAAAAGAGAGAAACACCTAACAGCAGCTAACAGGCACAGTGAGAAGTCTATGGCACACCTCCCCGGTGAAGGGCTCAACTACAATTTGGACTTTACTTAACAAATGTGGGTATGTGACCTAATCGTATGTACTCCTTTTTTTTTTTTCAGTTTTTGGCCAGGGCTGGGCTTGAACCCGCCACCTCTGGCATACGGGGCTGGCACCCTACTTCTTTGAGCCACAGGCGCGGCCCCATCATATATATTCTTATATTAATCTGAAATTTAAAAGTAGAGAGAGAAAAAAAGAGTGTCAACTGAGATTTATACCAAGATGACCCAGATGTTGCAATTATTAGGTGAAGATTTTACTTCACGTACCTTGAAGCTTGGTTAATAGGGCCATAAATACATAATATTATGTCCTCCTGATTAATTGACACGTTTGGAATTACACAATGACCTTCCCGTAACCCTGGTTACACGCATTGCTCTGAAATCTACTTCATTTGGTATTAATACCGCCCCTCCAAGTTTTTGGGGTTTTTTGAGACAGAGTCTCACTATGTCACCCTTGGTAGAGTGCTGTGGCATCACAGCTCACAGCAACCCCAACTCTTGGGCTTAAGTGATTCTCATCCCTTGGCCTCCCAGTAGCTGGGACTACAGGCACCCGCCAGCCTCGGTGTATGTGGCCAGCACCTTAACCACTGAGCTACGGGTGCTGAGCCACCACTCCAGGTTTTTGGACATGTTAGCATGGTATGTCTTTTAAAATTCCTTTACTTTTATTTGCGAATTTATATTTAGGAAGCAAGTAGTGGGGTCTTGCTCTTATTCAGTCTGACAAACAGCCTCTAATTAGATCATTTTCATCTTATATTACTGTTGATAATGGCTGGGTCTAAATCTGCCATCTTGCTATTTAGTTTTTATTTGTACCATCTATTCTTTTGTTTTTCTGTTCCTCTTAATCTACCTTCTTTTGGATTATTTTGGTATTTTTTATGATTCCATTTAATCACCCTTCTTGGCTAAGTCCCAATAACTCTGTTGTATGTGTGTGTCTGTGTACGTGTGTGTGTGCGCACGTGCATATATTTTAGAGATTATGGCATACATCTGTAACTTACCACAGTCTATCTTCAAATATATTATACCTCTTCATGACAGTTAAGTAACATGACAATAGCTTCCACTCCACTCCCCCAGCCTTTGCGTTGCTGCTGATGAACATTTGACTTTGGTGTATGTTACACACTCAGCAAAACATGCTCTTCATTCCTTTGCTTATATCAGGTTTCCATATATTACCTTCTTTCTGTCAGAAGAATTTTAACATCTCTTAGTGCTTACCTACTGGTGTGATTAATATTTTAGCTTTTGTACCTCCAAGAAAGTTGATATTTTAGTCTGTTTATGCCCTTGATTGTCAGGTATAGAATCACGCTTTAACAGGTTTTCTTTTTCCCCTCTCTCTTCCAATACTTCACAGACTTTTCCATTCTCCTCTGGTTTGCCTCATTTTCAACAAGAAATCTGCTGTCATCCTCATCTTTGTTCCTCTGTACCTAGCATATCTTTTGTTCCTGCTTATCTCCTCCTCACCCAGTTTAAGCAATTTAATTACAACGTGCCTTCTTCATACTTCATACTTCTTGGACTTGGAAGAACATAACACAAATTTAGAAATGTTTCAGTTACTCTATCATCAAATATCATTTTTGTTTCCTCTTCTTTGTTCTCTCTTTCTGGGATTCTAAATGTGTACATTTCAGGCTGGTTGAAGTTGACCCCCTAGTTAACTTCCTTCTCATTTCTTGGTCCATTTTCTCTCTGTGTCTTTCTTTGGGTGGTTTCTACTATGTGTCTTCAAGCTCATTATTCTTTGCTTTTGTAGTGTCTGTCTAATCTGCTATTAATTTCACTCAGTGCCTTTTTTCTAATCTCAAACATTATTTCTTCTCTAAAAGTTTGATTTGGGACTTTTTTTTTTTTGCAGAGACAGAGTCTCACTTTATCACCCTCGGTAGAGTGCCGTGGCGTCACACAGCTCACAGCAACCTCCAACTCCTGGGCTTAGGCAATTCTCTTGACTCAGCCTCCCAAGTAGCTGGGACTACAGGCGCCCGCCACAACGCCTGGCTATTTTTTTTGTTGTTGTTGCAGTTTGGCCGGGCCTGGGCTTGAACCCACCACTCTCGGCATATGGGGCTGGCACCCTACCCGCTGAGCCACAGGCGCTGCCCTGATTTGGGACTTTTAATATCTTCCATATCGTTTCTTAATATTATCATATTGAATACAGTGATAATAACTGCTCTTCCTCTTTGTCTATGAATTCCTCTGTCTATGCCATTCGTGGGTATCAATTGATCCATTTTTCTCCTCATTACATGATGTGTTTTCCTGCAGCTTTGCACACCTCACTACTTTTTGCTGGATGCAGACATCACGCGCTTCTCCTTGTTGGCTCCTGGATAGTTTTGTACTAAAAATAGTCTTAAACTCCTTCTGGCATGGAGTAGCTTTACAGTTGAGATTTGATTTTAAGCTTCCTGAAGTGGGGTCTGCCTTAGTCTAGGGATGATTATGCTCCGCTCCTGAGTTGCTACCATTTCAAATACTGTACACAGTCTCCAGGGAGGTCCGTTGCTTTCTGGAAGCACGTGTGAACTGATTAGAACACAAACTATTCCTTGTTTTGTGTGAGCCCCAATGATTATTTCCTCTAATTCTTTTAGGTATTTTATCCTCCTGCCTTGGGGGATGTCTTCACATTTGTGCACCCACTAATGCTCAGTTGAAGACTCACTGGCACTCTGGAGAGTCTGTGATGCTCTCTCTTGCTGCAGTTCTCCCTTCTCTGGTGGTCTTCCATCAGCTCTGGTGACGTCAGCCTCCTAGGGCTCTTGATGCCACCTCTGGGACTCAGGGAGACCACTGCCGTCCACTAGCACCCTTCCCTGTGCTGGACCTGGAACTCTCTCCCTACAGGAGGGCCACTTTGTCACTCTCACCTGTCTCAGTGATCACTGTATTGTGATGCCTGATGTCCCTGGTTTGAAAGCTGCTGTTTAATGCAAAAATAAAGTACAGATTGGCAGAATAATTCTGCAAAATATACATCTGACAAAGGGCTTATACCCTGAATATATAAAGATCTCTTCTAAATCAATAATCTAAAAATGTAATTAAAAATGACCAAAGGACTTGAACATGTAAATTGCAAAAAAAAAGATATATAAATGACAAATAAGCACATAAAAAACGATGAACATCCCAACTCATCAGAACTGTGCATTTTAAAACCAGTCTTATTACACACCGCTTTTGAATGTTTAAAGTTCAAAAGATGGACAATACTAAGTGTTGGCAAGGAAATAGAACAGCAGGAATTTACATACATTCCTGTCTGCAAATTTAAAATAGAAATATAATACTTTGGAAATAGAATGACACTATATGCTAAAATAAAACATCCACTTATCATGTGATTCAGCAATCCAATCCTAAATATTTACCCTCAAAAAATTAAAACATGGCTCAGAGCCTGTAGCTCAGTGGTGAGGGTGCCAGTCACATACACCAGAGCTGGAGGTTTTGAATCCAGCCCGGGCCAACTACAACCCAAAAAATAGCCAGGCATGGTGGTGGCACTTATAGTCCCACCTACTTGGGAGGCTGAGGCAAGAGAATTGCTTAAGCCCAAGAGTTTGGGATTGCTGTGAGCTGTGACACAACGGCACTCTACCGAGGGTAACATAGTAAGACTCTATCTCAAAAAAAAAAAATGAAAACGTACGTCCACACAAAAACTATACACAAATGCTGACACTGAAGTTATTCATGATAAATCTAAACTGCAAACAACTCAAACATCCACCAAGAGGAAAACTGATAAACAGACTGTGATACATTCATGAGATAATAATACTCATTAATAAAAAAGAACAAAATGTTAATGGCACCTCAGCAAGGGTGAATCTTGAAATCATGTGTTAAGTGAAAGAAACTAAATACAGAAGAAACAGAATACTCTACAAAACCATTTCTGAGAACTTTTGGGAAAGGCAAAGCTCCAATGACACAAACCATACCATTGCCTGTCTGGGACTAGAGACTGGAAGAAGGAATATATGAAGAGGTAGGAGAAGATTTTTAGGGTAATGAAATGTTCTGTATCTCAAGCAAAATGATTGTTACTTGACTGTATATAATTGGCAAATTGCTCACCAGTCGTGAATTTTATAGTATGTGAATTAAAATAAAGATAGAGAACTAAACAGAAAAAGTACAGGCTGGCTGAACCCTGCATCAGCAGGTAGGTGGAGGAGGCCCCAGAGCTGTATGACCCAAGCAACAAACCCAGGTGTCCCCCGTGGGTGCCTTAGGGTTTTTAAGGCAGCCCTCAAGAAGCTCACCAAGGGGCTCAGCGCCCATGCTCAGTGGTTAGGGCAGCAGCAACAACAACAACAACAACAAAAACAGCCCGGCGTTGTGGTGGGGACCTGTAGTCCCAGCTACTGGGAGGCTGAAGCAAGAGAATCGCTTAAGCCCAAGAGTTTGAGGTTGCCATGAGCTATGTCATCAGAGCACTCTACTGAGGGCGACATAGTGAGACTCTGTCTCAAAAAAAAAAAAGTTCACCAAGGGACTCATAAGGACTTTTACCTTAGGGCTGTGTGGGGACAGCCAAGGGAGGCAGGAACCCTGTGAGTGTCTCCCGGGAACTACTTTACTTCCAGGGAGAGGAGGGTCAGGGATGGGGCCCCACACACAGAAGAGTCTTAATGGACTGTGTCTACATGCCATGGTGTGTAAAGCCCAGTGGGAGACAAACTGCCTTGGTACATGGTCTGGTTCTAACTTACATTAGCTGTGTGACCTTCAGAAAGCTACCTAACATCTCTGTGCCTAGTCTGTTCTTTATGAAAAGATGGCTAATAGAAGTAGTTACCTTTTTACCTTTGGGGGCGATTGAGAGAATTATGCAAGAGACTATACATATGGCCCTGAGAGCAGAACTGGAATACAGCAAGTGGTTAATAAATAGCACCTGCTTATTATTGATCTGACAGTAGGAACTTGGCTTAAATCTTCTTGTACAAAAATGGGAAACCAAAGAGAAAGGACATGTCTGAGGTAGCAGTTTCGCCTTCCAGCCACCATGCTAGAGCTTTGCCGCTGAGTGCGACTGTAGCACCCGGCCTGTGCTGCCCTCCAGTGCCATGGTGAGGAGGGGACTTGGCGCCCAGAGCCCCAGAGCATCAGACAGTGGTCATCTCAACATTGTCAGAGACTGGTTCTCTCCGTCTTCACCTCAAAGGCTGACGGCTCAGAACCTGCCTGAGGAACACACAGTATTCCCAAGTCTCTGAGAACCAAGGGAATGGTCTTCCTTTTTCTGGGAAGCGTTCTGTCTCCTCATCTCACTGCGGGATCCTTTCCAGTGGACTGAGAGTGGGGCCTCCACCTCCTGCTATTTCCTGTCAACCCCTAGAACTGCATTCATCCACTGCGTGACAGGGGCCCTGGCAATTTGCTATCCTTTGTTCCCTTTCCCCAAGAGACAAGGGGGCGGCGTCAGCCCAGATTAACAGCCTGGGCTTTCCTCATCTCCATGCTCTCCTCTTCCTCCTCTCTTTCTCTCCCGCTTTCACAATCTCACAGTTACCTGGCGGCCACCAATTCCCGTCTCTGCAGAGCACAGAGATTTTTCTTCTTTGGGGAAGAAGTTCTGGAGAAGTTAGAGGGATAAATAAAGATGTGACCCATCTTCCCACTTTGGGCTTCTCCTCAGACTAAAAGAGAATGAGCAGGTGATAAAATTTTCCTCATTTAGGATTTTAAAACCTTCAAAAAAAATACCCTCCAAGTAATAGATCATTTCTGCTCATCTTAATTGTATGTTTTTATGGAATCTAAATAATTTTGATGGGGAAAAATTCTTTATCTTATAAAAATGCCAAATAAATATCCATTTCTAAAATTTTATCAGGGTAACTCAAGTGTTTAGAAAGAAAAAGCAGGGAGCCCTTAGCTGTACTGACTCTGGCCCTTTTTCCCAAATCCAGCTGCGATCAAGCACCTGGTTTCAGAGAGCGGGGTGGCCAGGACCTGCCTCTGGCAGAGGGAGCTGAGGGCCTTCTGAGGTCCTCCCAGTCTGTGCACACATGGCACCACAGAGTTCTTTGCAGGGACACAGGGACAGTCTGCCCACAAGGTAGGACAACCTTGGTAAAATCCAACCATATGCACGTGGACAGGAATCCTCCCAGGTGGTCATTTCATCTGGGCCAGGGCAGGAAATCATGTCCTGAAAGGAGGAGGTGCTGGGCCGGGAAGAGGCTTCCGCAGAAAGCAATTAACAACGGCCTATGGCAGGCGTGGTGTTCACCTCAAGGCAGCCCCTCCCTTCCCAGGTCTCAGGGGTCCTCACTGTGAGATGTGACTGGTTGCCTACCTGGTGTCTCAGATGGGTTCACATCTCCTCCCTGACCCGCCCGGCTTCCCTGGGGGGAACATCACAGACACCCACATGGGCGTCAGTTTGGGGTCCTTAGCTGACGAATTTTAAACAGATTTCAGTTGTTCCTAAGTGGCAGGCTAGGACAGAGTGTGGTTTATCACGGTGACAGATCACACTGCACCTGGGAAGGCAGAAAATTCCTTCCACTTCGACCCCTTCTGATAAGTGGGTGATCAGCAGGGCTTGTTCTTCCCAATCATGGTACAAAATGTACCATTCTTCCCAATGAAATTTGATTTTAATGAGAGACTAAATCATAGGAGAGAGTAATTATTTAGATAGGATTCACATGTCAGGTTAATTTAACATCAGCTTTTAGGTCAATCTATCTTAATTATTCCATTAACTGTTTTTGACTTGAAATTTCAATAATTGTATTAGCATAATACCTGGCAGTGTAATTGCTTTTGGATTCTGTTTATTATGACGCCAGAGACTCCTGGGCTTCTCTTTTGGGGTGAACTGTGCTTGGGTTAATGTGTGTGTGCATGTATGCATTTGTGCACGTGTGCATACATGTGTTGGGGAGTCCTTCCCCTAATCATTAAGAAGTGTATTTTCACAGGGTTTATTGATATCAGGGGACCCTGATGTTTTTTTTCTTTCCTTTTTTTTCTTTTTTTGGAGACAGAGTCTCACTGCGTCACCCTGGGTAAAGTGCTGTGTCGTCACAGCTCAAAGCAACCTCCAATTCCTGGGCTGAAGCGACTCTCTTGCCTCAGCCTCCGGAGTAGCTGGGACTACAGGTGCCCGCCACAATGCCCACCTAGTTTTTTGTTGTAGTTGTCATTGTTGTTTAGCTGGCCAGCCGGGTTTGTACCTGCCAGCCTCGGTGCATGTGGCTGTTGCCCTATCCAGTGAGCTACAGGTGTCGAGCCTGACTTTATTTTTTAAAAATAAACCTTATTTTAGGAGGGAGTGTAACTGGTGGGTTCCCACCTATTGTGCATAATATAGGGTTATACAGCAGGCCCCCTGGGTGAAGGGCTCAACTACAAATTGAACTTCACCTTAGAAATAAAACAGTGTGTCTTGGTGGTCGTAAAAGGAGGAAAAGTAATACTGAAGCTGGCCTCACATCATTGTAGTGTGGTGTATCTCGCGTGAAACAGGCTGAAGGAAAAATAACAAAAAATAAAACAATGTAACCTAAACATTTGTACCCTCATATTAATCTGAAATTAAAAAAAGAAAAAGAAAATATTTTTAGATTTACAGAAAAATGGTCAGGATAGATAGGAGTTTTCCCTATTCTTAACATCTGACATTCTATGGTACATTTGTCACCATTAATGAGCCAATATTGATTCTATAGTAGTAACAAAGGCCACACTTCATTGCGCTTTCCTTTGTTTTTCTGAACATCCCTTTGAGTCTCAGAACCCCATCAGAGTAGGACGTGATATTTAGTCCTCATGTCTCCTGGGATCCTCATAGTGGTGTCCAGATTCTCAGACTTTCCTTATTTTTGGTGATCTTGGCAGTTTTGAGAAGGACTAGCCAAAGGTTGTGTACAACACCCCTCATTTGGGGGATCTGTCTGATGTTTTTCTCATGATGAGGCTGGGGTTATGGGTTGGGAAAAAGACCCATGTGTAAAGGGCCCATGTGGTCCACATGTCAGCCACTTGGCTAAGGGAGAGCTCACCAATTCTCTCCACTATAAAGTTACTCTTTGGAAGGAAGATCCTATGCAATGCCTTGATTATTTTATAGTTTTATTGATGTATGATAATTGTATATATTTATGGAATACCTGTGATTTTTTTGATACGTGCATATCATGTGTAACGATCAGATCGGGGTATTCGGGATATCTTACCATGAACATTTGTCATTTTGCATCTTCTTTTCCAGCTATTCTGAAATATGTGCCTTTTTTTTTTTTAAGACAGAGTCTCACTCTGTTGCCCTGCATAGAGTGCCATGGCATCATAGCTCACAGCAACCTCAAGCTCCTGGGCTCAAGTGATCCTCTTGCCTAGGCCTCCCAAGTAGCTGGGACTACAGGTGTCCGCTACAATGCCCAGCTAGTTTTTCTATTTTTTTTCTTTTCTTTTTTTTATTGTTAAATCATAGCTGTGTACATTAGTGCAATCGCCTGGGTAATGGGTGGGGCCACATCTATAGTTTTTCTATTTTTAGTGGAGACGATGTCTCGCTCTTGCTCAGGCTGGTCTCCAATTTCTGAGCTCAAGTAATTTACCTACCTTGGCCTCCCAGAGTGCTGGGATTGCAGGCACGAGCCACCACACCAAACTACAGAGCTATTGAACACTAGAACTTACTCCTTCTATCTAACTGTGTGTTTGAACCCATTAACCAACTTCTCTTCAGTCTTGCACTATTTTTTTTTTTTTTATTGTTGGGGATTCATTGAGGGTACAATAAGCCAGGTTACACTGATTGCAATTGTTAGGTAAAGTCCCTCTTGCAATCATGTCTTGCCCCCATAATCGGGATATAATTTATATACCATATAATTCATCCATTTAAAAATATGCAGTGTAATAGTTTTTAGTATATTCACAGAGTTGCACAACAATCACTATAGTTCATTTTAGAACATTTCACCATCTCCAAGAGAAACTCTGTGCCTGTTAGTGCCCCCAGCACAACTCTACCATTCAGTCTTAAGCAACCATAATCCACTTTCTATATCTATGAATTTGCCTATTCTGAACATTTCATATGAATGTAAACATATGAAATGTTGTCCTTTGCAACTGGCTTCTTTCACTTAGTGTAATGTTTCAAGGTTCATTCACCTCATAGGTCTCTTTTCTTTCTTTCTCCTCTTTATAGCCACTTCCTTTTCATGGCCAAATAACATTCTACTGTATGGACGTACCATAGTTTGTTTATCCATTCATCAGTGATATATATTACAATTGTTTCCATGTTTTGGCTGTATGAGTTGTACTACTACAAACATTTGTGTACAAGTTTTTATTTGGATATTTGGTTTTAATTCTCTGGAGTATGTACCTAGAGCGAAGTTGCTGGGTGAATTTGTGTTTAGCATTTCGGGCAACTGCCAATTATTTTTTAAGGTGTCTGCACTGTTTTTCTTTCCCATTAGCAGTATAAGAAGATTCCAGTTTCTCAAATCCTGTGAACACTACTTTTTATCTTTTTAAGGATAAAAATCATGAAGTAGTTTATCTCACTGTGTTTTTGATTTGCATTTCCCTAATAACTGATAATGTTGAACATTCTTTCGTGTGTTCATCACCCATTCATGTATTTTCTTTTAAAAGATGCCTATTCAAATTCCTAGTCCATTTTTATTTTTTTTTGAGACAGAGTCTCACTATGTCACCCTCATGACAGCCATGGTGTCACAGCTCACATCAACCTCAAACTCTTGGGCTTAAGTAATTCTCTTGCCTCAGCCTCCCAAGTAACTGGGACTACAGGCACCCGCCACAATACTTGGCTATTCTTTGGTTGCAGTTGTCATTGTTGTTTAGCAGGCCCAGGCCAGGCTTGAACCCGCCAGCTTTGGTGTATGTGGCCGGCACCCCACTCACTGAGCTAAGGGCACTGACCCAGCCTAGCCCATTTTTAAATTGGGTTATTTGTCTTTATTATTGGATTTTAAGTGTTCTTTACACAGTCTAGATACAAATCCTTTATCCGATATGGAGGATTTCAGTCACCTGTGGTTTTGCTTTTTGCAGTTTCCCATGGTCAACCACGGCCGAAAAATGCTAAGTAGAATCGCACACAGTTCTGAGTAGCATGTTGAAATCTGTGCCATCCTTCATCACCCTACTCAGGGTGTGAATCACCCATTGGTCCAGCATATCCACACTGTATACACTGCCCACCTGTTAGTCATTGACATTGTCTGATACTGACAGCCAATCAACAATCCAGGATCACCCCCAAGCACATGGTCACTTTCTGATGATACATCCAAAAGCTAACAGTAGTCAAACGCTGCATCACAACACCTGTGTCACTCACCTCATCTCACCGTCTCACATCATCCCAAGAAGAAAGATGAGTACAGTACAATAAGATAGCTTGAAAGAGAGAGAAAACATTCACGTAATTTTTATTACACTATATTGTTGTAACTGTTCTATTTTATTATTAGTTGTTAATCTCTTGCTGTATCTAATTTATAAATTCAACTTTATTATGGGCATGTATATATAGGAAAAAACATAGTATATACAGGGTTTGGTACTACCTGAGGAGTCTTGGAATGTATCCCCTGCAGATAAGAGGGAGCTACTACATGTGAGTTGGTAATATTTTCTCCCTTTATATGGGTTGTCTTTCTGTTTTCTTGGTGGTATTTGTTGCAGCATATAAGTTCTTCATTCTGATGAAGTGTAATTTATCTATTTTTTTCTTATATCACTTGTCCTTTGGTGTCATGTCTAAGAAACCATTGCTTAAATCAAGGCCATGAAGATTTCCTCCTATGCTTACTTGTCAGAAAGAAAGCCTATTAATATGGTGTAATACATTGATTTGCTTTTGAATATTGAATCAACCTTGCATTCCTGAGATAAACTGAATTGTATGTGATTCTTTTTATACATTGCTAGATTGGGTTTGCTTGTATTTTGTGGACGATTTTTGTAGCTATATTTTTAGGGGATATTGATCTATATAGTCTTAAGGGATATGGGTCTATAGTTTTCTTATATCTTTCACCTGAAAGTATTTTCTAATTTCTGATTTCTTCTTTGATCCATTGGTGATATGAGAATATGTTGTTTAGGACCCTCAATCGGCACCCTCCCACCTCCGGAAGAGCTGCATCAGGACCTGCGATCAGCACCCTCCTGGATCTCCAGAAGAGCTGTGCCAGGACCCATGATCAGCACCCTCCCAGACCTCTGGAAGAGCTGCGTTGGGACCTGTGATCAGCACCTTCCTGGATCTCCAGAAGAGCTGCACCAGGACACATGATCAGCACCCTCCCAGACCTCCGGAAGAGCTGCGTTGGGACCTGTGATCAGCACCCTCCTTGACCTCCAGAAGAGCTGCACCAGGACCCATGATTTGCACCCTCCAAGACCTCTGGAAGAGCTGCACCGGGACCCGTGATCAGCACACTCCTGGACCCCGGTAAGAGCTGTGCCAGGACCCTCCCAGACCTCTGGAAGAGCTGGGCCCTCCTGACCCTGATAAGAGCTGTGCAGGGACCTGCTACCACACCCGCCGGGCCTCCCCACAACCTGACCAGGAACTCCGGGAGCCCTGCAACACCGTGTCCTCCCTCCTATACCCTCCCAGCCTCCACACCGCCTGCTTCTATGGCCAGGGACTCTGGTAGCCCCGTGCCCTCTGGAGCCCTCCCTTCTCCTGGCCAGAGACTGCTGGAGCCTTGGGCCCTCTGTGCCAAAGTCACTGGGCTCCAGTCACTCTCAGAACCGTGTGCACCAACCCCCGCCCTGTTGGTGGATACGGGGGCATCACACTCTGGAGCTGCTCCCACAACCAGAACTCCCTGGCTGTGGCAGCCCCAGAAAAGCTACACAGGGTCACTCCCTACAAAGATCCAGCAACAATAGAGTGATTACCCCGGGTCAAATCTCAGAAAGATACCGCCCCAACTCTGAGGATGGCCAGAGGCAATGGTGAAAAACAATCATCGGACGAAATCAAAGGAAATACTCTGGCAATATGAATAATCAGAGTAGATCAACTCCCCCAAGGATCAATGGGGCAGACACAGCACAAGATCCCATGCACAAACAAATAGCTGAGATGTCAGAAAATGAATTCAGAATCTGGATAGCAAATAAGATCGAATTAGAATTCCAAGCAGTAATCCAAAAGATGTCTCAAGAATTCAACAAATTCAAAGACCAAATGACTAAAGATTTTGACATATTAAGACAAGAAGTTGCAGCCCTCAAAGATCTGAGAAACACAGTAGAATCCCTCAGTAACAGAATAGAGCAAACAGAAGAAAGGATTTCTGACATTGAAGACAAAGCTTTCAAACGCTCCCAAACTCTCAGAGAGGAAGAGAAATGGAGAGCAAAAACAGATCACTCTCTTACAGAGCTCTGGGAATAATTCGAAGAAAACCAATATTCGTCTTATAGGGATCCCTGAAAGTGATGAAGTGGCTTCACAAGGCACAGAGTCTCTTCTCCATGATATTATGAATGAGAACTTTCCAGACATGCCAAGAGATTCTGAAATTCAGATAGCAGACAGTTTCAGAACTCCAGCACGACTCAACCTGAATAAGACATCTCCCAGACACATCATAATCAATTTCACTAAAGTTAATATGAAGGAGAAAATTCTGAAAGCAGCCAGATGAAAGAAAACCATCACCTACAAGGGGAAGAATATTAGAATAACTGCAGATCTCTCTGCTGAAACCTTTCAAGCTAGAAGAGGATGGTCGTTGACTTTTAATCTCCTGAAACAAAATAACTTTCAACACAGGATCCTGTGCCCAGCTAAACTGAGTTTCATTTATGATGGAGAAATTAAATATTTTAATGACATTCACATGTTGAAGAAATTTGCCACAACTAAACCAGCTCTCCAGGATATATTCAGACCTATCCCCCTAAAGACCAGCATAATCCTCCACCACAAAAGTAAACCCACCCAGAAAATTTTGATCAAATTCCCATTTCCACAGTCACAAAAGGATTAAAAATGTCCACCGGACTCTCGAAAGGCTTATCAATATTCTCAATTAATGTGAATGGTTTAAATTGTCCTCTAAAGAGGCACAGCTTGGCTGACTTGATACAAAAACTCAAGCCAGATATCTGCTGCATACAAGAATTGCATCTTACATTAAAAGACAAATATAGGCTTAAGGTGAAGGGATGGTCATCTACTCCAGGCAAATGGAAAGCAGAAAAAAGCAGGTGTTGCAATACTATTCACAGATGCAATAGGCTTTAAACCAACCAAAATAAGGAAGGATAAGGATGGACACTTCATATTTGTTAAAGGTAATACTCAATATGAGATTTCAATTATTAATATTTATGCACCCAACCAGAACACACCTCAATTTATAAGAGAAACTCTAACAGACGTGAGCAACTTGATTTCCTCAAATTCCTCCAGTTCCATAGTAGTTGGAGATTTTAACACCCCTTTAGCAGTGTGGAATAGATCCTCCAAAAAGAAGCTAAGCAAAGAAATTTTAGATTTGAACTTAACCATTCAACATCTGGACTTAACAGACATCTACAGAACATTTCATCCCAACGAAACGGAATACACATTCTTCTCATCAGCCCACGGAACTAACTCCAAAATCGACCACATCTTAGGCCACAAATCTAACCTCAGCAAATTAAAAAACAAATAGAAATTGTCCCTTCCATCTTCTCAGATCATCATGGAATAAAAGTTGAACTCAATAACAGGAATCTGCATACCCATACAAGAACATGGAAGCTAAATAACCTTATGCTGAAGGATAGATGGGTTATAGACGAGATTCAGAAGGAAATAACCAAGTTTTTGGAACAAAACAACAATGCAAAGGCAGTCCTAAGAGGGAAATTTATAGCACTGCAAGCCTTCCTCAAGAAAATGGAAAGAGAGGAAGTTAATAACTTAATGGGACATCTCAAGCAACTGGAGAAGTAAGAATATTCCAACTGCAAACCCAGCAGAAGAAAAGAAATAACCAAAATCAGAGCAGAATTAAATGAACTTGAAAACAAAAGAATTATACAACAGATCAATAAATCCAAAAGTTGGTTTTTTGAAAAGGTCAATAAAATAGATAAATCTTTGGCCAACCTAACTAGGAAAAAAAGAGTAAAATCTCTAATTTCATTAGTCAGAAATGGTAATGATGAAATAATGACAGACCCCTCAGAAATTCAAAAAATCCTTAACGAATATTACAAGAAACTTTACTCTCAGAAATATGAAAATCTGAATGAAATTGACCAATACTTGGAAGTACACCACCTACCAAGACTTAGCCAGAATGAAGTGGAAATGTTGAACAGGCCTATATCAAGTTCTGAAATAGCATCAACTATACAAAATCTCCCTAAAAAGAAAAGCCCAGGACCAGATGGTTTTACGTCAGAATTCTACCAAACCTTTAAAGAAGAACTAGTACCTATATTACTAAACCTCTTCCAAAATATAGAAAAAGAAGGAATACTACCCAACACATTCTACGAAGCAAACATCACCTTGATCCCTAAACCAGGGAAAGACCCAACAAGAAAAGAAAATTATAGACCAATATCACTAATGAATATTGATGCACAAATACTCAATAAGATCCTAACAAACAGAATCCAACAACACATCAAAAAAATTATACACCATGACCAAGTGAGATTTATCCCAGGGTCTCAAGGCTGGTTCAATATACATAAATCTATAAATGTAATTCAGCACACAAACAAACTAAAAAATAAAGACCATATGATTCTCTCAATTGATGCAGAAAAAGCTTTTGATAATATCCAGCATCCCTTCATGATCAGAACACTTAAGAAAATTGGTATAGAAGGGACATTTCTTAAACTAATAGAGGCCATCTACAGCAAACCCACAGCCAATATCGTATTGAATGGAGTTAAATTGAAATCATTTCCACTCAGATCAGGAATCAGGCAAGGTTGCCCATTGTCTCCATTGCTCTTTAACATTGTAATGGAAATTTTAGCCATTGCAATTAGGGAAGAAAAGGCAATCAAGGGTATCCCCAATAGGGTCAGAAGAGATCAAACTTTCACTCTTCGCAGATGACATGATCGTATATCTGGAAAATACTAGGGATTCTACTACAAAACTTTTAGAAGTGATCAAGGAATACAGCAATGTCTCAGGCTACAAAATCAACACCCATAAATCTGTAGCCTCTATATATACCAACAATAGCCAAGCCAAAAAACAGTCAAGGGCTCTATTCCTTTCACAGTAGTGCCAAAGAAGATGAGTTTATTGGGGAGTTTATCTAACAAAGGATGTGAAAGATCTCTATAAAGAGAACTATGAAACTTTAAGACAAGAAATAGCTGAAGATGTTAACAAATGGAAAAACATACCATGCTCATGGCTGGGAAGAATCAACATTGTTAAAATGTCTATACTACCCAAAGCAATATATAATTTTAATGCAATTCCTATCAAAGCTCCATTGTCGTATTTTAAAGATCTTGAAAAAATAATACTTTGTTTTATATGGAATCAGAAAAAACCTCGAATAGCCAAAACATTACTCATAAATAAAACCAAAACAGGAGGAATCACACTACCAGACCTGAGACTGTACTATAAATCGATAGTGATCAAAATAGCATGGTACTGGCACAAAAACAGAGAAGTAGATGTCTGGAACAGAATAGAGAACCAAGAGATGAATCCAGCTACTTACTGTTATTTGATCTTTGACAAGCCAATTAAAAACATTCAGTGGGGAAAAGATTCCCTATTTAACAAATGGTGCTGGATGAACTGGCTGGCAACCTGTAGAAGATTGAAACTGGACCCACACCTTTCACCATTAACTAAGATAGACTCTCACTGGATAAAAGATTTAAACTTAAGACATGAAACTATAAAAATACTTGAAGAAAGTGCAGGGAAAACTCTTGAAGGAATCGGCCTGGGTGAATACTTTATGAGGAGGACTCCCCAAGCAATTGAAGCAGTATCAAAAATACACTACTGGGACCTGATCGAACTAAAAAGCTTCTGCACAGCCAAGAACATAGTAAGTAAAGCAAGCAGACAGCCCTCAGAATGGGAGAAAATATTCGCAGGTTATACCTCCAATAAAGGTTTAATAACCAGAATCCACAGAGAACTCAAACGTATTAGCAAGAAAAGAACAAGTGATTCCCATCTCAGGGTGGGCAAAGGACTTGAAGAGAAACTTCTCTAAAGAAGACAGATGCACGATCTACAGACACATGAAAAAAAGGTCATCATCCTTAATCATCAGAGAAATGCAAATCAAAACTACTTTGAGATATCACCTAACCCCAGTAAGAGTAGCCCACGTAACAAAATCCCAAAACCAGAGATGTTGTCATGGATGCGGAGTAAAGGGCACACTTCTACACTGCTGGTGGGAATGCACACTAATACGTTCCTTTTGGAAGGATGTTTGGAGAATACTTAGAGATCTAAAAATAGACCTACCATTCGATCCTTTAATTCCTTTACTAGGTATATACCCAGAAGACCAAAAATCACAATATAACAAAGACATCTGTAGCAGAATGTTTATTGCAGCCCAATTCATAATTGCTAAGTCATGGAAGAAGCCCAGGTGCCCATCAACCCACGAATGGACTAGCAAATTGTGGTACCAATATACCATGGAATATTATGCAGCCTTAAAGAAAGATGGAGACTTTACCTCTTTCATGTTTACATAGATGGAGCTGGAACATATTCTTCTTAGCAAAGTATCTCAGGAATGGAAGAAAAAGTATCCAATGTACTCAGCCCTACTATGAAGCTAAATTATAGCTTTCACATGAAGGCTATAACCCAACTACAGCAAAAGACTATGAGGAAAGGGCCAAGGAAGGGGAAGGGAGGGAGGAGGTTAGGGTGGAGGAAGGGTAATGGGTGGGGCCACACCTACGGTGCATCTTAGAATGGGTACAGGCAAAACCTACTAAATGCAGAATACAAATGTCTACATACAATGACTAAGAAAATGCCATGAAAGCTACGTTGAACAGTTTGATGAGAATATTTCAGATTGTATATGAAACCAGCACATTGTACCCCTTGATTGCACAAATGTACACAGCTATGATTTAACAATAAAAAAATAAATAAATAAGAAAAAAATAGATTAAATAACTGCAAAAGAAAAGGGTATGGAACTTTAAGATGTACCAACAAAAATAATTCAAAGTAAAGCAAATTGTAAAAAAATTCAAAGTAAGGCAAATTATCTCAAAAAAAGTAAATTGAGACAAACTTTCAAGGGCTTTCCATTAAATCTCAATATTATATAAGCAACATTCTTATTGTCCACAGTTACCTGTGACAAAACATTTTCCCACACAAAGGTATTACCCCAAGAATATGTTAATACCATGGTATTAAAAGCCACAGGATAAAGGTGGTATCTTCCTAGGCAGAATACTTGAAAGGAAAGGTACTTCTATATCCATGTACTTATGAAGTAGAGTGTAAAATTCTATTATTTTTATTAGCTTTCAAATAAATGTACTGTGTGGTTTGCCTCAGCTGTTTTGGGCTTCATCCTCAGAGGGGTTTTGTGTTTCACCTTCCCCTATAATTAGGCTCTTTACTAGGAGGACTTCACAGAAAAAAGTTTAAGAAATGCCAACTTAAAGAAACACTCAAGATATCACTAAGAATGCCAAATTGTTTCACATCAGCTTCACCTGCTGAATGATCAATGTGGACTTTTAGATTCAAACCCTAAAGCACTGTGGAAAGAAGGCATAAAGCTGCAAAATCGGTTTTATCTAACATTTGTTCCCTCTACAAATCATTAAAACAAAGTGAGTAATGGAGCATCATTTTGTGATAACAGATCAATTTTAATTCTAGCACCTATACAAGGGTATGCTTTATAAACTTCATGGGACTGTTGTACACATTCAATAAAGTGACAACTGTGCAATAAAAAAAAAGAATATGTTGTTTAGTTTTCACATTAATGTAAACATCTCAAATTTCTTTCTGTTAATAATTTATAATTTAATTCCAACATGGTTATGGAACCTACTCTGTATAATTTCAGTCCTTTTAAATCTATTAGGACTTGTTTTGTGGCCCAACATCTGATCTATTCTGGAGAATGTTCCATGTGCCCTTGAGAAGAATGTGCGTTCTGCTATTGTTGGATAGAAGGTCCTAGTACATATATTCGGTCCAATTGGTCCATAAGTGCAGTTTAAGTCCTCTGTTTCCTTGTTGATCTTCTGTTTGGTTCCCCCCTCTGTTATTGAAATTGGGGTATTGAAGAAGTCTCTTACCATTATCATGTTCCTATCTAGTTCTCCCTTCAATTCTGTCAATTTTTACTTCATCTATTTGGGAGGTATAATGTTACTTTAATATAAATTTATACCTGTTAAATATTCCTGGTGAATTAACTGTCTTGTCATTATATCCTGTCATTCTTTTCCTTGTGTGATAGTTTTAAACTTAATGTCTATTTTGTCTGCTATAAATTTAGCTACACTTGCTATCTTTTGGTCACATTTGAATGGAGTAACTTTTTCCATCATTTTACTTTCAGCCTATGTGTGTCCTTAGATCTAAAGTAAGTCTCCTGTAGACAGCATATAGTTGGGTCTTATTTTTGATATCTATTAAGTCAATCTGAATAACTTGATTGGAAAGTTTAATTCTGTTACGTTTAAAATAATTACTGATAAGAAGGACTTCCTATTGCCATTTCATTAACTATTTTCTGCATGTTTTATAACTATTTTTGCCATTCTTTTTCTCTCTTACACCTTTTCCTTATATTTTGTTGATAGTTCATAGTGATATGCTTTCATTTACTTTTTTCCCTTTAGTGTAACTTCTATAAGTATTTTCTTTGTGTTTACTAAGGGATCACATAAAACATCTGAAAGTTATAATCTATTTTAAGCTGATAGCAATTTAACTTCATTCCCACACAAAAACTGTTTTCTTTCACATTTTCACTCTCCCACACTTTGTTACTGATGTCACAAATTAAATCCTTTATATTGTGTATTCATTAATATTACTTCTCAGCCTTATGGCTAAGATTAAGTGTATTGTGTATCCATTATTGAAGATTTTTAGTTATTTTTATGCTTTTTGTCTTTTAAATTGTACCTTAGAATTAAAAGTGATTTATTGCAATAATACATGATTCTATGTTCATTTATATATTTACCTGTAACAGAGAGCTTCACATTTTTGTAACATTTGGGGTTCCTGTCCATTGTCCTTTTATTTAACTTGAAGGAATCCTTTCAGCATTCCTTATAGGGAAGATCTTGTGGTGATAAACTCTCTCAGCCTTTGTTATTTGGGAAAGTCTTAATTTCTCCGTCAGTTTTGAAGGACAGTTTTGCTGCATATAGTGTTCCTGGTTGACAGTTTTAATCTTTTGGCACTCTAATCTTTCTACTCCATTCTGGACTACAAAGTTTCTGCTGAGAAATCTACTCAAAACGTTATGGAAACTCCCTTGTTCCTGATGAGTTGCTTTTCTCTGGCTGCTGTCAAGATTTTCCCTTTGTTTCTGACATTTGGCAGTTTGACTACAATATGCCTCAATGTGGCCTCTTTGCACTTACCCTAGTTGAACTTCTTAAACTTGTATGTTTATTTCTTTGCTCAAATTTGGGAAGTTTTCTACCATTATTTCTTCAAATAGGTTTTCTTCCACTTTCTCTATTCTGAAACTCCTTTAATGTATATATAGGCATAACTTATATTATTGCACTTTGTTTTATTGTGCTTTTATTTATTTATTTATTTATTATTTATTTTTTTGTTACAGACTCTTGCTATGTCACCCTTGGTAGAGTGCTGTGATGTCACAGCTGACAGCAACCTCAAATTCTTGGGCTTTAAGTGATTCTCTTGCCTCAACCTCCCAGTAGCTGGGACTCAAGTGCCTGCCATAATGCCCAACTATTTTTTGTTGTAGTTGTCATTGTTGTTTAGCAGGCCAGGCTGGGTTTGAACCTGCCAGCCCCAGTATATGTGGCTGGTGCCCTAACCACTGAGCTATGGGAGCTGAGCCTATGCTTTTATTTATTGCATTTTATAGATATTGTGGGGGGGTTTCCAATTGAAGGTTTGTGGAAACCTGCATCAGGCAAGTCCATTTGTGCTATTCTTCTAATAGTGTGTCTCTGTGTCACATTTTGGAAATACGCACAATTTTTCAAATGTTTTCATCATTATTATACATGTTGTGGCTATCTGTGATCAGTGATCTTTGATGTTACTACTGTAATTATCTGGGGATGCCATAAATCATGCTCATATTATAACAAACCTAATTGGTAAATGTTGTATGTGTTCTGACTGCTCCACCAGCTGACCATTCTCACATCTCTTTCCCTCTCCTTGGGCCTCTCTCTTTTCTAAAACACAATAATATTGAATTTAGGGCAATTAATAACCTTACCATGGGCTTGAAATGATCAAATGAGAGGAAGAGTTGCATATCTCAAAAACTAGACATGAGTAAGTTTAGTAAGAAAAACATATTGACGGTGAAGAAAGACTGAAAGATAGACCTCTTTATCAAACAGCTACGTTGTGAACACAGGGAAAAGTTCTTGATGGAAACTAAAAGTGCTACTTTAGTGAACACACAAATGATAAGAAACCAAAATAGTCTTATTGCCGATACGGAGGTAGTATAGATAGAAGATGAAACCAATCACAACATTCCTATAAGGCAAAGCCTAATTCAGATCAAGATCCTAACTCTCTTCAATTCTACGAAGCTGAGAGAAGTCAGGAAGCTGCCAAAGAAAAGTTTGAAACTAGCAGAGGTGGGTTTGAGATCTATACCCTCTTCAGAGATAACCTAGGAGTTGGAAGCTTCTGTGCTGTGCCGAGGAGGAGGAGGCTTGAGAACACAGGATGCGATGAATTTTCCTACCTGCTTAGATGCAGCTCTTCTGAGATTTACACTCACACAGAGAGCTATCACTTCTTAATTGAATTCCCGAGTTCTCACAAAGGCTATTTAGTCTGTATATTGCTGTTAAACCAGTGTTTACGTGGAAACGAAGGCTCCCCACTTCAGAATCTGGTGATGTCTCTCTATTTATTTGTGTTTTTAGAAAAGCTATGTTAGGATGGCACCTGTGACTCAAGGAGTAGGGCGCCGGCCCCATATACCAGAGGTGGTGGGTTCAAACCCAACCCCAGCCAAAAACTGCAACAAAAAGAAAAAAAAAAAAGAATCCATAGAAAAGCTATGTTGATTCATAAATACTAGCTAATTCATTTTAATATTTTATAGAATTAGAAAATGTACTATTATTTAGGTATCTACTCTGTGAATTAATCCACACTGATGTCAGAGTTTTATTTTTGTTACAGTCAGTTATATTTGCTATGTGAAATGTTACTTTCACATAATGAGATAACCTCAGCATAGGGAGGAAAAGGACCCTACTCCAGATCACATAGTAAATGAAAGACAAACCAGAATAAAGGTCCTAGACGGTCAGACTCCCCACTGTCAAGTGGTGAGTATCAGAAACTTAGAGTCTATGGCTTCTTCCTGAAATTGAGAGGAGAAATAGCCACTGAACTGAATAAGAATTGCATCGAATTTAGGAAACCCTGCTTGCTTCTTATAGAGCAAAGAGAAAACTGTGGTTCCACTCCTGTGTGTAAATTTCAGCATATGTTGCTCCTTTAATATAACTTAATTTTGAGTTTTAAAGTACCTACCCAATCTAGTCCCAGAGAACTCTACCAGTGTGTGTTCATACCAAACTACCCAGAGACCTAGGAACTTGCCCGGAGACAATCCCATCTCCTCTGGGCAGGGATCAGAATTCTCAAATCTGTTGTGGGTATTTCTAGCAAGGTTTGAGGAAAAACATCCACAGTGTTGCTTTAATGAGGTGTCAGGTCAGAACTTGGCCCAGGGCAGTAAGAGTCCTGGCAATCCCAGGGAAGGATGAGTCAAGCCACAGGACCCTGCGGTCCCCAGTGATTCCAGCTATGCCTACGGCAGGCACATCCTTCTGGGGACAGCTCTCTCAGAAAGAATGCTCATAATAAACTGGTAACTTAGGACATGTTTTGCCCTTAAAGTTCCATGGTATTAGGTGATAAGATCTACGGTTACTAAATATATTATCTTGCAGTTATAACATACTCTTTTCATTTTGCTCTCAGATGTTAAATCTGAAAATTAATTCAAGTGAGGGCAGTACCTCTTTTGGCTCACCAAGTTCTGATGTGGATTTGCCTGTTCCCCTGGGAACGCCAACATCTAGGTGGCAGAGGAAAGGCTTCACTCCCCTCTCTTCTTCCTCCCCTTCCTTTTTTTCTCCCTTTCATCCTCTTTCCTTCTGTAACTTTCTTTCAAACTGAAAAACTGTCTATGTTCAATGCAGAAAACTTAGAATATAGTCACAAACATCAGCATCAAATTATGCAAAGAGCCGCTGCCCCGAGGTCACTGACAATATTTTGACGTTTGTCTTTCTGTCTCCAGGAGAACTGGTCCAAAACATTGGTTGTGCACATTGGGTTGCAAAGCAAGGAAGTGTCAGTGACGATTAATTGCACATTGATATCTGCTGTTCCTGATGGAAGACTGCAGAGCCGTGTTCGCTTCCAGCATTTCTACACTCAGCTGAAATGCAGTTATCGAGGTATGTAAAGAAATAATCCTGCAGTATCAGAGAGGACAGGACAGCAGAGACATAAGGAGACTAGAAGTTTCAAATGATTTCAGAAATAAAAGTAGTGAGAATGTATTGATGCCAAAAAGCATAGTTTAAAGGCCCCTCCACAGAATATGCTTTCTGGAAGTTGGTTTCTCTTGGGAAGAGACCCCAGGCTGGGGGCACCTGAGCACCCTGTCTCCTCCAAAAGAAGAGGAGTCCTCGTGGAAACTGAAGTGCCCGTCTCAGCGACACCTCCCTCACCAGTGAGAGCACAGCCTATTTCACAGGGCAGTTGAGTCCAAAGAAGTGCAAAGTTCTGGTATCATTCATTTTCAGATCCCCTGCGTTATTAACGGATCGGTTTACATCTGTGCCCAGGTCTACACAGGCCTCACTGTGAACACTCTGGTCTCAGGACTTGAGGCTCTTGGTGTTTTCAGATTCCAAAGATCCAGGCTCGTTCATTTGCTCGTTCATTCCCGAGTTCCCGACACAGATGTCCAGCCAAGTTCCTTCTCTTGGGGACCAAATAATTCCTTTGTACCATCCTGCCAGGTGGCTGGAGAGGATCCTAAAATACAACTGCTTCCCTTTTCATGCACACTAATCTCTTTGTTCCAGCACTTTCTGTCTAAATTACTGAAAGATCAGCATTAAGGATGTTCGTTTTTAATGACTTGCCATTTTGCTCCTGTTTGGTCACAGCTTTGTGGGGTTTTATCATCAGTGGGTAAAACACCTGCCTCTGGCTGCGCAGATAAACTGCAAAGAAGGGCACGTTCCATGCCTTCATCCAGCACTGAGCCCAGGCAGGCAAGGGAATTAAAATGCACAACTTAATTGGATTTTCATAGTGTCCTGCTGGCTGACAGAGGAGCTCCCCTCTCTTCATTACTGCATTCAAACGCCAGGTTTAATTCCAAGACTGCAGCTTAGAAGGAGAAAGGCCTTTCATAGTAAATAGTGCATTAAGAGGCTCTTCCAGCCTCTCTGCCTCCCCTGAGTGTGGAGAGGGACTTTCTGTGGGAGGGGGTTTGATTTAATTAAGAGCAAGTGAATGACTGTGGGCCCGAGACCACTGCCTCAGACCTGCCTTCTCGCCTTTGATTCGTCCTGGGGTTTCTGACAGGCATAGAAGCAAGATGCTCAGGACCCACCACATGCCCCCAAGCCACGCCATGTAGCAGGTGCTATTGTCCACTAGAGAAAGGAGAGATGGGAGGCTGGGGAGATCCAGGAACATGGCAGAGAACCCCTAGCTGGAAGTGGTGGCCCTAGACTCCTAATGGGAGCCAGCAGGTGGGAACCACAGTCACCAATGTGCCCCTGGACCTGCAGGAGGCTGGGAAAGGACGAAGTGAGCTCTTGACCCTGCCCTAAAACAGATGGTTTTGAGCCCAAAGCCCAGGATGAGCTTCCTCAGAACTGAACTCTGGCTTATGATAGAGAATCTGTCTCCAAAGGGAAAATAGCATGGCCTTGACAGCAGACGCCCCTGTCCCCTCAGCAGATATCACAAACCAAGGCTGCCCCTGCCATCTGCACCCCACATCCCACCCTCACCCACTCCCCTCCACGCAAAGTGTGGGGCAGGTCTCCCTACACCCATGGGAGGGGTCTCCTGGGCTCCTGGAGCAGCACAGGTTTATCCTCATTATGAGCTAAGCCCCTCCCACAGACTCCTGCACACATACACATGTGCAGGTAAGCATGGCACACTTGTACGCATACATGCACACACATGCACACATGTATACACGTGGACATGCAGGCACACATACACACATGTGCTCACACACATAGCACATACATGCAAATAAGCACTGCACGCACACATGCATGCTCATGCACGGGTATGTACACGCGTGCACACAAAGACACACAGGCACACGTGTGTGCACGTGTACACATGTGCACTAAAGACACATGCACACATGCATTGCACGTGTGTGCACACACATACACACATGCTCAAATGCCCACATAGACAAACATATGCCCAGACACACATATGTTTGTACACACGCGTACAAACATAGAGAAGTACACACGCGTTCTTGCACACACATTCACATCCCTGTTCCACTTGGTGCCCACAGCTGCCTGCCCTGGGCTTTTCAGTGAAAGGATAACAGAAACTCCCCCAAGTCTGGTGTCCATGGCATTTAGCTGATTCTGCAGACTGCACACTCACCCCGGAAGGGAGGGCTTCTCAGCATTTATGCTTCAGATTAGTGTGGATTGGAATCAATCCCACGTTGAATTCGTTCTGGAAAATTTCACACCTTCCAGGCTCGGCCCTGCCCAGGGTGGGCATCTGGCTGGGTGCTCATTTGCCCTTCTCTGAGGCCCTGCTGCCCTGCTCTCCTGTGGGGTTTCCCTCCCCCACACACAGAGTAATCACTGGGTGTGGGAAATGGTTTTTCGTATGGAGAAAAGAAATAAGATCCCTATTTCCCAACATATACAAAATCAGTGACAAATGGATCAAGGCCTCGTGGGAGAGTTTTTCTTTAAAACTTTGCCTAGGAAATGTAGGTGAACAATTTAAGGCCTTGGAGTAGGAGGCATTTCTTAAGAAGCTCTACTTTTAGGAGGGATAAAATTTGAATGTTTCAAAAAACTTAATCAAAAGTCACCTTAAAGAAAGTGAAAGAGAGGCTAGAAATGGGAAGATACTCACTAAGTATATAACTAACAAAGAGTCAGCCACAGGAATATGTAAAGAATTTCTATAAATCAGTGAGAACGGGGAAAAGACCCTGATAGAAAACTGGGCAGAAGACTGGAAGAGGCATTTTGCCTAAGGAGAAGCAGATATAAACTAATGTTTGCAAACTTGGGAAATGCAGACCAAGACCAAGACCACAGTGAAATGCGGTCAGTGCTCACATACCGACAGCCCTGGCTGGGGTCAGGATCTCCCAGCCTCACAGGTCCTTCCCAGAAGTCTCAGCCTCAGGCAGAAAGGATTTGGAGGCCTCAGTCCAGTGAGGGAAGGGGCTGCCCAGGCTACTCAGCAGGCTGCGTGCAAGGTCCGCAGAGGCCCCAGATCCCGCCTCTTTGTGGCCCCTCTGTCCCCAGCTGCCCTTCCCAGGAAGCAGAGCAACTGGAGGTGGCAGGTGGGTGAGTCACCCTGTGGGCTGGAGCTGTGGGCGCCTGGGCTTCCCACTGTGCAGCGGGGAAGGAGGAAGTGGCTCAGTGACTCAGAGGTGCCAAGGGACATGTCCTCCAGGACACTGACCTCCCCGTGGCCCCAACAGAAGGCCAGACAGGAAAAGGTGTAGGACTATGGCTTCTAAGTGTGCTGTGAGCCAATAGACACACACAGACATACACACACACAGAGTCACACGTGGAGACAGAGACGCAGAGTTACACACAGACACAGACAGATAAAGACACACAGTTACACACAGACACAAAGACATATACGGACACACACATGGACACAGACAGGCACAGACACACACCCTCGCAGGGAGATGTGCATATGCAGACACACTTGACGGGCACAGACAGATGCACACCCTTGGTCAGAGCATGAGGCAAGGGCTACAGTCTGACGGCCGTGTCCTCCACCTGAGGCTGTCAGTCCAAGCCAGGGCTTCACTTGGTCACCTTGGATGCTGCAGGCTCACGGAGAAGTGGGAAGGGAGGGGCTCTGCAGGACAAAGCTGGTCCCCATGGCACCAGGCAGAGACACATGGAGACACACACAGACACATATTTGTCACCCAGGAGACACACAGACACACATGGAGACACACACGGACACGTATTTGTCACCCAGGAGACACACGGACACGCATGGAGACACACACGGACACGTATTTGTCACCCAGGAGACACACGGACACACATGGAGACACACACAGCTACACATTTGTCACCCAGGAGACACACACGGACACGTATTTGTCACGCAGGAGACACACGGACACACATGGAGACACACACGGCCTGCTCTTGCTGGCAGGAAGCCGTGGACAGCACATGTCCCTGAGTGCCTCGAGTCTGGGCTCAGGACTGGCGCAGGAGGTCCAACCCTGAGCACAGTGGGCCCAAGGCCTCAGGCTTTCCCTAGGCCACAGCTCCATGTTTCAGGATCAGAGCCAGAGGCTCAGCTCCGAGCTCACCGAGAAGGGCTGTCCGAGGGCTCCGGCGTCAGGAGGAGCCCAGGCTTGCCCTGAGCCTAAGAAGGGTCCGGCCCGACCAGCCACCACAGCCTTGTGAGGACATGCTGTGGTGGGTGGCCTGAGCTCAGGGGGACACACACGTTCACATCCTCGCAGACACACCTCACATTCATATCACAACACACACACATTCACACAGTTACATACAGAGAGACACACATTCACACACTCACATATGTTCACATTCACTCACTCTCACGGACCTAGGTTCACACTCACAGAAACACATCCAAACATTTACACACTCACACACACATTCAAGGACCCTACACCTACACACATTCACACACCCACAGACACACACACATGCCACACTGATGTACACAGACACACAGAGACAGAAACTGACTCACATCTACGGACACACACTCACACCAACATACATTTGCAGACACAGACACATGCCCTGATATACATCTGCAGACAGACACACACACACTGACACACATCTACAGACACACACTGACACATGGAGACACACACGGACACATATTTGCACACACACACACTGACACATGTCTGCAGACACACGGACACAGACACTCACACTCCTGGGTGAGTCTTGCAGGCCTGGCAGAGGGATGGCAAACCTTTCCCGCCCTACTGGGATGGTGCAGGATGCAGCCAGCCTGTGAGGGGGGGAGTGAGGCTGGGCTCTCAGGACACTGAGCTGGACAGAGATAACCGAACCTGGTGTCCCCAAGACCAGAGGCACCCCTCTCCTGTAAGGCTGCCATGAAGAGCCACTCAGCTGGCAGGGCTGCCAGGGCTCCCAGGGGTAATGGAGCCCCTCTTCTGATGAGGATCACTTACAGGGCTCTTGGGGAAGACATCATTCCCCTGCCATGCCAGCGTCACAGTCACACCAGGCCTCAGGTGTCCAGAGGGGGTCAGACAGACCTAGAGGTGGTCTCCCCATGCTCAGGCCCCTGAACGGTAGGCACGTGATTCTCCATCTTACTCCTGTGCCACTGGTGCTCAACCCGTACCACACGCCACACGTGCTGTGAGGAGTGGCTGAGGTCACAGCGGGGCCTCCTTACCTAGGTTTTGCTCTCTGTGGTTTCACTTACCTGTAGTCAACTGTGGCCAAAATATCACAACAGCAGGATATTTTGAGAGAGAGTCAGAGCACATTCACATAACTTTTATTACAGTACTTGGTTGTAATTGTCTATTTTGTTATTAGTTATTATTGTTAATCTCTTTCTTACCGTGCCTAACTTACTAAGCTTTGTCATAGGTGGGTACGTAGGTATAGGAAAAGACACAGTACATGGCGGGTTTGGTCCCCTCTGCAGTTCCAGGCATCCGCGGGGGTCTCGGAGTGTAGCCCGTGCTAGCGAGGGAGCTCTTCATGCTGAGTGAAGCACTTTGCACCCAGCCCTTGAAGAGGAAGGAGCTCTTCCCAGTAAAGATCCAGAGCTGGGGGCTCTACTGATGAACCCTGGGGGTTTTCTTGACTAGGGCTGTTCTTGAGCCCTCGTGAGTTTAGTTTCATGTAAATATATGTGTCTGTCAAGTGAACATATGACCCATCCGTGAGCACAGGAGGTGGCCTGTTTCTGTGGGAACCAAGGCTAGGCTCTGCCCTCACTGGCTTTGCATTTAGAGGGGGCACATACCTTTCTGATCCCCTGGGCCACAACACACACATCTGTCTTCCCATCCATGTGTGCCTGGGGCAGACCTTCTCTAATCCAGCCCCTCTGATCCAGCTCTCCTGGCTATAGAACTGGGGAAGGGTCCGTGCTAGGAAGCATTTCCGCTCAGGGCTCTGCATCCTGCCCACACCACACATGCCCGCCTCACTGTCAAGGAGGGGAGGGATTTGGCAGAGGCTGGAAAAAGAAAGACCTGAGCTTCCAACTCAACCCTCCTGGCCAAGTGCAAGGAGCCTCCACTTCTGTCTCACTCTGCGGGGGATGCCCTTGACTCTTGTTACTGAACTCTCAAGTCCCACAGAAAGCCAGTTACTGAGACAAGGAAGACTGTCAGGGAAGAAAGGATTTATTGCAAAGGCCACATTAACTGGGAGGTGGGAGGAGTGGACGGCCTAAAATCTGAAACCAGTGGGGTCAAGGGTTTTTCTGGGGGTGAAAGGAATAATGCATGGGGAGTGAGCATCTTTACATGTTGAGGGGAGTGCAGGGCACATAAGCACACTGGGAAATCATACTAGTACATACATCCCATGATCAAAAAATGGTCTCCCAGGGGATTTTATTAGTATAAGGAGCTAGGGATTAATACTGGCCATTCTTTCAGTGTGCAGGCAGGATGCCGGTAGTAGGCTGCTCAGGTGGACCTTGGGCACCATCTGTGATGGGCCATTGCTTATTTTGTCTTCTCTGGACAAACAGGTGATGTAAGGCTCTGTAGTTATCTTGTGGCTACAAGGGGGCTCTATCATGTCTGGAAAAAAAAAACTCAAAAGGGAATGCATCAGTGCAACAGAAAGTTACAAAGTTCTGGTCAGCAAATCTTACTGACCTGAGAACTTGAAATATAATTAGAGAACTACAAAAACACTATATTTTTTTTCTTGTTTATAGAGCCAATGACAATTCTCCCCAGTGCACATGGGGGCAGAGATGCACACGGTGACCTCGGGACCCCATAGGGTCAGCTAGGACCCCCACTCACACCTGGAGACCCAATCCCAAGGAGGAGCTCACCTCCTACACCGCCATCCTGTTCTTCTGAGAGCCGGGATTGATAATGATGTAAACTAAGAATACAGGAAGACATGTATTGACCTCTTGCTCTATGCAGACTCTAAACATGCATCAGCTCCTTGAATTTGGATGAACATTCCAGGAGTTGGTATTAAAGTCTTTGCTAGACAAGCTAGTGCTAGTGTCCCACTAGGTGAACATGGTTCCCTCCCAGGGATGCTTGGCCTGGCTCCAGGCTGAGTCCAGCTCTGTATGGACAGGAGCCATGTGCCAGCAGCTGCTGCTGTGACCAGCAGGGGCAGAGCCCTGACACTGTCCTTGGCTAAGGCCCAAAGCAAGCAGGTAAGTTTGAGAGCCACTCCCAGGCATAGGGCTCTGGGGGCATCTTGGAAACACAGCTGTGCCAACTTTGCTGGGAAAGAACCTCGAGAACGCAGGAGAAGGTGGGGCTTCTGCCAGAGGCTCCCCATTCTAGACTGGGACCCTTGCCACTGTGTAAAGTATCCCCCATAACTCTCTGTAGTGAAACAGATCAATTCCTGCAAGCAACTCATTAAGACTTCTGATCTGCAGGCTCCACGTCTACCTCGAATCCCAGCACCTCGCACAGCTTTTGTGCGTAGTAGAGGCTCAGTGAATCATGCTGAGTGATTGAATGAACATAAATACCCATGTAAGAAGGAAGAAAAAGGAACAGAGACACTTTCTACCCCACCACATGCCTCCCCCCATAAACCCCAAACCCAACCGAATACAGAGTTGGAAATTAACCTTTCTCCATGTTCTGAGCCTTAGGGAAAGGAAGAAGTCGTGGGTCATGATGCCAGTGGGAACTTGCAATCTAGGACAGCTAACTGGCCCCTGATCCACCTAGAGGACAGCCCGGCAGCACCGAGGGACCAGCAGTGCCCCTATCAGGAGGCGCAGTGGCAGCTGTTGCTAAGGAACTAGACAGCTCTCTTTCACAGCTGAAAGTCAACTCTAATTTGCTCCATTTTATAGAACTAGCGCAATAAAAATGCCCTTCCGCGGGATCTCAGCAGCTGTAATTTGAAGTGTTGGTGGTGTTGGGACCCTGAAGGGCTCTTAGCTGGTCCAGTGGGGGCACCCTGTGCAGCCTCTCCCAGTGAGTGTGAAATTGAGGATGCCCTGGCCCAGCCGGGGTCTCATCTAGACACTACTGGGTTCCAAGCAAGCTGGACATGGGCTGTACCCAAAGCAGCTCACAGGACACTCTGAGGTGACAGGAAGTGATAGCTGGTGACAAGAGCAGGAACTGTGTCCCCACACAGGCACTGCCTGGTGACTGTGCTGCCACTGCCCTCCCTCTGCCTCTTTTTCATGGCATATTTTGCCACTGGGCAGTGTCCAGCCCCAGGACTGGTGACTGGGACAGAGAATACTGTGGAAAAACAAGTTAACGAGCTCTTGCTGGGAAAGAGGCCACACTGGGGAGGAGGCATTTCTCTGGGCAGAGCTGTGGCCTTCCTGGAAGCCAGGCCTGGGCTGTGCCAGGAGACCCCAGGTGGCCCGGGTGCCCACCTCAGCCCGCCCCCACAGCAAGAATCCATGTGAGCCAGTGAGGCTGGCACAGGCTGTGCCAGTGCCCGCAGGGGACAGACACAGCCCCGCATGAGCACGTGTGAGGGTGGGTGTGAGTGGGGCTGGCCACGTGCCTCTGACCACATGCCATCAAGCCCCTAGTTCCTCCTCTGCCCTGTGGTCTCCACTCTCCCAGGTCCTGAGGAGAAGGGAAGACGGGGAGGGTAGCTGGCCACATGCAGAGCTCACATAGCGAGCACCAAGGCCATAGGTCACACTCTGGATGGCACTCACCCAGCAAAGTTTTGCCTCCTTGGGACCCCCTTCCTAGTCAGACCCCAGGAGCAGCGGCGATGGCAGCCAGTGATCCCTCTCACTCCTCTGTCTCCCGGGTCAGCCTGTCTACAGCCATCCTCCCCACACTTAGCACTTAGCTCTGGAGAGCTGTCCCAAGCTGCTGCTCCTACACTTGAGTGTCCCCTCCAGCCCCTGGATCCCACATCTGCTTGATGCCCTGACCAGCCTGGGGCTCCGCTACCCTCTTGGGCCACTTGTCCTTTGCCAGTGATTCCTCTTCCTGTCCTGCCATACTTTGCCTCATCCTCATGCAAAATTAAGCCCAAAACGATTTCAATTATTCCCAACCCCGAGACAAGTTTTAAAATAGCGGCAGGATTAACATCCCACTTCCCATTTGAGGGTTGTAAAGGACTGGCAGTTCCAAATGCATTTTCCACTTGCAAACTTGCTAACACAATCCCACAGGGACAAGGAAATTGCTGACCTATTTCAGTGTGCAAATATTTCCTCTGATGGCTCTGCTTCCCTTTAGAGGAGTCCAAAGCAAGCTCGGCATGGATGCCTGCCTGCGACTCTCTGCCCCTCCTGCTGAAATTGAACGGGTAAATCTCTGTTGCCTTTATTGACCCAGGCCAAAATTACAAGTATAAATTATCATGGAGAGAAATGAGACGCTCTCACGGGGGTTAGATGGGGAGGGCCTCCTTGTCAATAATGCATCCAGCTGGGGAGAAGGACTGATCAGAGGGAAGCTGGCCTCTTGGGAAGTTCTGGCATCCCATGGAAATCTCTTTCCAGACCTGTCTGTGTCAGTGTCAGGCCTGACAGCACTCTCGGTGCTGAATCTTCTCAGTAGACACCAGTTCTGTCTCCAAGGCTATAGGTGCCCTTGCCCAGGCTCCCTGTCTCTGGGGACACTGTGCCTGGCACAGTCTTTTGGTGTTGGAGCCTCAGATGTAGACCTGAAACAAGAGAAAAGAACACGAAATCCCATCCTTTCTGAACCTGTCTGGTGGAGCTGCCGTGGGATCCTGTGACAATTTCTGGGGAAATTTGCACACTGCTGTGGCACGTGGACAGGGCAGAGCCCGTGAAGCCCTGGGGCTGACTCAGGGAATGCAGGCTGATGACCCTGCAGGCACTGGATCCCCTCTCACAGTGTGGGCCCTGACACCCTCCCTGACTCGGGGACCACCAGGCCGCTCAGATAAGCTTGTGTCCAGTGCCTCACTGAGGCTTCCCTGCTCTCAGCATCTACCTGCTGTCACGTCAATGCCATCCAGTCCTGGCCTGACGGAAGCTGCTACCTCCTTCTCCTTCCCAAAGGCATCCTGAGAAATTGTGCATTCTCACCACTACTGTGATACAAGGAAGGAAGAGTATTTTTCAGATAGAACACCAGCTCAGGTGGTTAATGCCTCACACAGAGGCGAAACTGGTTCCAGCCAGCACGCACTGTCCCAGGAACCAGGCTGGAAGGAAACCCCCTCTCTGACATGTCTTTGTCCACTAGAAAGCACACCAGGCTTCCCCAGGCTCTGCTGTATGGTTCAGGCAGAGTCCCTTCCGCCGCAGGTGCTCCCAGCGTGGGCACTCTCTTTTCTTGTGTTTCTTTGCTGACTCTGCTTTTTATGACTCTTCCCTAAGGCCTCATTTTAAGGCCCCCAAGGGCAGGGACCCAGCCTCCCTCACTTGCACCGTCACCAAACCCCTGTGTTGTACTCGGTGACTGTTGCATTCAGCTGTGCGGTCCTTCCAGGGATGGTGTCGTCTAGCTCCCACTAGTACCACCTGAGTCAAATGCAGGGTGCAGCCCACAGTGAGTCTGGAGGCACAGGAGGTGGGTTGCACCTGGACAAGTCCCATCTGCTCACCACACTCAGGGCTTCTCTTCTGCACCAGAGGCTGACAGTACTAGCTGTCTGTACAAGGGTTGAGGAAAGGAGGATTATATTAAATTAATTGATAGAAAGCTCTGCGTATGAAACGATTAGCTCATAATGAGTGCTCAAGAAATGGTACTGAATAAATGTCATCAATTTGATTTCTTGGGCAAAGTCAGAGGTTGTGGTCAGGGCATGCTCCTCATGCTTACCACAAAGTTCCCACCTCAGGGCCTTTGTATGTGCTGTCCCCAGCTGGCTTGCTCTTCCCCCGCATCTGCACTCAGCTGCCCCCTTTCTGTACTTTGTGTCTCTGAGCCAGTGGCTCCTCCTCCCAGAACTTGGCCCCAACCAGCCCTCCAGAGGGCTAGACCCCTCCTGCCCCTTCAGGACCTGTCACTCACCTCATCTGCTTTATGACCTTATGACTATGTATATGATCATCTTAAGTCGTGAGATTAACTCACTGTCTGCTCCCCATTAGAATGTAAATTGCAGAAAGGCCATAGCTGGGTGTCTGGTGCTAGGACACCTGAACAGGTGGCAGGTATTCAGTAGACATGTGCTACATGAATTAAGTGAACAAACAAACCGTTATTTTTTCTAAAATCATGACCATAATCTTGTTCCAGAAGACCTTTCCCTGGCCTGGACAGGTGAGTCCCACCCTGCACTGTCCCCACAACTCAACAACGTGCTGGGAGTGACAGTCCCTGCCTGGGTGCCTTTTGGAGTCACAGAACTCTCTCTTGGGTGCATTGTTTACACAATCATCCCCTGCACAGCTGTCCTCTAACTCAGAGATGTAGGTCGGGCAGAGGCAGAGCCCACCCTCAACGCTCTCCAGAAAAGCCTATGTCTCTTCTGATGAGGAAAAACATTCCACCATCTCCTCTTTTCCTAAGGATGCTAGGTTTATTAGAATTTTATTAGCTCTTAATTGAACTCCAATGTTAAGCAAACTAATGAATGCATCCCTTAAAACAGCTATGTTGTTATGGGCATTTCTTTCTACAAATTACAGAGCTCAGACTCAAAATTCATTTCAGTGAAACAGAGCCTGCTGCAGGGGGTGGTTGACCTCTACACAGTTACATTCAGAACCGCAGTGCTTAAAGATGGTTTAGCCACACATGTCCCTTCCTGGATAAAAATAGCTTCTCACCATCATGTAGTCAACCCACATAAATGTACAGAAAACTTTACCTGTGAGTAGAGGGCACAGGAGAATTTGAATGTGCTCAGAGCCCTGGAGGGCATGGTCTTGCCCACATCCTGAGTGGGCTCCAGGCCAGGGGAGACCTTTCTGTGTTGGAAGTCACACTAATTTAGCTGTAATCAAATAAGGCTACATTCAAGAAACTCCAGTTAGATCTATTTAAACATGTACAATATTTTGTAAAATTTTAACTACTATGTACTTAATAATTTAAAAAATTGAAAAATATTTATTAATTTTAAAGTTAACTAACCTTTTAATGATTTTGTTGTATCTGCTTTTTGCTGGAAAGCATTTGAATGTTTGGTAGCAGGATGGAGGTCTGCAGTTTCAGTTGATCCTATAAATGAGTATCAGTCATTTGTTGGCTTAAGAGCGTCCTGATTTGGGTTCAGTAGGAGAATGTAGATTGGCAGCAATAAGTGGTTGAAAACCAAGAAAGCATTTCTCATCCAACACAGAAATCAGAGTTTAAACTTGATGCATGGTGCCATCAGTAAGCTGAAGCTTTGTGCATCACTCCCGCAAGTCCCATGTGTTTCCTGGAACAGTCTTAAGTGTTAATGTGTGTTACTTGAAGTTAAAAACATATGGTAGTGAAGTTGAAAAGTGTATTGCCTGCCATTTAACTAAAATTGTACACTGCATTTACAAAGCTGTTTAACAATAGAGTAAAATTGTGTTACAGTAAGTGAAGTTTGTCTTTGTCTTAATTTGCTTTTAATTATTGTATTTTAATACTAATAGCAAGTCAAGACAGAGTTGATCGAATGGTATAGTACAGCATGGGGTATAGAATTAGGGGTATAGGCCTATTTTTAATAGTAAATCTCAAGCAACCAGAAACTACCCCATGGGTGGCAGGTAACAGGGAGATTTCTGTACTGCATTCTTCCATATTTCAATTGGATCTTTCTTAGCATCAAACAATGACTTTTTTTTTTTTTGAGACAGAGTCTCACTTTGTCACCTTGGGTAGTGCTGTGGCATCATCACAGCTCACAGCAACCTCAAATTCTTGGGCTCAAGCTATTCTCTTGCCTCAGCCTCCCAGGTAGATGGGACTAGAGGCACGTGCCACAACGCCTGGCTACTTTTTCCATTTTTAGTAGAGATGGGCTCTACTGGTCTCTGACTCCTAAGCTCAGGCAATCAGCTTGCTGGACCTCCCAGAGTGCTAGGATTACAGGTATGAGCCAACATGACTAGCCTCAAACAATGATTTTAAACTGTCATCTACTGAGAGCTTAATCAATTCCATCTGTATTTCTTTAGGTGCTTTGGTGATACCAACTAGATGAGGCTGAACTGCTAATTTGAGTGTGATGTTATGATTTTCAAAGTCAGTGCTCCTTTCATTGTATTCTCCATTTAATAAGTCTGTAACAGCTGTGTATTCTTCAGATGATTTGCATGTATCATCCTGCCATCAATGACCTTTGCTAACTGGGGAAAATGTTCATCCAAAATTTCCTCTCGAAGTTCATCCAAAATTTCCTTTTGAAGTAGTGTTTTGACAAAAGATAGCTTTTCTTGAAATAGACCTGGTTTTAGCTCACAAAGAAATATTCAAGTTGGGGCAGTGCCTGTGGCTCAGTGAGTAGGGTGCCGGCCCCATATACTGAGGGTGGTGGGTTCAAACACAGCCCCAGCCAAACTGCAACAAAAAAAATAGCTGGGTGCTGTGGCGGGTGCCTGTAGTCCCAGCTACTCGGGAGGCTGAAGCAAGAGAATCGCCTAAGCCCAAGAGCTGGAGGTTGCTGTGAGCTGTGATGCCACAGCAATCTACCGAGGGATTTGCCATGATACCACATTCCTATAGAAATCTTTCAATAATTCCCATTGCTGATTCTATCCTTTATAAAATTTAACTATCTCTTCTTGCAGACATAAAATTTTGGCTAATACTTGTCCCTGCAATAGTCAATGCACTTAGAATGCATGGCAAATCCACACTGAATACCTCATCATTCAAATTTAGCATGTTACAAAATTGGCCATGCAGTGTTACATTTACAAACATGGTAAAGAATACTTATAACTTAGGGCCAGGCACAGTGGCTCATGCATGTAATCCTAGCACTCTGGGAGGCCGAGGCAGGTATATTGCCTAAGCTCACAGGTTTGAGACCAGTCTGAGCCAGAGCAAGACCGCATCTCTAAAAAATAAAAATAGCTGGGTGTTGTGGCAGGCGCCTGTAGTCCCAGGTACTTGGGAGGCTAAGGCAAAGAATCACTTAAGCCCAGGAGTTTGAAGTTGTCCTGAGCTATGACGCCACAGCACTCCACTGGGTGTGACAAAGTGAGACTCTATCTCAAAAAAAAGAAAGAATACTTATAACTTGTTGCAAAATATCACTTAAAATAGTAGCTTTAGCCCAGAGATTTCTGCTTCAGCCAGATGCAAGATACAATAAAAAGAAATGAGAGTGTCTGGATCTGTTAATACCTTTTGTAGCTATGCAGTAAACCCTTCATGTTTTCCTGTCATGGAAGACACTCACTAAGTTTACCGAATTCAGTCCAACTTTATGGCATTTATATTGAAAGCTGTTGAAGATATCTATTCCTCATGTTCTGTTTACAAGAGGGCCAAAGTAACTCTTCGTAGCAAAGAAAATCTTCTGTTATGACCCAGATAAAGTATAAAACCTGTGCCAAGTTGGTAATATCAGTTGGTTCATCCAGAGCAATTGAATAATAAATATTTTCCTTTTGAAGTATTGCATGAAGTTCTGTTAAGTTGAAGGCTAATTCAGGCCGTTGATCAGTTATGGTTCTCCTTGAAAGAGGCAGTTGTTTGTACTTTGAAATGTTATTGAGGTTTACACATCCTACAACTTTGACAATATATTCTTTCACAATTTTTACATAACCGAAGGGCTTCCCTTTTTTCCCCCAAGTATATAAGCTCTTTTATAAGTTGCTTCAATGCATTATTTCCATGTCTTATTGCTGCTTGAAAGAATTGTCTTTGCTTTTGCTTTTCATCTTATAGTTAATTTTCTGCAATACAACCTTTCTTCTCTCTTCCTCTAATTTAAAATATTTGTGGCCCTGGCTCAGTGCCCATAGCTCAGTGGCTAGGGCACCGGCCACATACACCTGGGCTGGTAAGTTTGAACCCAGCCTAGGCCCACTAAACAACAATGACAACTACAAAAAAAAAAAAAAAAAATCCAGGTGTTGTGGGAGGCACCTGTAGTCCCAGCTACTTGGGAGGCTGAGGCAAGAGAATCACTTAAGCTCAAGAGTTTGAGGTTGCTGTGAGCTGTGATGCCACGGCACTCTACCAAGGGTGATACAGTGAGACTCTGTCTCAAAAAAAAAAAAAAAAATTGTGGTCCTGCAATTGGTGTAACCTGGTTCTTTGTGCCCTCAATAAATCTCCAGCAATAATAAAATAAAATAAAATAAAATAAAATATTTGTGGTGCTTAGGAGTGTTATGATGCTGATGAGCACTGAATTTCTTTAATTTGATATTGCAGGATTACAAAGCAAGCAAAGCATCCTTTCGTTAGCAGAAACAAGATAATACTGCCATTCCCAATCCTCAGGAAAAAATCTGTTTTCTTCCCTCAGTATTCTGTTGGTCTCCTTTGACATGATGGGCTGTTAAGTAGACAGAATTTACAAATATTGTTGAATGGTGCAACTATTCACAAACTCCACTTCAAACAGAAACCTGGTACCCCATTTTCAAAGCTGACAACACACTGGTACACTCGAGCCACCCAGCTTTGTGCCAGTGGCACTAGTCATGTGGGGGAAGTTAGGACTAAATCTTGAGTGGAGCAGCTGTCAATTTAGCTCTTATGGGTTTACTAATGTTCTAATTATGCTGGTCAATCTGGGAGGATTGTTTTGTTAAAATTTATTTTATTCTTTCATATTTTAAATACTCATTTAAAAATATAATAAAAATGTAAAAGACAAGGCTGAGTGCAGTGACTCATGCCTGTAATCCTAGCACTCTGAGAGGCTGAGGCAGGTGGATTGGTTCGAGACCAGCCTGAGCCAGACTGAGACCCGATATCTACTAAAAATAGTAAAACCTAGCTAGGCATGGTGATGTATGTCTGTAATCCCAGCTATTTGAGAGACTGATGCACGAGGATCACTTGAACCTAGAAGTTTGAGGTTGCTATGAGCTACAATGACACCATAGCACTCTACCCAGGGCAACAGTGAGAATCTGTCTCAAAAAAAAGGTGAACAAAAATGTATTAATAAAAATAAAAGGATTCATTCTGTGAAATTAGGATTCCATCCAAAGGCCGCACCTAAGGGCCTAGACAACCACATGTGGCCTTAAACCGCAGGTTCCCCACCCTTGCTCTAGGTGAATCACACTGCAGCTGTGTGTGGTTTGTTCAGAAAATGACTTGTGCTCACATTTGGAGTGTTACTAGGAACTATCCCTGCATCACAGGACCTGCAGCTAGTGGCTGTAGCAGATGCAAAGACATAACTAATACACGAATTTAATTTTCTGATTCCTACTACCCAAACAGTCCTTAGTGGAACAATTAATGTGAATGCAGATAAGTTCTAGATCACTGGAAGTCTTGAGAAGGAGTTATCACTGTCAGTGACGCTCAGCTGCCGTCACCAACTTCACCTCACCATGTGGCTGCCACACAGACTCCCCCAGGGACCTTTGAGAGGAGCCCTCAGGCCACTGCATCAGGTAGTGTTCCCCAGAGCTCGGAAGCCGTCACACGTGTTTGTTCTGAACACTCTACCTGTCAGATGCAGTTTGGTTGTGTATCCATTTGTCCCACCTGCTAATCACAGCCTGTGGGGTAGATTAATAACTAACTCCCACCTCCTTCAAGCTGGACAGAGAACATTCTGCCCTTCCCATGGCTATTGGAGCAAATCACCACAGCTCAGCGACACCAAACAACACGGATTTATCCTCTTACGGTGCTGGCGGCCAGAAGTCTGAGATGAGTTTTACTGGGCTAAGTTCACGAGACCTGCAGTTAAGCTCTGCCCTGTGCCTCCCTCACCTCCGAAGCCAGCTGTGTGGCATCTTCTGTCTCTGTCTCTTGTCATATCACCTTCTCTTTGAGCTTGCAGCCTCCACTATAAGGACCCACCCAGACAACCCAGAATAATCTCCCCATTTCAAGATATTTATCTTAACAACGTCTACAAAATACCTTTTGCATGTAAGGTAATAGTTTATGGGTTCTTGGGATTAGGATCTAGACCCTTTGGGGACCCTTGTTAGGGTGACCATACCCACATCTGATGGGACCTCACCTTTACAGATCCTGGATCAGAGCCCTGCCTTCCCTCTTCCCCTAAAGAGACTGGCCTGGGAGCAAAGCCCTATGTGACCAGAAGCCAGGAGGGCAGCAGCCAGCCTTGCTGAAGAACATCCTCAGGGCTGAGCTCAGAGTAGACCTGCTGGTCACCTCGCACAGAGGAGGAGAGGCCGGACTGTCAGGACAGGGCCTTGAAATTAAACCTTGCCCCACTAAAGCCCAGTAGAGGGCTGCACCTCTGGGCAGTTGGCAGAAACCTGCCTCGGCCTCTCCCACAACTGGTGCCCTTCCTTCCCTCCTCTCTTGAGCTCCTGCTGGAGCAGCAGCTGCCTCGAGGGAACCAGCTGTGAGATCCTGCCTTTGAGGTTTTCCTGATGGGCTCTGAGTAGGGCCACAGAACTATACTGTGTCCTGAGAGCCTGCAGCTGGCCAGGGGCTGCCCAGGAGAAGCCACCGTAGGCTCCTCCAACCCCAGAGCCACCCAGAGGCTTCCTCAATTGAGCTGAGGTGAGGATTAGTCTCTGCATCATGAGGCTGAGAGTCCAGTTTCCTCCAGCTACAAAACTCCTAGCAGGCTCAGTTCTGCTCCCTGAGACCCGTGGGAGAGCAATGTATCTCCTAGGATGGAAACCTCCAGTGTCCACCTACTGCAACCTACACCCACAAGCTGAGGGTGCACAGAGATAAAGCACCAAGACAAAGGCTTGTCAGAGAGGACATGAGCAAGGGCAAGACAGACACGGGGCCCCTGGCATTGCACCTGGCCAGGTGTGCCCTGTGCTTCTCCCGAGTCCCACTCATCTGGGCCTGGCATGTGCTTAATAATTTCTGTTGACTGATTCAAAGACTACATGGGTCAGATCCCACCAAGCCTAACCTTGTGAAAGGACCTTTTTCAGAAGGTCTGGATGCTTATGATTGTTGCCAGTAGGCTGGAAATGCTCAAAACCACGCAGGGGTCTGAACTCTTACCTTGGCAATTTCTAGCATCCCTCCCTCTCCCTCATCTCTTCCCAGGAAAAGAATCAGTGATGGTTCCCATGGTGGCAGGAGCAGTCAGAGAGGAACAGGTAAGCTGGGCCCTGCTGACTCAAGGTCGGTTCCTCAGCCTGGGTGTGGCTCCAGCTCTTAAGAAGAGCCTTCCGATGAGTATATTTGGCCAATGTCCAGTCACTGTGGTGCAGCCTTTTCCTTTCTCCAAGAAATCATGAAGTGAGAGGCTTAGTCTAGAAACTCCCCCAAGGCCTTGTTCACAGCCTTCCCTACCAAGGCCAATCAAGAAGGTTTGGAGTCAGCATGTAACTTTACAGCACCCTGCCCATATCAGTGCCTGACTTTGGAAAGAGCTAGCTTTGCACTTCTCCAATGGGATGCTGGGACTTTGAAGTTACCCCTGTTAAATGCAACAGAGCCGTGATGAAGCCCTTCCCTGGCTGACTGTACTAGTCATTGGGCAGGACAGGCTGTCAGCACCAAAGGCAGGCAGCCCAGAGATAAAGGGTGTAACATCATTTATGCAAAAGCAGAATGAGATATTACCCCTCGCAGATGGCTCCTGGCATTTGCCTTGCTGAATCTCATGTTAGCAACCCCGGCTGACACTTCTGAACAGCAAGACTTAATGAGAGTCTTTTTGATTCTTCATGAAAAGAGTTGTCACTCTTTTCAGAAAAATGGAAAGGGAAAGTAGTTTTAAACTGCCCCTAACAAGCAGGAGTCTCCAGGGCTTGGCTGAGTCTGTGGTCCTCCTTTTAATTCCTCTGTATCATTAGGAGGCTCTGGGGAGCCTGAGTTTGAAAGTTCTGGGACAGGGGAAGAGGAGAAGGGGGAGGAGGAGAAGGGGAAGAGAGGGAGGAGGGGGGAGGAGAGCAGGGGAAGGAGGAGGAAAACGAAGAGGAGGAAGGAGGGAAGAGGAAGGGGGAAGGAAGGACAAGAGGAAGGGAAGGGACAAGGGGGGGAAGAAGTGAAAGAAAGAGGGGGAGGGGAGGGAGTATAGGGATGGGGACGAACGCGAGGAGAGAAGTAAAAAGAGAAGGGGGAGGGGAGGAGGAGGCAGTGGACCCGGGGCAGGCATGGCTGTACACCTTCCTCTGGACCTCAGTGTGCTGCCTGTGGAGTGGGAAGAACCCAAGGACCCTGCAGCTTCCTCAGTCCCTGAGGGCTTCCTCTCCCCAGGGCATTCCAGGGATATTGAAATACAGTGGATCTAGAGAATTTCTATACTCTTGTCCTGGGTGGCTGCAACACTCCACTTTCTCAGCCGTGATGTGCCAGGCTCCAGCATTCCAGATGCACCACGCAGTCCCCCTCCTTGGTGCTTTGGGCCTTTTCCATCTTAGCCAAACTGGGGGGCATGGAGAGCTTCCCTGTGAGATTTTCTGCTGCATTTCCAGAGAACTAAGAGGTTGAGCCCCTTTTCTCAACTATTTGAGCATCCCCTGAAGTGCTTGCTCAAGTCTTCTGACCATTTTTTCAAACTAGGTTGTCTTTGTTGTTGCGTTTCAGAGTTGCTCACAGATTCTTAGTACAAGCCTTTCCCTGGGTTGTCTGCTGTGCATATTTTCACCCAATCTGTAGCTTGACTTTTCATTTTCTTGAGGATGTTTTTTGATGAGTCATTTTAAACTTTGATAAAGTCCAATGTATCAATCTCCTTCCCTCCTTATGGCTATTTTTTTTAAATAAACTTTGTATTTTAGAAAAGCTTCAGGTTTACAGAATTGTTTTAAAGATAGTACAGAGTTTCCATAGACTTCATCCCCAGGTTCCCCGTTATTAATGTCTTATGTTAGTGGGGCAGGTTTGTTAGAATGAACTAACATTGGCATAGAATCATTAACGGAAGCCCACAGTTTATTCATAGCCCCTCAGTTTCTATCTAATGGTCTTTTTCTATCCCAGGATCCCAACCAAGAGCCCGGGGGACACTTAGTCATTGGGTCTCTTCAGGCTCCCGTTGGTCGTGACCGTTTCTCAGACTCCCCTTGTTTTCTGTCATCTTGATAGTGTTGAGGAGTTATGCTTAGCTGTTTTGGAGAATGTCCCCCTGTTGGGGTTCATGCGATGTCTTTGGCATGATGAAATTGGGGCTGTGAGCTTTTGGGAGGAAGAACACAGAGGCCGGATAGCTCTGGCAAGGCCTTTGACCGCTCTTTCTTCAAGGTATCTTTGGCTACCCTCAGACCTTTACCCTGCACGTGAACATTAAATTATCTGGTCAACTTATAGGAAAAAAAAAAAAATAGTCTTCTGGAATTTCAATTAAGATTTCATTGACTGCCTAGATCAATTTGTGAAGAATTGATATCCTACTAATATGAGTCTTCCAATCAAAGATATGGTATTTCTCTCAGCAATGTTTTATAATGTTTAGTGTAGAAGTGTTGTACAGATATTGTTCAATTTATCCCTAAATATTTGATGTTTTTGACACTATTTTTTTTTGTTTGTTTTTTGCAGTTTTTGGCTAGGGCCGGGTTTGAATCTGCCACCTCCAGTATATGGGGACGGCGCCCTACTCCTTGAGCCACAGGCGCCACCCCTATTGTGGTATTTTTAATTTCATTTAAAATTATTCAGCAGTATAGAAATACAACTGATTGTGTACTGACGTGGTATCCCATGATGTTACAAAAACCACTTATCAATTCTAGTTGTTTTCTAGTAGATTGTTAAGGATTTTCTATTTCCTATCACCTACAAATACAGACGGTTTTGCTTCTTCCTCTACAAAATTTGCTCTTCTATTTTTTCTCTTCATCTATTTGCACTGGCTAGAGCCAACATCCTGTGCATTGTTGAACAGAAGAGATGGAAACAAAAACAAAAATCCTTCCCTTTCTTTCCACCTTAGTGGGAAGTTACTTAGTCTTCACCATTCATTATAATATTGGCTGCAGAAAAAATATTTTCAAAAGTCTGTTTTAATGGTGCTAGCTGCTTGGGAGAGCAAACATCTGTTCTTATCCGAAATTGACACTTCTAAAGACCGTTAGAAGTGGGTCCTCAATGACTTCCAGCCCTCAAGAACAATTAGCTCATGGATGCCTACAACTGAGAGATGCAGGGACATTCCTGGGCCCCATGGTCTCTGTCCAGCCACTTTCAGCTGGAGAAGGAAGCAGCATCCTCAGGGCCAGTGTCCAAGCAAGTGTCCTGCTTCTGTCAGCTCTACAGGTTGCCAAGAATGTGTGGCAATGGTTTTGATCCCCCACCCCCTTCCTTCCCACTTTGTGACCACTGAGACTAGGTGACCCCTGCTTCAGTATCTCAGTCATGAGAAGGTACCATGTCCACAAGACGAAGAAGGGTCAGGAGGCCGGGATGCCAGCCTGACCACACAGCCTCTTTGCTGTGTCTCCTCCTGTCTGGAACCTGCATGTGCTGCGGAAGCAGCTGGTGGGGCTCTGAGGCAGAGGAGCGCTGCGAAGGTGGCTGGATCCAAGTCCATGCTTCATCTGCAGACCCACGCTGCACATGGGAGATTGAGCCCAGCCAGCAGCAGGCCCTGAATGGAGCAGGCAGACAGACAAGCATGCCACATTCCCCCACCCGCACCCCTCATGTCTCACCCCCACCACTCTTACCACACACCGGACAGAGGGGAGGTAAGACAGAACCACTCCATTTCTTTGAATCAACCAATTTAGAGCTCTACTTGATAAAACCTGCAACGAACAGAGAAGAGTCATCACGCTCAATGTATGGCTAGCCCAGTGCGGGCAGCTTTCTGAGGCGTTTCTGGAAGCCTCAAAGCCATTTCATCTCAGGCCAAGTTTGTTGATTTTCTGCCAGATTGGAAGACCAAAGGCTCAGAAAATGAAATAATTTTGGAAGCTAGAAACTAACCCATTCACTCTTCTGTGTTAAGATGCATGAATGCGAAAGGACAAAGGGCAAATATGGTGCTCAGGGTTTAGGCCAAGCTGCGTAAGCACAGTGGGGCGGCTTCTGGGCCTCTGAACACAGCCCGAGCTGTTCCGGATAAAGGAGACCTTGTCTGTCTCCCTGTGCTGTTTGAGTGACACAGCTGAAGTCTCTAACGACTAACCCTATCCTTGATGGCAGTCCATTAGGTCAAGTCTGAACTAGGACTCAAAACACAAACCGGGGTACACATGTGAATCCTGGAAAGACATGGAGACCTTTCTGTGTGCTACAGAAAGAACCAGCCACATGCAGACCCCAGCCTGCTCACTCCTCTGGACCTGGGCCTTCTCATTGGCATGAACAGAAGACTTCCCACCTCAAGGGATCTTTGTAGACAACGTTGTTTCTCACATGTGACGCTCCTTGCACAGTTTTGCTTTGGGGTCAACAAAGCAAATCCCCCTTGCTCTTCACTGACCATGGCCAGAGCATCATTGGTGATTGGAACAAGCCTCGTCATAGGGTTGTTGTAAGGCTTAACTGAGATTTCCAGGTGAAGTGTTAAGAACTGTGTTGCCTGGCAAGTGTTCAATAAATGCAGTAGTCTTTTTGAGGATGAATGTGAGGAGAGATGGAAAGAAGGGAGCACATGAACCAGCCTATGAGCTGTCACTGCAGACTCTAAGGACAGACACCTTGTCGGGCTGGGCGGCCATCAGCTACCAGGATGGTGGACACAGATCCAAGTGTTTTCCAGTGTCAGCCTGACCCTGTGAGGCAGGAATCCCTGCACTCCTTTCACAGGCACAGAAACTGGAGGAGCTACAGGGCTGAACCTGAATCATCTCTCTGGCTCTCAGGTTGGTGTTCTTTCCACCAACACCAGATTCTCCCACCTAGCCCCAACCCACCATCCTCTGTGGCTTTCTTCATTCAGCCCCTCAACTAGAACTGGACCTCTCTTCTCCTATGGTTGTCCAATGTGCTCACCTGACCTGCGCCCTGTCCACAGCAGCTGGGTAGGACCTGTTTTTCCTTGGATTTCCTATCAGAATTTTCTAAATATTCTCCCAGTTCTCTCTGTGGTAGATGTTCCCTTCAGGCTCTTTCTAAGATCTTGTGTCCTGAGTTTCACCACAGCTAAGCAGCCACCCTGTGGGGCGGTGGAGGGAGGGCTGAGTTTCTTTTCCCCATTCGTGTGACACCTGTGGTAGGCAGGCCAGGGCCCTGGTGTGGAGCTCCACATGGCCAGTGTCCAGACCCACTTCCCTCTTTCAGAACAGGGTCCGAGAGACACCAGCTGGGTCTGTGTGATCGTGGCCTGGCCTCTGCAGCAGTCTCACCTCAAGGGCTGTGTCTAACCATGTTCTGGTCCATTATCTCTTTTGACCTGCAGGATGTACCCTTATTTCCCCTTTTAACTCAGGGGATATCATCGAAAGAGTCCCAAAGCCAGCAAGGTCATTGAATAGCTGCATCCTTTTAACTTTCCAAACCTCAGCTTCTTTGTGTAAAAGAATGAAGTTAACAATGATTCCTACCTCCTGGGCTGCCATTAGATAAGATGAGATCATGCACACACAAGCTCTGGGCCTTTGTCTGGCTAGAAACACACTTCTTCCATCATGATGGTTTCCAGTTGTGTCTTTCCTCCTGTGTGTGAGGTAGGGCCCCAAGGCCTCCCATACCTTGTCCCCTCCCTAACAATACGTTTTCTCAGCTTTTAGGGGCTGAAATTTCTAACTGTTGGCAATGAACCTCTATCATAGTACAAATTCAAATACATCATGGCATAACTGAAATCAATAACCCTTGATTTCCATGCTGCAAGCTTTTATTGCCATCCACCTCCCAAACAGCAGCTGCAGTAGACCCAGCCCCAGGCTGTGTAAATGCTGGGATGCTACTCAAACTTCTCAGTCATTCAGAAATCAAATAGTAGATGAGTTTCTATTCTGTGCCAGTTGTATTAGAGTTGTCTAGTGAAACAGAGCCTATAGGATACACAGAGAGAGAGAGTTGAGAGGGAACTTATTGTGAGAATCAGCTGTGAGCAGGGAGGGTGAGAAGTCCTAGAGACCAGCAGAGCCCATGGTGTGGCTTTCAGTCCAAGGCCAAAAACCGAGAACCTGGGAGCACTGGTGTAAGACCCAGAGCCCAAAGACCCAAGATCCTGGGGTTCTGATGTTTGAGGAGAGGAGAAGTTGGATGTCCTAGGTCCAGAAGAGAGAGAATCATCTTCCTTTACCCTTTTGTTCTCTCTAGACCAGGGTTTCTCAGCCTGTGGGTCATGACCCACAGGAACTGTATTAAAGGGTTGCAGCATTAGGAAGATTGAGAACCACCGCTCTAGACCCTCAGTAGATTAGAAGATGCCTGTCCACACTGGGGAGAGTGGGTCTTCTTCACTCAGTCACTGATTCAAACACTAATCTCTTCTGGAAACACCCTCACAGACACACTTAGAACAACGTTTTATCAGCTATCTGGGTATCCCATAGCCCAGTTCAGTTGACACATAAAATTAACCATCATACCAGGCAATGAGCTAGGACTTGGGAAGGGAGAGCTAAGGAGGGCAACGATTTGCCACCCCACTAGCAGACAGGAAACAGACTCACACAGGTAATTACATAATGGAGTTAGTAGCAAGTGCTACAAAAGAAAAAGGCCTCTGCTAAAAGTTGCACTAGGTCCTAAGATAAACCCTAACATGACCTTCAGGATTATGGGCTGTGATTTTCACCCCTTCCCAAGTGGCTGTGTTGCCACATCAGCTCCAAACATAAAAGAATCTGGCTGAGTATTAGTAGATGAGGTCATTCCAGGAATGTAATTTTGAGTTTCTTTAGGGAACCATGAAAATCTGGATTGAAAACTGAAAGCCTGTATATTACAAGCCAGGGCATATCCCAGGCACTTGTTTTTTTCCTGCTAGCTATCCAGTCATGAGGGACAGACAAAGGAGTGTGTTTGAGGATGTTTTCTAGGGGAAAGAAGTAATCACAAAAGCAGATCCAGAGGAGACGCGGCAACGTAGGATGGTTTTGAGTATTTCTCCTCTGTTTGGGAAGCCTTCCTAGATTGCTATTCTCTCACTTAAAGGTGATGGTTGGGGCAGAGGGACACCCTTCAGAAACCTCAGACCCCCTATGTCCCCTAAGAAGAATCTTTAAACCCTCTCACTCTCTAATCCCTGCTCTTGTGGAGCAGCGAAGGCCCAACAATGCTTTTAAATATTGTGAATATGTCCTGACTGAACCTGGCTTTTCTTGACTCACTATAGAGTCAATAATTTCCAGTTTAAACTGGAGCTTGTTAAACTTTCTTCCAGAGGATGTCATTACTAAGAGAAGTCTCAGCTGGTTAAGCTGGAGCAAACAATTCTTGGACAACAGATTTATGTCAGAATCCTGCAGCTGTGATGGAAAAATGATGATGTTGAGAAGAGGTCCTTGAGAGGGAAGGGAGACTGTTGAACACCAAAGAGCCTACCCAGCCAGCTGCTCAGCCCCTAGACCCGAGGCAGAGCAACCCAGCCTCCCAGTGCCCACTATGCACATCCTGGCCCGAGCACCAGTGCCTCACAGAGTTCCTCATGTGGATCCAACCCTGAGTGATGACCCCAGACAGAGGCGATGCAGCAGAACATCTGGGTGCATGGGTATAGTGGCACCCAGGGCGGAGTCAGGGAGAATAATTTCTCAAACTTCCCAAGAAGAAGCGGGTTGATGAACAGCAGCTTCCTCTGACTTATAAGTAACCCGGGGAGAGGGAGGCAGTGCTGAAACTTAGCCATATATTAACATGGCCATCTTTCCTTATCCTCACTCCTGTTTCTCCAAATCAGGATTGTAGGGCTGATTAAGTGAGTTCTGTAGATTGGCACAAGCAATTGAGGGAAAGAACAGCACTTGTGATGATATTCATCCAGTCATGAAGCAGTAATAATGAGTGTGTGCTGGGAGCTGTCCACATCCGGAGAGGAGCATTTTAGAGCAGACAGGCAATAAACAACTAAATAATTAATACATGCGGTATGTGAGGGAATGTTAAGGGTTTTGAAGAAAAGTAAAACAGAAAGGAGGATAGCGATCACAGAAGACAGGAAGCGAGTTCCCACCAGTGGTCAGGGAAGGCCTTCCTGAGAAGCTGTCATCTGAGCAAAGACCGAGGCAGGATGGGTCCAGCACCTTGGGCCTGGAGCAGGAGCTGGCCAGGGAAGCCTGAGGCGGAGCACCCTGGATCATCCCAGGAGCCAGGGAGGCCACAGAGCTGCCTGCCAGGGAGCTGGGGACGTTGCGGGAGGGAGGGAGCAGGGCAGTTGGAGATGTGCAAAGAATTCATGGGTGTTTGGAGCAGATGGCTGACATCCCCTAATGTGCTTTAGCAAGATAATTTTGGTCAACTTATTGGCACCCCAAGCCATTCTCTAGGTCTAATGAACAGAAATCTGACTTGAATTACCAAGAGCCACAGGCCCTGAGCTCCCAGACTATTGCCAGTTCTCGACCCAGAATCCCTGGAGGGATGTCATTGCACTGCTACTTGCCAAAAGTATAGATGCTTTGTCTTCCTCCCATCTTTCCCCAAAGGGACGGTGGCCACTCTGTCCATCATGCAAGGGAACTAATCAGACTTTTCAGGGATTACTAGACACCGGCTATGAACTGACACTAAGTCCTGGAAATCCGAAATGTCTCTGTGGCCCACAAGTCATAATAAGGGCTTTGGGGGAGTCAGGTGATTATGCAGTTTAAGTCAGGCTCACCTTGCAGAGAACCCAGTGGGTCTTCGATTTCTCCTGTGGTCATTTTCCTGGTTCCCAAATTCATATTCAGCAAAGAGCAGAATCCTCAGCCCTACAGAGTGAGGGCTGTTATGGTAGGAAAGGCCAAGTGGAAGTGCCACAACTGCCTTCCCAGGAAGACAGCAGATTAAGTATGGCACCCACTCCTGGAGGGACCACAGAGACTAGAACCACCAAGGAGGACTGGGAGGATGCAAGGGCGGGATCCCCACTGCATCCTCATTCAACTCACCTCTGTGGCCTGTGGCAGAGAGACAGCTCCTGGAGAACTGCGGTGGGTGATCACAAAGTTACCCAGGTGGTGCGTCCAGGTGCAGCTCCTGTCCACAAATTTTTGTTGCCGCCACAAATCAGCAGGTCCTCTGGCACCTGACAGGTATCAGTCACTCTCAGGAAGAGATGAACCTTGACCCTTGAGCTAGTCCAAAAATTCCCAAACACGGTCAGTGACTGGCCCAGTGTAGGGAAAAGCCTGCCCCTGGACCAGCTGTCCTTGGAGAAGGAGGAAGAATACTTGACCGGTTGAAGTCAGAGTGGGGCTTGGAGGATATTTCCCAAAAAAAGAAAGGTGTTGCTGGCTCTCATGTGGGCAAGGCAGGCCCTAGGCAAGCTGAAGGATAGATGCCCATTGCATACTTTTGTTGAAAAAATAAATGTATAAAATGTGTGTTACTCCCCCCCCAAAAAAAAAGCAAAATTAAAACAAAGTTCTAATATGACTTCAGGCCTTCCTAGCCAGTTTGCACCTTAAGTAACCCATCTGAAAGAACTTTGAGGATGCCTCAAATTACAACCAGATGGTCATCAGATCAGATACATTCTCTGAAATGTGGGGTCTAGCACAGTAGAACTAGGATTCAGTGGGTGTTCTGTAATTACTCATGCTTCCCTCCTCTGCGGGGAACTCCAGTAACTCCTGATACTGAGCAATTCTCAGGCCTCCATCCACCCCCGCTGTTGAGCGACAAGTGGGTGTGGATTTCTGGCATGATGACACAGCAGGAGGCTTCCACTATGGCAGCCCCAGTCCGCCCCGTTGTTGAAACTGCAAGGGCAGTCTGGCTTAGATACAGTTGTTCAGTGCATAACGATCCAATTATTGAGACGAGGATTGTCAAGGAAGAAAGAAACTTTTCATTAGGAAAGACAGTTGCCTAGAGAATGGGACACCAGATCTCAAATCCATCTCCTGGACTAATGGAGGTCACCGGCTTTGTGATGAGGGGCCACATGCACTGGGACAGGTCCTGATCCAACTGACTAACAAGGTATTGGGGCAGGTGGCGGGATGGCAACTAAAAAGATCAAGTAGTTAGTTAAGGGGAGGATTCTACAGAACATATAGGGGTCACTGAAATTTGTTCATGGAGCTGCTTACAACCGCACTGGTTTCACCCACTGAAGAGGAGGGCCAAGGACCAGTCCCTGTGCTGACATCATCACACACCCAATGGATGCCCAGGGACCAAGTTCCCAGAGCTCCTCCCTGACGAATCCATCTGCCTAATGGCGGGGAGAGGGGGAGGCAAGGAGGAAGATCCCAGCAACGGGAAGTCCATGTGCCCCACTCTCTGGGAGGTGGTCCTGAAGTTGCATCTCCCCTAGGACAGGTTGGGAAGGTGAAGGTGGTGGATTGTTTTTCATGTGGGGGCGAGGCTTCAAAGCGGACAGGAAATGCAGAGCTCACTCAGTCATTACTGCCCTAGATGTCCCCTAAGTGACCTGCCTGGTTGTGGGGAGCCAGCTGTCCAGGGGCACTGACTTGGTCTCTTTGGCTGAGCATCAGAGAAGTGATTAGCTGGTCTAGGGCCTGTGCTGTGTGACAAACACATCTGCCGGTAGATGCTGCTTAGTGCCCTGTCCCCCTTCCTGCTCAGACACGGCCCCTGCATCCTACGTCTGCAGGAAGGCGCTCGCCTGGGCTCTTGGTGGGACAGGCTGACCATGCTGGACATAAGGAGTCCATTCCAGGAGGAACCCTCAGGCAGTGCAGGATGGGACCAGTAGACAACTCCTCAGCTTCCTCCCTGCTCACTGCCTTGGCCTCTTTGGCAGAGCTCTGAGACGTGACCCCCAGGGCTCCTCAGGGAGCCCCCACGGGTGAAGCCCAGCTGCCCTCAGCAGAGGTCCGCTTCTCAGTGCCCTGCAACTGGCCCTCCGCCCTCCCCTCTCACGTGTACCCGCTCACTCACAGAACTTCCACCTCCCATATACTGGCACCCCAAAGTAGCCTTGAGGCCTCCTTTTAGGAAGAACCAAGACTATAACACAAATGGACTCTGGATACCAGAACTGTCCCGTGCCATTACTCTGCTGGCAGCCAAAACGGCCCAGGGCCAGGGCGCTGTCCACTAGGTATGCGCATAATATGGGACTCTCACAGCAGGCGCTCGCCAGAACCCCCTCCAATTGCCTGGCCTATCATTGAAAACAGACAGGGATAGAAGAGGAGCACTTTGAAAATCTTGGATGAGTGCGGTGCCTGTGGCTCAAAGGAGGAGGGCGCCAGCCCCATATACCAGAGGTGGCAGGTTCAAACCCGGCCCTGGCTGAAAACTGCAAAAAAAAAAGAAATCTTGGAAGAGGCAGCACCCATAGCTCAGTGGGTAGGGGGCCGGCCACATACACCAAAGCTGGCAGGTTCAAACCCAGCCCGGGGCCGCTAAAACAACAATGACAACTGCAACGATAACAACAAAATAGCCGGGCGTTGTGGTGGGCGACTGTAGTCCCAGCCACTTGGGAGGCTGAAGCAAGAGAATTGCTTAAGCCCAAGTTTGAGATTGCTGTGAGCTGTGACGCTACGGCACTCTGCCAAAGGCAACTAAGTGAGACTCTGTGGAAGGAAGGAAGGGAGGGAGGGAGGGAGGGAGGGAGGGAGGGAGGGAGGGAGGAAGGAAGGAAGGAAGGAAGGAAGGAAGGAAGGAAGGAAGGAAGGAAGGAAGGAAGGAAGGAAGGAAGGAAGGAAGGTCTTGGAAGAAATGATTGTGAAATCACGAGTGAGAACTGAAAGTAAAATCCTAAGTCCCCCAACAGAATGGAACCCTCCTGGCCAAGGGCATGCCAGAGAAACCTTAAAAACTGAGGAATTCCTGGGCGGCACCTGTGGCTCAAAGGAGTAGGGTGCGGGCCCCCTATGCCAGAGGTGGCAGGTTCAAACACAGCCCCAGCCAAAAAAAAGGAAACACTGCCAAAAGACTGAGGAGTTCCCAACCATAATGGGGACAGGTCAGCCTGCTACCTCCCTCCCTTCTGCAGTTTAGACACAACGGACCAGAATCAATGTTAAAATAGAGAGCATAAGACTAATAGAACAGACTCCGGGGCAAAACCTACCCCCTACACTTAAGAGTAAACCATATTCCAATTGCCACAGATTTTTCTAGCTAAACAAGCACTGGCCTCCAGATAAGCTCCAGCTGCAGCTCCCCGTTTTCCACCAGCTGTAACTACAGCTTTGACTGGGTAACAACAGAGGACACACACTGAGTGCCTTTGTGTCCTGAAAAGACCTTTTGAGGTATAAGGACCAATTGTAATACATTTCAATGTTAAGTCCCCACCCAAAATGAACATGGGACACGCGTAACCCACGAATTCATTCACTACGCAGGTGTGCCCCTTCATGAATATTCACCGCTCTTCCTGTAACCTGTCCGGCCACCCACTCAGCCCAAAGCTCCTGCTCTGCTCCGCCCCCTTCTTCCAGTGCCTCCCGTTCAGCCCCCGGCCCATTTCCCAGCCTGCAGCTCGGGATTCCCCTTCTTGAGAAATAGTCTCCTCTCCAAATTTATAAAACCTTGGGATATTTTTGTTGACAAGGGCAAGGCTTTGTCCCCACCAGTCCCTCACTGCTGAGCAAAGTTCATGCTCCATCCATCATCTCCTAGAAAATGAGAAATGTCTGTCCCAGGAGATCACTCTCTCCACCACATGGAGGAGGTGCCAAGGATGGTGCCTTCTGTGCCCAGGCTAGGTGCTCAGAGATTCCCAGACTGGACAAGCAGGAAAGGAGCCGGTGCTGCTGGCCGCCTCCACTCTGAGCTGCGCTAACCGTCAGAATGTTCCATCCCAGCACAAACCACCATGAGGAAGGGTGCTACTGTGTCAAGTGACATAAATTTATTTTCAACTTGTTGACGCTGTTTATTCTCAGTTTGACCGGGTTGTGCACTGATGTTAGAGAGCACCTTGGAGAGAAGATGAACTGTGTGCTAAGAGATTTTGCATTATACCTATTCTGCCTGGAAAGACCTCAGAGAGGTGACAGGAGGGTGGGGTGGTGTGCCTGCTGTGGCGAGAGGGCAGTGTGGGCTGGTTTGCCTCACGTCACAAGGAGCAGGGCCGTGCACCGCAATGACCCAGTAAGAAGGAAATGGACTTCCACTTGGGCCATTTACTTCCACCTCCTTTCTCTAGGGGCATTTCAGAATGAAATGGAATGGTATTTTCTCATTTGGTGTGGTCTCAAATTGATGTCTCTTGCTTTTAGATGCAATTTGTCCAGGAGGGGAGCACGAAGGGCTGCAGCCCGATAGTCCTTGGCTGGGAGCAGGCTCTGTCTGGGCTGCTGGATCTCCTGGGGTCACTACCAGACCCTTAGAAGGCTGTCTCTTCATCTGACCACCAACACTGCCCCCAGCAGCCAGAGGGCACTAATGGAGCATCTTTTAGAAAGATGCTGATGATTCCCCCACAATGCACTGAAGTCCTCTCTGTGCTTAGAAATTGAAACTCATTAAATACTGAAGCAGCAACTGACTCAGGAACCTGGTCCCATCAGCTGTGGACAGCGACCTCAGTCTCCCCATCTCTAGAGTCCCAGAGCAGTTCCCACATAAATCACCCCCAGTCCATCCTGGTCGATGCACTCAATGCGGGCATGTCAGCGGGTCGCTGAGGCTCTGCAACACTGACACTCAGACCCCCGGAGCTGAAAGGCCATGCTGCGTGTTTAGCGGCCACCCACCAGGATGTGGGTTAACTGGGGCTTTCATTAGGTTGCCTCCCAGGGCTCAGCCTCATGATAGGAAAACCTCACCTGCAAGCATGGGATTGGCCCCTGCCTGAGGACTGGGGATGTTTACTAAGCCCATTCATATTACAGAGAGAAACTCCAAATCTCAACTAAAAGATATGGTAGTTTAATGCCCACCCTTACATCTCCTTTCCCATAATTAACTGACCGGGAAGTGTGCAGATTGGGCCTCGGGATGTGTCCCTTTGCTCTGTTCTTTGCTGCTTTTTTGTTTGTTTGTTTGTTTGTTGTTGTTCTTGTTGTTTGTTTTGAGACAGAATCTCACTACTTGGCCCTTGGTAGAATGCTGTGGCGACACAGCAACCTCAAATTCTTGGGCTTAAGCAATTCTCCTGCCTCGGCTCCCAGGTAGCTGGGACTATAGGCACCTGCCACAACTCCTGGCTATTTTTTGTTGCAGTTGTCATTGTTGTTCAGCTGGCCCGGGCCTGGTCCAAACCAGCCAGCTCTGGTGTATGTGGCTGGCATTGTAACCACTGTGCTATAGGCGCCGAGCCGCTGCTTTGATTTTTAAAATCATGTATCACATTCAATTTTTCCATTTGTAGAAGTGTCTTCTACATATTAGAAAGAAATCGAATAGGGCGGCGCCTGTGGCTCAGTGAGTAGGGCGCCGGCCCCATATGCCGAGGGTGGGGGGTTCAAACCCAGCCCCGGCCAAACTGCAACAACAACAACAAAAAAATAGCCGGGCGTTGTGGCGGGCGCCTGTAGTCCCAGCTGCTCAGGAGGCTGAGGCAAAAGAATCGCATAAGCCCAGGAGTTAGAGGTTGCTGTGAGCCGTGTGATGCCACAGCACTCTACCAAGGGCGATACAGTGAGACTCTGTCTCTACAAAAAAAAAGAAAAAAATAAAGAAAGAAATCGAATAATTTTCAATTATTCTGCTTCAATATAAACAAATTAAAGTGTAGCCTTGGCCATGGCCCATTTGGGCCTAGGGAGCATCTCTGTATGAGACAGCATGAGGATCAGCACACGAGCAAACAGACCTGGCCAGGCCATCGCCCAGTGCCCGGCAGCTGCAGTTGGCCACAGTGGGGAACATGTGTCCCAATCTCTGTCAGGGCTGGGCAGCAGGAACCCAGATCAAATGATTAAAGGACTCCACCCCTCTGGGCAACAAGAACTCCTTGTGGACTGTCTACACCTGGGCTTTCTGGAAATCGGGGCCCAGGTGAGATGGAGCAGCTCACACACCACGGAGAACATGTCAGCTCGGAGCAGCGAGGGAGAGAGGGAGAGAGGGAGGTCTCCATACAACGGGACGTGTTGTGGAGCCAGCCATGACTTCTGAATGAGCCAGGCAAGGCAGGCAGTCACTGTGCTCCCTTGAGTGTGAGATCTCACAGGAAGTGGCGAGGAGACCCTCAGAGCAGACCACAGAGGAGAGCTCCTGGCCCTCCCTTTTTGTCTCTCCAGAGCTGACTTCCCAGCCTTAGCAGCATCCCAGGACTCGAGGTGGTAGGACTCCTCCAAGCTGAAACACAGGAGGCAACAGCAAGGATGAGAGGGAAGGAGGGGCTGAGGGGAGGGAGGGGTGCATACGGTGTGTTCTCAGGAATGGGAGATGAGAGCCATCACCTGGGTCCAGAGTTTAAGAAGGGATTAAAAACATGTACAATGTCATGGCCGCTCTTGTGGATTGGCGGATATTTCTCAGTAAGTGCAGCTCACTCTATCTAGAGATGCAAAGGTCATTTTTCCTACTCTTAATAGAAAAATTATAACATAGAAAATGTAAGAAGTATAGGAACAAGAAGAAGGATAGAGAGTTGGGGGGGCACAACAGCAGCAGTGATGGACAGTTCAGTGTGTTCCCTGCACTATGTATTTACTGAACCCTTTAATTCTCCCACCCACTCCCGGGGGCTATTATCATTCCATTCACCCCTGAAGGCACACACCACAGGTCAGCTGCCCGCTCACGTTGCACAGGCAGGCAAGTAGGAACCAGGATTTCAGTTCGGGCAGCAGGACTCCAGTCCCCACAACCCAACTAACATGCTGTCTGCAAAATAGCACCTGTCTTCCAATCACTCTAAGGTGTCTTTCTAATAATATCTCTGACTTTCCCTCCCCTCAGCCTCTATGCATGTATTTATACTTCATTAATCTTGCTTTAGATAAACCTTTGTATTTTAAGTTAATATAAGTATCTTCCCTCACTATTACAAACTTTTCCTGGACCCCACTCTCAATAAAGGCATAATATGCACCTCAGCATATGGCTCATTCCCCTATTGATAGAGATGTTGGTGAAGAACATAAAGTTGTACGATAAATGAGAGTTCACCAGAGACAGACACTGCAGATAGCAGAAGGTTCCTGGGCCAAGAAAACATGACTTACAAGAATACTACAGTGCAGCCAGAGAGGAGCCATTGATCCCTGCTGCTGCTGCTGCCAATCATGTGTTTGACAAAAGGGAGATGAGACTGCAGAGGAGGAAATACTTTTTCCTTCTACCCTCCCAGGTTTAGTGAAGAGGGGCCCTGGAATTAAGTTGACAAAAGACAGAGTAACAGGAGAAAAAAAACATTTAATTATGTACATAAGCTCAGGAGTTCACAAAGAAATAATGGAGGTGGTTACAATTTGGAGCTTATAAATACCATCCTAAAGGAGATAGATGACTAGGCCCTAGGTGACTCATAAGGGTGGTCTAGTAAGGTTTGTTTTGTACAAAGAGTCAACACAGGTGATGTAGTTTGGACATTTGCTCTCTACAATCACATATTGAAATTAATTCCTTAATGTTGAATGTAGGGCCTGGTGAGAGGTGTTTAGGTCATAGGAGTGAATCCTTATAAATTTCTAGTACCATTCTTGTGGCACTCTTAGTCCTGTAAGAATTACTTGTCAAAGAGAGCCTGGCACCTCCCTTCTCTGTTACTTCCTTCCTTATCCTATCACCTCTGCCATCCTATCACCTCTGCCATGAGGGGAAGACTCCTGAGACCCTCACCAGAAACAGATACTGGTGCTGTGGTCCTTGAACATGCTGCAGGCCCATGAGCCAAATAAAACTCCTTCCTTTTTTTTTTTTTTTATTAAATCATAGCTCTGTACATTAATGCGATCATGGGGCACCATACACTGGTTTTATAGACCGTTTGACACATTTCATCACACTGGTTAACATAGCCTTCCTGGCATTTTCTTAGTTATTGTGTTAAGACATTTATATTCTACATTTACTAAGTTTCACATATACCCTTGTAAGATGCACCGCAGGTGTAAATCACCCTCCCTCCGCCCACCTCCCCATTTCCTCCCCTCCCTTTCCCCCTTCCCCCTATTCTTAGGTTGTAACTGGGTTATAGCTTTCATACGGAAGCCATAAATTAGTTTCATAGTAGGGCTGAGTACATTGGATACTTTTTCTTCCATTCCTGAGATACTTTGCTAAGAAGAATATGTTCCAGCTCCATCCATGTAAACATGAAAGAGGTAAAGTCTCCATCTTTCTTTAAGGCTGCATAATATTCCACGGTGTACATATACCACAATTTATTAATCCATTTGTGGATCGATGGGCACTTGGGCTTTTTCCATGACTTAGCAATTATTAATTGGGCTGCAATAAATATTCTGGTACAAATATCTTTGTTATGATGTGATTTTTGGTCTTCTGGGTATATACCTAGTAGAGGAATTATAGGATTGAATGGCAGATCTATTTTTAGATGTCTAAGTGTTCTCCAAACATCTTTCCAAAAGGAATGTATTAATTTGCATTCCCACCAGCAGTGTAGAAGTGATCCCTTTTCTCCACATCCATGCCAACATCTCTGGTCTTGGGATTTTGTGATATAGGCTAATCTTACTGGAGTTAGATAATATATCAAAGTAGTTTTGATTTGCATTTCTCTGATGATTAAAGATGATGAGCATTTTTTCAAATGTCTGTAGGCCTTGCACCTGTCTTCTTCAGCGAATTTTCTCTTCAAGTGCCTTGCCCAGCCTGCGATGGGATCACTTGTTCTTTTCTTGCTTGTACGTTTGAGTTATCTGTGGATTCTGGTTATTAAACATTTGTCGGAGACATAACCTGCAAATATCTTCTCCCATTCTGAGGGCTGTTTGCTTGCTTTACTTACTGTGTTCTTGGCTGTGCAGAAGCTTTTTAGTTTGATCAAGTCCCAGTAGTGTATTTTTGAAGCTGCTTCAATTACCTGGGGGGTCCTCCTCATAAAATACTCACCCAGACTGATTTCTTCAAGGGTTTTCCCTGCACTCTCTTCTAGTATTTTTATAGTTTCATGTCTTAAGTTTAAATCTTTAATTCAGTGAGAGTCTATCTTAGTTAATGGTGAAAGGTGTGGATCCAGTTCCAGTCTTCTACAGGTTGCCAGCCAGTTCACCCAGCACCATTTGTTAAATAGGGAATCTTTTCCCCACTGAATGTTTTTAATTGGCTTGTCAAAGATCAAATAACGGTAAGTAGCTGGATTCATCTCTTGGTTCTCTAGTCTGTTCCAGACATCTACTTCTCTGTTTTTGTGCCAGTACCATGCTATTTTGATCACTATCAATTTATAGTATAGTTTGAGGTCTGGTAGCGTGATTCCTCCTGCTTTGTTTTTATTTATGAGTAATGTCTTGGCTATTCGAGGTTTTTTCTGATTCCATATAAAACGAAGTATTATTTTTTCAAGATCTTTAAAGTATGACAGTGGAGCTTTAATAGGGATTGCACTAAAATTGTATATTGCTTTGGGTAGTATGGACATTTTAACAATGTTGATTCTTCCCAGCCATGAGCATGGTATGTTTTTCCATTTGTTAACATTTTCAGCTATTTATTTTCTTAGAATTTCATAGTTCTCTTTATAGAGACCTTTCGTGTCCTTTGTTAGATAAACTCCCAAATATTTCATCTTCTTCGGCACTACTGTGACTGGAATAGAGTCCTTAACTGTTTTTTCAGCTTGACTATTGTTGGTATATATAAAGGCTACCGATTTATGAATGTTGATTTTGTAACCTGAGACGCTGCTGTATTCCTTGATCACTTCTAAGAGTTTTGTAGTAGAATCTCTGGTGTTTTCCAGATATACAATCATATCATCCGTGAAGAGCAAAAGTTTGATCTCTTCTGACCCTATATGGATACCCTTGATCGCCTTTTCTTCCCTAATTGCAGTGGCTAAAACTTCCATTACAATGTTAAAGAGCAGTGGGTACAATGGGCAGCCTTGTCTGGTTCCTGATCTGAGTGAAAATGATTTCAATTTAATTCCATTCAATACGATATTGGCTGTGGGTTTGCTGTAGATGGCCTCTATCAGTTTAAGAAATGTCCCTTGTATACCAATTTTCTTAAGGTTTCCTTGGGGTTCTGATCATGAAGGGATGCTGGATATTATCAAAAGCTTTTTCTGCATCAATTGAAAGAATCATATGGTCTTTGTTTTTTAATTTGTTTATGTGCTGAATTATACTTATAGATTTACGTATATTGAACCAGCCTTGAGACCCTGGGATAAAACCGACTTGGTCATGATGTATAATTTGTTCGTTGTGTTGCTGGATTCTGTTTGTTAGGATCTTGTTGAATATTTTTGCATCTATATTCATTAGTGATATTGGTCTATAATTTTCTTTTCTTGTTGAGTCTTTTCCTGGTTTGGGGATCAGGGTGATGTTTGCTTCATAGAACATGTTGGTTAGTTTTCCTTCTTTTTCTACATTTTGGAACAGGTTGAGTAATATAGGTACCAATTCCTCTTTAAAGGTTTGGTAGAATTCTGACATGAAGCCATCTGGTCCTGGGCTTTTCTTTTTAGGGAGATTTTGTATGGTTGATGCTATTTCAGAACTTGATATGGGCCTGTTTAACATTTCCACTTGATTCTGGCTAAGTCTTGGAAGGTGATGTACTTCCAAGTATTGGTCAATTTCCTTCAGATTTTCATATTTCTGAGAATAAAGTTTCTTGTAATATTCATTAAGGATTTTTTTAATTTCTGAGGAATCTGTTGTTATTTTGTCTTTGTCGTTTATGATTGATGAGATTAGAGATTTTACTCTTTTTTTCCTGGTTAGGTTAGCCAAAGGTTTATCTATTTTATTGACCTTTTCAAAAACCAACTTTTTGATTTATTGATCTGTTGTATAATTCTTTTGCTTTCAATTTCATTTAATTCTGTTCTAATTTTGGTTATTTCTTTTCTTCTACTGGGTTTGGGGTTGGAATGTTTTTCCTTTTCCAGTTGCTTGAGATGTCCCATTAAGTTGTTAACTTCCTCTCTTTTCATTCTCTTGAGGAAGGCTTGCAGTGCTATAAATTTCCCTCTTAGGACTGCCTTTGCGGTATCCCAGAGGTTCTGATAATTTGTGTCTTCATTGTCATTTTGTTCCAAAAATTTGGCAATTTCCTTCTTAATCTCATCTCTGACCTGGCTATCATTCAGCATAAGGTTATTTAACTTCCATGTTTTTGTATGAGTATGCAGATTCCGGTTGTTACTGAGTTCAACTTTTATTCCATGATGGTCCGAGAAGATGCAAGGAATAATTTCTATTCCTTTAAATTTACTGAGGTTAGACTTGTTACCTAAGATGTGATCGATTTTGGAGTATGTTCCGTGGGCTTATGAGAAGTATGTGTATTCAGTTTTGTTGGGATGAAATGTTCTGTAGATGTCTTCTAAATCCAAATGTTGGATGGTTAGGTTTAAATCTAAAATTTCTTTGCTCAGCTTCTTATTGGAGGATGATCCAACACTGCCAAGGGAGTGTTGAAATCTCTGACTATTATGGAGCTGAAGGAAATCAAGTTGCTCATGTCTGTTAGAGTTTTTATTATAAATTGAGGTGCATTCTGGTTGGGTGCACAGATATTAATAATTGAAATCTCATCATATCTAGTATTCCCTTAACAAATATGAAGTAACCGTTCTTATCCTTCCTTACTTTTGTTGGTTTAAAGCCTATTGATCACAAATAGAATTGCAACACCTGCTTTTTTCTGTTTACCATTTGCCTGAAATGTGGATGGCCATCCTTTCACCCCGAGTCTATATTTATCTTTTAAGGTGAGATGTGACTCTTGTGTGCAGCAAATATCTGGCCTGATTTTTTGTACCCAGTCAGCTAACCTGTGCCTCTTTAGAGGACAGGTTAAGCTGTTCACATTAATGGAGAATATTGATAAGTCTGGTAAAATTTTGGGGTATAGAGTTTTTCGAAAGTCCAGTGGACATTTTTAATCCTTTCGCCACTGTGGAAGTCAGAGTTTGATCAAAAGTTTCTGAGTGAGTTTCCTTTTGTGGTAGAGGATTGGGCTTGTCATTATGGAGGATAGGTCTGAGAATATCCTGAAGAGCTGGTTTGGTTATGGCAATTTTCTTGAACATATGAATGTCATTAAAGTATTTAATTTCTCCATCATAAATGAAACTCATTTTAGCTGGATACAGGATCCGGGGTTGAAAGTTATTTTGCTTTAGGAGATTAAAAGTCAATGACCCCCCTCTTCTGGCTTGAAAAGTTTCAGCAGAGAGATCTGCAGTCATTCTAATATTCTTCCCTTTGTAGGTAATGGATTTCTTACGTCTGTCTGCTTTCAAAATTTTCTCCTTCATATTAACTTTAGTGAAGTTAATTATGATAGGCCTGTGGGATGTCTTATTTGGATTGAGTCATGCTGGGGTTCTGAAACTGTCTGCTATCTGAATTTCAGAATCTCTTGGCATGTCTGGAGAATTCTCTTTCATAATTTCGTGGAGAAGGGCCTCTGTACCTTGCGAGGCCACTTCATCACTATCAGGGATTCTAGTGAGGTGGATATTAGCCTTCTTCGAATTATCCCAGAGCTCTCTGAGAGAATGATTCATTTTTGCTCTCCATTTCTCTTCCTCTTTGAGAGTTTTGGAGCGTTCAAAGGCTTTGTCTTCAATGTCAGAAATCCTTTCTTCTGCTTGCTCCACTCTGTTACTGAGGGCTTCTACTGTATTCTTCAGATCTTTGAGGGCTGCAATTTCTTGCTTCAGTGCGTCAAAATCTTTGGTGGTTTTGTCTTTAAATTCGTTAAATTCTTGAGACAACTTTTGAATTTCTCCTCGAATTTCTAATTCCAGCTTTTGAATTGCTCCTTGAATTTCTAATTCCAAATTTTCCTCCATTCTATTAATCTTGTTTGCAATCCAAATTCTGAATTCGATTTCTGACATCTCAGCCAGCTGTTTATGAATGAGATCTTCAGTTACATCTGCCATATCTTTCCTTGGGGGGGGGTTGATCTATTCTGGTTATTCATGTTACCAGAGTTTTTCTGCTGATTCCACCCCATGATTGTTTTACACCATTTGATTTTCCCCTGGAGCTTTGTCAAGGACCCGTATGATGCTTTGGCCTGAGAAACTGGGGACCTGTTTGGTATGGTGGGGCTAAGTGGTTCTGTCTTGTTTTTAGCTGATCTCTGTTTGACCCTAGTGAAACAGTTACTCTGGGTTGAAGTCTCAGCTGTGGAGAAATACCAGCAATTAAGTCACCCCGCCCCCCATAGGCAACAATGGGAAAAGAAAAATCAAACCTTCCTACAACCACACACCCAGGGCACCACCTGAATAGTCCTCGGGCGATGGCTTAGTTCAAAAAGTCCAAATCAATTGTCTCTGTCAGCACCTTTCTCAGGTGGGAATTTAAAAGGTCTCTGGCAACTGGATCACAGGAGTCTGGTGACTACTCAGATATGGCTTGCTCTGGTGCTTCGTGGAGTCAGGAGGACCCACCCAGCAAATAGATCAGTCTGGGAAGGTTGCTGCCTCCTTCCCCACCTTGCATCTCTGTCACACCCAGTCACTGATAGCCCCGCATGGCTGTGACCCAGTTGCCTGTAGTGAACAGATACTCCAAGGGGTTGCACCTGCCTGAATCACAAGGAAATCTATTTCTGCTCAGCCAGGCCACTGCTCTGCCTCTATCTAGCAGGGGGAGGTGAGGCCTGACAACCTCGGGCCCTTGATGGAGGCTGGGGGGTGTTCACTCAGTTCCAGCCCCACCCCTGATTGATGTTACTGACAGAACAGAACAGAACAACTTTGTGGGAATTTGTTTATATCCCTGCTGAATTCCCCTGCAGAAGAGAAGCTGTTTTGAGTTCCCGGAGCCTGTGTCTCAGGCCCTGTCTTTGCTTCTGCAGGTTTGTATTTGGTTAGCTGTCAGTTCTAGCCTTCTGTCTTCCTTTGTCTGTATGCTGACAATCCCTGCAGGCCAGGTGCATCTTAGGCTCAGTAAAGCAGTCCTCTGGGTCAGCCCTGCCCTGGGAACTTCCCAGCTCTGCACGTGTGTTTCTAGTCCCCGTGCTCAACCCAGGCCAGTAAAGCCTCAGGCAAACCCTTTACTCACAGGGCCTGCATTTCTGTCCCAGATCTGTTCCATGGTGGTTGCCACCTGAGTAGATGCCTGGCCTCCTCTGGTTGCCCAGGGAGACAGGGGGTGTGGCTTTGGAATATCCGGGAGTGAGCCCTATTGTTGCTAAAATATGGCTGCTGCCCTGCACCTCAGGGCACTGCTGCTCCAGTGTGGTTCCCTCTCAGCCAACTGTCCTCTCCTCACTCCCGTGCTGTAGAGTTAGCACTGACCAGCTGCAATTTAGGCCCTGTCCATACCCCTCAAGAAATCACCTAAGAATCTGGACTCCTGGGGGACAGGCCTCCAGACCTCAGAGTGAGAGTGGAGGGGACTGCTGGGAGCTCAGAGTTGCAGGTAGAGAATATATACAGTTTTATGCCTGGCAGGAGAATGCCGTGGCACCCTAGTAGGGAAGGTAGGTCCAGTTTTTAGAGGGTCTCTCCCGAGTTGTGTAGTGGGAGGACCTTTGAACTCTGCCCAGTTGTTTGTGGGGCACTCTGAGCCATTCTCATGGGGGAGGGGACTCCCATCCACTTGGTGATGGATTTTGTACCTTTTGTTTGTATCCTTGGGGTCGCAGCTCACCTCAGCAGGGTTGATGTGCGTTCTTCAACCTTCTCTCTTGATGCAGCTCTAATCCACCAGGTTACTTGCTAAATTTCTGTCCTTTAACTCTCCTTCTGGACGGGAGCCTCTGTGGAAAGCTGGCTTCAGTCAGCCATCTTGTCTCTGCCCCACCAAAACTCCTTCCTTTAGAAGTTACCCAACCTCAGTTATTCCTTTATGGCAACACAAGTGGATTAAGACATCAGGTGATAAGAGTAGACTCTGAAGTCATTTGCCTTTTTCTAATATGGGAGAAGACACTTCTACAAATGGAAATTTCCATTACAAAAAGGGAAATGTATGCTCTGGTTTCAGAGATTTTCCTGTATCTGCTGTTCCTCAATTGCCTTCAGCTCAAAATAACCCTTATACCAAAGTGGCATATTTTAGGGTAGCATATTTTGTTCCCCTTCATTCCCCTTTTGAAACTTTTTAGCTGTATATAGGGACAGTTTGGGGTTAGACATTGTGAGATAAGAGATTTATAAAGGGGGAAGAAAAATGCAAAGACTGGTATAAACCCAGTTTTTCGGTCCAAAGGGCAGTCAATTGAGAAGATTTCTAGATGTTGAGCTCAAAGCAGATTTAGATAGTTCAGTGAGGACAGTGGCAATCTGATGAATTTCCTATGTGCAGTTTAGTGATGGCATACACATCAGTGTCACATTGTAGCTATTTTTTCAGAAAAGAGCATGAAAGTATTCAGCTTCTTTGCAGGAATTTTTAGATGGTCCTAATAAGTATCTGGGCACTCAGGTTTTAGCTCTCAGTGGCACCAAGTCAGAAGGATGAGAGAAAAATTGGAAACATTAATTGCAGACAGAATGTACAGAATGCCAGATTCAGTCTGCACAGAGGTGAAAATAGCTCAAAAATGATGAATACTCACAAGAATGGTTTATAGTTTTGCACTGAAACATTTATTTCCTCTATGTAGGCACTCCCATTTCCATCAAAAATAATAAGACTATTTTTATTTGAAATACAAATCTAGTCTCATTAACTCAGCCTGATTATTAATATAAGTAAATCGAGAATAGTAACTGATCATACAGGCTCTTTTAAAATCTGTCTTGCTGGAACTGTTAATAAAGAATCTCAAATTAGACTTTTAAAAGCTGCTCAAAGCCAGGAAGCAAAGCCAATAACTTGCCATTAGACTTTACTTACAATATCTAAATATTAGGGTGAATCCCTTTCTTTGTAAGGTCCCCAGAATACTCAGAGTTTCTTATACCTACCAAGAAGTGACCTTCATTCCCTATAAGGCTGGGGACCCTATAAGTCAAGCACCAGGCCAGATTTTCCCCTCAAGAGCCTTTGTGAGCATTGGCTCTGTGAAGCCAACCTTAGTCCCTTAAAACTGTATAGTCGCATCTGATTCTATGCACTTCCTTCTCAAATATGACATCCCCATCAGTTTTCGTATACAGTATTGTCCCCGGAATTAGAACGCCCCAGAACTCAAACAACTTGGAATTCAAACAAAAAATTTAAGCAAGTTTTGCACGAAACCCAATGCTGCTTTGGAATTTTTTTTTGCTTTGGAATGTTTTTGTGCCTACGTTTCCCCAGCACTCAGGCCACCCGTACACTTTTCATTCAGTTTGTTGTTGGAAGCTCTACCAAACGCATCTCATGATTTTCAGTGCTAATTTTATGCTTTTGTGCGTGTTTTGTGTTTTTATTTTCTCTATAAAGTAATAACTAACTGTATTCGCCCTGGGTCCTAAAAAGTGTAGTGAGGAAAATAAGAGTAAGAGGAAAGCTGTTAGAGCTACAGTTGAAGTTAAGAAAGCTCTCCTTGCTAAGCACAAACATGGTGCACGTGTGGGCGACCTCGCTACTATGTTGGGGATGCCTAAATCAACTGTACAATTTTGAAAAATAAAGAAGCTATCAAAGCAGCTAATGTGGCAAAAGGGGTTACAATGTTGACCTTTAGGAGACTGAAAAGTATCGAAGAGATGGAAGAACTCCTCCTAGTTTGAATTAATGAAAAACAGCTGGTTGGTGATGTGATTTCTGAGATGATAATTTGTGAGAAAGCCAAGGTCCTCAACAATGATTTAGTGAGAGGCATGCCTGATACTAGTGCTCAAAAGGGGGAGTCTAAAGCCAGTAGTGGGTGGTTGGAGAACTTTAAGAAAACAACTGGGATCCATAGTGGTGGTGTTCACAGAGAGGCTGCCAGTTCTAATTTGGAAGCAGCAGAAATGTTTGTAAAGGAGTTTAAGGAATTTGTGAACAGTGAGGGGTATATTTCGAATGGAGTGTTCAATTGCAACAAAATAGGCCTTTATATTTTTAGGGTTTTATGTTTTAATTTTATTAGTTTACATTTTTATTCAAATATTTTATTTGTTAATATTTTACCTTAAAATCCAGTGTATTTATCATTAAAATCATTTTGAAAATTTGAGTTTGTGGGACCCAGGAATGAATTCATCCAGTTTGTATTATTTTAAAGGGGAAAAATTGTCTTGGAACTGGAATGATTTGGAACTCAAAAGGGATTCTGGAATGGATTAAGTTCAGATTCCAAGGTATCACTATATTTTGTCTTGCTATAACAGAATACCACACCCTGGGTGATTTATAAAGAACAGAAATTTACTTCTTATAGTTCTGAACCTTGGAAGTCCAAGGTTGAGGAGCCTTTTCTTGCTCTGTCTTCCCATGCTGAGGATGGGGGGTGAGAGAGCACATGAGGGAGAGAGAGAGGGAAGAGGCCTGGACTCTGGCATCCACGCCCATGACCCCAATTAATCCACTCCTAAGATAATGGCATTAATCCATCCATTAGGGCTGAGCCCTCACGACCCGATCACATCTTAATGTCCTACTTCTCTACTCTATTGCATTGAGGATTAAGTTTCCAGCACATGAAGTTTGGGACACACGTTGAAACCATACAACTGTTGAAGCCTTGATAATATAAACAATGCTTTCTATTGTATTCTTTTACAAAGAAAACAGGTTGTTTTGTATTGAATTAATACAAATAAGCATATTGCCATGAAAATAAAAACATTCGCTAAGAATGTCTTAATTTTGGAAAGATTAGGTAGAGAGAAAAAGATAAATGTTTCAATTTTTATTTACAAAAGTGTAATTTACCAAACTGATTTAAATTACCTACAGTTTAAGAGTGCAAATTACGTATAGTTTAAGTTACATATAGTTTAATGTCCTGAAAACAGAACATTAAAAAACAGCAAAATTGTAAACAAAAAGATCATAAAAGAAATCATAATTAGACCGGGAGTGATGGCTCATGCCTGTAATCCCAGCACTTTGGAAGACCAAGGCAGAAGGATTACCTGAGGCCAGGAGAGCACGCCTAGCCTGGGCAGCTTAGTGAGGCCCCATTTCTACAATAAACTCATGCTAATAATATGTGCTTATACAAATATAAAGAAGGTTTAGCAGCATTTCTTATTTAATAATGTTTCCCATGTAAATTCACATATCAAATAAATTTAATGAGCTTAAAATCTCCTTTTTTTTTTTTTTGAGACAAAGTCTCACTTTTTCACCCTCGGTAGAGTGCCATGGTATCATAGTTCACAGCAAACTCAAACTCTTGGGCTCAAATGATTCTCTTGCCTCAGCCTCCCAAGTAGCTGGGATTACAGGTGCCCATCACAACACCCAGCTATTTTTAGAGATTGGGGGAATCTCGCTCTGGCTCAGGCTGGTCTTGAACCTGTGCACTCAGGCAATCCTCATCTAAGACTCCCAAGTGCTAGGATTAGAGGTGTGAGCCACCTCACCCAGCCTAACATCTCCCTTTTTATAAGATGAGAGAACAAAGCCTTTGAAATTTTTCAGGGACTCTCTGGGAAATCACAAAATCAATCTAAAGTCAAAAAGACTTTAATTTATAATTTGATTTTGAGACATTATCAAAAATATCAAAAGATTTGAACATTTGATTAAATAAAATCACAGGTTATTGTGAAATGATATTTAGTTATCTGTTTAAGCAAAGTGACAAAAAAAAAAAAGATTCTAAAGCAAATATAGAAAATAAGGTTACTCTACCCAACCAGGTCCCTCACCTGCCGCCTGAGAGGAGGCCAAAGCTTTAGAGACAGCACTGGGGCTACAGCAGAGAAAGGGTTTAATATTGCTAGGGCTATGTAAGGAGATGGGAGGAATTTCTCAAATCCATTTTCTTGAAAATTTGGGGAAAGAGTGTTTTTAAAGATAGTTTGGCAGGCTAAGGCTAGGTGATTGGGTCTGCTAATTGACTGGGTTGGGTGCATTACCATAAGAGATGTAGAATTTGTCTTGTTTGCTGAGTTGGTTCTTAGGTGGGGGACACAAGACCAGTTGAGTCAGTTTCTTGGTATGGGCCACTGGTCTGGGTGGGTCAGCTGTTCCACTGGAATGCAAGGCCTGGAAGACACCTCAAAAACTACCTTTAGGTTTCTAAAAAGGTAATGTTATCTGTAAAGAAAGTTAAGGATCCTTATGACACCAGCTATATGACTCCAGAGTAGCAATTACAGAGAAGCAAAGGAGGAAAAGTGGCTGGTTATTATCAAGCAAACAAGGGGACAGTGGCTGATTATTATCAATATTTTTAGCTAGGCCTGTGCCTTCACAGAGCTTTAGGCCCTTACCACAGTTTTTGCCTTGTACTCCTTTATTGATATTAAGGATGGTTTCAGTAACATCATTGTACAGAAGTTTCAAACCTTACCTATTTTAATATTGACTTGGTTTCCTTCATAAAAAATGACATATGGGGCATGGTAGCTCATGCCTGTAATCCCAGCACTCTGGGAGGCCAAAGCTGGTGGATCACTTGAGCTCATGAGTTCAAGACCAGTCTGAGCAAGAGGGAGACCCCATCTCTACTAAAAATAGAAAAATTAGCCAGGCATCATGGCAGATGCCGGTAGTCCCAGCTCAGGAAGTTGAGGCAAGAGAATTGCTTGAGCTCAAGAGTTTGAGGTTGCTGTGAGCTATGAAGTAGGGCACTCAACTGAGGGTGACACAATGAGACTCTGTCTCAAAATAAATAAGCAATGACATGATAAAAATAATATGAAACACAAGAAATTAAATATAGAATTCTTGTCTTCTAGGCAGATTACCAAACAGCTAAAGAAAACCCTTTTGCAATCTCTTATTAAAACAGACCTATGGGGCAGCGCCTGTGGCTCAATGGGTAGCGCGCGGACCCATATACCAAGGGTGGTGGGTTCAAACCCGGCCCCAGCCAAACTGCAACAAAAAAAATCTGGGTTTTCTGGCAGGTGCCTGTAGTCCCAGCTACTTGGGAGACTGAGGCAAGCCTCAGCCTAAGCCAAGGTGTTGGAAGTTGCTGTGAGCTATTATATCATGGCACTCTACCAAGGGCAATAAAGTGAGACTCTGTCTCTAAAAAAAAATAAATAAATAAAAATAAAACAGACTAATAATCTAAGAAAATTTTGTCTTCTTAGTAGAGAAAGAAAATAAAATTTTATTCTCACATTGGTATGCTATTACATTAAAGCTCATTTTTAAATCTTTTAATAAAATCCATTTTTAAAAAATAAAAATAAAATAAAATTCATTTAATCTTTGCCAGTTTGACTACATGAAATAAAATTTTTTTCTCTCTCTCCCTTTCTATAGATCCTTTGTAACTTCCCATTTTCATTCTGGCTTGGTTTCCTTCATTTTTCTCTGTCCTATTAAATAATCTTTATATTATTTTAGGATAAAGATAAACTACTTTATCTTTCACAAAAATACATATTTCATGTATACCTTGTAAACTTTTCCTTACCAAAAACACATCTTATTTTCCTCGCATAATTTGCACAAAGAGGTTTCTTTCACTCTTATTATTCCTAGTAGTTCATTTACATATGTTGATTAGAATTCTTACCCTTTAGTAAACTTAATTGCCCACAAAAATGAGTAAGTAGTAGTCAACTATTATGAACTGTCTGTCATTTATCAGCATTCTGTAGTAGATTAGAAAACTTGTGATTACATCATTTTATAATTTCTAAAGGCATCTGATTCCTTACAGTACAATTTTCCAATGTGGCAAAAGAATATGTTTACTATTAGACCCAAATGTCTTGTATTTGATCCCTCTATAACCCAAATGTATACAAACTTATGTTCAGCAATCAATATTTCAGTATTTTGTCATACTTGGAGACAATCTAGATATTCAACAAGTATTATTTAATTAATACAGGCTCCAGGTTGCCAAAAACATTGTAAAGCAGACATGTTATGAAACACAATGTTTTTTAAAGTTTATTTATAAAACTTATCTCATCTATTTAACTCATGTATTTTTAATAATCATGCTTGGATTGCTCATGAACGTTTCATGAAACATTTAGCAAAGCAAGCCATTGTCGTAAGCTGTTTTCTTCTTGACCAATTTTACAGGATAAGCGTGTTAATCAAGTATCAAAACTCACAGAAGCAAGAAACCTGAAAAGTTAAACATGTGGCCCCTTTTTTTTTTTACTTCCGCACTCAACATACATCAAGCAATTTATTTTTATTGTACACTTTTTTCTTAGGTTAAATTTACACTTTTATAAGTTCAAATATCTAGGAGAGATAACATATGCTTATTTAACTGGGAACCAGGTAGAATAAAAATTGCACATCTGAACTATATTTGGTAGTGAAAAGTCTGAAGACATACTTACTTTTAATAAACCAACAAAATTAAACCTGCCATATTTACCAAGGACTATCCCAGATGATGTGGACTTTAAAGATACTCTACATTTCTGAGAATTTTAGAAGTTTTTAATTCACACAAGTGCTTGTTTTTAAGTCAGTTAAAATGAAACTCCTTTGAGGGATTTTATAAATAAACTTGGTAATACCATCCAGAGGCAGAAAATACCCCACGTATATAACATACATACAGAGACATACATAAACATATAGACAGAGATCTTATAGCTTTTGTTGACAGAAAAAAAGCCATACTCTGTAAATAATGTAAAGAGATTTATCCTGAGCCAAATTTGAGGACCATGGCCCAGAGCTACACTAAACAAGTCTTGAGCAAGTGGACTCCCTGTGGTGGGTTATGGTTGGGTTTTATTATATATTTCAGAGAGACAGGAATTGCAGGTAAAGTCATAAATCAATATGTAGAAGACATACATTGGTTTGGACCAAAAAGCTGGGACATCTCAAAGCAAAGGCTTACAGGTTATAGATGGGTTTAAAGATTCTTTAGCTGACAGTTGGCTGAAAGAGTTAAACTTTGTCTAACAGGCCAGGAGTCAGCAAAAAAGGAATTCTTGAGTCAACATAAAGGGTCTGTTAATCACAGACAATTTACCAGACGCCGGATGTGTGCCCAGACTCAAGTGATTTGTTATGTACATTGGGACGTTCAAGTATGTCTTGGATAATATTAGGCCTGTTAATGAGTCACAAAGGACACCTGTAAGAAGGCAGAAGACATGATGAGATATGTCTGATCTTTCCCATGTCTAGCAACTCAGTTTTAGGGGATCCTCTTGATCCAGAGCAGGTCCAGACAGCTGCTGGCAGAAAGCCTTAAGATTGTGGCTCAGCGGGTAGGGCGCCGGCCCCATATGCCAAGGGTGGCAGGTTCAAACCCAGCCCCTGCCAAACTGCAACAACAAAAAAAATAGCCGGGCATTGTGGCGGGCGCCTGTAGTCCCAGCTACTTGGGAGGCTGAGTCTAGAGAATTGCCTAAGCCCAAGGATTTGGAGGTTGCTGTGAGCTGTGTGACACCACGGCACTCTACCCAGGGCGAGAGTGAGACTCTGTCTCTACAAAAAAAAAAAAAAAAAGATTTTATTTTAGGCTGGGCATGGTGGCTCTCGCCTGTAATCCTAGCACTCTGGGACGCCAAGGCAGGTGGATTGCTTGAACTCACGAGTTCGAGACCAGCCTGAGTAAAAGCGAGACCCCATCTCTACTAAAAATAGAAATACTGAGACAAGAGGATTGCTTGAGCCAAGTTGGAGGTTGTTGTGAGCTATGACGGCATAGCACTCTACCCAGGTGACAACTTGAGAGTCTGTCTCAAAAATAAAAAAAAAAATGGCAGTGCCTGTGGCTCAAGGAGTAGGGTGCTGGCCCCATGTACCGGGAGTGGTGGGTTCAAGCCCAGCCCCAGCCAAAACTGCAAAAAAATAAAATAATAAAATAAAAAGATTTTATTTTAGTTCACACTTTCGATCTAAACTTTAAGCCATGAATCAGCCAAACAAAACCTACTAGTTTATATGAAAAAGTTGAATCTGAATTGTATTTCTGGCATATGGGAAAAGTAAGTCTACCCACTCAAGATTTTAACCAACATTGGTGGAGATTTTTGAGATTATGTTTCTGCCCTGATATGCAATCCTATGTGTTGCGGGAAAACAAGCACTGATGGAGAGAAAGAACACCCAAACATTTGTGTTTAAAAGAGGAAGGGCTTTATTTCAACTGGCAGAGCCACAGCAGGCTAAATTCCAAAAATGGCCGCGCTCCCTGACAGGCTCTGTCCTTTCCCTTTATCTCCAGGCAAGGGTTCTTTGTCCATGGGGACCCTTCTCATTGGTCAGTTTTAATCAAGCTGGAGAAGGTGGCTACAGGTTTTTACAGAAGCCCAGACTTTTACATAAGCAGAAGCAAGCATTAGTTTCAAGGTCTCAGGAAATTAAGTTTCTACAAATTCTTAAGAGCTGAGTCACTATAGGGAGGACTTTGTAGGTGTGTCCTTGGGACTTTTGTGAGAAGCCTTTTGTTTTTTTAGACTTTATTTTTTCTGGGTGTCCTCTCTTACTATGGAGGTAGTAGACTAAATTTGGGGTGAGGGAACATTTGGAAATACCAAGCAGCTATTTTTAAAGCCCATCTGAGTGAATAAAATATCTGGTTTGTTTCCAAATCTATTTTTTCCTAGGAAGGAAGGCATTAAAAATAAATCCTATCAGGCCCTGAATATCAGCCTCCAATGGGGCTAACCTTTAACCATAGAGCTCTTTTATTTAAAAAAATCCTTTCAAAAATCTTATTATCAGATTTTTGGCTAGGACAAATACAGTAAAACCTCTGTTAGTTGACCACCCAAGGAATAGTGATGAACTGGTTAACATATGGAGACCATCAATGTTAGTCTCTCCCTGCTGCGGGAGGTCATAAACACTGTAAAGTCTCTGCCTCTCAGGGTTTTAAACATTAAGTAAAGAATAGGACTTGTTAGTCTTTCTCTGGCTCCAAGTGCATCTGGACATTGATTAAACAAAGAATAGAACTCTTGGAGGTTGCTGTGAGCTGTGACACCACAGCACTCTACCAAGGGCAACAAAGAGAGACTCTGTCTCTTAAAAAATATATATATATAGAACTCTCTTGGCTTTTCTGGTTCTGTTAAACTTCCTTCAAGTTTGTAGAAGATTCATAGCAGATAACCCTCCTATCTCTACAGGGCCTCCAGCAGATGACCTTTGATCTTAGCATGTCCACCATCTCCTGAACTGCACCTGCACCACACCCTGAACTGCTTTAAAAGAGGCCCCTCACCCTAACTCAGTGCTGTTGGCATTTTTGGCAGCCCATCACTTGCAGATGCTTTTAATACATCTCTGCTATTAACTCTACTTGGTCTGGTTCTCGTGGCACCTTTCATCACCTTTCAACATCTAATAGTCGACATAAGGAGCTAGATCCACTGTACTGACAGGTACACATGGTGCACGTCTAATCTATTAAAGTTAGGTCAGCTTAAGGAGGTGGTCAGTGTAGGGAGCTGGTCAACTATGGAGGCTATATTGTTGTACATTTTCCTGGAAGTATTGAAGCCTTTTCTTCTTTTTCTTGCCTTGTCCATTTTTTCTTTTCTTCAAAACTGTATTCCTGGGTGGCACCTGTGGCTCAGTGAGTAGGGCACTGGCCCCATATGCCGAGGGTGGCCGGTTCAAACCCAGCCCCAGCCAAACTGCAACAACAACCAAAAAATAAAACTGTATTCCTATTCTAATGTTAACTCAAGATCAAAATAAATAAGTCTTCTTATAGTTTAATCACAGACATAAGAGGCATCCCCAAAGAAGGGGCAAAAGATGCAGCTTAATGATCCAGAGTCATTCCCAAAGATAGCCAAAAGAAAGAAACTTAGTGAAACCCCAGAGGGCTGGAAATGATTGGCAGTTTGGGGAAGAAGAGAAAGCTTCCCCTTCACCTTGGGAGTTTCCCTGAAAGCTCAACTCACGATAAGACAGATTAATAAGAGAAAGAAATTACAAATATATTTAACAGGAGCATGGGGAAAATCAAAAGCACCTAAAGTGAGAATAAGATAGAGTCCGCCAGACTAGGGCTAACATGACACAGCTGGTCTGGTCAGTTTAGGTCCTAAGTGACCTTTACCTCCTGTCTCCCATTCTTATTGTTTTGTAAAATTAGCTCCCACCCTAAAGATGCCTATCTCAAGTAGTTTAGGTAGATTAATTTAGAAGATTGACTTTTGAATTGGAGTGTTATAATAAGTTACTGAGTTATGCTGATTATTATTTAAAATAAGGGTTAATGTGGTCTTTGCTTTGAACTTTTATGTATAAAATTATGATTCTGGGAATGGAAGAACAGAACAGTCTTGGAGAGACTACTGTCACTGTTCTCCAGAATCACCAGCCTTCTGACAAACTTTGGTGGACCTGTCCCATCTCTGCCTATTGGCTGACAGATTTCAGGTGGCTGGGCAACTCTTCATTGTCTGGTAACCAAATCACAAAGTGACTGTCCAATATCCCAGCAAGTTCCAGAAGCTTATATACTGTCACTTTAGAAAGGAGGGAGGAGAAGAATATAGGTAATTCTGTTGAGGGACAATAAATAATTACTAGGAAGGATGAATAGATACTCAAGAGAATGAATGGACTGAGGGGAATAGATTAACTTGTAAATGATTCTCTTTGGAAGTTAAATAAGCCTAAGAGGTAGGCATTATTTTCAAATGAGTTGGGCCAGGTTGCATTCTTTATCCTCTTTTCCTCAGTAGATTAGGAGATAACTGAGAAGAGAAGGTAAAACAATTCTTGATGAGTCTGTTTTGTTTTATGCAGACGGAAAGCCCCTTCCAAGGCCTGTTGATATCTAAGGGCCTTTAATTCAAATACTCTTTATACCATTGCATCATGTTTGGGGTAAAATACCCTGAGCTTCTTCATTTAGATGTCAGAGAATTAGGGTGCAACCCACATTTCTGCCCAGCTATCTCCAAATTCTCAGGATCCCCAGCCTGATGGCTGGGCACCTGCAGGTGCGGGCCTGACTTCCAGTGCCCTAGCAGGCAGAAAGCCAAGCCAAGCTCTCAGGACACAAGAGGAACACACAAAAAAGCCATGTCTGTCACTGGGGGGGGAAAGAATCATAACCAAGGGGTACCAAAACTGGATTCACAAAAGACACAATCTAAAGAACTAATTCTTACAGATATTTTTCTCCTGTTAATACAAATTTGTAAATAAAAGTACAAAGAGACTCTTGCTGCTCTCATTCATTTAGGACCCTGCCAGCAGAAATCTGAGAGGCTGACTCTAAGAAGTTTAGCTTTTTATTTGTTGGCTTTGCCAGACATCCCAAGAGTGAGGTGACCCTTCATGGTTGCCAAAACTGGGGGCAGGGACACTTTTCCCCTCTACTGTCCTAAGTTTAGAGGCCCTGTGAATTAAATTGATAAAAGACAGAGTAACAAGAGAAAAAAATTTATGTAAGTAAGCTCAAAAGTTCACAAAGAAATGTGACTCATGTAGGTAGCTAGAATTGGGAGCTTATAAATATTATCCTGTTACCAGATGAAGAGGGTAACCATTTGTCACTGGGCAGCCAATATGCAGAGATGGCAGGGTAGGTTCACTAGCTTTATTATCAGAAGGCTAGCAATTCTAGAGAACAATGAGAGTAGCCTCTCAATTTTGTTCTGCCTCAGTTACAATTCTAGTAATTTTTATAATGGGAATACCAGGAAACCTAGAAAATTTAAACTTTATCTGACGGAAAACAACACTAAAGTAGTGTTTGCTCTAACAATGCAAAATGTTTAAACAACATAAAGGTAATTTTCACTTTAACAAACTATCTAAGAGAATCATCAAACAAAACATCATGTTATCAAAGTAACCTTTATTCTACCAATATTGTGACACCTATTGTTTATGTGTGACTACTTCCTCAAAGTCTCTTGACACAAACATCCTCACAATCATGGTGAAACCTTAACTAGGTAATCACAGAGGGTAGGGGAAAGAATGTGAGCTAAACAGACTGGTTCAGCTGTGCTGCTTCAGCTTAACTTCTCAGACACCCTCCTAAAGGCTGCTTTTCTATCTTCAATCCTAAAGGTTGACAAAATGTGAAGAAAGGAGGGGTGGAGCAAGATGGCACACCAGAAGGATGGTTTAGCTGAGCTCTTCTAGAATGAGAAAAAGAGAGAACCCAGCCTTACTGGTGCAGAGACCTTACCCAGAGTCATAGCTTAGTGAGCACAGCAAGGACATGGTGAGCTGGATATAGTATATGATCTGGAGCAGTGCAGATCTGATGAATTAGGCAAGTGATTGCCACCTGCTGGGATTGACTGGCCCCCATGGAGGTCCAGGATAGGAGGAAGCCTTCCTGGACTTTTCAGTTGTTGGGGGAGCTGCACATTGAGTGGAAAGCTTGAAAGAGGGGGAGGACTCAAACAGTATAAAACAACCAGATTTGAAGGCCAGTTGGAGTGGATTTGCCATAGGTTTAGTGGCTGGTGAGGTAGCCATACTGAGAAGGTCTCAGAGGCCAGGGGGATGCCATTGTGGGAAGATTGCATGAAGGTCTTAGCAGGGCCCTAAAGCATAGGAGCCTTAATTATGCCTGCCAGGATCAGAACTCCTCTTGGGACAGGCTTAGAGCCTCCCACACCTAACAAGAACTAGAGTCAGGGGGAACTGTGAGACCTACCCCTGAAATATTCTTGTGAGCTTTAAGATTCCAACCCAGCAGAGTTTGAATGCTGAGGAAACAATCATGAGATCACCAAAGGCAACTAAGTTTGGAATAAGGACCATAGAGGTTTCTGGCTGTGCTGTCTTCTAAAAAAAAAACACACAGTGCCATCTGGTGTCCCAGCAACATATTGTCATCGCTTCTGTTTATTTGACCACAAGGAAGTTTGGCTTTGCTCAGGCTGAGTCCACTTCAAGACCTAAGCTCTGAGACAAAGTAATTTGAAGCAAAGGAGGCAGTGAGAAGGAAAAAGGATGACAAAGAGGTGAACAAGAAGAAAGAATACATGAGGAGGAACCAACAGAAAAATTCAGGCAACATGAACAACCAAAGCAGAGCAACTCCCCCAAGGAACCATGAGGCAGCTACTGCACAAGACTCTATCTATAAAGAATTAATAGATTTGACAGAAAGGGAATTTAAAATACGGATAATAAAAACAATAAAAGGAATGGATGAGAAAATGGAAAGAGAGAACCAATGTCAGATGAGAGATATGTATAATATAGAAAGGATATGGTGGGGCTTAAAGAAATGAAACAATCAGGGAATGTAAAGATGCGGTAGAATATATCAAAAATAGGCTAGACCATGGAGAAGAAAGAATCTAAGAGCTAGAGGATAAAGTTTTCAAGTTAACTCGGGTAATTAAAGAGGCAGAAAAGAAAAGAGAGAATGCAGAACAGGCGCTTAGAGAACTTTGAGACTCCATGACACATTCAAACATATGAATAATAGGGATTCCTGAAGGGGAAGAAAATGAAAACTTTCCAAGTTTTACTAAAGACCCTGACACATCCCTTTCAAATGGAGATCGAATGCCAGACAATCTCAACTCAAACAGAGCCTCTCCAAGACACATTGTAATGAACTTGCCCAAAGTCAAGATGAAAAAAAAATTCTGCAAGAAACCAAGAATAAGTGCCAACTGACCTACAAAGGCAAAGCCATTAGGTTGACAGCAAACTTTTCAACTGAAACTTTCCAAGCTGGAAGAACATGGTCATCCATCTTCAACATTCTTACACAAAACAATTTTCAGCCCAGAATTCTGTATCCTGCTAAACTAAGCTTCGAAATTGATGGAGAAATCAAATCTTTTGTGAATATGCAAGAAATGAGGAAGTTCACCACAACAAGACCAGCTCTACAGGAATTACTTAGACCTGTTCTCAACACTGACCCCCTCAATGGACCACCAGCAAAGTAAACACCCAGAAGCTAAAGGTCAAAACTTAGTTTTCACAATGGCACAAAGGATAAAACTACACAACAAACTTTCACAAAATAAGATGAATAGAACTCCACCACACTTAACAATTTGTTCAATAAATGTCAATGGACTGAATTCACCACTGAAGAGGCACAGGCTGGTTGATTAGATAAAAAGCACAAGTCATCCATATGCTGTCTCCAAGAAACACACCTAGCCTTGAAGGACAAATCAAGACTCAGGGTTAAGGGATGGAAAACAGTAATTCAAGCAAATGGAAATTAGAAGAAAGGAGGAGCTTGATCTTATTTTCATATACAAGCAGATTTAAAGCAACTAAATTAAAAAAGACAAAGATGGACACTTTATACTGGCCAAAGGAACAATACAACAAGAAGACATTTCAATTTTAAATATGCACTCGACTTAAATGCTCCCAGATTTATGAAACAGACCTTGATGGGTCTGAGTAATATGATATTCCATAACACCATAATAGCCAGGGACTTTGATACCCCTCTGACAGAGTTGGACAGATCCTCTAAACAAAAACTAAACAAAGACACAAAGGACATAAATGTGACCTTAGAACAAATGGGATTAATAAACATACACAGAACACACCATTTTTCTTGTCAGACTGTGGTACGTATTCCAAAATAGACCATACCCTAGGATACAAATTAAACTTCAGCAAAATTTAAAGAATAGAAATTACACCTTGTATCTTTGCAGACCACAAGGCAATAAAGGTGAAACTCAACTTCAGCAAAAATATTCATCCCCACACAAAGACTTGGAAATGAAACAACCTTATTTGAATGATAGTTGGGTTCAGGAAGAGATGCAAGAGGAAATCACTAAATTCCTAAAACATAACAACAATGAAGACACAAGTTACCAAAACCTGTGGGATACAGCAAAAGCATCTTAAAGAGGAAATTTATCACATTAGATGCCTGCATTTGAAAAATGGAAAGAGAGCACATCAACAAACTCATGAACCATCTTATGGAATTGGAAAAAAGAAGAACAATCTAATCCCAACCCCAGCAGAAGAAAAGAAATAACCAAAATTAAATCGGAGGTTTATTAAATTGAAAACAAAAGAATCATTCAAAAACTTAACAAAACAAAAAGTTGGTTTTTTTGAAAAAAATAAATAAAATCAATAAACCTTTGGCCAGATTAACTAGAAACAGAAAAGTAAAATCTCGAATAACCTCAATCAGAAGCGACAAGGGGAAATAACAACAGATGCCACAGAAATACAAGAGATCATCTCTGAGTACTACAAGAAACTCTACCCAGTTACAACCTAAGAATAGGGGGAAGGGGAAAAGGGAGGGGAGGGAGGGGGAGGGGGGTAGAGGGAGGGGTATTGGTGGGATTACACCTGCAGTGCATCTTACAAGGGTATATGTGAAACTTGGTAAATGTGGAATGTAAGTGTCTTGGGACAGTAACTGAGAGAATGCCAGGAAGGCTATGTCAACCAGTGTGATGAAAGTGTGTCACATCATACACTGTGAAGCTAGTGTATGATGCCCCATGATCATATCAATGTACACAGCTATGATTTAATAAAAAAAAAATTTAAAAAAAAGAAACTCTATGCCCAGAAATTTGACAATCTGGAGGAAATGGATCAATACCTGGAATCAAATCCTCTCCTTAGACTTAACCAAGAAGAAATAGATGTCTTGAACAGAACTATTTCAAGAAATGAGATTGAAGAAACAATAAAAAATCTTCCAACAAAAATATGCCCAGGTCCAGATGGCTTCACATCAGAATTCTATCAAACCTTCAAAGAAGAGCTAATACCCATACTGCAGAAATTATTCCAAAAACTTGAGAAGGAAGGAATCTTCCCAAACACATTCTATGAAGCAAACATCACCCTGAAACCAAAACCAGGAAAAGACCCAACTAAAAATGAGAACTTCAGACCAATTTCACTAATGAATATAGATGCAAAAATTCTCAATAAAATTGCAACCAATAGATTACAGCTGCACATGAAAAAAATAATTCATCACAATCAAGTAGTTTTCATCCCAGGGATGCAATGCTGATTTAACATATACAAGTCCATAAATGTAATTCACCATATCAACAGAAGCAAAAACAAAGATCATATGATCCTCTCAATAGATGCAGGAAAAAAATTGATAAAATTCAGCATCTTTTTCTAAGTAGAACACTTAAGAATATAGGCATAGGTAGCACATTTCTGAATCTGATCAAAGCCATCTACAACAAAGCCACAGCTAATATTATACTGAATGTAGTAAAACTGAAAGGTTTTCCACTTTGAACTGGAACCAGATATGGTTGTCCTCTGTCACCACTACTATTTAACATAGTGCTGGAAGTTCTAGCCAATACAATTAGGCAAGACAAGGAAATAAAGGGCATCCGAATGGGAGCAGAAGAAGTCAAAACACTCACTCCTTGCCGACGATATGATCTTAGACTTAGAGAACCCCAAAGACTCAACCACAAACTCCTGGAAGTGATCAAAAAATACAGCAATGTCTCAGGATATAAAATCAATGTTCACAAATCAGTAGCCATTGTATATGCCAATAATAGCCAAAATAAGAAGCTAATCAAGGACAATTCCCTTCACAGTAGCTTCAAAAAAAAAAAAAAAAAAACACATAATATCTAGGTATATACATAACAAAAGAGGCAAAAGACCTCTACAAAGAAAATCAGGAAACTCTAAGAAAAGAAATAGCAGAAGATATTAACAAATGGAAGAATATACCATGCTCATGGCTGTGAAGAATCAACAACATTGTTAAAATGTCTATACTACACAAAGCAATCTACCAATTCAGTGCAATCCCCATTAAAATACCATCATCATACTTTCAAGATTTGGAAAAAATAATTCTTCATTTTGTATGGAACCAGAAAAAAATCCCACATAGCCAAGGCAATTCTTAGTAATAAAAACAAAGCTAGGGGTATCACCCTACCAGAATTTCACCTATACTACAAGGCCATAGTGATCAAAACAGCATGGTATTGGCAAAAAATAGAACACTGGGGGCAATGCCTGTGGTTCAGTGAGTAGGGCACCAGTGCCATATACCAAGGGTGGCAGGTTCAAACCTGGCCCCGGCCAAACTGCAACAACAACAAAAAAAGAACACTGACATTCAGAACTGAATAGAAAACCAGGAGATGAAACTAACATCTACAGCCACCTGATCTTTGATAAAGCAAACAAGACTATACACCAGAGAAAAGAATCTCTATTCATTAAAGGATATTGGGAGAACTGGATTATCCACCACCAACCCAGAAATGGATAACAAGCTGTGGTCTATGTACACCATAGAATACTGTTCAGCCACTTTAAAAGATGGAAACTTTACATCTTTTATATTAACCTGGATGGAGGTGGAACACATTCTTCTTAGTAAAGCATCACAAAATGGAGAAGCAAGAATCCAATGTATTCAATTCTAATATGAAGGCAGTAGATGAGCTGATACAAGAGGGGAGGGAGGATGAGCTAGTGTGGAGAGGGGGAAGGAAGGGGATGGAGGTCACACATGGGGGTCACGGTGTAAGCACACCTCTTGGGGGTGAGACACAAGTATAAGAGGGACTATATCTAACAAATGCAATCAGTGTAACCTAATTCCTTGAATTAGGGTGTCCATGAATCCCAAACAATTAAAAAAAATGTGAAGAGAGAAGAGAGGTGTCTTGAACTTTTCAGTGTGGGGGGGAATCATGGAAAGGTGAGTAGGAAATGTGTGAGGGTGGTCTAGTAAAGTTTGCTCTGTAGAGAGTCATCACAGGTGATGACTGACGTAAAGGTCAGTCACTCTGCAAAGAAAATGACTCCCCTCACCCCTTCCACTCCCCTCCCGCATTCCAATTATACTGATAAGGGATAATAACAAAATCCTCTTGAAACTATGTGAAAAAGGGCTGACTTATGATCGGACTCCACTCTGCTCTTTTTCTCTTCTTCTCAATAAAGCCTCTCTTCCATCCCTGGATTGGCCACCTTTCCTTCTTACGGACCCTCACAACTCTACCCCTAAACCTCTCACTTACTACCTAAGATCATGTAGAGTCAAAGATAGTTTGGGCCCAGGGCCCCCCAGGCATAGCCGGGGACAGCCAGAATGCGCCTGACTCAGAACCAGCAGATTAAGGGAAACTTGTGGGCTGCAGGTGAGGTGCAAGGACTGTGGAAGGCTAGGCTCTGTGCGAAGGGTCAGAGATGGAAAATCCCTTGTAAAATGAAACAGTTCAAGCTTAAAGTTGTTGGAATTTTTAAATTTTGAGGCCTGGAGAGGAATGTGACTATGTGACCTGAGTCATGTAGCACGCCGCTGCAACTTCTGCTTCTCCAATTATAGATGAACTATCTTCCTCCTTCCTGTCCCGTAAAAGATTAGGAAAGACTTAATGGTGCCAGAGATAAGACTTCTGGCAACGTTACCCTCTGCTTACAGAATGTTAAAGCAATCTTTCTTGGAATGTAGCAAGTGTGACCAATCAAATTGTTGCAACATAAGTGGTGGCCTTGTGTGGAAAATGTTGCAACCCCATTAAAATTCTCTGATTCTGCCTATATAAGTGAAGCTTAACTTCCCTACTTTGGAATGCCTATCCATCCTTATGGAGTTTCTGTAGCTTTCTTTGTGCTCAAATGAACTCTGTACTTAATCATACTTTCTGAATCTCATTACTTAAGATTGACACCCTCTTAGAAAACTGACCGGACGCACACACAGGCCTTGGCACTTGTAGCTCTCCAACAAAACTGTCCCATCTTATCACAGTGAGACCCAGAACTTGACACAGGTCAACTCCTTGCACAGATAGAGATTTTATTTGCATTTCAAGGTCCCACACACAAAAATTGTTATCTATACATTATCAGTTTATGAGGTATTGGAAACAAGGGGAAACTTCCCATTTCCTCATTGAAGTTTTGCTGAAAAATCAACTAACAACTTAATAAGAAAATAGCATACAAAGTTATTGTTGTTGACCTAAATGAAAAAAAAAAACTGAGTCAAAATTAATAAAAGTAGAGAGTTTATTTGGGAACAAAGTTGAGGACTGCAACCCAGAAGCACAGATTCAAGTCACCCTGCATATGCTCTGATTACCAACAGGTGTAAGTGGATTCTTAAAGGAAAAAAGAAGAGGTGGTTCCTGAGTTGTTTACCAAGAATATACATTACAATAATATAAGCTATTGATTGGCTATACATTGTTCTTTGTATCACAAATTTCAGGAACGTGAAGACAATGGGTGATGCAGCTAGTTAGAAATAAAATGCCTCTAACAAGTGTGCCTGGGATTGGGTGTGGGACGTATGGCTGAAGTCTCATACCCACATCCCTCTGCACCTAATAATTTTGCATACCTCACATGGCTCAGATTGTGCTAAGATATTTTTCTTTTTTCAATGTGCATAGCAGAGGGGGAGGACAGAGAGTGATTATCCCAGGCCTCCAGTAGGGTACAGAAGCTTGTGTACTATCTTGAGGTGACAGAAAGAATAGGGGCTTGGATCGTGGCAAAACAAGTAGGGGAGGAGAAAAGGAGACTTGGCCAGCAGAGGTGGTCTCGTGATGTAGATGAAACCTGTTAGAAGAAAAACTTAAAACAAATTAACAGTTTAATTGGGCAAAAAATGATTCATGAATTGGGCAGCCCTCAGAGCCAAAATAGATTCAGAGGGACTCTGGGTCTGACACGTGGCCAGATAATACTTATGGACAGAAAAAGCAGTGAGGTGCACACAGAGACAGCTGGATGGGCTACAGAGTGACATTTGCCTCGTTTGAAGATGGTTTGAATAGTTAGTTGCCTGGGGTTCTCCACAGCTCTGTGACTGGTACAGAGTAGGTTACAACACTGAAACTACCCTCACAAACTGATGAAGGGGTGCAAGGCAAGGACTGGAGTAAGGCCCCCAAACTCTGCAAAAAGGAGCAGAGTTAGCTAAATAATGACAGTAATCAGCCACCTCATTTGCTTGATAACAATCATTATTCCCTCCTTGGCTTCCTTACCTTGGAATCCTGCAGGGCTGTCAGTTATAAATATTGTTAACTTTCTCTGTATAGAACATGACCTGTTTGGAACCTAGGGGTAGTTTTTGAGATCACTTCCAGGTCCTGTGATCCTATATTCAGACCAAGGGACTGACACAACTGGTCTTAGATCTTCCCAACCAAGAAACTGCATTACAGACCGTGATGGCTTAATCTTCTCCTCACCAAACTGTCTTTAAAACCCCATCTCCCCAATTCTCAGGGAGGCAGCTTTGAGAAATTCCTCCCATCTCCTCACTTGGTACTATGCGGAATAAACTCTTTTCCTGCTGTAAAATCTTCTGGGTATTGACTTCCTCTTGGGCAGTGGGCAAACAAACCTGGTTGGACAGTAACAGTCTGTTGACAGATCCACTTAGGTTAAAGTTCACAATGTACAGAGAAATCTTTAGGCCAAACTTAAAACACAAAAGGAAGCAGCTTTAACTTAACGATTACCCCCTTTGGTCAAGCTCTCAGTTTTGAGAGGCACATGAACAGTCAACTTGTTTTAACCAAGCTGCCTGGACATTGACCCCCACCACTGAATCTCTGTAACACCCAATGTGTTTATCCATAGGCAACAACAGCATCAGCACCTGCAGATCCTTCCCTGTTCAGCCGGTGATACAGAGCAATTTTATCATCTAGCATGTTAGCAAGAGAATTTAAAGAAGTTTGCTGGGCAACCATTGCCTTTGCAGTAAATCTGCTAGAGAATCTGAGGATTACAATTCTAACCATTGCCTCATTTTCTCAAACCATAGACAAAAAGACCTAGCAAATAAAGCCACCCAGAAGAGTGAAGGCCTTCTGACAATGTTGTCTTTAACACATGATGTAGGTTAAAAGGAGTGGACCAATGTTCTGTTTTGAGCAATAAATGTACCATTAAAATGTTACCCTAGGCTGGGCACAGTGGCTCACACCTGTAATCCCAGCACTTCGGGGGGCTGAGGCAGGAGGATCACTTAAGTTCAGGAGTTCAAAACCTGCCTGACCAAGAGCGAGACCCCATCTCTACTAAAAATAGAAAAAATTAGCCAGGTATCAAGTGGAGCACCTGTAGTCCCAGTTGGAGACTGAGGCAGGAGGCTTCTCACTTGAGCCCAGGAGTTTGAGGTTGCTGTGAGCTAGGGTGACACCATGGCACTCTATCCAGGGCAACAGAGTGAACTCTTGTCTCAAAAACAAACAAAAACTGCTACCCTAGTCTACATTGGCACTTCATCGTCCAAGTCAGAAGCTTGACAGATTGGCTGCAAACTCTCCACAAACAAAAACATACCTATGGTTACACACAAGACGCCTTTTCCAGTTCTGTTATTCATAGGGGCATAAGCAAGGAAAAACAAAATAAGAGAGGTCAGAGTCTCATGATGACAGAGAAGCCTTGATCTGTCCAGGTGTAGGATGCCACCTGCTTCTGGAAGAAACTCCCTGGTTACATTTATGTTAAGCTCTCTAGTGTGTGTTCAGTTCCAAGAGTCCGCGGGGGCCCTTCGGCACTGTGCATTACAGACCCAAGGTTCAATGTCCCAAAGTTCTGCTGCAGTGTGAGTGGCAAGCACAGACTTTTTCTTACATCATTCTGCGAAGATCCAATCTGTGGGTTCTAGATGATGAAGAATTTGATTATCCTCAGTCTGTGGATCATAAAAATCTTCCCTTACCTGATGAAATACACTTTGGCCTAATGCATTAAAGCCTAGCAGACTTCAGTCTTATCAGAGCTCAGGTGTGGGAAATATATGAGGTTTTATTATTAGCACAGACTTTCCAGTGACTATTTCAGAAGGGGTAAATTTATATTTTCCACCGAAAGTAGGTCTGATTGTCATGAATCTACTTTTGACCAATGCTATTGCATCTGTAATACCCTATCTAATTATTTTACAACTTGACTGGTGAAACCAGTACCTCTATCCTTGGAGATTTCTCCAGAAATTCCCATGAGGGAAACCCATTTCCCTTTTAGGTACAATTATAGCATTGGCTTTCCTGTGTTGGAAACCTTTTCTACCATGCGGAAGCATGCATTGAAAATGGCAATTGAACAGAATCCTTCTGCACTATGTAAATGTTCAAATGGCCCATGAGGTAGCAGAAATGTACCTAAAGTCTTGGTCCTTCCCAGGATTTTGGGTTTGACAAATCCAAATATTGGTCATAAACCATTTCAGCAATCTAGAACAGTCACCACCAAAACATATATATTTTTTATTTGGATCATTTTATCTCCTCCATGATAATCACAGAGTGCAGAGCTTTTAATAATAGAAGTTTTAAGACTCAGGAAGGACCTGGTGGTCATCCAGGTTCTCCTTGAGCCCATGCTCCATGCTTCACATTAGATTTACAGCCTCTTTTTTTTTTTTTTTTTTTTTTTTTTGTAGAGACAGAGTCTCACTTTATCGCCCTCGGTAGAGTGCCGTGGTGTCACACGGCTCACAGCAACCTCCAACTCCTGGGCTTCAGCGATTCTCTTGCCTCAGCCTCCCGAGTAGCTGGGACTACAGGCGCCCGCCACAACGCCCAGCTAGTTTTTGATTTGCAGTTCAGCCGGGGCCGGGTTTGAACCAGCCACCCTCGGTATATGGGGCCAGCGCCTTACTGACTGAGCCACAGGCGCCGCCCTAGATTTACAGCCTCTTAAATGCCAACTTTGCTTCTCCAAAGCAGGTGCATAGCACTGTTTATTAAACGGGTTATCACAGATAATTTGACTTGAGCATGGAGTTTGCACAAATTACATATCTAAACTATTTCAGTTAAGTACTGGCTGATTTAGTATAAGAATCTTGGAAAGGGGCAGCGCCTGTGGCTCAGTGAGTAGGGCGCCAGCCCCATATGCCGAGGGTGGTGGGTTCAAACCCAGCCCCAGCCAAACTGCAACAACAACAACAAAAAAAAAATAGCCGGGCGTTGTGGCGGGTGCCTGTAGTCCCAGCTGCTCGGGAGGCTGAGGCAAGAGAATCGCGTAAGCCCAAGAGTTAGAGGTTGCTGTGAGCCATGTGACGCCACAGCACTCTACCTGAGGGCAGTACAGTGAGACTCTGTCTCTACAAAAAAAAAAAAAAAAAAGAATCTTGGAAAGCATTTCCTTGGTATTCAATTAATTTTTGCTCTGCTTGGGTTAGTAGTTTTATAAGCCAGTCAGTCTCTTCCTTAGAATTCTTAGCCAGGCCCAGTGATATGATCCTGTATACAGAAATCTGTATTCAAGAGTTCTTGTCAGGGTCCTTTCCAACTTTTCTGTTTACCTCCTTGGAGACACAACACTCCAGGATTATAATTACTTGTAAAGTGCTTTCAGAAAACATATCAGAATTAAGCAATTAACCATGTCCATGAACTCTTCTGCAGGAAGTCATTTGAGAGTGTCCTCTGTTAAACAGAGGAGTCAACAAAAAAGGAAAGCAAGAAAGAGAGAGAAAAAAAGAGACACACGAGACAGATCTAGCAAAGGACATTGCTGGAGTGATTAAGTTCTGACTGCAGCAGAAAGAGGCACCCAGGATCTGTGCTTCCAGCAGGGAACAATGATAGTCTGTGAAGAGAGATATGGGAAGAATTAGTAAAGATTTAAGCCAGGGATGGGGAACCTTTCCATATTGGAAGGCCACATTCAACAAAATTCAGTGAAAATACTTAAAAATGTACATTATTTTGTAAAAATCTAACTATGTACTAAATAATTTCAAAACATGAAAAAAATTATGTTAGTAAAAGGTTAAGTTTTAAATTTAACCACCTGTTTAAATTTACCATTTAACCTTTTAATGACTTTGCTGTGTCTGCTTTCTTGGGAAAGCATTTGAATATTTGTTTGCAGCATGGAGGTCCACAGTTTCAGGTGATCTTTCAAATGGGTATCAGTCATTTGTGGCCTTAAGGGCACCTTGATTTGGGGTAGGTAGGAGAATATGGATCACACTTACGATGCATAATGCAAGGGTACATGACAGATCTATTAAGTATAGAGTATAAATGTCTTAACACAATAATTAAGTAAACAAGATGAGGTATATATTAACCAGTGTGATGTAAACACTCCTAATTCTATATGAAAGCAGCACATTGTACCCCATAAATGCATTAATGTATACATGATCTATGCATTTATAATTTACTAAAAAAAGAATGTAGATTGGCAACAATAAGTGGTTGAAAAGCAAAAACTTATTTTTCAGGCATCTTGGCAAAGGTCTGAGTATTCTATTGCATTTTTCCATATTTCAATTGGATCTTTCTTAACACCAAAGGGATGACTTTAAAATGTCATCTATTGAGAGTTCAATCAATCTATATTTCTTTAGGTGTCTTGGTGATGTGAATTAGAAGAGGCTGAAATGCTAATTTGAGAGTGAAGTCATGAGTCTCAATGTCAGTGAAACTTTCACTACATTCTCCAATTAATAGGCCTGTAACAATGTATGTTCTTTGATTTCTGCTCATCAATGACCTTTGCAAACTGGGAAAAAGGTTCATTTGCAATTTCCTTTTTTTTGAGACAGAGTCTCACTTTGTCACTCTCGGTAGAATGCTGTGGAGTCATGGCTCACAGCAACCTCAAACTCTTGGGCTTAAGTGATCCTCTTGCCTCAGCCTCCCAAGTAGCTGGGACTATAGGTGCCCACCACAGTGCCCAGCTGTTTTTAGAGACAGGGTCTTGCTCTTGCTCAGGCTGGTCTTAAACTCCTGACTTCAAGCCATGCACCCACCTCAGCCTCCCAGAGTGCTAGGATTACAGGTATGAGCCACCATGCCTGACTGAAATTTCCTTTTGAAAAAAGATAGCTTTTTCAAAATGCTTGGATTTTCTTTTTTTTACCACATATCATATATAGACTTAGTTTTGCCTTGCAAAGAAATATTCAAGTCATTTTAATTTGACGTGATATCACACAGAAATGCTACATCCCCAAGGAAATCTCCTTTCAATAATTGCCATTGCTGATTCTGCTCTTCATAAAATTTAAGTGTCTGTTCTTGCAAAGATGGCTCAGTGAGTAGGGCGCCGGACCCATATACCGAGGGTGGTGGGTTCAAACCCAGCCCCAGCCAAACCGCAACAACAACAACAAAAAAAATTTGGCTAATGCCTGTCCCTGCAACATGCTTTAGAATGACATGGCAAATCCATTGTTCAACTTTAGCATGTTATAAAACTGGCCATGCCCAGTTGCATTTGCACAAATATAGTAAACAATTCTTATAACTTGTTGCAAAATGTCACTTAAAATAGTAGCTGTAGCATAGAGATCTTGTTGATGCAAGATACAATGAAAAGAAATAAGAGCATCTGGATTTGTTAATACTTTTTTATCTGTGCAATAAATCTTTCATGTTTTCCTGTCATAGAAGGTGCACCCTCTGTACAAACACTCACTAAATTTGCCAAATTCAGTCCAACTTGATGATATTTATCTTGAAAATTGTTGAAGATCTCTACTCCCTGCATTGTTTGCAGGAGTGCCCAAAGAAAGTGACCCTTTGTAGCAAAGAAAATCTTCTGTTATGACCTGAATGAAGTATTAAAGCTGCACTGACTCAGTAGCATCAACTGATTCATCCAAAGCATCTGAATAAGATGTATTTTTCTTTTGAAGTATTGCATGAAGTTCTGTTAAGTTGAAGACTGATTCATGCTGCTGATTAGTTAAACTGCCTCTCCTTGAAAGAGGCAGTTTCTATTTTGAAACGTTATTGAGGCCTAAACATCCTACAACTTCGACAATATACTCTTTCACAATTTCTGCATCACTGAATGGTTCCCCCTTTTTCCTGGGTATAGAAGCTACTTTATAAGTTGCTTCAGTGGCATTATTCCCAGGTCTTATTGTTAGGTCTGTCTGGATGTTCCCTGGTCCCCTGGTTCCCAGTATCAAGAATGAGTACTGGTGCTGAGTCCAGCTCATGCTGGAGTGATCACAGATCCAGAGCAATCCCACCCAAATAGTTTATTACGGGAAAAAGAAAGAAGCTATGTGAAGTGAAAGTGAAAAAGAAAGCTACACAAAGGTGCACAAAGTGAAAATACGTCCCAGAGAGAGAAGAGGTCAGTCTCCGGGAGTGGAGAAAGACCCAAAAGTCTGAGAACACACACACACACACACACACGCTGCTTTTTATATGCTCACTAGTTTGTCCTGCCTTTCTCCCAGCGAGATTGGTTGTTGTTTCCTGACTTTGGGGATGATTGACAGGTTGGGGTCAAATAACAGATTACATAGTAGGTTACATAATACAGTGCTTATATAACAGTTTTGCTTTCTACAATGTGTCTTCCCCAAAATCCTTCACAAAAGCCCCACACATGCTATGCTGATTAGATGATAATTTGGTTCCTAGCTGCAATTTGTTCCCTCTGTCCACCCTTAGTCACTTCCCTGCCCCCTGTTTACCCTCTGCCAGACCTAACATTATTGCTTGAATGAATTGTCTGTGCTTTTGCTTTTCATCTTTTAATTTCTACAATACAACCATTTGCACTTCTTGTCTAATATAAAATATTTGTGGTCCTTATGATTGTTATAATACTGAGGAGCGTGGAATTTCTTTAATGTTGATATTGCAGTATCACAAAGCAAGCAGATCATCTTTAGCAGATACAAGATAATATTACAATTCTCAGTCTTCAGTCAAAAGTCTGTTTTCTTCCTTCAGCATTCTCTTGGTCTTCTTTGACATCATGGGCTTTTAAGCAGATAGAATTAAAAAATACTTTCAAGCTGGCTCAGCACCCATAGCTCAGTGAGTAGAGCGCCGGCCACATATACCAAAGGTGGTGGGTTCAAGTCTGACTCAGGCCTGCTAAACAACAATGACAACTGCAACCAAAACATAGCCAGGCATTGTGTGGGCGCCTGTAGTCCCAGCTACTCAGGAGGCTGAGGCAAGAGAATCGCTTATGCCCAAGTTTGAGTTTGTTTTGAACTGTGACGCCACGGCACTCTACCCAGGGCAACAGAGTGAGACTCTGTCTCAAAAAAAGAAAAAAAAAAAATACTTTCAAGCTGTGTAACTATTCGCAAATTCCACCTCAAACAGAAACATAGTACACCACTGTCAAAAACTAGTAACAGACTGGCACACTCCACCCCCATAAACTCTGGCCAACCAGCCCTGTGCAGTAGCGGTGTCAGTCAGGCGGGAGAAGTTAGAACTAAATCATGAGCTTAGCAGCTCCAGTTTAGTCCTTTCCTTTGATTTTCTTTTTTCCTTTTTTTTTTTTTTTTTGAGACAGAGTTTCACTTTGTCGCCCTCCGTAGAGGCATCACAGCTCACAGCAACCTCCAGCTCTTGGGCTTAAGCGATTCTCTTGCCTCAGCCTCCTGAGTAGCTGGGACTACAGGCGCCCACACAATGCCCGGCTATTTTGGTTGCAGTTTGGCCGGGGCTGGGTTCGAACCCACCACCCTCGTTATATGGGGCCAGCGCCCTACTCACTGAGCCACAGGCACCACCCCCTTTGATTTTCTAATTGTGCTGGTCATCATGGGAAGATTATTCTGTTGAAAATGATTTTATTCTCTCTCCCCTCCTCTCTCCCCTCTCTCTTCTCTTCTCTCTCTCTCTCTCTCTGGGTATCTCCTCTCTCCCCCCCTCTCTCTTTCCTCCCCTTCATGGTGCTGCTCTGCAGCATCCCTCGCTTGCCAATAAAAACCTTTCATACAAAAAAAAAAAATTATTTTATTCTTTGGTGTTTTAAATACATTTATTTTAAAAATTAAATAAAAATAGAAAAGATAAATAAAAATGTATTAATAAAAATAAAAATATTTGTTCCATAAAATTCAGATTCAGTCAAAAGGCCATGCTTAAGGACCTAGAAGGCCATGAGTGGCTTAAGGTCACAGGTTCCCCATACCTGGTTGAAGCAAATGAAAATCAAGACACTTTTTAAAGCTGTGGAAAACAAAATATCTATTTTGAAAAGAATGTAATTATAGGGTACTCAGGGGCAACAGCATTTGCACAGTCTTAACAACATGAATGATACATAATGATTTCTTCAAAAACAGTGCCAAAGGCATAAGAGGAGTTATTCTGGAGAATGATGGAGGGAGTGCCATTTTTCTACTAATAATTAATTGCGATACTGAGGCAACGCAAAGTTTTTCATTCTAGTCAATGATAAACTAAGAAAAACTAGAAAATATGCACAATAGTTCATTAACTCAATAATGAGCTATTAATAGCTTAAAAACAATATCAGCTCTCCACTTGTGAGCTGATAATGTGAAACCACATGTTGATGAATTGGTTTGTATGATGTTGGTGGCAATAAAGCCACAAACAGGTCAGCGGTACACTGGGCTTGTCCAAAAGGAGCCCAGCTCTTGACACAGGTCCTCAGTGAGCTGATAGATGCTTGCAGGAGCCAAAGCCTTGTGTCCCAGGGAAGCTACTTCCTACAGGTAAACCTGCAGCCACAACCTTATTCCTAGCAGAGATTCCCTTATGTGGCTGCTGTGCTTCTGCCTTGTGGGGGATCTCATGGTGGTGTCTCCATAGTCCCACCTCCAAATCCCCCCAATGTGACAGCCCACCCATGGGTTCAGGAGAGGTGGCCCCAGTGAGCTCCTGCGCTCATACTCCTCCCAGAAGGCTGCTGTGCTCTCTGTGGGGACATGGTCACAGTCATGGCATAGGAGAGGTGAGCTATGCTCTTGCACAGAAGGCTGAGGTCACGTCCATTTGGAACCCTGACCCACTGATGGCTTTCCTGCCACCAGCGTTGCACCAACCTGTTGACCTTTGGTTGAACATTATTAGCTCTGGAGTAGAGAGCTAATGTTGCTTCTAAGCATTAGGAGCTAATTATTGAGCTAAAGAGCTACTGTGTGTTTTTTTTTAGTTTTTTCTAATTTTGCTAGAATAGCTTCATGAAAGAGCCTTGCTCTGGCCCAATATCACTACTTCTGATTATCAAAGTGAAAATGAGCAGGTGCACAGGGGTGAGGCTGGGAGGGGCCTGCCTACCAAACTTCCTCTTACTATGTAGAGAGGAAGTCACCATTGCACACTTGTCCAGAGGCCAGAGGAGGAAGTGATGATCCCACCTGTGACTCCTCCATGCTTACAGCCCACCACCAACCAGACCGACAACTAGAGCTGGAAAAAGCCCTCAGCGTTCATGCCTCGCCCCTGAGACTTAGAGAAGGGAAGGGATCTATCCCTGTCCTTGGCTGGTTAGGGTCAGAAGAGGACCAGGGCTCCTGAGTTTCAGACCAGGGTCATAGGCTCTCATTAGAAATAGGTGCATCTTACAAGGGTATATGTGAATCCTAGTAAATGTGGAATGTAAAGGTCTTAGCAAAATAACTAAGAAAATGCTATGAAAGCTAAAAAAAAAAAAAAGAAAAGAAAAGAAATAGATCTTCGCTAATCTTTTGGGTCAAACAGACGTCTCTTGGTCAAGGGATGATCTCTAATGAGGCTGTACATTTCCCTGTTATTGCCACCTGCATGGAGCTGGCCTTCTCCGAGCTGCTGTCACAGGGCATGTCCCAAGCAGCTGCAACATAAATGTCACCCCATTTCACTGAGGCTCCATGTTTTCACCTTGAATCTAAGTTCATTTCTTTCTACTTGGTCCAATTGGCTTCTTTTTTCATTTTTCATTCATTTGTTTGTAGGTAAATCCATATTTGCAGAGCACTGCAGAAATCAGGAGGTGACAGAGTGAAGAGCAGATCTGTGAACCCCAGATCTGTGACCCCCAGCCTGACAGGAGAGATGACCCCCTGGGGCAGCCACCAGCAGATTGTCTCAGGCTGCAGCACCCTGAGAGGTGAAGCCGGGCCCTGAGACACTAGATTTACAGGATCTGGGAGAAGGGCCAGATGCAGAGGAGAGTCAGGGAAGGCTTCTTTGGGATCAGCTTTGAACTGAGAATTGAAGAGTGAGTGGGGCCCACCTGTGTGAAGAGCAGAAAATGGTGACTTAGATAAGACTGTGCACAGGTCCTTGGCTAGGAACAGGTGTGTAACTTCCTGGCCAAAAAGGAAGGGAAGAAAGGAGAGAGGGAGGGGGAGGAAGGGAGGACAGGAAGGAAGGAAGGAAAAAAGGAAGAAGGAAGGAAAGGAGGGAGGGGGAAGGAAAGAAGGAATGAAGGGAGGGAGGAGGAAGGGAGGAAGGGACAAAAAGGAAGAAAGGGAGGGAAGATGGGGGAAAGGAAGAAAAAAGGAGGAAGGAAGGGGGAAGGAAAGAGAGAAGGATGGAGGACAGTAAGGGAGGAGGGAGGGAAGGAAGGAGGGAGGGAGGAAGTTTCAAAATGGAAATCACACATGCAATGTTCTCCAGCCACAAAACAATAAAATACAGAGCAAAACAGCTGCCCAACCAAAGCTAAAATGAAATAACCAAATACATCTTAGTGACAAGAAATTTAATTGATTGCCCTAAGTGTCTCTTGTCTCAAAGAGGTAAAGCCAATTTTCAGTGACAGAACACGACATACTAAAGTTTACAGCAGACTTGCACAATTTAAAAATTAATATCTATTTTAAAAATCAATATCTATTTTAAAAATCAATTCATTATCATGAAATTAAATGCATAATCCATGAAAATTCAAGACAGCAATTCTCAAGAAAGGGGGAGCTGGAACAAGAACACAGCAGTAACCATGGGACAGAATCGGGGCTGCACCAGTGACGTAGACAAATGCACACGAGACTGAGGGGGTGGCACCTATAAGGGAGCAGCATGATGGCAGATGGAGGAGAGGATGGGAGTTGTGCCTCCCCTGTGGGAGGGTGGGAGGCACAGGCTGAGTCCTCTGGGATTGCCCACCATTTACCTCTCTTGAACAATCTCTTCAAAGTTCTTTCCAACCTTCACTTCCAGAAATTATTGACTATGGGTCTTGTGCTGGTATTTAGCCTTAGATGGAATTACCATGGGCTTTGGGCTGTCTTCCCAAGAAACCTGACTCCAGGAAGACCCGGGCCTCGTGTGCTGGGGGCTGCTACCAGCTGCTGCTACTGGTTGTCCTGGGTGATCAGAAGGACTCGGCCCCTACAATAGAACTCCAGTCTCACATCAGCCAGACATGAAACAGACAGGACAGGAAACTCACACCTCTGCCATCTTCCTGCACATCAGAAGGTACAACTACAAGCAAAACCCCTATGCCATCCTCATCCCCAAGTTTGAATGAAGAGCAGAACCTGAGTAGAGCAGAGGGGAGGCATTTTGGGATGGAGGTTTGGCAGAGAGACCAGATGCGGTGCAAAGAAGTGGGATTCAGGATGGCTCCATTCCCTCAGCCCACCATGCCTGCCTCATAGCTCCCACCTCCTGCTCCTCCTCCAGAGGTCGTGCAGATCTCACCTCCCCAGGGAAGGCTCTGCCCTCCCTCCAGTCTAGACCATCCTTGCTTGTGGCACCTGGCCCTTCCCCAGTGTAACTGCTCCTCTATTTGGGAATTATCCCAAAGTGAGATCAGTAAGGGCAGGGATGTGTGTGGCCTAGTTCCCCACAGAGCATCTCACACATAGCAAGGGCTCAGCCGGTGGCTGTGGAATGGACGTTGTTGAAAGGCCCAGTAGGGAAGTGATATGTCCCCAGAACATCCACATCCTGTTCCTCAAAACCAGTGGATGTGTCATTTTACACAGCACAGAGGGATGAGGGCAGCAGATAGAATTAAGGTTGCTAATCAAACAGCCTTAACATAGGGAGATCATCCTGGTTATTCTTTCTGCTGGCTTGGGCTCTGCACCCAGAGGTGCCTGGGCCCCAGATCTGCCCTTTCAGAGATCTCAGCACTCACCTCTGAAGGTAAGTTAAAAAGAAAACTGCAGGCTTGGGGCTGGCTCAGCCCTCACATGCACACAGAACACGCACACACAGATACATGTGAACAGACAAGCACCGGCTTGCTGCTCGTGAATCTTATCACTGGAACCCCAGCGGTGATCAGTGGGTTGGGTCCCAGTGGTGACAACCCCCCCACCCCCGGACAAATACACTCTTCATCTCTCCTCCTGTCCCAATCATCTCCCTGGGACAGCACCCCCCTCCCCTGCACCTGGCTGCTTTAACCAGCCAGAGAGATGTTGCTGCCTCTGGAGGTGAAAAGAAGAACCAACCCTGCCACCTTGTGGCCAGTTGGGGGTTTATTTCTTTGTGGTGGGGCCTGAGCATTGCCCTAAATACACAGGGCTGATAGCTTTCTGGAATCCTAAAAATACGATTTAATGCCGTAAAACATATTGTTTACTTGCCAAAACCTGGTAAGTAGTTCTTCTCAGAAACTGTGACAGAGAGAAAGCCCCATCTCAGCACATCAGCGCCCTCCTCGCCCCGGCAGGTGCAGGGCAGCAGAGGAAGGGAGAAAGTGCTAGGAGAGCAAACCTAAGCCTCATCTGGTGGATCTGGAACCTCCCGGGTGCCTGGTTCACACAGCCCTCAGGCCACCACCTGCGGGTGCCTCTGCTACACCTTTTCCTGTTTCCCTTTCTTCTGCTGTAGATTGTTTTCTGCGACATAGACTCTCTGAGATTATGACACTGACAGTACACAAGCTGAGTGGGGGGTACTTGGCCCAGCAGGGGGACCACAGCAGCTGGGAGGAGTGGACGGCCCCCAGGGCGAGGTCTTCTCCAGCCCTCCTGAAATGCCCACACCCTGGCCAGACTCTGCCCTCCTGCCACGGCTGTGAGCAGGATGCCTGGTGTGAGGCGTCCACGTGCAGGTCAGCAAGGTCTGTGTTCTCATTCCCCACCCAGCCCATGGCCCCTACCAAACATCACGGAAGGGACAGGAGAGTGAAGAGTATGCTGACAGCTGACACTGGGTTGCCGGCTCCGGCAGGGCCTGGCTCTGAGGACTGACCTGGCCCCAAGCAGCCCAGATCCCCACCATTCCATGGCACGATCCCCTTCTGTTCACATGGACAAAGGCCATTCACACACGGAGAGTGCCCGGAGGCACTCTCTGCCAAAATCACAGCCCCCCAGTCCATGTTGCTGGCCCTGAGGCTCTGATGGGCACAGCTGGGTCACATGGGACAGGCCAGGAAGGCTGTGCCCCTGGGTCAGACCCTCCCCTTCAGGGTACCTAACAACAGTGACCATCTGACCCAGTCGTGGAAAGCAGGGCCCGAGTAGGAGTCATATGATGCAGCGTCCCTGAGGCCTGAGAGTAGAGAGCTGAACACACAGTCACCGTACATGTGGGGTTCCTACCTGCAGGGGGGCTCCTCGCCACTGAGCCAGGGTCTCCTAGGGCTCACTCACATGGTCAGCGTGGCCTGAGCCTGGGCACCTGCTGTGCCCTGACCCCATGTCCTTGGCCACTCACTTGCCAATACCTACAGTTGCTCTGTCAAGCAGTGAAGATGTCTCTCCACACTACATAAAGAACAAATTTGTTTCTGCCGACATTCCAGAAATAGCCAGTGTGTATGAATCACTGTCCATGCGAGACAGGGCCCTTCCCCTTCTCCCAGGCTGACTGCAGGTGGGCCTGGCACACAGCCCCAAACACCATGTACTCTGCTTATCTAGGCCAAGAGAAGTAGGTCCCAGAAATTCTTTCTTCACTAATGCATGTTTGGGACAATTCAGCACTCTGAGCTCCCTCCCCAAAGACCCCAGTGGTACGATATTATCACTGCCAGTTTATGTTTCATGTCACAAGGGGGTGGCTCCATGTTCCTCACAGGTGTGGCAGGAGCGTCTCCTATTCACCTGCTCATTTCAGGAGCATCTACTTTGTGCTGCATCCTGAAATAGGCTGTGGGGCCCAGAGGGGACGGAGGAGGGAACATCCTGTGGGGAGGGGGCAGATGACAAGAGAGCTCTGAGGAGGAGGCCTGGGCCTGTCCAGAGACTGCAGTGGCCCAACCTGCTCCTGAGGTTCCAGAGATACCCTCTAAGGTTGCTGGGAGGAAGACCTGGACAGTGGGAAAGGTCCCTGCCTTCTGAGTGAGAGCTCAGAAAGGAAGGGGGAGAAGAGGTGATCCCAGGCCCAGCACAGCCATGAGAAGGACCAGGTCCTCCCCTGAGGAGTCCCCCTCCTGCACTCAGGGAAGAGGCCACTTGGGTCCCCACGCTGTAGTGAGTGGTCAGGCTGTGTGAGGGTAGCAGAGGGACTTGGGCAGGAAGGAGATGTGGAACCATGCCCGGCCCTGAGGGTGTACAAGCAGAGCCTTCTCAGGGGACCACAGGCAGAACGTCAGGCCTGGGTGGGGAGTTACCCAAAAGAATTTTGAGAGGCTTTATTCCTGGCCATAGCATCCCCACTGGTCCCACCTCTGACCCCAGAGAGGGATAGTCTCCAAGATTGGCATGTCTCTGCATGAGGCCGTGTGGAGCTGGCCGGATCCCAGGCCCTGTGGCCTCTGCTGGGCCAGCCTTTGCATAGAGGAGCCTCCTTTATCCATGAACACAGCCCTCCATCACTGAGACACAGACCCCTCCCTTATAAGACCAGTGGAAGGGACTCAGGGTCTGCACCCCCGAGTCAGAAAAGCCTGTAATTGTAAGGTTGTTCTTAGGCCCAGACTGCTCAGAGAATTACACCCCAGCACCAAGCCCTTTTCATTTTGAAAGCCCCATTCCATAATTAGAGCTTGAAAAAATGGCATTAAAATATACAGGAGCTCGCCTACCTAGAATAGGAGGAGCAATCATGTTAGGCTCCCCATGTTCAGAAATGGCAGCAAAACACAGCCCCTGTGCCCCAGGCCAGTGTCATACAGGTCAACAGAGGGCAGGCACTGCTGGGCATGTGAGGAGGCCCCTGCTGTGGACGTGGGTCAGGGCCTGGGGCCTGGAGTGGGAGGCACAGCACTGATGGGGAGGGAGTGGGAGGCAGGTGGCGCCAACCCACAGGAGGAACCTCCCCACCCCAGGGAGCAGGGGAGCCATGAGGGAGTTTTCTGAGCCCACAAGGCCACAGTCACTTATTTGGTGCTAACCAGACTCTCTTACATAGAGTCAGAGTCGTGACAGTGGGTCAGACCCTGGATGAGGGGTCACATGAGTGGTCTGATGTGGGACACAGAGGTGCTGTCAGGAGAGTGGAGGGACATCCCACAGTGAGGAGAGAGAACTGACCTTCATGATCTCTCCTGAGGACGCCCTGTGAACCCTGCTCTGTGACTTGGCCTTCGAGCCCCAGGTGCAGACTGTGCTGACGACCCCCAGAGTGAGGCTTGTGACTCAGTTTAGACACTGGCTGAGCAGGAGCAATAGCACCAGTCACCAAGTGGCTGAGGAGGATGTAGCGAGCCCATCAGACAAACAGCAGGGCCCAGGGTTGTGACTCACTAATGGTTCCATTCAAACCAACCTAAAGCCAACAACCTCCTTAAAAAGTTTCCTTGCTTGGGACATTACGCCTTTGAGGTCAGTGGAGACAGAGGGGTGCCCACATCTTTTGCTCACCCCTCCATAGGCTGCTGTGTTGGACCAACCCCTGGTCCCTGAGCTGGCGGCCTGACCAGACTCTCATGCTGAGCAAAGCAAATCCGCAAAGAAGGGAGCCTTCTCTTCCCACGGTGTGGCTAGCTTCCCAGTTCCACTTTGTGCTTCAGTCTCAATATGAAAACTTAATTGCAACATGCTCAAATTATGTTTCCCTGCTCCCTGCTCCCACAAGCTCAGGCCATTCCAAATGAAGTAATAGACCCTAATTTCCTCTCTGAGGGCCATTATCAACATCTTCTCTGCTGTGTCTCCTCCTGACCCCATCCCTGCTCAGATGTCCCCTTCCTACAGGGTCCTGGGTACAGGTCAGGGCCTGGTTCAGCCCATTCTCCCTCCAAGACTCAGGATGGGTCCCTATTCTCTCCTGTGAAGCAAAGAGAGCTCTGGTGGCTTCTACTCCTTGGCAGCCTTAGCAAATGGGTCTGGGTCTTCCCCAGGCCTGGGGGAGCTTAGAGTCATCAAAGGAACCTGCTGTAAAAATCTTAAAGTTGCTCTATTCCTTTGGCTAGGATTCCAAAACACTTAGCATTGCCTGAAGGAACCTAGATTGAGTCTGACCTCCATAAATTAGCTGCACCTGTGTGGATGAGAACAGACGATTTGTTGAACTTGATTCTTGCATTGCATTTGCATAATACTCTCATTTAAATAATGAGAAAAGGAGGAGGTAAGGAGGTGGAGGATGGTGGGATACAGCCTCTGAGCCTGAGGGCTCCCGGTGGAAGGAGCCTGGGAAGAGAGCTGCCCCCACCCACAACATGACTTCCACCTCTCAGGAATCACATGGCAAATGATGTCTTCTGGGGACAAAAGAAGCATCCCCTGTGGCCCCATGGTCACCTAGGGGGGACATGGACACAAGTCCCAAAGGGAGGCTGTAGGCACAGCTCGAAGCAGAAGGCCTGGACCAGTAAGAGGCCTCGACAGCTTCCACAAAGCTATATTAATCATGCTTTTTAAATTTTCCTATATTGTACAATGCTTTGACACACTGGGGCTTCGACAGCCAAGAAGAGACTGCCCCTTCCAGGGCCAGCCAATTCCCAAGAACAGCGAGCCCCTCCCAGTGAGTCTGCCTCTCATGTGCAAAATGACCAACGCAAGCCCCACCTGCCGCTGCCTCCTGCCTGGGCTCTCACACTGCAGGACCAGCATTTCCCCTGTCCTAAATCACCCAGAACTAGGATCCAGACAGCCAGAGAGCACCCCCAGAACCAAAGATCCTCCAAAAAATTCAGACTTCCCACCCCAGGTCTGCTCAGCTGCTTGCCCACCTCACCTGCTCCTTCCGAGAGCCACACGAAAAGGTTTTTCAGATGCTTTCTTTCTCCTCACTCCTGCCTTCTAACAGACCCAGTGCTTCTCCAGGTGGCGCTCCGTGATATGGCAGGCCTCTTCCTCTCGGGAACTGTAAGTAATAAGCTCTCCGTTCAGGGCAGTTGTTTATGTGTTTGTCATCTTATCTTACAGCCTTAAAACACAAGGCCCTGTCACCCTGGAAGCCTGGAGGGCACAGGAGATGCCTTACAGGTACCGAAGCCCTGGGCTCATAAAGCAACTGAAGAAATGAGCAAGGGACAGCCCAGGAAGGAAATGGGCAAGGGACAGACTGCAGGAGCTCAGAGAAGAGGGCCATGTGTAGGATTCCCTTGGCCAGAGATTGAAATCTCTAAGTGTAACACCATCTTCCAAAATCACACCTTGCATCTAGGTAGTGACCCATGTGGGGACAGCTGCTGCATTTGAAGACTGTTCGATGTGGATCTAGGTGGGCTCTTTGTAGGTAAGCATCTGTTTGTACACAGGCTAGGCTCTATACCAGTGTTTTTCAACTTTTTTAATCGCATGGCATACTTGAACCTGTAGTTAAACTTTCACAGCACACTTAAATTATGCGGATCAAAAAAAAAGAGAATAGACTTAACAGTGGTTTGAACTTCTTTCAAAAATAATTTAATTAATGATCTTTCAAAATGTTCACAGGATACCTAAGATCCTCTCGTGGCACACCAGTGTCATGCACACTGGTTGAAAATCACTGCTCTAGACAGAAAGGCTGGCCTCTATCCAGATCAGCTCATGTCTGGCTCCCCCAAATGCAAAGATGCTCCAAAGGCACATTGCTCACAGTTGGCCCGGGCAGAAGCAATTTGCAGAGCTGACATCAAAATAGCTGCCCTGGACCCTAGCTCAGTGTCCATCCTCAGGTCTCCTGTTGATGCATGAAATTCTCTGGCCCTGGACCCCACCCCCCCACCAGCTGAGGAGGGCTTGGCCACAGTGCGTAACTTATTTTCATGCATGTTGCTGCTATACTCTGCCCATCCTTGCAAAGCAAGTGGACAGGGGGGAAATGAACGTGAGAGCCCTCTTAATTATCTGCAGAGACCCCAGACTAAGCTGCAGCTCCCAGCCCGTCTTTCTGCTGTGAGGCTGTGAAATATCCACGAAGTGCATTTGGGCTTCAACCAAGCTTCCTGTGGGATGGTATGGGGAAAACTTTCCTTCCATTTCTGAAATAATTCTGCTAAACCCCTTTGACCACCCAGAGACAAACTGGTACTTGCAGCACGCTCTCAGCTTTTGAGGAGGAATGGGGCTGCCTGTAATGCATAGTTATATTTAATAAGAAACTAAACTGAAAACTCGTTACATGAAATGAGCATTTGGATTCTCATCTTGGCTCAGAAATGATTGGGAAATCATTGGAGGTTTATTCCTCCCTAGAGGCAGCTCTCAAATCCACAGTCATCTGGCCTCTGCCTGGTCGTGTATACACAAACTATCCCGCTCCAAGGTGAGCCGAGAGGTCTTGAGAGACATTGGCAAAGAGGCCTCTGACTGTGGCAACACAGCGCTCCCTTCTTACCTCCAAGCAGAGATGCTTGGGCATACCCAGCACTGGGGAAACGCCAGGAAAAGCCAGCCAGGGCTGTAAGAGCCTCCTCTGCCTGCCCAGCCCCTCGGGTCCCAGCAGAAAGCATGGGTGCGTGGGGAGGCACATAGCCCTCTGTTGCTGGGGTGGAGGCCTCCAAGACCACTCCTGCCTTTGGGTGTGTGTGGAGGTGCAGGGTCAATCAACCTGCACCTCTGCCCCGGGCCAGGCAGGCTCTCATGCTGCTGCTTTTGGTCACAGCCTTCCCCTTCCTGAGCCTTGTCTTCAGGGCTGAGACAGCCAGGAGGCACAGGGATGGAGCGTGTAGCACTGGTCTTCCTTGGAGATACCACAGCTTCTAGTCTCCTTGGGCCTCTCTCCAGTGGCCTCTGCATCAGGCAGGGCTCACCACCATCCCCACACCGCACACGAGAGTCCCTTGTTGCTACTGTGCTGCATGGGGTGTGCATGCCTGAAGGCCCAGCTCTGGAGTCAGACTGTCAGGGCAAAACCACCAACCCTGCCTGTGCTCGCTGTGTGGTCTTGGGCACGTAACTCTACCTGTCTGAGCTTGTTCTCTCATGTTAAAATGAGGAGAATAATCTCGTATGTATTTATTTGGGATTACACCAAACAGAGCTGTAGTCATGAATCGTTGGCACTGATCATTTCAGAGATGATGCCAGGAGGAGCCAGGAACTGAGTCAGTATGTGAGATCCAGCTGCTGCTGTGAGCCCGGGGAGGGCAGTCACGGGGCCCACAGCGTCCAGTCCAGCCCTGGGGGCAGCACTCAGAGCGCTGGGGGCCAGAGGTGTTGAAGACTGTCCCAGCAGTGCACTCTCCAGTCTGTTCACACGTCCTCCGTTGCTTTGCACACACATAGCCAAGCCCTTCTCCCAGGGGTGGATCCTCAGTCTGCAAGGAGAAATGAGGCAGCTGAGAAATGACCCCTTCTGAGGTCCTGCCAGGGTCCTTTATCCTGTGACCGAACACAGGGTGTTCAAAGGAGTTTCCACATCCTTCAGAGGAGGGACACCTTGGCCATGGGGCTGGGTGACATTAGTACAAGGGAGGGGACACTGGATGACACTAATACAGAGAGGGGAATGCCTGGCCACAGAGCTAGGTGACAGCCATACAGGGAAAGGGACACCTTGGCTGGGTGACACCAATTCAGTAGAGGGGACAACTGGCCGCGGAGCTGGTGACACCCAGAAGCAGCAGGCAGGAAGCCTCCACATAGGTGCTGCCCTCAGCCTCTGACTCATTTGTTCACTCATGCATCGGCCACTTGCTGAGCACCTGCTCCCTGCCAGACACTCTTCTTGGCACTGGGGACAACATCTGAAGACAGACAACCCTTGTCCTCAAGAGCTCACCCTCATACAGGAGAGGCAGACAATACACCAGAGAACAAGTGAACACTGTGAGAGTGCAGGGTCATGATACCGGTCCGTGAGGAGAGTGCCAGTGGGAGAGCAGGCCAGGCTGCCCTGGGCACAGGGGTTGGGGGCAGGGCTTTCTGAAGCCCGATGCTGGCCGAAGCCTGAGACTGCAGCTCCGGATGATCTCTTCGCAGGCTGAGCTGAGAAGGGGGCAGGGCACTTTCTGTTGGCTGCATAGAGCTAGCCCTCCCTGGAGCAGGCTTCGCTCTGGGGCCCAGACTTCAGGCTGTCCTCCCTGCCCCTGCAGGTCAGCCCTGGGGCCAGGATCAGCACTCAGTCTCCAGCTCCTGCACAGCACTCATGCCAAAAACATGAGAAGAAGACAGATCCAGGCTGCCCTCCAAGGTCTCGCAGTGGGGAGGGCCAGCAGGAGGACGTGTGGAGGGGAGCCTGGGCACAGGGGGCGGCAGTGCTGCAGGTCTTCAGATAGGACGGGGCGGGGCGGGTGGGGCTCAGCTGAGGCTGGGGGCAGAAGACAGCAGGCTGATGGGACACAAGGCAAGGCACAGTGTGAGTCTTGGATAGAGAGAGGGTGAGTTGGGCAGGAAAGTCCTGGCGGAGCAACCTCACAGGGACGAGGAAGTCTGAATCGCTCGGTGCCCCAGGGAGGGCTGTGTATACGTGGGGACTTCCCACCTGAGGACAGCCCCAACGTGGACCCCACAGCACTTTTTCCCTTTTACCTGCTGCTTAAGGGCTCAGGGAACCAATGATGAGCAGACTTCCATGTCACCCTCTGCCTGTGAGTCAGCTCATGAAATAGCCCAAGGGTGACGCCGGATGCCCCTAACTTCTCTAGAAAAAGCTCATCTCTGACAGGGGCTGTGCAACCCACTGCAGGGGTGGCAATGCTTAAAGCTCAAATTCTCACTTTTTCCTGAAAACCTGAGAATCTTCCAAACATGAAGAGGTTTGCTTCTTTCTTTTGCTTGCTTGCTTTCTTTCTTTCTTTTTTTTTTTTTTTTTTTTTTTTTCCAGTTAGAAAAGAGAAGGAAATATCCAGGGAAAGGAAAGGGTAGGAATAAAGAAGACCTTGGAAACCCAGTGCGAACAAGCCGGACTTGGCTTCTGCTGAGCATTTCATTGAACTTTCCACTGAAGTACTGTGTACTTACAGGAAAGGGCTCAGAGGGACAAGCCAAGCACCCTCTGGCCAGACTGAGACCCCAGAACAGGGCACAGCTGCCCCCAATGCCTCTGTGGTCCTCCTGCAGGACCTCCCCTGGGGAAGCCTATGCCTACCCTGGCAGCACAGATTTGTTTTCCCTGTGGGACCAAAAAGGAAGCAAAGGGGCAAGGAATGAGGGAAGCTTCCCTTTGGAAAGTGGCCTGGGACACAGGCACCAGCCCTCAGCAGCTCCAAGGAGACCTTGCATCCCATGGCAAGGCCGAGTGTGCGTCTCACACATTAATGACTAAAAGCGGTTTTATACCACTTACATACATTCTCTTAAGAAAAACAATATATTTCTATTCTTTTTTTCTATATGGATTTTTAAACATGAAGGTATTTACATTAATTGGATAGAGATTCAATTTGGTCTTGATTACCTTTGACTTCAATGAGTTAATGGGTGTTAAGCAGCCCACTTGCCTTTAATCACGGAACAGTACTATAGCTTATTCTATTTGCATTTTAATTGTAACCCTTCTCAGAATTTCCCCAATTGCCAAGATCAGAGTGGAGATGTCCATCCAGTACCTGGAGCTGAAGCCCGTGGTCGCCCAGTCATGGTCCTTGCCGTGATTTGGCTGCCTCTTGCCCCCATCCCTGAAGGGCCAGAACCAGCCACAAATGACCACTTTTCCTTGATGCCTAAGACACTTCATCTTTGTTTTCTCTGTTATTGAGGGAGTAGATGAGATTCCTTCTTCACAAAAGAAGAGGAAGACCTGAGAAACTCCTTCCTGAGGAACTGATTAGGGCAACGGTTCTCAACCTGTGGGTCGCACCCCACAGGAACTGTATTAAAGGGCTGCAGTGTTAGGAAGGTTGAGAACCAGTGGATTAAGGGGTTAACAGGTCACTCTCCCAGGGTGGACGGAAGTCTGTGTTTTTTGTTTCTTTGGTTTTGTTTTTTTTTTTATCTCATTATGTCGCCCTTGGTAGAGTGTCATGGCATCACAGCTTGCAGCAACCTCAAACTCTCGAACTTGGGCTTAAGTGATTCTCTTGCCTCAGCCTCCCAAGTAGCTAGGACTATAGGCGCCCACCACAACGCCCGGCTATTTTTTGGTTGCAGTTATCATTGCCGTTTAGCTGGCCCAGGCTGAGTTCAAACCTGCCAGCCTGGGTGTGTGTGGCCGGTGCCCTAACCACTGAGCTACGGGTGCCACCAGAAGTCTGTGTTTTACAAGCAGACCAAGGCAGATGCCAATGCCTCCTATACCTCAGAAGGAATATGGGGCAATGAGAGGGCAGGGCAGGGGCATCATCGCCTCCAAAGCCTCTCCTTGGTGTGTGCCAGCAAAGAGGACTTCTCTGGACAAATTCAAATGCTCTGAGACTGCTGGACCGCAGGCTCCTCTGCACAGCCTAGACCTGACACCCTCCCCCTGGAGACACCCGAGCTCGTGTCTGTCTTCATGCCTTTTCCAAGCTGGAAAGTGTGTGATCTCTGGGGCATGTTTGTCCCACCTGATTTAACAGGACATCATACATGAACTTGCTAGGGATGGTGCTGATGGTAGAACAAGAGCACGGTTACAAAATGCCTCCCAATCACTGCAGGGTAAAGAGCGGATAGGAAACTCCTCTGCTCATGCTGCTGCCTTTAAATGGTCTTTCAGAAAATTGCCAGAAATGACAAATCGAAGGAAATATGAAAGTAATTGCATTTCACCCTATGCATTCCTGAGAATTGCTTCTGTAAATGACAAAAACATGGTCCAAATTGACACCAGTTCATTAAATCACCATTAGTCTGGGGTGTGTACAGGCCTGTGTGTGTGTGTGTCTGTGGGTGCAGATGGTTGTCCCCATGCAAAGGCTCACATGCAGCAGAACAAAGCCAACCTGTATAAAAACAACTGTGTGTAGAGAACCAGCAAATGAAACAGAGAGGTTTTCCCAAAGATGGAGCTGTAGAAACATCCTTGAAACGTAACAGCTGGGTCTCCAGATGGAAAGAGCATTCATAGTCCTGGCACCCAACCCCCAGGGACCCTCTTCCCCCAGCCTGTCCTGGCCACTGGCTCCACAGAGGAGAAGGCACATGCTGTTTGCTGCCAGGGCAGGAGCAAAGTCACATGGCAGGCAGAAGGCAGGGTGTCTCAGACCCCAAGAGCAATATCTAGTGCAAAAGAACACTCCACTTTCTTTTTCTTCTGCTAGGTCCAAGTGAAATAAAATTTATGCTTAACAAAAAAAATAGCTCTGGGCAGTGCCCATAGCTCAGTGGACAGGGTGCCAGCCACATGCTCCAGGGATGCCGGGGCTGGTGGGTTTGAACCCAGCCCCAGCCTGCTAAAACGAACAAACAAACAAAAAATAGCTGGGCATTGTGGCGAACGCCTGCAGTCCCAGCTATTTGGGAGGCTGAGGCAAGAGAATTGTTTGAGCCCAAGAGTTTGAGGTTGCTGTGAGCTCAACCTTGGCACTCTACCAAGGGCAATAAAGTGAGACTCTGTCTCAATAAAAAAAAAAAAATTAGCTCTATCATAGTACTGTATTCCTAGACAAATGTATTTGTCTACCTAAACAGCTAACTAACCAAATAGCAAAACAGAGTATCACTGCTACCAATTCATGGTCATCTGCCAACTTTCTAGTCTTCCATCACTGACTAAGCACAGGAGATGGCAAGAGGAGGTTTATGTAATGTAGTGTGGAAAATTGGAAGGGTTACTATTCTTTTTATGTTCTCTTGTTAGAATTCTGTATAGTAAGCCTGTGTCATTTTTTTTTTAAGTCAATGCAAGAAGGAAGGGAGGAAGGGAGAGAAAAAGAAGAGGGAGAAGAAAGAAGGGAAGAGGGAGGGGTGGACTCTGATGAAGGCTGTGCGCGGCTTTGTAGGGCACAAGTGTCAAGGGAGACCTTGATCGGGGACAGAGGGACCCAGGCAGACTAGACAGCAGGGTTTCCCTGCCAGCTGATCTGACCAAGCTCCAACATTGTGCTTCCCTTCTCAAAATTAGTCAAGACAACTAGGACGTGTCTTAGGATCTACACAATGATTTCCAGTACTTCTCACAGTCGGATCCGGATTCTCACCACAGCCAAATGTCTGAAAAGCCCAGAAGATGCTACGCTGCCGGGGTCCCCTGCATGGTCACTAAGGCCCCCCACTTGACACACACAACTCTCTCATACACACACACCTCAGACATACACTCACAGACTCACACACAGCCTCGCGTGCTCACACACACTCTGCTTATACATAAACACACACACACCCCACGCTCATAGCTATACATGCTCAGACTGACACTCACAGACTCACACAGACACGCACTTGCACAGTCACACTCACACTTGCACATACACACTCACTTAGCCACACATTCACACTTAGACTCACACAGACTCCCACTCACACACAGATTCACACTAACACACACTCACATACACTCAGACTCACACATCCTGCATACGCACTCTCACCTACCCACAATACACACAGTCACAGAGTCGTACACACACTCATAGACTCATACACTCACACTAAGTCACGCACATTCACACGTACACACACTCACAAACTCCCACACTTATACACATACACCCTCCCACCCACACAGTCACACATACACCCATAGACTTGCACACACTCTCACACACCCCCAGAGTCTCTCAGACTCACAGATTCACAATTGCACATACTCACAAACTCACACACTCGCATCACACACACCCCCACAGTCACCCACACTTATCCAAAGTCACTCACACTGGCATGCTTGACTCACCATCTTCCCCTACAGGAAGCGCCTTCCCATAGGAATCTGTATTTGGAGTCTGGAGCCACATTGTTGCCTGAGCAGTGGCCTGTGCAGTGAACCCACTCCCATGGCCTGTCTGCATGGAGCTGTTCCCATCCAGGCATCCCTGGACTCGCCCTCTGACCCAGGGTCATTTCTGGCAGGGAATAAGGTGGACTCACAGCAACAGGGATCCCCCCTTCCTCGGGGCTGTGGCAGTGAGCATGAGAAGCTGGCGTACAGCTGACAGCTCACTGAGGAGGGCATGCCAAGCGCCATGAGACAGCAGTCACCACTGGCCCTACACACAGGGCTGGGGGACACTGGCCCAGAGGGGACTAGGGATCCAGGATCACCTCCTCTGCCTCACAGGCCCTGCACTCAGGCTATACATCCACAGGGTCGGACTGTGCTGAGTTAAGATGGCCCCAACTTATGCCCCCTAAAGCAGGGTCAGAGAGCACCAGAGACCAGAGACCCAGGCTCTGGTCCTCCTTCCACTTAACTCTCTGAGGGCCTCAGTATGGCCCCTCCCCTCTCAGGACCTCAGTTTCCCCCATCTGTACAAAGAGCCCTTCCCATCTCTTGTGTTTCGTGGAAATGGATAAGGGGTCGGAAAGACAGTGGGTGATTCGCCAGCTTTGGCCCAACAATAGGTCCTTCAATGACACTGTCCAGAAAGCAGCTCTGGACAGAGCAAAAGGAAAGCTGCCGTGAGTCCTTCCAGAGGGGCAGGGCCCCTTGAGTCCCCGAGGTAGGAACCTGCTGTCACCACTGCATGTGCAGCCTGGCACACTGCTGCTGGAGCCCTCAGGGTCAGCAATCTGGACCCAGTCACCCTGTTCAAAGAGAAGTGACCCTGTCAGGACCAGGGAAGGCAACTTTAGAACCACACTCCTCCTCACCAGGGAAGTGAGTCATGCTGTGTTATGATTTGGCAGTCACCTGGCATATGTTTGCAACAAAGTCTATGAAGAGGTGATAAAGCGACCATCTCCATTCCAGAAAACATTAGCAACTTCTTTTCTCTAAATCACAACTTTGATAAAGTAATTTCTATTCAGAAGACTTAGTGCAATTATGGTGTAGAGCTTGGATACAAGCTCGATTTCATTTACAATCAACCTGGCGTCTCCAACACACTAATTGAAGCATTATTGCTATTGTCTTCTGTATAAAATATGCACAAAGCATATTTCTTTTTATTTATTCTGCAAATGAATAGCCTACTCTGGGCATGTAACATTCCATCAGATTTTAGCAGGCTACAGGACCACCAACCCTCATACTCAGGAAGACACTGAGGCCTGTGGAGGTGGAGGCTTGTTTTGGTGCCTCTATGATAGCTTTTCTGTGTGGCAGTCGCCCCCAGGCGACCAGAGTCTCCTCCCTCCCACCATACTCATGGTTTATAAAGACCACTTAGGTCTGCAGGCCCTGCATGCTGGAAGGAAGATCCACCAGGTTCCCCCACAGCCTTGCACACAGTCACAGAGATTCTGGGATCGGGAGCGCCCAGGTCCCTCACCTTTGTCCCTGACCTACTCCCGATCCCTTAGGGCCACTTTTGTAATAATAATTGTCCCTTACGCATAGCTGGGATGCTGTCTTCCACCAGAAGCCCTCCTTTGTAGACTCAGACAGGTGTTGATACACTGCCAACAAGCAGTGTGTGGTCACTTAGGATAGAAAGTCATTTTCTGAGACTTCTCTTCTTCCTGCCCTACTTTGCCCCGGAGGCCAGGCTGGGTCTTGTCCACCTCTCAGGAGACTAGTCTCTAGTGAGGACCTGGGACATGGATACCACAGCAAACAGTAAACTCCAGCCCCTGGGCCTTGCTACTGAAGTAGCCACAAGCCCCATATGTGCAGATTTTATGGCAAAGAGACCCAGTAACAACATCTGGGGAAACAAATCAGATCTGATTTTTTTCTGGATGACAGTGATAAGAATTGCTACTCCAGCCACAGAAGGGGTCAGATATTTTCAAATCAGAAATACGGGTGGGGCCTGGTGCAGCCATGCACGCCCATAATCCTAGCACTCTGGGAAGCCAAGGCAAGAGGATTGCTTGAGTTCAGGAGTTTGAGGTTGCTGTGAGGTATGATGACACCACAACACTCTACCCAGGTGACAGAGTAAGACTCTGTCTCTAAAAAGGAAAAGAGAGGGAAAAGAAAGAAAGAAATATAGGTGGGATGTATCAGCCAAAAGGAAAAACACGTGTCAACCTTAACTATGGAGGTCTAGGGGAAGATTACCAAGATCCAAAGCTTTCCCCTTTCAGACCACACCCTTCAGCCATCTTTGTACACACTGGCCTGCTCCGAGCACCTTCCCTGTTCACCTCAGAACCTGTCCTAGGGACCGGCCAGGGACCACTTCCTCTCTCACACAACTTCTCTCCATGGGGCTGGCTTCCTGCCATCTGTGTCCCTCCATGAAACTTCTCCCTCCTGTGGTCAGTTTGTTAAATTAGAACAGCAGAGTGAAGGGTTTAGCGCCCTGTGGGGTTTCTGGACATGGCTCTGACCAGAAAGGCTCATGGACTTGGTGTGGTCAAGGAAACGCAGCAGAGGGTGGTCCAGACAGAGACACTGGCCACGCGTGGGCCCCTCCTGCTCTTAGTCGTTGCCTCTTGCAGGGTACTCCCTACCCTGCTCCTCACGTCCGTGGGGCTGACAGCTGACCCCTTCGACCTATGCAGCCCGGCGCCCTCTGACCCGGGCACTGCTGCATGTCCCAAAGGACTGGAGCATGGGTTTCCGTGACTGTGCACCTGGTTGGCCTATCACCACCAAGACCTTCCTACCTGCAACTTCTTGGAGTCCCAGAATGTCCTGCCGTTCTAGTTGATTTTCTTCATTTCCATTTTTTATTTCTCATGCTCTGTTTATTTTCCCTGTAGAATGTGAGCACCATGAGGACAGAAACCCCAGCTCTTCGGGTACTGATTAGCAAATGACCTTAGGCAAGTCACCCTCAAGTGTCGTGCCTACCCGTGGGGCTGCTGTGGGATGGCAGGAGCTCAGCTGCATGCTCATGAGTGCCCTGATGAGAAGTCTCCTAGACTTAGAACGTTGCTAATACGTGCTAAGGCTAAGCACCACTGGCACTGGCATCGTTTGCTTCTACCTATCCAGCGCTTCAACCAGGGCCTGGCATGTGGGAGCTCTCAGTTAACACAGGTCAAAAGAATAAAAGAGTGAGTACGTGAGGAGTGAGTGAGTGGTGGTGCCCTAGACACAGGAGCTGGCCTACTGCAGGCTTAGACCCCGCCTGCTGAGGCTTGTGATCTCTGGCCCAATCTCTGCCCTGGGAAGACAGGGGAATGCTACCAGAGAAGGTAAAGAGAGCTTCCTAGAAGAGGCAGTGCTGGGCTGAGTCACAGATGCTAGGAGGTCACAAGCCATACAGCAAAGCACAGGTATTTAGTGAGGGGTCTGGACTCCTCAGGAGTACGTGCTGGGCAGACGGTCTGAACACTCCAGAGTATGGTCTGTGCAAAGGCCCAGAGCTTCTTGCCATGGAACTTTCAAGGGAGTTTGAGACCTACCATATCAGGGAAACTGCCACAGGACCACTGGTGGCCCTCCTAGGTGCTAAGGATGGCCTGTGGGCAGCTCTCTGACCACAGTGGGTGGCTTTTAGTGCAGTGCCGAGGGCAGTGCCTCAGCAGTCAGGGGACCCCTGCTGGACAGCTCTGGAATAACAAAGCCTGCCTCAGGCTGTGAGGGTTGAGGGATCCCAGTGCACTCAGTGTGCGCTTTGCATTCTCCTTCCCTCTGACAGCGCTTAACTTGTCCAGGGGTGTGGGCTGACAGCAGCAGACCTCAGCACAGATGACTATGCATTTCACCCCAACAAGGCTCATTCTCCTCACTGGACGCTCAGGGAAGTCCCTCACTTCCCCCAGAATAGCACCCTGTCAGAAGGTCCATGGGTTTAATGAATAGTCTGCACTTGTCTCAGCCACAGTAACCCAGGTCTGTGGGTTACTTTACACTATTGTCCCCCACATCCACACAGAGCAGATGACAACTACTGCCTGGGGGCTCTGCTAGGCATCTTCCCTCCACAGTCTGGCCCTGTGGAGGCTCCCAAAGCTGGTGCTTGGGAGGCAGCTGGCCCCATCCAGACAAGCTAAGTGAGGGGGCTGACGGACCACATCTCCCAAGAGCATCCCCCATCATAGTCCTTTCAGTTTGGGGACAACCCCTCTACGCCAGCCCTGCCACCCTGGGTTGCCCTTCCTGGTGTCTGGCTCCATCTTAAGGGTTCTTTAGGGAAGGCCTTCATACAGATAGGAACACCTTCAAGTGATGCCTATGGGGAAATCCCACCACTTCTGCCCTGACAACATTCTCAACAAACAGCCTCCGAACCTTAGGTCTCCACTGACTTTCTCAAGGGGGGGGCTGGTCAGCTTCATGGCCCATTCCTTCATGCCCTGGTTTGGGATGCACAGGACACACCTCCCGGGAACACCCAGTGCAGACAAATTTGAGAGACAAATGACACCCCGGCCCCCCCAGACTCTCAAGCTGGCTGCTCTTTACTGCCCAGGTCTCAAGACCAGGAAATATCCCCCAGTTACTCCTCTCTACCAGTCCTTGCCTGAGTCCGTGGAGGTGCCGAACCCAACTCTTTGTGTAACTGAATTCATTTCTCCCATTCCTACCTCGCAGGTAATAAGCAGGGCTCAGACCTGTCCCAGGTGCTGGAAACACAGAATAAAGATGAGATGTGCTTGTGCCTGCCTTTGGGGGTGTGCTGTGGAGGGACCCCGGGACTTTACCTTCCCAGAGGGCACTGCATAGAACACTGGCTGCTCCACAAACAAGAGTTCAACTGACAAATGAACGGGGCGGCCATTCTACTCTACTCCACCTTGGAGATTCATGCACATTTGTATGTGAAAGACTCAGAAACATTTAGCAGTAATGAATCCTCTTTACCCAGGGTTTCCCGAGCTTTCCTGATTACAATTTCTTTTAAAATTTTAAATAGAACAATTATTAGCATTCTTCAAAATACTAGCATGGATACAGTGGGCTTAGTGTCAGAGACAAGAAAAGCAGGGCTAGCTCGGCGCCCGTAGCACAGTAGTTACGGCACCAGCCACGTACACCGAGGGCGAAGGGTTCGAACCCAGCCCAGGCCAGCCAAGAAACAAGGACAACTGCAATAAAAAAATAGCCGGGCGTTGTGGTGGGCGCCTGAAGTCCCAGCTACTCGGGAGGCTGAGGCAAGAGAATCGCTTAAGCACAAGAATTGGAGGTTGCTGTGAGCTGTGACAACACAGCACTCTACTGAGGACAACATATTAAGACTCTCTCAAAAAATAATAATAAAATAAAGAAAATCAGGGCTTCTGAGAAGAAATCTGCCATGTCCACCTTGCATGTGGGCTGCAGAGTTAACCCAGCAGCACCCTCACTCACTTGTTAGGTCTGGGTCACTGTTACATCCCACCCTTCATCTGTTTTTACTCATCAATTAGTTTGTGTCTGCACATTTTGTGTGCAAGAACCCCTATGGGGGGGCGGCTCCTGTGGCTCAGTGAGTAGAGGGCCGGCCCCATATGCAGAGGGTGGCGGGTTCAAACTCAGCCCCGGCCAAACTGCAACAAAAAAAAAAAAAATAGCCGGGCGTTGTGGCGGGCGCCTGTAGTCCCAGCTGCTTGGGAGGCTGAGGCAAGAGAATCGCGTAAGCCCAAGAGTTAGAGGTTGCTGTGAGCCGTGTGACGCCACGGCACTCTACCCGAGGGCGGTACAGTGAGACTCTGTCTCTACAAAAAAAAAAAAAAAAAAAAAAAGAATCGGGCGGCGCCTGTGGCTCAGCCGGTAGGGCGCCGGCCCCATATACCGAGGGTGGCGGGTTCAAACCCGGCCCCGGCCAAACTGCAACCAAAAAATAGCCGGGCGTTGTGGTGGGCGCCTGTAGTCCCAGCTACTCGGGAGGCTGAGGCAGGAGAATCGCTTAAGCCCAGGAGTTGGAGGTTGCTGTGAGCTGTGTGAGGCCACGGCACTCTGCCGAGGGCCATAAAGTGAGACTCTGTCTCTACAAAAAAAAAAAAAAAAGAACCCCTATGGGACATCAAAAATCAGAAGTTTTCCCTCTGCCTTAGTAGCTGTCATCTGCTCTGTGTGGATGTGGGGGACAATAGTGAAAAGAGCATGTTCTATGCCCTAAGATGAGGATAGAGTGTAGACAGGGTCATGGGTCATGGGTGAGGAGGGCAGGAGGTCACGAAGCCTTTAGACATTCAGACAGAAAGGTACAGGGCCTCTGCCTTATCCTAGTTTTTGGCAGACTAGGAACACCCAACAGATCACTCCCAAAGAGGGGGTGACACGGTAGCCTCTCCCCTCTGCCCCTGCAGGGGGATTTATTTATTTATTTATTTATTTTTATTTTGGAGGCAGAATCTCACTTTGTTACCCTCGGTAGAGCGATGTGGCATCATAGCTCACAGCAACCTCAAACTCTTGGGCTTACACGATCTTCTTGCCTCAGCCTCCTGAGTAACTGGGAACTATAGGCATCCACTAAATGCCTGGAAATTTTTTTTTTAGAGACAAGGTCTCACTCTTGCTCAGGCAGCTGGGCTTGAACTCCTGAGCTTCAGCAATCCACCCACCTCAGCCTCCTGGAGTGCTAGGATTACAGGCATGAGCCACTGCGCCCAGCCTGGAGATGGGTTTTATATCTAGCAAGATGGAGCAAAGGTGCTACACTGTCTCTGAGCAGGCTGCAGGGAGCAGCTATGTGAGGTCTCGGTAATAAACAGTAGCAAGTAGGTTGGGGAAGGAGAATAGAATCTGATGCCGAACCTCCTACCCACGGGCCAAGGGCGGGCATGGCTCAGTAGTCCAGTGCCCAGGGTATCTTTGTGGACAATGCTGGTTCTCACATTGCTTCCTTAAGGCTATCAGACACTATCTGTCTTTGCAGCTTTAAGCTAGATTCTGTTTTATGAAATTCAAGCTCATATCTTGTTTTTCTGTGTGAGTGAAGCAGTGGTGATCTGATCCTTGACTGGTTTTATTTCTAGAGGGCCCCCTAACTCTTCCAGACGGCGTGTGCATTTCTCAGGCCCTGAGGCGTCTGTCAGCTCTAGGTTAGCCTGGAGACTTCTGGACTTTCTCCTCTTAGAGGCTGAGACATTTTTCTGCACCTTGGGCCTTGGGAAATTGTGGAGAGTCCTGCAGAATCCCCAGGCTCTGCCTCCCCGCTGAGGGCCTGCTGTGGCCTGACCGGCCCTAGCGATCTTTCCCCACCAGGGCAGCCCACTTCTATCTGAGGCAGGCAGCTCTCCTCTCACTGGCTTCTCCACAGCTCCTGCTTCCAAAACTCACCCCGGATCCATAAAGGAAGTAAAAGTTGAGGTGCCCACCCAGTTTCTCTGTCTCTGGGTACTGAGGGGGGGAGGAATAGAGCCTGGCAGGGCAGTATTTTCTCTTTAATGTGCTTTATAGGACTCGCAGCTTGAAGTCCATCGCATTAGCTTTCCCCTTCTTACTTTAGCTAACATAGGCCAGTTTGTTCACTGATTTTTGCCATCCTTGGCTCATTTCATTAACATGTCAGGGTGGGAATTCGGAGTTCCCAAGACAGAGGCTGAGGGGGTTTCATGGACATGGTAGAGAGGTTCGCAGAGCCTCAGGGAGTTGAATCCTCTGACAAAGGGGCCTGCAGCTCTAGGACCTGAAGCCGCTGAGGAGGCCCCTCAGTTGCTCCACTCACCATTGCTGCCTGTCGGTTGGTCCCTGAAATCAGCTCTTTCATCGTGACTTTCCCTCTCCTGGCACAAGCTGGAGCCCAGGCTAGTTACCTGAAGACAACATCCCTCTCAGATTTCTGAGACAAGGAACAATTACGCTGTTTTAAATAGAGAGATAGATTGCAGAGACAAACCATTTATAATGACTGTGATGTAGAAGGTGTTTCCAATGCTAATCTGCCTTCACAAAGAGAGGGATTTTGTTTGTAAACTTCGCACACAGAAAATTGATTGCGCTGTCTGTGCGATAATTATCTGTCCTCCCTGCAGCACTAAACTTAGCAGAAGTGTTCTTTCTCTGAGTCACTGCTCAGCTTCGCATTCTGCCTGGCACCCTGTGTAAAGCTAATGCACAGACTATCCTGAAAGAGCGGATCAGGAGCCTGTGTCCAGCAGCAGTGTCCATCCTGCCTTCCAGAAGGACAAGAGGGCAGTGTGGAATGCTCCTGTGTCATTGGAGAGGCTGGTGGGGGCTGTGACAGAGAGGTGCCCTCATCTTCCTGGCCTGTGCTTGGCAGGGGCAGAGATGTAATTAACGTTTAAATTATATTATTATTTAATATAATTATTTAAATTATATTATTTACTCATCATAGTTTGAGTAAAGCAGATTACTCTCCATAGTGTGGGTGAGCCTCATCTAATTAATTGGAGACCTTCAGAAAAAAGAGGGAATTCTGCCAATGGCTAGAGACTGAGCTGGGTCCACCAACTCTTCCCTGGGTCCCTGGTTAGCTGGCCTGCCCTATAGACCTGAGACTTGCCGTCTTCCATAATCTCGCAAGCCGATCCTCAAAATCTCTCCCTTTCTCTTCTGTTTCTCTGGAGAACCTGGACTAAAGCAATTCCTATTAAGCCTCTTTGGAGAAGTGTGAAGAAAATACAAAATGGGTATAATTAAGAATTTCAAATGGGTAATTTTGTCATTTCATATTGGCTGAGATTTGCCTTGCCCTGGCATTACAAAGATACTATGCACTTCTCGGGATAAGAAAAAGCGTAGTCTCACTATTCTTCCTACTTTTTGGGAAGGAAAATTACCATTTCCTGTAAAGTTCAGAATATTAAAAAGATGGCTATTATTTAACCATAATTCATTAATTTACATGAGACAAATCAATTGCAACAAAAGATTATAAACCCTCACAAAATGTACTGAAGAAAAACACATTTGTCAACAAACTCTAAGTCCCTGCTTCCAAACTTGCTGAGAGCCAGAGAAGGGAAAGTGGACCCTGCTGAAGTGGCTGGGAGACAGACCCCACAGGAGAGAATTTATGATTTTGACCAAGTCAGTCAAGAGTTTTCTTCTGACAGAATAGAAATGAAGAAAAATGCATTTATTTTGCTGGGAAATGTGACAAAAATTAAAATTCTATTAATAAAATATTTCAAGCTAATTTTGTTTTCATAAATAAAACAATATTAGCCAGAGATGGGATTAATCAGAATCCTTTAAAAGCTCTGTATTTATGCTTAGAAGCAGAACGTTGGTACTTGAAGATGGGAGTCTGCCAACCTCCTCATTTGCAGGCAAATTAATAAAATTCTCTTTCCTTTGCCTAAAAAAATATAGTATTTATAATTTAAGTTTTAATTATCATTTTTGCTATTATAAAAGTTATTTGAAATTATGTCAATCCTTGAGGAAAAATTTGGAGCATTTAAAATAGTCTGCATTCAGAAAACTGAACATGTTTTTATTGCCAACATTTTGCTTTGTTCTTGGCCATGTTGATTCCAAAGAAAGTCAAGGTCTCTATCTATAAATTAAAGATACCTGAGCCAGTTGCCAAATTTTTTTCTAACAATGCTTGGAATCATATTCATGGTATCACTGGTATCATATTCATTCACCCATTACATCAACCCCACCGCAGATACAGGCAGGAGGGAGCAAAGCTCTGCAGTGCAGCTTCACTGTGGCTTCACTGCTGATAAGAACCTGGTCTGTCTTGAGGTAGTGACTCCTTTTCTTCTGCATGCATTTCAGAGTTTCTAAAGTCTGCTAGATTTCAGGAAGAAGACCTTTTGGCCTCCATTCCTTTCAGGGGTCCTCAAACTACGGCCCACGGGCCACATGAGGTGGTGTGATTGTATTTGTTCCCATTTTGTTTTTTTACTTCAAAATAAGATATGTGCAATGTGCATAGGAATTTGTCCATAGTTTTTTTTTTTTAAAACTATAGTCCAGCCCTCCAACAGTCTGAGGGACAGTGAACTGGCCCTGTTTAAAAAGTTTGAGGAACTCTGCTTAGATCCATATGCTCCACAAATCTATCCTTGGGTCAGTGTCCCTTCATCCTCATTATTGTATATCTGCAGTCTCCTTCCCAGCCTGCTTTGTGGAAGAACTTGCATCCTCCACAGTCACTGTCTGCAGAATTTCCAGATTCATCCATTGCCTGTTTCCTGCAGTCCTGTCTACAAAGCCACAGCTTTCCTCAGCAGCTGCCTTATGGGGGGTCATGCTGCTGCAGCTGGCATGTAATTCCTGGCACAAGGTAATCCCAGGTCTTCAGGTGAGCACCCAGGGCTGGAGGTCTTGCCTTGTGCCCCCATAGCAGTCTCTCCCAGTACTATAATTTCCTTCCTTCCTTGGCCCACACTGTCCTCTCAGCCCCACATTCCTTTCCTGACACCTTCTCCAGAGGAAATTGAAGTCATCTTTCTTTTTTTTTAATTTCACTTTTTTATTAAATCATAGCTGTGTACATTAATGCGATCCTGGGGCACCATACACTGGTTTTATAGACCATCTGACATATTTTCATCACACTGGTTAACATAGCCTTCCTGGCATTTTCTTAGTTATTGTGTTAAGACATTTATATTCTACATTTACTAAGTTTCACATGTACCCTTGTAAGATGCACCATAGGTGTAATCCCACCAGTCACCCTCCCTCCACCCATCCTCCCCATCCCTCCCCTTCCTCTCCTCCTTCCCCATATTCTTAGGTTATAACTGAGTTATGGCTTTCATATGAAAGTCATAAATTAGTTTCATAATTGGGCTGAGTACATTGGATACTTTTTCTTCCATTCTTGAGATACTTTACTAAGAAGAATATGTTCCAGCTCCATCCATGTAAATGTGAAAGAGGTAAAGTCTCCATCTTTCTTTAAGGCTGCATAATATTCCATGGTGTACATATACCACAATTTATTAATCCATTCGTGGATCGATGGGCACTTGGGCTTTTTCCATGACTTAGCAATTATGAATTGGGCTGCAATAAACATTCTGGTACAAATATCTTTGTTATAATGTGAGTTTTGGTCTTATATACCTAGTAGAGAAATTATAGGATTGAATGGCAGATCTATTTTTAGATGTCTAAGTGTTCTCCAAACATCTTTCCAAAAGGAATGTATTAATTTGCATTCCCACCAGCAGTGTAGAAGTGTTCCCTTTTCTCCACATCCACGCCAACATCTCTGGTCTTGGGATTTTGTGATATGTGCCAATCTTACTGGAGTTAGATGATATCTCAAAGTAGTTTTGATTTGCATTTCTCTGATGATTAAGGATGATGAGCATTTTTTCATATGTCTGTAAGCCGTGTGCCTGTCTTCTTCAGAGAAGTTTCTCTTCAAGTCCCTTGCCCAGCCTGCGATGGGATCACTTGTTCTTTTCTTTGAAGTCATCTTTCAAGGTGAACCTCCCTCTACCCCAGGACTGCTCTTCTGAGTTCCCTCCTCTCATAAGAGCCCATGGAAGGAACATTGTGCTGGGGTGTCAGAAAGAGCAAAATTATCCTCGCCTCTAACTCTAGTGCTGTGTGACTCTGATATGTGACTTGGCTTAGAGAACATTCAATTACATTGGAGAATATGAGTGTGCTTGTGGTTTATCCAACACAGGCAGGATCTGTTCAGATATATTCAGATAGAAAGGTAGTTATAGAGCACATGCATGTTACATATGGGCAGGAAGAGACAGAGAGCCAAGAGATACTTCATGCACATGAGACTGCTGGGCACTAAATGTTTATGATGTGCCCAATACACAAGAGGCACCGAACATGCAGCATCTGGAAGTCTTCACTCACCACCCACTGATGGTGCCCATTGTGGCCCCAGGCGTCCTCTGCCCAGGAAACATGCAACACCTGTGGCTGTGGGGCAGCTGCCTGGCAGCTCCACTGCGGCCAGGCACACATTGCTATGGCCAGTGTGTGTCCAGAGCCTGGGTCCCTGCAGTGGGGGATGCTCTTGTTCAGACCTCGGCTCTGGTCCTCATGGTCACACATGAACAGGTGAGGCTGACTGGCAAAGAGAACCTGTGAATGTTTGCACTTGGGAATCGGGTAATGTGGTCTTCCCTCTCCTTCCTCTACTCCTCCCAGCACCTTCTTGGTTGATTCAAGTGGATTAATTAGGTGTTGTGAGCCTTCCTGTTCCATGAACTCAGGGATAGCTTGCCTGGTACTGTAACTGGGGGATATCATCACATTCAGAGGACTGCCCACAGGACAGCCTGTGAAAAGGGACACCCACTCCCTGGGTGGCTGCTTTCTCCTTTGTAAAAGATGTGAGAATAATCTGTACTTCTCAAGATTGGTGTGCAGACGGAATAGAGTAAGGCACATGAGTGTGTGGCAGGTGATAGGTGCCCAGTGATATGAAATCTGCCCTTCCTACAGCCTTTCCTTCCTCTGCTGGGTCTAGACTGCCACACTGTCTGTAGGCTGGGATCCCTGGTTCATGCATGTCTCACAAACATCTCAGAAGCTTGCAGGGAGCTCCTGGGGAGATTTAATGCCACACTCCCACACTGATCACGGTCCCTGGGTACCACCTGGTTAATGCAGCTCAGATTCACTCCTCAGCAAAGTCAAGGCAGCTGCCGACCAGGAGACCAAGTGAGGACATTTACAAGAACCAACAGCACCAATAGCAGAAACGTGTTTTGCCTTTTCACAGAGTACCCAGATCTCCCTGGGACTGCACAGGTGAAATAAAAAACAATGACAGAGCAGCACGGTCGTCTTGTGAAAAACATTCATGTACCTGAGTCGTTCAGCAAAGCTGAGTCTCACAGAAATTGTGAATTCAGCAATAGCTTATCCCCAATGTGTAGAGGTAATTTATCTAATGGCTGAAGCCAGTCTTCGCAGCATAGTTTTCAAACTGTGTGGCTGTTTGCTTTTATAGTTATTATAATTTTTCATCATGATTTTATTTATTGTTATTTTATAGTTTTGTTTTGTTTTTTCTTTTTTTAAGAAAGAGTGTGGGGCGGCGCCTGTGGCTCAGTGAGTAGGGTGCCGGCCCCATATGCCAAAGGTGGCAGGTTCAAACCCACCCCCGGCCAAACGGCAACAAAAAAATAGCCGGGCGTTGTGGCGGGCGCCTGTAGTCCCAGCTACTCGGGAGGCTGAGGCAAGAGAATCGCGTAAGCCCAAGAGTTAGAGGTTGCTGTGAGCTGTGTGATGCCACGACACTCTACTGAGGGCAGTAAAGTGAGACTCTGTCTCTACAAAAAAAAAAAAAGAAAGAAAGAGTGTGGCAGTTTTTCTGAAAAAGGAGCCAAACATTCTGGAATTCATAGATCAGAAGTGGCCCTGCTGGCCCGATAGTGGGCTTTCTCCCTCTAACAGCAGCTGAGGGAGCAAACTGCCTCCTACATCACAAGAACTCACCCATTTCGGGCAGAAATAAACACAAATAATCCAGAAATTGTAATAAAGTCATTCAATTTCAAACCACTCAGTGATAAAAGCAGAGTGAACTGCTAATTCACACAACATGGTGGAATCTCAAAAGCATCATTTTGAGTTCAAGAATGTCTAATTTGACTCGGTGCCCGTAGGTCAGTGAGTAGGGCACCAGCCACTTATACCAAGGCTAACCACCCGGACCTGATAAAACAACAATAACAACTGCAATCAAAAAATAACCAGGCGTTGTGGCAGGCACCTGTAGTCCCAGCTACTTGGGAGGCTGAGGCAAGAGAATCACTTAAGCCCAAGAGTTTGAGGTTGCTGTGAGCTATGATGCCACAGCACTCTACCGAGGGTGACATAATAAAACTCTGCCTCAAAAAAAAAAGTCTGATTTATTTTATTTTCATAAAATATAAGAACTGGAAAAACTGATGAGTGATGATAGAAATCAGGTCAGAATGTACACAGAAGGAGCAGATGGGTACTGATCAGAAGGATACAGGAAACTATTTTCTAGGTTGATAGACATGATTCATATCTTGATAGGACTGTTGGATACTTTGAGGAGTGGTGGAAAGTATAGTTTTAATAATTCAAAAAATTATTCAGTTAATATTGCACCTTATACTGATTTTTATTTTTTTTTTTTGAGACAGAGTCTTACTCTGACACCTTTGGTAGAGTGCTGCAGCACCATAGCTCACAGCAACCTGAAACTTTTGGGCTCAAATGATCCTCTTTCCTCAGCTTCCTGAGTAGCTGAGACTATAAGTGTGCCCACCACAATGCCGAGCTAGTTTTTGTTTGTTTGTTTTTGAGACAGAGCCTCAAGCTGTCGCCCTGGGTAGAGTGCTGTGGCATCATAGCTCACAGCAACCTCCAACCCCTGGGCTCAAGCAATTCTCCTGCCTCCACCTCCCAAGTAGCTGGGACTACAGGCGCCTGCCCCAACGCCTGGCTATTTTTTTTTTTTTTTTGGTTGCAGCCATCATTGTTGCCTGGCGGGCCCGGGCTGGATTCAAACCCTCCAGCTCAGGTGTATGTGGCTGACACCTTAGCCGCTTGAGCCACAGGTGCCGAAGTGTGTTTTGTTTTGTTTTGTTTTTGATACAGAGTCTCACTCTGTTGCCCTCAGTAGAGTGCTGTGACATCACAGCTCACAGCAACCTCTAGCTCTTGGGCTTAGGCGATTCTTTTGCCTCAGCCTCCCAAGTAGCTGTGACTACAGGTGCCTGCCACAATGCCCAGCCATTTTTTGTTGCAGTTTGCCTGGGGCCAGGTTCAACCTGCCACCCTTGGTATATGGAGCTGGTGCCCTACTCACTGAGCCACAGGCACCACCCAAAGTCAATGTTTTTAACCTAAATATGTATTAGTTAATAAGGTAAGAAAATAATATTCTAAAATAGAAAAAAAGCTAAAATTAAAAAGTAGATGCATTCATGTAGAGATGTTTTTCCTCCACTGCAGGCACCATGTTGAGTTCTAGGCAGGAGGAACCCTCCTACAGGCGGCTTGGGGAGACCCAGCCTCTTTTTTTTTTTTTTTTTTTTTTTATTGTTGGGGATTCATTGAGGGTACAATAAGCCAGGTTACACTGATTGCAATTGTTAGGTAAAGTCCCTCTTGCAATCATGTCTTGCCCCCATAAAGTGTAACACACACCAAGGCCCCACCCACCTCCCTCCTTCCCTCTTTCTGTTCCCCCCCATAACCATAATTGTCATTAATTGTCCTCATATCAAAATTGAGTACATAGGATTCATGCTTCTCCATTCTTGTGATGCTTTACTAAGAATAATGTCTTCCACTTCCATCCAGGTTAATACGAAGGATGTAAAGTCTCCATTTTTTTTAATGGCTGAATAGTATTCCATGGTATACATATACCACAGCTTGTTAATCCATTCCTGGGTTGGTGGGCATTTAGGCTGTTTCCACATTTTGGCAACGGTAAATTGAGCTGCAATAAACAGTCTAGTACAAGTGTCCTTATGATAAAAAGGATTTCTTTCCTTCTGGGTAGATGCCCAGTAATGGGATTGCAGGATCAAATGGGAGGTCTAGCTTGAGTGCTTTGAGGTTTCTCCATACTTCCTTCCAGAAAGGTTGTACTAGTTTGCAGTCCCACCAGCAGTGTAAAAGTGTTCCCTTCTCTCCACATCCACGCCAGCATCTGCAGTTTTGAGATTTTGTGATGTGGGCCATTCTCACTGGAGTCAGATGATATCTCAGGGTTGTTTTGATTTGCATTTCTCTAATATATAGAGATGATGAACATTTTTTCATGTGTTTGTTAGCCATTCGTCTGAGACCCAGCCTCTTGCACCTCACCCTGCCATCCACCAGCTGACTCCTCAGAGGGAAGATGAGGGACCCTCAAGAGTTTTGCTCCCACCAAGACAACCAGTGTCACCAGAATTAGCAGTGTTAATCACCAATGTTCTTCCCTCAATCAGCAATGAACACAAACTAGGAGCTGTTCATGAAAATGGAGAAAACAGCAAGCAGCACCCTGAGAAGCTGGGGAGCCACACGGGGGGTGGGGGGCATGTCAGAGACAGCATCACCAGAATTATTTTTCCTCAAAATAGAGAAAGAAAACTGTGCTGGCACCAGGGTTGGGACAGGGAAGACAAGAAAGAAATCCCTGTCTTTGTGGAGCCAGCATTTTAGGGAGGAGAATTCAGAGGGTAATCAAGAAAATTAAACTCAGTGAAGAACATGGCAGCCTGGGAGGAGGGAGGGCTGGGGACGGCACTCTCATGGGAGAGGTCAGGGGAGGCCTCTCCAGGGAAGGGGCACCTGATCAGGAGCACACGAAAGGACAAGCGCTGCAGGACCAGGCAGTAGCCCTGGAGCAGGCTGAGGACCAGCAGCATGTGGGGGCTTGGGGCCCTGCCAGGGTCGTCAGGGTGAAGGGTCCTGTCCATTCAAAGTGTTCTTCACGTCACTGTGTCACTCCCTAGGCACTATGTCCTGCCTGGCAAGCCTCACGACTCAATTCAAAGAGCGTTGCTCAAAAGGAATGGGGCTTTGTGGGGAAATGTTGCTAGCCCCAACACACTCTCACAACTCACTCTGGAGGCAGCAAGACCTCTCTTCACAGAGAGGTTGGGAACCAGCAAGGATGCCCTTTCCTGAGATGAGTGAGTCCAACACAGGGGTACCCCATGAGGCAGAGGCAGGACTCAGCATGCCCCTGAGGGCTTGCCCCTGCTCAGCTACAGATTCTCACCAGAATCTACAGAGGTACAGGGGCGGGGGTGGGGGGCGCAGCTTCACCTGTACTGAGCTGGAAATGCAGCCCTGAGGATGAAGACGTCACACCTGCTTCCTGCAAAGAGTCTCTCACTCTGGTCACACTGAAGGACCACAGCCCAGATTCCCTCAATCTTCTCTCTCAAGGCCAGGTGACATCATAAACCCCAAGCTGAACAGGCACATTCAGGCCATGGAGGGAGGGAGGGAGGCAGGTAGTCAGTGGCTCAGGTGTGGGCCTTCTACAGAGTCAGACCAAGTCAGTCAGGGCTCCAGCACGGTGCAGGAGACGCCTATATACCATGCCACCTACTCTACTCTTCCCTTCCCCTTCCCTCCCTGCCCCTCCCGTCCTCTCTCCTTCCCTTTCTTTTCTATTTAATTCTATTCTACTCATTCTGTTGTGTATTATATTTCATTCTATTCTCCTCTATTCAGTACAGTTCTACTCTATTCCAATCTATTGTTTTCTGTTCTGTTCCATTCCAGCCAATTCAATTATCTTCTATTCTATTTATTCTATGCTATGCTATTCTATTCCATTCCATTAAATTCTATACAATTATATTAAATTGTATACAAACATATTCAATTATATTCTATTCATGCTAACCTACTCTATTCTATTCCATTCCATCCCATTCCATTCTACTCTATTCTGTTCTATTTGGTTATATTCTATTAAGTTCTATTCAATTCCATTCAATTATATCATATTCATTCTATTCTCTATTCCAGTCTGTTCTATTCTCTTCTAGTATATTCAATTCTACTTTATTCATTTTTTTTTTTTTTAGAGACAGAGACACACTTTGTTGCCCTCATTAGAGTGCTATGGCATCACAGTTCACAGCAACCTCCAGCTCTTGCACTTAGGTGATTCTTTGCCTCAGCCTCCCGAGTACCTGGGACTATAGGCGCCTGCCACAATGCCCAGCTATATTTTTGTTGCAGTTTGACTGGGACTGGGTTTGAACCCACCACCCTCAGTCTATGGGGCTGGCACCCTAGTCACTGAGCCACAGGTGTCGCCCATCAATTCTACTTTATTCAATACAGTTCCATTCTATTCCATTCTGTTCTGTTCTATGCAGTTTTATTCAATTCTGTTCAATAGTATTCTACTCTATTCCATTCTATCATATTCATTCTGTTTAAGTCTATGCAGTCCTATTCTATTCTATATTATTCTATTCAATCCTATTACATTTTATTCTATCTTATCCTATCCTATGCTATCCCATTCTATTCTACTAAGTTCTATTCTATTTAATTCTTTCTATTCTATTTTATTCCATCCTAGTCTATTAAATTCTATTCTATTTTATTCATTTTATTATATCTATTCTCTTCTCTTTCCATTCTATTCTATTCTATTGAATTCTATTATATTCTATTTCTTTTTTGTTTGAGACAGAGTCTCAAGCTGTCGCCCTGGGTAGAGTGCCGTAGCATCACAGCTCACAGCAACCTCCAACTCCTGGGCTCAAGCAATTCTCCTGCCTCTATTTCCCAAGTAGCTGGGACTACAGGTGCCCGCCACAATGCCCAGCTATTTTTTGGTTGCAGCCGTCATTGTTGTTTGGTGGGCCCGGGCAGGATTCAAACCCGCCAGCTCAGGTGTATGTGGCTGGCGCCTTAGCTGCTTGAGCCACAGGCACCAAGCCATTATTATATTCTATCTCATTCATTCTATTATTTCTATTCCATTATTCTATCCTATCCTACTCTGTATTATTCTATTCTATTCCATTTCATTCCGATTCAATCTACTTATTCTGTTCTGTTCTACTGTATTTTATGCTATTCTCTTCAATGTAATTCTATCTTATTCTATTCCATTCTATTCTAATTCTATTTAGTTCTCTTAAATTCTCTTCCATTCAATTCAATTCTATTCTATCCTATTTAATTTAGTACTATTCTATTCTATTCCATTCTTACTGACTTTATTCAATTATATTCATCTATTCTGTTCTAGTGTGGTCAATTCTATTCTATTGTATTCTGTCCTAATTTACTCAGTTCTATTCTATTCTGTGCTATTTTATTATTTTCTATTCCATTCCATTCTATTCTACTCTATTCATTTCTATTCTATTCTATTCTAATCAATTTTGTTATGCTCTATTCTATTCTGTTTTAGTCCCCTCTATACTATTTAATTTTATTTGGTTCTATTCAATTCAATCCAATTCAATCATATTCTCTTCAATTCTATCTATTCTATTCTATTAAATTCTTCTTACTTCTATTCAATTCAATTTAATTATATTCTATTCAATGAATTCTATTCTTTTTTTTTTTTTTTTTTTTTTTTTGCAGTTTTTGGCTGGGGCTGGATTCGAACCTGCCACCTCTGGCATATGGGGCCAGTGCCCTACTCTTTTGAGCCACAGGCACTGCCCCAATGAATTCTATTCTATTTTATTCATTTGATTATTTCTATTCTATTTTATTCTATTCTATTTTTCAATTATATTCAATTTCATTCAATTCTCTTCTACTCTATTGAATTATATTCTCTTATATTTCACTTGATTTAATTACATTCTATACATTTCTCTTCTCTTCAATTCTTTCTATTTATCCTATCCTATCCTATGCAATTCTTTAATTCAATTCAATATTATTCTATTATCCTATTCCATTCTGTTGTATTCTATTCCATTTAATTCCAGTCTGCTTTATTCTGTTCTATCCCATTACATACAATTTTACTGTATTATATTCTATAAAATTTTGTTCCACTTTATTCTACTCAAGTCTATTCTATTCAATTCTATTTTGTTCAATTTTATTCAAGCCTATTAATTGTATTCTATTCTGTTCTATTTTTTCTATTCTATTCTACTCTCTTCAAAACTATTTACTTCCCTTCAATTAATTCAATTCAATTCAATCTATTCTATTCTGCTATATTCTATTCACTCCTACACTATTCTATTCTGTTCTATTCTTTCCTATTCAATTCAGTCCTATACTATTCTGTTCTATTTCTATCATATTCTATCCTATGTTATCCTATTCTAATCTATTCTATTCTATTGTAATCCATTCTATTCTATTATATTCTTTTCTATTTTATCAATTCTATTCTATTGCATTCTATTCCATTCCATTCTATTCAGTTCTAGTCTATTCTACTCTAGACGATTATATTCAGTTCAATTCTATTCTGTTCTATTCAATTATAATCTCTTCTATCCTATTCAATAGATAAGACAGAGTAGAATAGAATAAAATTGAATAGAATTCAACAGAATAGAATAGAGTGTGATAGAATAGAACAGAACTAAATATAGCTGACTAGAATAGAATGGAATGGAACTGAATGGAAAATAATAATAAATAATGGAAAAGAATAATGTATACCTGAAAAGAATTGAACAAAGAGAGATTCGAATAAAGGAGAACAGAAGAAAAAAAGCATAGAAGAGAATAGAATAATTTAGAACAGAATACATTAGAATAGAACAGATTAGAACATAAAAGAATAGAACACAATAGAATAGAAAAGAATACAACAGAGTAGAATAATAAAAAGAACAGAACAGAACAAAGAAGGTATCAGAACAGAATATACTAGAATAATACAGAGCAGAATAGAACACAACAATAGAACAGAATAGAAGGCCAGGCATGGTGGCTCACACCTATAATCCTACCACTGTGGGAGGCCAAGGCAGGTGGATTGCTTGAGTCACAAGTTCAAGACCAACCTGAGCCAAGGCAAGATCCCATCTCTACTAAAAATAGAAAAACTGAGGCAGGAAGATTGCTTGAGCCCAAGAGTTTGAGGTTGCTGTGAGCTATGACAACACAGCACTCTAACCAGGGTGACAGCTTAAGACTCTATCTCAAAAAAGAAAAGAATAGAAAAGAATAAAACAGAACAAAACTGAATTGATTAGAACAGAATTAAAGCAATAGAACAAAATAACACAAAATAGAATGGAATAGAACTAAATAGAATGGAATGGAATAGAAAAGAACAAAACAGTGAGAACAGAAAAGAATAAAATTGACTAGAATAGAACAGAACAAAATAGGACAGACCAGAATATAATAGAATTGAAAAAAAGGAAAGAACAGAATAGAAAAGTATGGGGTAGAAAAGAGGGCAACACCTGCGGCTCAAAGCAGTAGGGCGCCAGCCCCATATACCAGAGGTGGCGGGTGCAAAGGGACCCCGGCCAGAAACCGAAAAAAAAAAGAAAGAAAAGAAAAGAATACCATGGAATAGAATAGCATTTAATTGAATATAATAGAATTCAGTTCGGGCAGCGCCTGTGGCTCAGTCCGTAAAGCGCTGGCCCCACATACCGAGGGTGGTGGGTTCAAACCCGGCCCCAGCCAAAAACTGCAACCAAAAAATAGCTGGGCGTTGTGGCGGGCACCTGTAGTCCCAGCTACTCAGGAGGCTGAGGCAAGAGAATCGCTTAAGCCCAGGAGTTGGAGATTGCTGTGAGCTGTGTGAGGCCACGGCACTCTACAGAGGGCCATAAAGTGAGACTCTGTCTCTAAAAAAAAAAAAAGAATTCAGTTCAATTCAATTCAATAGAATAGAATAGAATTCAACAAATACAATAGAATGGTATAAAATGGAATCGAATATAACTGAATTGAATTGGATACAAATGAATAGAATTAAATAGATTAAAATAAAATTAAATAGAATTCAATACAATTGAATAGAATAGAAAATATAGAACACAACTGAATGGAACCCAACATAACAAAACAAAAGAGAAAGATTGTAATAGAGTAGAAGAGAAGAAAAGTAATTGAAGGGAACAGAATAGAAAAGAAAAAATAGAATGCAACAGCATAGAACAAACAGAACAGAACAAAACATAATAAATCACAGCAGAATAGAAATGAAAAGAAGTAGAGAGAATAGAATAGAACAGAACAAAATACAATAGAATAGAACCCATGGAATGGAAAAGAATTGATTAGAACAGAATAGCATAAAACAGGACAGAAAAGAACAGAACTGAGATGACAAAAGAGACTAGAATTGAGTAGAATAGAACAGAATAAAATAGAACTTGATGGAGTAGAACAAAAGAGAACAGGATAACTGAATAGAATATAATAGTATAGGATATATTAGAATGGACTAGAATGGAATGGAATGGAATACATCAGAGTAGAATAGAATAGTATTTAATTGACTAGAACTAATTGGAATAGAATTGAAATGAATAGAATAGCATAGAATTGACCAGAATAGAATAGAATTTAATGGAATGGAATAAGATATAATTGAGTTGAATACAATTGAGTAGAATAGAAAGGGTAGAAAATATAGAACACAACAGAACAGAAGAGAGAGATTATAATAAATTAGAATAGAAGAAAAATAATTGAAGGAAATAGAATACAATTCAATAAAATAGAACAGAATACAACAGAGTAGAATAGAACAGAATAGAATTGAGTAGAACAAAATAGAACAGAACAAAATAAAATACAAAAAATAGAACTGAATGATATAGAAGAGAACAGAAAGAATAAACCAGAATGGAATAGAATAGATAGGATAGGATACTGTACAATCGAACAGAATGGAAAAAATAGAAAAGAATATTGTTTAGTTGGAGAGAATAAAGTTTAATAGAATAGAATAGGATAGAATTTAATAGAATTGAAGAGAAGAGAATAGAATGAAATAAATGGAATAGAATAGAATAGAATGAAATGGGAAAGAAGAAAATAATATAGAACTAAATTGAATTGAAAAGAACTGAACTACATAGAACAAAACAGAATAGAAAGGAAGAGAGAGAGTAGAACAGAATAGAACAGAAGAGAATATAATGCTACAGAACATAGAAATTAATACATTAGAATAGAATGAATTAGAACAAAAAAGAATACAGCAAAATAGAACAGAACAAAAAAATACAATGCAACAAAAAGAGGACAGAATGAAATGGAATGGAATAGAGCAAAACAGAATAGTTTAGAATAAAACAGAACAGCACAGAACAGAATGGAACAGAATAGGAGAGACTGGAATAGAAAAGAACTGACTAGAATGAAACGGCAAAGAACAAAACAGATTAGTCTGGAATAGAATAGAAGAGCACAAACAGTACAGAACAGAGCACAGTAAACATAGAATAGAATAGAACAGAACAAAATAGAACAGATAAAAGAATTAAGTAGAATAGAATAGAACAGAATAGGGGAAAATGGAATATAGAGGGATGGAATGGAATGGAATGGAATAGAATAGAATAGAATAGAATAGAATAGAATAGAATAGAATAGAATAGAATAGAATAGAATAGAATAGAATAGAATAGAATAGAATAGAATAGAATAGAGCTGAAGAGGCTTGGCGCCCTAGCTCAGTGGGTAGGGCACCAGCCACATAGACCAGGGCTGGTGAGTTCGGACCGGCCCAGGCCTGCTAAACAACAATGATAATTACAAAAAAAAAAAATAGCCAGGCATTGTGGCAGACACCTGTAGTCCCAGCTACTTCAGAGGCTTAGGCAAGAGAATCGCTTAAGCCCAGAAGTTGGAGGTTGTCGTGAGCTGTGATGCCACGGCTCTCTATGGAGGGTGACATAGTGAGACTCTGTCTCAAACAAACAAAAAAAGAATATAGCTGAAGAGAATTAAATACAATAGAATAGAATAGCATTGAACAGAATTGAGTAGGATATAATATAATAAAATTGAATTGAATAAGATTGAATAGAATAGAAAAGACGAGAACAGAAGAGAGATTATGATAGAGAAGAATAGAAGGAAATATAAAAGAATAGAATAGATCAGAACAGAAAATAAAAAAAACAGAATAGAGTAGAATGCAACAGAGTACCACAGAATAGAACATAATAGAACAAAATAGATCAGAACAGAATAGGATAGAATACCCCTAACAAAGTATTGAGTAACCGTGCAATCACTCACGGTCATCCTTCAGTAAAGGAATAGGATTGGTTCTTGCTCTACTCCAAATACCAGCATGCAGGCACCCTCATATCCTGCCGACAGCCCTGTGTAACCTGTGAATTTGAAAAGGTCTACATCCCTCAAATACTAATTTTAGATCCTTTTTTAGTTATGAATGCAAAACACTCCAATATGGAGAGCTAAATATATCTATTTTTTAAACCTGCATATAAGTGGACCATGTAGTTTAAAGGTCAACTGTGCACACCATGCCCAAGAGGCTTTTACCCCAGAAACTCAATCATGATTCAACATATTAAAGTCATCTATGTAATTAATACACCATATAAACAGAATGAATGAAAAATATCACATCATTCGATTGTTGCAGAAAGGTCTGTAAACAAAATCCAACACCATTTTATGATCTAAAAACTCAACAAAGTAGAAATAGAACAGAATTTTATTAACATTATAAAAGCTATTTATCCAAAACACACAGAAAATGTCATCTCAATAGTGAGGACTGAAAACTTTACTGCTAAGATCAGGAACAAGGCAAAGATGCTTGCTTAAACCTCTGCATTCAATACTGTACTGCAGAAAAAAATTGTAGACATCATGTTACCTAACTTCAAATAAACTATAAGGCTATAGTAACCAAACAGTGTGGTACTGGCATAAAAGTAAAGACAGAGACAAAGAGAACATAGAGAATCCAAAAATAAAACCATCTACCTAAAACCAACTGATTTTTGACAAAGCAGACAACAGCATACACTGTGTTAAGGAAACCCTACTCAGTAAATGGCGCTGGGAAAATTGGATAGTCACATGCAGAACGATGACACAGGATCCCTATCTCTTGCCATACACAAAAATGAATTTAAGGTGAATTAAAGACTTAAATACAAGGCTTTTTTTTTTTTTTTTTTGAGCAAGAGTTCCACTGTGTCACCCTCAGTAGAGTACTGTGATGTCAGTACTCTACACAGCAACCTCAAACTCTTGGGCTAAAATGATTCTCTTGCCTCAGCCTCCCAAATAGCTGGAACTACAGGCACCCACCACAATGCACAACTATTTTTTTGTTGTAGTTCTCATTGTTGTTTAGCTGGCCCGGGCCGGGTTTGAACCCCCCAGGCCTCGGTATGTGTGTCTGGCACCCTACCCACTGAGCTACAGCTACTCTTTTAGACACTGGCCTAGACAAGGAATTTATTGACTAAGACCCCAAAGGCAAATACAGTAACAACTAAAATAAATAAATGGGATGTGATTAAATTAAAAAGCATATGCACAGCAAAGGAAACAATCAACAGAGTAAATAAACAAGCTACAGGCTCGGTGCCTGTGGCTCAAGCGGCTAAGGTGCCAGCCACATACACCTGAGCTGACGGGTTCAAATCCACCCCGGGCCCACCAAACAACAATGACAACTGCAACCAAAAAATAGCCAGGTATTGTGGCTGGCACCTGTGGTCCCAGCTACTTGGGAGGCTAAGGCAAGAGAATCGCTTAAGCCCAAGAGTTGAAGGTTGCTGTGAGCTGTGACGCCACAGCACTCTACCATGAGGGCAACATAGTGAGACTGTCTCAAAAAAAAAAAAAAAACTTACCTGTTAAGTACAACAAACACTATTCTGGTGATGGACACACCAAAAGCGTGTCTTAAAATTACACAAGTATCCATGCAACAAAACATTTCTATCCCCTTAATATTTTGAGATTACGGCTCGGTGCCCGTAGCTCAGTGAGTAGGGTGCCAGCCACATACACTGAGGCTGATGGGTTCAAGCCCAGCCCGGGCCTGCAAAAACAACAATGACAACTGCAACCAAAAAATACCCAGGCATGTGGTGAGCACCTATAGTCCCAGCTACTCGGGAGGCTGAGGCAAGAGGATCGCTTAAACCCAAGAGTTTGAGGTTGTTGTCAGCTGTGATGCCATGCACTCTACCCAGGGCGACATAGTGAGACTCTGTCTTAAAAAAAAAAAGGAAAAAAACTTTTTTGAGATTAAAAAGAAAACTACTTTGTACTGAAAGTTCTACCCAGAACAATTAGATGAGAACAGGACATAAAAGGCATCCATATATGAAAGGAAAAGTAAAATTACCCACGGATTACAAATCACATGATCATAACAGAGAAAATCCTAACGAATTAAAAAAATACATTAGAGCTAGCAAAGGAATACAGCTAAATTACAGAACAAAATATCAATACACAGAAATCTATTTTATTTCTATGCATTGGTAATGAACAACCTGAAAATAAAATTAAGGAAAAATTCCATTTGAATAACATCCACAACAATAATCTACTTAGGAAAAAATTAACCACGGTGTAAGATCTGTACATGGAAAATACAAAATATTGCTGAAAGGAGTGAAAGAACACCTAAATAAATGTAAAGACACTCCATGTACATGGATTAGAGACTTAATAAGTTTTAACCTGGACATGTTACAAAAAGTGATCTCAAATCCAATGCAATTGTCATAAAAATCCAAAAAGGCCTTTTGGCAGAAATGAGTAAGCTAATTCAAATGGAATGTCAAGGGACCACGGATAACCAAAACCTTCTTGAGAAAGAAATATAATCCTGGAGGTTCACGTTTCCCAATTCTAAATCTTAAAGTTTACGACAAAGCAACAGCAATCAAAACAGGCATGAGGATATACATAGAGATCAACAGAACTGTTGAGTCCAGAAATCAACCCATACCTTTATGGTCAATTGATTTTAGAGAAGGGCTGAGATCATTAAATTTAACAAGTAATGTTAGACAACTATCCTCATAGAGAGGACTGAAACTGTACCCTTATCTCATGCCACATAGAAAAATTTAACTCAGAATAGGCCAAAGGCTGAAATGTCAGAGGTAAAAACACAAACTCTAGAAGAAAACATAGGGATAAATCTTGGATTTAACAATGGTTTCTTAGAGCTGACACCAAAAACACAGTAAGTAAGAAAAAATTTCCTCAAAATTAAAATCTTTTGGAAATCCAAAGACATCACCAAGAAAATAAAAGGACAATCCACAGAGGTGTGTTATGTGTCTGATAAAGAATTATCCAGAATATATGAGGAACTTTTTTTTTTTTTGAGACAGAGTCTCACTCTGTCACCTTGGGTAGAAGGCCATGGCATCCTCATACTTCACAGCAACCTCAAACTCTTAGGCTCAAGTGATCCTCATGCCTCAGCTTCCCCAGTAGCTGGGACTACAGACACCTGCCACAATGCCCAGCTAGTTTTTCTGCTTTTAGTAGAGATGGGCTTTTGCTCTTTCTCAAGCTGGTCTCAAACTCCTAAGCTCCAGAAATCCACCCATCTTGTCCTCCCAGAGTGCTAGGATTACAAGCCACCACACCCAAACTATAAGGAAATTTTAAGACTCATCATCAGATGGGTTGACAACACAATTAAAAATGGATGAAGAACTTAAAATACACACTTCACAAAAAAGACAAACAGATGGCCAAAAAGCATATTAAAAAAAAAAGATGCTACACTGCAAACTAGTACAACCTTTCTGGAAGGAAGTATGGAGAAACCTCAAAGCACTCAAGCTAGACCTCCCATTTGATCCTGCAATCCCATTACTGGGCATCTACCCAGAAGGAAAGAAATCCTTTTATCATAAGGACACTTGTACTAGACTGTTTATTGCAGCTCAATTTACAATCGCCAAAATGTGGAAACAGCCTAAATGCCCACCAACCCAGGAATGGATTAACAAGCTGTGGTATATGTATACCATGGAATACTATTCAGCCATTAAAAAAATTGGAGACTTTACATCCTTCGTATTAACCTGGATGGACGTGGAAGACATTATTCTTAGTAAAGCATCACAAGAATGGAGAAGCATGAATCCTATGTACTCAATTTTGATATGAGGACAATTAATGACAATTATGGTTATGGGGGGGGAAACAGAAAGAGGGAAGGAGGGAGGGGGGTGGGGCCTTGGTGTGTGTCACACTTTATGGGGGCAAGACATGATTGCAAGAGGGACTTTACCTAACAATTGCAATCAGTGTAACTGGCTTATTGTACCCTCAATGAATCCCCAACAATAAAAAAAAAAAAATTAGGGGCGGCGCCTGTGGCTCAGTGAGTAGGGCGCCGGCCCCATATGCCGGGGTTGGCGGGTTCAAACCTCAGCCCCGGCCAAACTGCAACCAAAAAATAGCCGGGCGTTGTGGCGGGCGCCTGTAGTCTCAGCTACTCCGGAGGCTGAGGCAGGAGAATCCCTTAAGCCCAGGAGTTGGAGGTTGCTGTGAGCCGTGTGACGCCACGGCACTCTACCGGAGGGCGGTACAGTGAGACTCTGTCTCTACAAAAAAAAAAAAAAAAAAAAAATTAATAAAAAAAATAAAATAAAATAAAAGATGCTACACATTATTAGTTATTATGGAAATTAAAATTACAACCACAATGAGATACCTACCCACACACACTAGAGAGGCTATCGTTAAAAACATTAAAAATCAGGGTTGGCAAGCATGCAGAAAAGTTAGAAACCTTTGAACACTGTTTGTAGAAAAATAAAACAGTGTAGCCTATGTGTAAAATAGTGTGTTTCCTCAAAAAGTTACAAGTGGAATTACCAAGGCCCAATGATTCCATTCCTAGGTATATACCCAAAGACTAGAAAACAAGTGTTCAAAAAAAGAAAAAAACAACTTGCACATGAATATTTATAGCAGCTCTGTTCACAACAGCCAAAAGGTAGAAACAATCCAAATGTCCTTCAACGGAGAAATGGAAAAACAAAATGAGGTATCTCATAACCTAATATATTACGCAGTCATAAAAAAGAAAGATAAAAGTTAAATGGTGCAGCTGCTGTGGAACACAATGTGTCAATGCCTCAAAAATTACACCCGGAATTAACTTATAACCCAGTGACTCCACTTCAGGCTATATACTCAAAAGAACTGAAAGCAAGGATTTGAACATCCATATTCACAATACCACCAACAGAGGAGACGAGGAACAAAATGTGGTCCATCCACACAATGAAATATTACTCAGCCTTAAAAATGAGGAAATTCTGATGCATGCTGCAATATAGATGAACCTTGAGTCACTGCGCTAAGTGAAACAACCCAGGCACAGAAGGACGAATATGGTATTTTTCCACTTGGGAGGTACCTAGAGTAGCTTCCAAAGGCTGAGGAAACAGTGCATAGGAAGTCTGTGTTTATTTAGTACAGTGTTCCAGTAGAGATGAAAGAAATTCTAGACATGGATGGTGATTGGTTACACAACAATGTGGTTAATGCAACTGAACTATGCACTTAAAAGTAGTCAAAATAGTCAATGTTAGGCTGGGCACAGAGGCTCACACCTATCATTCTAGCACTCTGGGAGGCCGAGGTGGGTTGGACCCACAAGAGTGAGACACCATCTTTACTAGAAACAGAAAAAGTAGCCAGGCAGATTTCTTGAGCCCAAGACTTTGAGGTTGCTGTGAGCTATAATGTCACTGCACTCTACCCAGGATGACAGAGTGAGACTAAAAAAAAAACAATTTTATATATATATATACACACATATAGTGAATGTTGTGTGTACTTAATCATAAGAAAAAAGGAATCAAGTACTGATGTATGCTGCAACACGAATCAACCTTGAAGAAACCAGACACAAAAAGGCCACATAGAACAAGTCCACTTATATGGAATGTCCACACAGGCAGATCCACAGAGACAAAAGGTGTATTAGTGGTTACCACGGGCTAGAGGGAGGGGAAATGGAAAGTGACTTTTTAATGCGTTCTGAGCGTCCTTCGGAGGTAATAAAAATGCTCTGGAACTAAACAGATGGTTGCACAACATCACCAATCTACTACATTCCTCTACATTATATACTTAGTAATGGTTAAAATGGTAAAAATTTTGAAAGGTGCTTTCAAATGTTGATATGCATTGTCATGATGTGGACTCTATCACTCAATTACATTGATTACACACAGCTGGAAAACGCACGGTAAAAAAGTAATATTTGTTGGGTAAATTCTTAGGAAATTTCCATAATCATTTGTGCCATTTGCCTTTCATTCAGCTGAGAGATTTTGTTTTTCTTCACTAATTATGAACTTTGTTTTTAGCTACTATTTCCTTAATTTATAAATTGAGGGTGATCCTCACAGATGATATAGCAAATAATAAAATATTTTGATTTTGAAAAATCATGTTATAAACTTTTCTACTATTAGATATTACAACTGCTGTGACTTTAAGAATTTTACTGGAGAAAGCCTTAGGAAACTTAGTTGCACACTGGGTGGATGGGCTGAGGGAACCTGTCTAAAATCCTGGAGACACTGGAGAGCCTGAACAGGGAGAGCAGATTAGACCAGGGGCAGTTGGGGTGGACTGCACCTGAGCAGCAGCCAGAGGCCAGGGTCAGTCCTGTGGTCTTTTTCCAAAGCCTGCGGGCAAAGTTATAAATCAGGAGAGTGACACAATGAGATTTGTGTCTGTAAAGGAGCGTTTTGCCACTATTAGGTCGAGGTCATCCACGGAGGCCACATGGGGAGGGCACAGCGTCAGGCGGAAACACCGAGCAGGCCAGCTTGGAGTCATCTCTGCCAAGGCTGTGAAACTGAGGCACGGTCTCAGGAACAGCTCTAGAAAAGGAAAACTGGACCCGAATGGAAAGACATTTTTCCCCCAGTTGGGGCAGGTGGTGAAGTGGGCCGGCCGGTGGGACAATCAGACAGAAACGTGAGAGTTAGTGGTGTTGCCTGAGAGAATGTCATCGCTTTGGGTGAAATACATTGAAGCACTTTGCGTGAAGTAGCAAATCTGACACAGCAAGCGTGTGTCATAGCAAGTCCCTTAGACGGACTAAATTCCTGGAAGTAAGCCTCTTTGATCAACCATGTCACCGTGTCAGTGAAGCAGAGACCTCAAACTTCCTTACAAAGGCTGACCCAAATCCAGCTCAGCACACCAGTGGAACCAAGCGCCCGGGTCTGATGTCACATTAGCGTGGAGAGGCCCCTGCGTGGACGTCACACCAGTGGCCACCGCGTCCTGGGTGCGGCGGAGGACCTCGGTGCAAACAGGGGCAAACAGTGAGTTCTCCATTTCCAATTGTCCCCACCGACCCCCACCCCCCGCTGAAGACCCGCTGTCCCTCGGATGAGGCGCCCACGAGGCTGGGACAAGAAGGTCTAGCTCACCGTCCTCAGCAGTCCCCAGCGAGGCGAGGCGAGGAGACCACCACGGACTGGGCTGAAGAAGCAACGCAGCCTCCTCTCGCCGGCGCCGGCGCCTTGAGTGGGACAGGCGCTTCGCCCCCTGCTGGCCAGCGCGGGCACTGCAGGACCTCGGCGCTCACCGGGCGGCGGCGGCGAGCGCCCCCTCCTGGCCGTGCTGCGGAACAAGTTAAATTTGGAGCTAGGGAGATTGAATGATATGAAAAATCAAACTGAGGTGGGGCTCACTACCCTGTGTCTATTCCAAACATGGTGAGAAGGCAATAATTAGGTGGAAAACGTAAGGAATGAAATAAATGTACACATAAACTTTACACAAAAATTCACTCAAAATAGTCCTCAGACTTAAAATGTACAACTACAGAGGGTGCCAAAAAACATATATACATTTTAAGAAAGAAAAATCTGTATTAAAATTGTAATTCTCAACTCACATTTGACTTCTGCAATTACAATAGGTGCCAAAATGTGACTTATATTCATCTTTTGCTGGCAGTGCATATTGAGCATAACAATTTTAATGCAGTTTTTTAGTTTATTAAAATGTATATAAAGGCCAGGCACAGTGGTTCATGCCTGTAATCCTAGCACTCTGGAAGGCCAAAATAGGAGTATCCCTTGAACTTAGGAATTTGAAACCAGCCTGAGCATGAGCAAGACCCTGTCTCTACTAAATATAGAAAAATCAGTCAGGAGTTGTGGCAGGTACCTATAGGCCCAGCTACAGGAGAGGCTGAGGCAGGATCACTTGAACCCAGGTGTAGGAGGTTGCATAAGTTAGGCTGACACCACAGTACTCTAGCCTGGGCAACAGAGTGAGACTCTGTCTCCAAAAAGATAAATAAATAAAAATACATAAAAAATAAAATTTGTATACCTTTTATTGGTATAAAGATCTAGAAGAAAAGTTAGATGACCTTGGATATGGTGATGAGTCTTAACATATAGCAACAAAAGCTGATCCATGGCTTAGCGCCTGTAGCTCAGTGGTTAGGGAGCCGGCCACACACACCAAGGCAGGAGAGTTTGAACCCAGTCTGAGCCTGCCAAACAACAATGACAACTACAAAAATATATATATATATATATATATATAGCCGGGCACCTATAGTCCAGCTACTATGGAAGCTGAGGCAAGAGAATCACTTAAGCCCAAGAGTTTGAGGTTGCTGTGAGCTGTGATGCCACAGCACTCTACCAAGGACAACAGAGTGAGATTCTGTCTCAAAAGAAAAAAAAGAAAGAGCTGATCCATAACAAAAAAAATTAATAACATGGATATTATGACATTAAAAATTATATTCTGTGAAAGACCATGTTTAAAGAATACAAAGACAAGATGCAGGCTAATAGGAAATATTTTCAAAACACATATCTGGGAAAGAATTTGTATTCAAAATATATGGAGAACATTTAGAGCTCAAGAGTAAGAATACAAAACATCCAGTTATAATAGTTAAAGATCCGAACAGACACCTCGCCAGAGAAGATACACAGAAGGCAAATAATCATACAAAAAGATGCCCAAGATTGTATGTCATTAGGGAATGACACATTGCAACAACAAAATACTATGGCACACAAGTTAGAATTCCTAAACTCAAAAAAATGGCAAACCATTACCAGAGGAAAACAAACAACTCTAATTCATTGCTGGTAGAATGCAAAGAAGATGGTATATGAGACCAGAATATGCTACCCCCAAATATACCTCTTTTTTTTTTGAGACAGGGTCATGTACTGTCACCCAGGCTGGAGTGCAGTGGCATGATCGCAACTCAGTGTAACCTCAAACTCCTCCACTCAAGTGTTACTGGACAAAGAGGGTCCAGCCGCCGGTCACTGTCAGCCAATATGCAGAGACAGAGATAGGTCCACCAAACTGCATTTGTCAGAAGGCCGGGATTCCTGAAAACAATGAGAGTAGCCTCTCCAAGTCTGTTCTGTTCTTCCATTACCAAAATTACAGTTTTATATATTTAAGTTCAAATGAAGACCTGTTAACTCTTATCTTCATAATCAGCAGAACCCATTACCCAAAGTAAACAATAATCAGTATAACCCATGACCCAAGACAACATTCCAATTCAAAAGTTAATCCCCTAAATCAATCCATCTAAACCACTCAAGATAGGCATCTTTAGAGTAGGAGCTAAATTCACAAAACAGTAAGAATTGGAGACAGGGGGAAGGTCAGGCAGGCCCTAAACCAACCAGGCCAGCTGTGTCCTGTCTGCCCTAACCTGCCTGCCTCCATCTTATTCTCACTTTCACAAGCGATCCTCAGCCTATCCAGTAGCTGGGACTACCGGCACATGAAACCACACCCAGCTGATTTTTTAATTTCTGTACCAATGAGGTCTCACTATGTTGTCCAGGCTAATCTCAAACTCTTAGCCTCAGTGCTCCTCTGGCTTCAGCCTCCGAAAGTGCTGGTCCCAGCATAGCATAAAGATTATTTTAAGCTGATTATTTTAAGTAACTGCAAACAGAAGCTTTAGAAACAGGGTAGAAGTTACCTCTTGTAAGAGAAATTTACATCTACACAGAAAAGCTCCATTTGTAAAGGCATCTTCCTCTCATACCAAGAAGAGGATGACTAAATCACAAGAGATCAGTGGAGAAGAACTGCTAACCGTTACGTTAAACAACAATCAGCAGAACCCATTACCCAAAGTAAACAATAATCTAAGAACTGAAATCTCCATAAAAACCTTATTCTCATTTCTCTTGTTTTTTTTTTTTTTTTTTTTATTGTTGGGGATTCATTGAGGGTACAACAAGCCAGTTACACTGATTGCAATTGTTAGGTAAAGTCCCTCTTGCAATCATGTCTTGCCCCCATATCATTTCTCTTGTTTTTCCTGGTTACCTCCTCACTACGGGGGCCCCCCACAACACCCATTCTTTATTTCAATTGAAGATAGTATTTAAGCCTGAACTCAAAACTACCTCTTGGAGATTTACTCATTTTTTGCTGAGTATTTCCCATGTATACATAACGAAAAAATCATTCTGTGAGACTGGTTAAAGCATGATAATATAAAATAAAATAAAATCCTAAACCTTCTGCTGATGGAATGGACCTCTCTTAGCCAAGGGTATCCGGAAAAACCTTAAACCTGAATTGCAGAAATTTCGATACAATTGACCACCAGTAATGTTAAAGTAAGGCTGACAAAAGACTCCTTGTGACAATAAGATACTAAATTACTAATGTGACCTAAGACCATGCAAGGCAAAGGTTTTTTTTTTTGTTTTTGTTTTTTTTTGTTGGGGATTCATTGAGGGTACAATAAGTCAGTTACACTGATTGCAATTGTTAGGTAAAGTCCCTCTTGCAATCATGTCTTGCCCCCATAAAGTGTGACACACACCAAGGCCCCACCCTCTCCCTCCATCCCTCTTTCTGCTTCCCCCCCCATAACCTTAATTGTCATTAATTGTCCTCATATCAAGATTGAGTACATAGGATTCATGCTTCTCCATTTTTGTGATGCTTTACTAAGAATAATATCTTCCACGTCCATCCAGGTTAATACGAAAGATGTAAAGTCTCCATTTTTTTTAATGGCTGAATAGTATTCCATGGTATACATATACCACAGCTTGTTAATCCATTCCTGGGTTGGTGGGCATTTAGGCTGTTTCCACATTTTGGCAACGGTAAATTGAGCTGCAATAAACAGTCTAGTACAAGTGTCCTTATGATAAAAGGATTTTTTTCCTTCTGGGTAGATGCCCAGTAATGGGATTGCAGGATCGAATGGGAGGTCTAGCTTGAGTGCTTTGAGGTTTCTCCATACTTCCTTCCAGAAAGGTTGTACTAGTTTGCAGTCCCACCAGCAGTGTAAAAGTGTTCCCTTCTCTCCACATCCACGCCAGCATCTGCAGTTTTGAGATTTTGTGATGTGGGCCATTCTCACTGGAGTTAGATGATATCTCGGGGTTGTTTTGATTTGCATTTCTCTAATATATAGAGATAATGAACATTTTTTCATGTGTTTGTTAGCCATTCGTCTGTCGTCTTTAGAGAAAGTTCTATTCATGTCTCTTGCCCATTGATATAAAGGATTGTTGGCTTTTTTCATGTGGATTAATTTGAGTTCTCTATAGATCCTGGTTATCAAGCTTTTGTCTGACTGAAAATATGCAAATATCCTTTCCCATTGTGTAGGTTGTCTCTTTGCTTTGGTTATTGTGTCCTTGGCTGTACAGAAGCTTTTCAGTTTAATGAAGTCCCATTTGTTTATTTTTGTTGTTGCAATTGCCATGGCAGTCTTCTTCATGAAGTCTTCCCCCAGTGTTATCTTCCAGTGTTTTTCCTATGCTTTCTTGGAGGATTTTTATTGTTTCATGCCTTAAGTTTAAGTCCTTTATCCATCTTGAATCAATTTTTGTGAGTGGGGAAAGGTGTGGGTCCAGTTTCAGTCTTTTACATGTAGACATCCAGTTCTCCCAACACCATTTATTGAATAGGGAGTCTTTCCCCCAAGGTAAGTTCTTGTTTGGTTTATCAAAGATTAGGTGGTTGTAAGATGTTAGTTTCATTTCTTGGTGTTCAATTCGATTCCAAGTGTCTATGTCTCTGTTTTTGTGCCAGTACCATGCTGTCTTGACCACTATGGCTTTGTAGTACAGACTAAAATCTGGTATGCTGATGCCCCCAGCTTTATTTTTGTTACTAAGAACTGCCTTAGCTATACGGGGTTTTTTCCGGTTCCATACAAAACGCAGAATCATTTTTTCAAAATCTTGAAAGTACGATGTAGGTACTTTGATAGGAATGGCATTGAATAGGTAGATTGCTTTGGGAAGTATAGACATTTTAACAATGTTAATTCTTCCCATCCATGAGCATGGTATGTTCTTCCATTTGTTAATATCCTCTGCTATTTCCTTTCTGAGGATTTCATAGTTTTCTTTATAGAGGTCCTTCACCTCCTTCGTTAGGTATATTCCTAGGTATTTCATTTTCTTTGAAACTATGGTGAAGGGAGTTGTGTCCTTAATTAGCTTCTCATCTTGACTGTTTTTGGTGTATACAAAGGCTACTGACTTGTGGACATTGATTTTATATCCTGAAACATTACTGTATTTTTTGATGACTTCTAGGAGTCTTGTGGTTGAGTCTCTGGGGTTCTCTAAGTATAAGATCATGTCGTCAGCAAAGAGGGAGAGTTTGACCTCCTCTGCTCCCATTTGGATTCCCTTTATTTCCTTGTCTTGCCTAATTGTATTGGCTAGAACTTCCAGCACTATGTTGAATAGTAAAGGTGACAGAGGACAACCTTGTCTGGTTCCAGTTCTAAGAGGAAAAGCTTTCAGTTTTACTCCATTCAGTAAAATATTGGCTGTGGGTTTGTCATAGATAGCTTCAATCAGTTTTAGAAATGTGCCACCTATGCCTATACTCTTCAGTGTTCTAATTAGAAAAGGATGCTGGATTTTATCAAATGCTTTTTCTGCATCTATTGAGAGGATCATATGATCTTTATTTTTGCCTCTGTTAATATGGTGGATAACGTTTATGGACTTGCGTATGTTAAACCAGCCTTGCATCCCTGGGATGAAGCCTACTTGATCATGATGAATGACTTTTTTGATGATAAGCTGTAATCTATTGGCTAGGATTTTGTTGAGAATTTTTCCATCTATATTCATGAGTGAGATTGGTCTGAAATTCTCCTTTTTGCTTGGGTCTTTTCCTGGTTTTGGTATCAGGGTGATGTTTGCTTCATAGAATGTGTTGGGGAAGATTCCTTCTTCCTCAGTTTTTTGGAATAATTTCTGCAGTACAGGAATAAGCTCTTCCTTGAAGGTTTGATAGAATTCTGGAGTGAAGCCATCTGGACCAGGGCATTTTTTAGTTGGAAGCTTTTTTATTGTTTCTTTGATCTCAGTGCTTGAAATTGGTCTGTTCAGGAGGTCTATTTCTTCCTGGCTAAGTCTAGGGAGAGGGTGTGATTCCAAATATTGATCCATTTCCTTCACATTGTCAAATTTCTGGGCATAGAGTTTCTGGTAGTATTCAGAGATGATCTCTTGTATCTCTGTGGGATCAGTTGTTATTTCCCCTTTATCGTTTCTGATTGAGGTTATTAGAGATTTTACTTTTCTATTTCTAGTTAGTCTGGCCAATGGTTTATCTATTTTATTTATTTTTTCAAAAAACCAACTCCTTGTTTCATTAATTTTCTGAATGATTCTTTTGTTTTCAATTTCATTGATCTCTGATTTGATTTTGGAGATTTCTTTTCTTCTACTGAGTTTAGGCTTAGATTGTTCTTCTTTTTCCAATTCCATAAGATCTCTTGTGAGATTGTTGATGTGCTCTCTTTCTGTTTTTCGAATGTAGGCATCTAAAGCGATGAATTTTCCTCTCAAAACTGCTTTTGCAGTATCCCACAGGTTTTGGTAGCTTGTGTCTTCATTGTTGTTATGCTCAAGGAAGTAAATGATTTCCTGTTTTATTTCTTCCTGCACCCATCTGTTATTCAACAGAAGATTGTTTAATTTCCATGCCTTTGGGTGGGGTCGAGCATTTTTGTTAGAGTTGAGTTCCACCTTTAGTGCCTTATGGTCTGAAAAGATACAAGGTAAAATTTCAATTCTTTTGATTCTGTTGATATTTGTTTTGTGTCCCAGGATATGATCAATTTTGGAGAATGTTCCATGGGGTGATGAGAAGAATGTATATTCTTTATCTTTGGGGTGGAGTGTTCTATATACGTCTATCAAGCATAATTGTTCTAGGGTCTCATTTAAATCTCTTACATCTTTGTTTAATTTCTGTTTAGAGGATCTGTCCAGCTCCGTAACAGGTGTGTTAAAGTCCCCTGTTATGATGGTATTATCAGATATCATATTGCTCAGACTGAGTAAGGTCTGCTTCAAGAATCTGGGAGCATTTAAATTGGGTGCATAAATATTTAGAATTGAAATGTCTTCTTGTTGTAGTTTTCCCTTGACCAATATAAAGTGACCATCTTTGTCTTTTTTGACTTTAGTTACTTTAAATCCACATGTATCTGAAAATAAGATTGCAACTCCTCTTTTCTTCTGAATTCCGTTTGCCTGAAAAATTGTCTTCCAACCCTTGACTCGGAGCTTTAATTTGTCTTTTGAAGCCAAGTGTGTTTCTTGCAGACAGCAAATGGATGGCTTGTGTTTTTTAATCCAGTCAGCCAAACTATGTCTCTTCAGTGGGGAATTCAAGCCATTAACATTTATTGAGATAATTGATAAGTGTGGTAGTATTCTATTCATCTTATTTGGTGAGAGTCCATTGCTTAGTTTTATCTTTTGCATCAGTGTGGAGGTTAGGTTCTGTCCTTTGATTTCTGAGTTCTTACTTTGCTGCTGATCCATTGTGGTGGTCAGTGTGCAGAACAGGTTGAAGTATTTCCTGTAGAGCTGGTCTTGTTGTGGCAAATTTCCTCAATGTTTGTATATCCGTAAATGATTTGATTTCTCCGTCAATTTTGAAGCTTAGCTTAGCAGGGTACAGAATTCTGGGCTGAAAATTGTTCTGTTTAAGTAGATTAAAGGTAGATGACCATTGTCTTCTTGCTTAGAAAGTTTCATTAGAGAAGTCTGCAGTAACTCTGATGGATTTGCCCCTGTAGGTCAACTGGCGCTTACTCCTGGCAGCTTGCAGAATCTTTTCTTTTGTCTTGACTTTGGACAGGTTCATCACAATGTTTCTTGGAGAAGCTCGGTTAGAGTTGAGGCGACCCGGGGTCCGATATCCCTCTGAAAGCAGTGTGTCAGAATCTTTGGTGATGTTTGGGAAATTTTCTTTTATAATATTCTCTAGTATGGCTTCCATTCCTCTGGGGCATTCTTCTTCCCCTTCTGGAATTCCTATAACTCGTATGTTGGAACGCTTCATAAAGTCCCATAATTCTGGCAGTGAACATTCTGCTTTCTCTCTCTTCTTTTCTGCCTCTTTTACTGTCTGAGTTATCTCAAGAACTTTGTCTTCTACCTCTGAAATTCTTTCTTCTGCATGGTCTAACCTGTTGCTGATACTTTCCATTGCATCTTTAAGTTCCCTAATTGACTGTTTCAGTTCCTTCAGGTCTGCTATATCCTTTTTATATTCTTCATATCGTTCATCTCTGATTTGATTATGTTTTTGGATTTCCTTTTGGTTATTTTCCACTTTATTAGCAATTTCCTTCATTGTTTCCATCATTTCTTTCATTGTTTTCAACATGTGTATTCTAAATTCCCTTTCTGTCATTCCTAACATTTCTATACTGGTGGAATCATCTGCAGTAGCTTCCTCATGGTCCCTTGGTGGGGTTGTTCTAGACTGGTTCTTCATGTTGCCTGGAGTTTTCTGCTGATTCTTCCTCATGAGTGATTTCTTTTATCTGTTTCCTTGCCCTTATTTTCCTTTCACTTCCTCTTGCTCTTTAAGTTCTTGTGCCTGTGGACTAAGGGTTACAGGACCAGAAGGGTGAGAAGGTTGAAGAGCAAAAAAAAGAGGGATGAAAGAAAGGAGGACCGAGTGATAAGAAAAAAAGAAAGATAGAGAAAGGAGAGGGGGTGGGTATAAGGAATATTGACAAAAAGAAGAGAGGCACAGAAAGAGGGAGACAGGGCAATATAGGTGTACAGTAGGGTACTTTGACACAACCTTAAAAAAACCCCACCTTCTGGGGGTGCCCAGTTGCGTGGTTCCCTTGAGGTCAGCAGCTCTTTGCTAACCTGATCAGACACAGTACCCCACCTCCACCAAGTAGAGAGGAAAGACAAAAATGCTATAAATCAAACCAAAAGAAGCAAACAGAAAACTTTACGGGGATAAAATTGGGTGAAAAACCAAATTATATCGGTAGAAACACTAGCAAAAATGAAGTTGAAGTTATTAAAAAAGGCAGCAATGGGAAATTATAATTAAACTAGGAAAATTGAGAAAGAAAAAGGGATCTGTGTGGAAAAGATTGAAATTAAAAAAACAAAAGAACATCAGCAACGTCAAAATAAACAAACAAAAAAACAACCAAACAAAAAAAAGAAAAAAATACACAACCAAAAACAAAGCAGTTTGTATATGTTATTGAATATTGTCTGGGCAACACGTGGTCTTCTGGGGTATGAGATGTTAGTCACAGTTCTGATACGACTGGAGGCTGCTGATTTCTCAAACCCCAGCAGGTAGACACCCTAAATCTCTCTTCAGCCTACTTAAAAGGCACTTTGAACTTGTAAACTTGCTGAGCAGAAGCTTTCCCAGCTTTCTCACTGGAATCGCTGCTGAAGTGGCTATCCACTTACCCTGTGTGCCAAAACTGGTCTCACTCTGCCCCTGAGGGTTAGGGCTGCAAGGCGGCTCAGACCCCACCCTTAGGCTACTTGGTTGCTGGGTTACCAGCTCCCACCCTTTTCTAGCTCTGCGACCCTGAGGGCGGAGCTTGCCGGGGCAGATCACTGACAATGGATCCGTGTGACCCACCGCCAAACACTATTAGCTCTGTCTGGCTGAGCGGCTCAGACTGGGGCCCTAGACAACGGCCAAAGTTCTCCGCACTCCCACTCAGGCCTTCCCCAAGGCAGTTCAACTCAGTGCCAAGTCCAAGGACATCAAAACAGTTCACAGGTAAGGCCTTTCTGGTTTGCAGTCTTGCTGCTACTGAACTTATAGTTGTGGGCGGGTTTAGACGGATAGAACACACGCGACCACTTGCCGGTTTTCCACGGTTTTAGTCCTCCTCTTGGGGTCCAGAAGTCTCTTGCTGACTCCCTGTATCCTCATAGGAGTGATGATAGGCAGTTCCCACCAGCCAGAGATGCCTGGAGTCCTATCTCCCCAGACTCACGGTGCCCAGATGCAAGGAAGCTGTTACTCGGCTGCCATCTTGCTCCGCCTTCGCCGGGTATCGCAAGGCAAAGGTTAAAATCACACCCGCAGGCCATCAGTTTGGTTAAGGGATCTTGAACATGTGTATATTGTGGCTTGTCTCTGATTAACAGACTTCCTTATCTTTTTTTTTTTTTTTTGTAGTTTTTGGCTGGGCCTGGGTTTGAACCCACCACCTCCGGTATATGGGGCCAGCGCCCTACCCCTTTGAGCCACAGGCACTGCCCTTGACTTCCTTATCTTAATTTACAACATTCTGAGTCTTTAGATAATGCTTCATTTTTTTAACCATTTAAAAATCAAAAGAATTTTGGAACCTAACTATAACCTGTAAGCCCCCCCACCTTTGAGATATCCCATCTGTTCTGACAAAACTCATAGAGTCAAATAGAGGGATCCACCCAAATAAAACATACCTGCCCAAATAGTATGTGTCCACCCCAAACCTTCCCAGGAAGTCCCATCTGGGAAAGGTGAATTGGCCAACCTCCACCCTTCCGACCTTTAAACCACCACCCCCCATCCACCATTACTGAGGGACTGCCTTCCTTCTCCAGCTCAGCTCACCCACACCTGGGTGGAAAGAAAGGCCAGTGCTGCCCACACAGAACCTGGACTCCCTTTCCTTTTTTTTTTTTTCACGGTTCAGAATAATCTTTAATTTTCAGTCGTTGACCTCTCACAAACCAAGGTACACCTTCCATCATGTTACCTGCCATTCCCATCTCCCTAAAAAAGCATAAAATCAAACTGTAACCCAACCACCTCAGGACCATTTACTCAAGGCTTCTTGATCGTGGCTCCCTGAGCCATTGGTTACGTATACTGGGCTCAGAACCAACCTTTCTAAATGATTTTACAGAGTTTGGGCTTAACAGTACAAGGACCACTGCAATGGGGTCTTGCAGTGAGGGGAAGGGGGGACATTAGGCTCAATTCTGAATACACCATGGGCAAGTGAGTGGATTTTATAGCCAAGAAGCAGGTGTGGGGTGAGAGGATGTAAAATTACTAAGAGTAAAGTTACATTGGAATAGGTAAAATGTTATTGTTTCAGAAATCGTAAGCAATTTCTGGAAATTTGTCAGTGTCCTATCGATGATCCTGGTATAATGTTACCAGTCATAATTCTAGTTGTTATTTTAAAAGTTGTATGCCACAGAAACAACCAAATTTCCTGTCAATTGTGTTATAATTAACTCTCATTAGATCCTTAACGGGGGACATTGTACACCTTTTGTCATTCACAGATACATATCACTTCACTCTGATGCCTGGCCAACAGCTCCTGCAATCAGCTACAGGCCACAATGCGGTCTCCAGCCAAGGAGAGCATCTGAGACCCTTGGAATGGCTATGCAGGCTCTCTGGGTACAGGCTTCTGATGACCTTGCTTAAATAACTTTAAGGCCATACTGCTGGACTGGGTAAGGGTCTCCAGAACTTTTGTTAAGAAGCTGATGGGTTCATAAAACTGCTAACCCAGGATCAAGCGAGACCAGAATTGATTACTCAGTTTCTCTCTTTGGCTTCTTCTTGTCATGTGCTCTCTGCACACATCCACTCCCATGCCACTTTCCGTCATGAGCTAAAATAGCCTGAGGTCCTCACCAGATGCAGATGCCTGAACTTGAAAGCTCCAGCCCCTAGAATTGTGAGACAAATAAACCTCTTTTCTTCATAAATTACCCAGCCTCAGGTATTCTGTTATAGCTACACATGTGATAAATCTCATTGAAGGTATAGGGCAAATGGGGCTCCCCACACCCAGCCTTCTTTTCTAAAGAATTTTGTCTCTTATTGGTATTTACCACTCTGGAGTTTCACCCTTTGAACTGTTGCTTCCTTTGGCCAGGGGAACAGCCCCCTGCTGACAACCTCCAGGGTACTGACACCAGGCCAAAATAGGGCAAAGGCACTACAGAATTCCCTTCCTAAATCTGGTGCATTTTAGGATGGGAAAGTGGAACTCTCTTTACCCCTTTGACTTCAGGAGTGTTCAGGAAAAAAACAGGCCAACTGAGACTATCGCAACAACTATTATTATACACAGCATCCACTAGATATTCATTGGTTTCTTACTAATCAAAATAATTCACCCGAGTTTGTTTTAGTTTCTACTATTTGTACAAATTATTTGGGTGGCACCTGTGGCTCGAGGAGTAGGGCACTGGCCCCATATACTGGAGGTGGCGGGTTCAAACCCCGCCCCAGCCAAAAACTGCAACCAAAAAAAAAAAAATTATTTCAACTCAATTATGAAAAATATTGAGAACGAAGTGTGTGATGCTTACAGATTCATGTCAGGTAACAACAGTAACATATGTTCTCAAGTTTCTGTTTGCAAAATGGCTATGCCTATTTCACCAAACATCTTGTTTTAATGCCTATAGGCGTTGTTTGCAGTCAAAAGGCTAATTTTTCTGATTTCTCTGTTCTTTTTTTATTGTAAGTCCTTGTCACATTATACTTTAGGGATTATCTTTGATGAGTAACTCCAAGATCTGCTAGTGAGTTCCTCATACTCCTGGAATAATGTCCTGGGGAGCTCTGACCACACATGGCACAGACATGCCTCAAGTACATTCTTAGTCTAGGCCTTGGCCACACATGCAAATGGCTGGATGGGCTGAAGAGGAAGATGTCAGGCCCAGGCCTTTGACCATGCTGATGAGAAAGATGGCCTCAGTGACAAGGCTTCCCATTTGCCTAGTGCCTACTCCTGGCTGACACTTTGCAGCAGCCTTCACATTTACTAACATAGTTCTCACAGAATCCCTAATTTGGGTCCTGTGGCTATTATCCATCTCATAAAGATGAGATTGCTGAGGCACAGAGGGGTTAAGTCATGTGCCCACAGTCACACAGCAGGCAAACAGAAGTCTCAGGCATAGACCGTGTGCTCTTTGGGGTCTGAGCACTGAGCCCTCATACTGTGCTCTCCTTGAATACTCACATAGCACCTCTGTTCACCAGCCCATCTTCTGTTTAAGTGAATCCTTTTAACCTAGAGTATTATCCCTGATTACAGATGAGGAAACCAAGGCAAAGAAGTTAGAAGTCATACAACTAGTAAGTGCGGTTCTGAGAGCCACCTGCAGAGTCCGAATGCAGGCCTGAGTGCTCTAATACACTCTCCAAAGCTCTCACATGCCCTCACATGCTGTAAGCCCTCTCACGCACGCTCCTGTGTTTTCACATGCGCTCATTCCCTCCCATACAGTCTTCTATGCTTTCAGCATATGTTGTCATATGCTCTCAGATGCTCTCACGTGCTCTTGTACGGCCTTATATGCTCTCAGACATCTCAGACACTGTTATACGCTCTCCTATGCTGTCATATGTTTTTACACACTCTCACATGGCCACAACGTGCTCATATGAGCTCATACATGTTCATACAAGCTCACGGGCTCTCATACGTGCGCGTACTCTCTCATATGTGCTCATATGCACATACGCTCTCATACACGCTCACACACGCTCATACACACTCATACACGCTCACACACGCTCATACTTGAACATATGCCCTTATATCTTCTCATACGCTCTCATACACCTTCATACACACATGATCTCATGCACTCCCATATACACTCATACACGCTCATACGCTGTCATCAGATCTAATATGCTCTCCTAGGCTCTCATATGCCTGACAGAGTGGAGCTTCCCCGCCCCTACATGCTGACACCAGGTTTCCCACTGTCACAGCTCTTCCTCTAGAAGGGAGCTTCTCATTTGAAATCAAATCTCTTGTGATGGGGTGTGGGAAAGGAAGAAGGGAGAATATTCCAACCTGGCTTAGTCTGAACTAGAGAGAGGATAGATTGTGGCAGTGACGACCCAGATATTGGGGTTGTGAGAAGCTGCCTGTGTAAACACTTGGTGCATAATATGCGTGCCATAAGTGCACTCCCTCATAGCCTCATTGGCTGGCTCACTATGTAGGCTTCATCCAGTCCTGAAGGTGAGGCCTATGAGCAGTGGTCCTGCAGATGAGTGGGCTTTGCCCGGCGGGAGCAGGGGCCTCGCTCCCCTAGAAGCCTGGGAGGGTGTCTGCTGTCCTGCCCTTGGGGTCCACAGATGTAAGATTGGGACAAAAGACATGTCTGTGACCTAGCCAGGGAAGGTGGTGGATGGAAAGGCCTCCTGGGCAAATTTGACCTAGCCAGGAAAGGTGGTAGATGGGAAGGCCTCCTGGGCAAACTTGATCAGGGCAGCCTAAGGTGTCCTCCCTTCCCTCTGGGTCAGCAAGCACTGGAATCATGTAGAACATTCCAGAGCCATTTACAAGTGGCAATAAAGGCAATGCCAACAGTGAAGGCACAATGATCTTTTCCTTCAGAGGAGTCTAAGGAGGAGGAGGAGGCAGCAGCTAGGAGTTCCTTCTGACCGCTAAAGACTATGAACATAACCGTCCCATTTATGAGAAGCCCTGCTGTCAGCATCACTTGAGCATTTTAATTTATGGTGCTCACACACACCCATTCACACTCCTCTGTAACTCATCAAAGAAATAAGATCGTTTTCTAGGAAGAGAGATGGGAGCAGGATCAAAGCTCTTAGGATTTCTGGATGTAAACCCTCTCACTCCCTTGCAAATGCCAGGTGTCAGATGATGAGATAGCTCTGAGATTTTGAAACATTCAAATGTACATGAACAGCTGCAGTCTCCACTGGCTATCAGAGGATAGGAACCCCAGACCTACAGATGATGAGATGAAAGCTGTCCTAAGACCCCCTGCCCCTGTACCAGGCAGGGCCTGGAACATTTCTGCCAGCCCATGCGCATGCAATTGACAGCAGCTCCCCTGAGAATGATGCTTAGTGCACATGTGCAGCCTGGCTTGGCTGTGGCCTCAAGTGAAGACGGCCCTTCTGTGCCTGTACAGCCCCTGCATTTCCTCCCTCAAGCCAAGTCCCTATGTCCAGGGGAACAAAGACTACTCTCGCTCACAGTCACATGCCCTGAGCCCACCACAGCCATATGGTCACTGCTTGGTAAGCTTTGTAGGGTATTTGAACACTTGATTTAATGAATGGATTAGCAATGCAATACTCAAGAAATGATGACAATGATAATGGTAGCAGCTGTCAATTACTCTGAGCCAGGTACCAGGCTTAGAACTTTCTATGGATTATCTCATTAGATTCTTATAAAAAATCCACTGAGGTGAGTGCCATTTTTTTTTTTTTTTGCAGTTCTTGGCCAGGGCTGGGTTTGAACCCGCCACCTCCGGCATATGGGGCCGGCACCCTACTCCTTTGAGCCACAGGTGCCGCCTGGTGGATGCTATTTTTATCCCCCATTTTACAGATGAGGAAACTGAGGCTCAGAAATTGGGTCATCCTTTGGCATCCTGGCTCACAGCAACCTCAAACCCCTGGGCTCAAGTGATCTTCTTGCCTCAGCCTCTTGAGTAGCTGGGACTATAGTTGCCTGCAGCAGCATCCAGTTAATTTTTCTATTTTTTTTTTTTTTTTGTAGAGACAGAGTCTCACTTTATGGTCCTTGGTAGAGTGCCGTGGCATCACACAGCTCACAGCAACCTCCAACTCCTGGGCTTAGGTGATTCTCTTGCCTCAGCCTCCCGAGCAGCTGGGACTACAGGCACCTGCCACAACGCCCGGCTATTTTTTATTTTTTGTTGCAGTTTTGGCTGGGGCTGGGTTTGAACCCGCCACCCTCGGCATATGGGTCCGGCTCCCTACTCACTGAGCCACAGGCGCCACCCTAATTTTTCTATTTTTAATAAAAACAAGGTCTCACTCTTGCTCAGGCTGGTCTCAAACTCCTGAGCTCAAGGAATCTTCCTACCTCAGCTTTCCAGAGTGCTGGGATTACAGGTGTGAGCCACCACGTCCAGCCTGGGTCACCCCTTTAGATCGGGGGTCCTCAAACTGCAGCCCGCAGGCCACATGAGGCGGTGTGATTGTACTTGTTCCCATTTTGTTTTTTTTTTTACTTCAAAATAAGATATGTGCAGTGTGCATAGGAATTTGTTCATAGTTTTGTTTTGTTTTTTTAAACTGTAGTCCGGCCCTCCAACGGGCTGAAGGACAGTGAATTGGCCCCCTGTTTAAAAGAGGACGCCTGCTTTAGATGAATGAATGGATGACAAAGCTGGCCTTCTTTGCCACAGAGACCACACAGGGCACAGCCCCTGCTCATTTGGTATTTCTCTGAGCTTCCTGAGAAGCCAGTGGGGAAGTTGACTGGGCAGCCCAAGGAGTATGCAGCTTTTTAGTCTACGAAGGGCCCTGCAGGAGCAGAAACCACACCCCACACTTTCAACCAGCACCTACCTTGGCATTTAGCATTCTAACCTCCCCTGTTTTTAGACAGAGTTTGTGGCAGGAGGTGGGGTAGTGGGATGTGAGGGGTTATTCCAGTAACCAAACACGTCTCCGTACCAGTGCACACCGGCTCCATTTAAGTACATCTAAGTTCAGGTGTTGTTAGTTCTCTGTCTCATCTTCCTTGGCCAGCAGCGCATTTTGTTGCTCTGACACTGCTAGGGTTGGGAGGCCAGTCCTGGGGGTTAATCTCAACTTGGAAGCGTCAGGAGAATGTGGGAGGAGCCACGGAAGGGTGCTCTGTAGGGTGGCCTCAGCTACCAGCCAAATCACTGGGGTTTGATTTGCTGCTGCCTAAGTTCTGACTCATTTTCTGAAAAACTTATTTGTTGTAAGGGGAGGGCTGCCTTCGATACTAACTCAGATTTTCAGAAATGTCTAATTTGATTTGATGTCGACTAATGTAGTATGATCAGAACTCATTTGATGACGCTAAAATAGCAAATGTCAGGAACCATTTCCAAAATGCCCACATGTCGCCAGTAGAGAGGTATCCTAGGGTCAGACAGGACTGCATTAGGAGGCCTCTTCTCTAGCTGCACCTCCTTACAAACTGTGAAAAGATCTGGCTTGCAGTCTGCAGGGACTGCCGAGGCCCTCGTCCTCAGAGTGAGAGGGGCAGCAGCTCAAGTTACACCTGGCTAGCACGAACAGAGACACCGAGGCAAGTCTCTGTTCCTGTGGGGGCTTGGCATTCGTACCTCCAAGGTCAAGCAGAAGACCCCATGCCCAGGCCATGTTCCCAGGGAAATCTCTCGGTGTGAAAATGTTACACCTCCTCTAAATTTGGGGGTGCATGTTTAATTTCCAAATAATCTAATAAAATTATCCGACTTGGTATTCACAGAAGCTAATGAGTTAAGTAGCCTCTTAATTCTCAGGCCAGGTTTGCAGCAGATGCCAGCAGAGTTCCCAGCCACAGGATCATCTGGTCACTTTCCTCTGGGTGCTTTCCCCCTGATCATTGGTATTTTTTATTTTTTTATTTTTATTTATTTATTTTTTTTTTTTGTAGAGACAGAGTCTCACTTTACCGCCCTTGGTAGAGTGCCATGAAGTCACAGGACTCACAGCAACCTCTAGCTCTTGGGCTTAGGCGATTCTCTTGCCTCAGCCTCCCGAACAGCTGGGACTACAGTTTTAATTTTTTTAAGCAATGATTATGGGCCGGGTGCATTGGCTCACACCTATAATCCTAGCACTCTGGGAGGCCTAGGCAGGTGGATTGTTTGAACTCAGGAGTTTGAGACTAGCCTGAGCAAGAGCAAAATGCCATCTCTACTAAAAATAGAAAAAGTAGCCCAGCATGGTGGTAGGCGCCTGTAGTCCCAACTACTCAAGAGGCTGAGGCAGGAGGATTCTCAAGTGCAAGAGTTTGAGGCTGCTGTGAGCTACAATGTGGCATGGCACTCTACCCAGAGCTACGTGTCTCTAAATAAATAAATAAATAACAGGATTTGTGTTTTGTGATAAGAGGAATGAGGCTTGTAAAAATGTTCAAACTTGGGGCCAAGTGTGATGGCTCACACCTGTAATCCTAGCACTCTAGGAGGATGAGGCAGGAGGATCACCTGAGCTCAGGAGTTTGAGACCAGCAAGAGCGAGACTCTGTCTCTAATAAAAATGGAAAAATTAGCCAGGCATGGTGGCACTTGCCTGTAGTCCTAGCTACTCAGGAGGCTGAGGCAAAAGGATCACTTGAGCCCAAGAGTTTGAGGTTGCTGTGAGCTTTGCCCACTGAACCCTAGCCTGGGCAAACAACAACAAAAAGTTCAAACTTGTGCCCTAACATTTAGAAGCGTGCTGGGGGGCAAATCTTGAGGAACACGGGATTAAAATTACTTCCCACCCCAGCTGCTCGGGAGGCTGAGGCAAGAGAATCGCGTAAGCCCAAGAGTTAGAGGTTGCTGTGAGCCGTGTGACGTCATGGCACTCTACCCGAGGGTGGTACAGTGAGACTCTGTCTTTACAAAAAAAAAAAAAAATTACTTCCCACCCAAGTGGAGATCACACGTTTATTGTTTAGTAGGAGAACTGGGGCTGAAGGTTACCAAGGAAAACTGACCGAGAGAGCAGAGGGAAAGTTAGGGGCTCCCCAACCTTTGGGCACCCTCAAACATGGGGATTCCTTCCCAGACTCACATTCTCCTAGTAGACAGTGTGTATTAGCTCATCCTAGGACACCTCAAGACCTGATGTTCCCCGAAGTAGAGCTAGTCTCTACAAAAACCCTACTTTCAGCTCTTACTTTTGATTTTTTTTTTTTTTTTTTTTTTGGCCGGGGCTGGGTTTGAACCTGCCACCCTCGGCATATGGGGCTGGCGCCCTACTCCTTGAGCCACAGGCGCCACCCTTCTTTCAGCTCTTATTAATGTTACTTATTGTCCAAAGCTGCCAAGGAGCCTAGAGAAGGATGAAGGAAGGGCTCTCAGTCCAGGATCCATTTCTGTTGATGGTGTCCAAAGATGCCCACATCTACTTTACAGCTGAGGAAGCTGAAATTGAGGTTGAATGACTGATCAACATTAAGAGGCCCAGCAGAGGCTATGGGGTCCCACGAATCCTCAGCATCTTCGGGAGACTTCTCACCTCTCACAGTCCTGCTTCCTCCTTGGTGGTTGGATTATTCTGATTTAAAAATAGTCACAGCCCCCTCCTTCAAACCTTACTGGCATGGGGTGAGGGGGAAGTGCCCCACAAATCCTGGAGTCATCACCCCCTCTCGTGTGAGTGGTGGACAGGAACACAGTCAGTGAGATCAGAGAGACCTGGGTTTCAATCCTGCTTGGCCAGATTCTAGGACATTATCCTCAGCCTTAGAGTCCCAAACCATAAAAAGGGGGAACAAATACCTCCATTAAAAGAAGGCTGAGGTTTTAAGGATCATGCCCACAGCATGGTGTAGACCTCTGTAGGACAGTAGCCATAGACAGGCCCAGCAAGAATTCTACCCCATCTCCAAGCTGCTTGTGAGCCTTCCCCACCCCATATAGCATGTTCGCACCACCTGACTAGCACTAAGCTAAGCCTACTACTCATCCTTCTTTCAACACATGAGAGACTAGAGCCCCAGGACTTGTGGTAACTTCTCTATATCAGGGGCCAGCATGGACTTCCACTTGTAGTGATAGCCCTAGCCTCCACCGAGGGACTAAACTACAGCCTCGAAGGACTCCCTTTACCAAGTCCCAGCTCTTCCTGGCCTAAAACCAGGCACCTTCAAATGTAGCCTATGGTCTCCGAGGCCCTCAATCCTCTAAACAGCCACACACCCAGCTGATGATGATCAGGACTCCTGTGGGCCCCCTGGTGGTAACTGTCATTGCCCCCCTACTTTCTTCCCCGACACTGTCCCCAAACCTGCCTAGCAGAGGGGGTCCCGTACAGCTTGCAAAGTGCCCTGAGCACCAGCAACCCCCTAGAGAAACACACGGGATTCTCAGGCGGGATTTTGTTTTTGCATAGCACAACTGGAAAGGTGTGTACACGCTTCACATTTTCCCACCTGCAAACTGTGTGTGCTTCTTTGTGTGTCTCTGTGTAATTCTGATACACAGTAAAATAAATTTAAGTGAAAACATGATTGAATTCAAATATATTCATAAATAATAAAATTCACAATTAATTCGAAAATCAAATACAGTAATAAAATAAATCATAGTAACAATGGCAAACACTGAAGAGGCTGTTTCTGAGGACTGACGTGAAAGACATGACAGTTGAAGGTCACATCCAGGTGATGCCGTGGAGCACCCATCGTATCTGGCTAAGCAGACACACAAAACCCAGTGAAGAGCCGAGTGCAAAGTGGGGCTGGTATGAGGACAGGATGTGCTGACTCATGTCCTCCAGCAGCTTTCAATGCAGCTCCAGAGACCTTGACCCAGAAGTAGAAGCAGTCTGGCCCCCTCCATTTGAGGAGCTCATGCTCTGTAGTTACTACTGATGCTAAAAGGCAGAGACAGGAAAGCCACTAACCACAGAGAAGGTAGGTGGGGGCCCGAGACTGGGGCCCTCCCTGCTTTCTGCAAGGTGAGCCAGAGGCAGGGGAGGGTGATCACCAAGTCCACCCAGTCAGGCAATCCTGGCCACTGTGGCTTCCAAGAGTCACTTGTCTGCTGGGTTATTTGGTTAAAGGTAACAGAACCTGCCTCTGGCTAGTCAAGTGAAGAACAATATTCAAAGGATGTGAGCAGTTCACAGAATTGAAGGACAAGGTGGCCACTGGAGCTCAGCCAGGCAGAAGTGTAGGGGTCAGAGGTGGGAGAGCACAGTCCACAGTCACGCGGTCAAGCTCCTACCTCTACACTCATCCAGGTTCCCAGAGAGATCATCTGGTCAGCCAAGTTTAGGCTGTGAGTGCAGGCCTTTTACACCCTTCACTGGGAGGGGTGGTTCAGGGGGGCTTCAGGTGGTTCAAGCAGGCACTATGACCCCTAGAAGGAAGGCAATGGACAGGTGGAAATGTAGATGCTTACAGAAATGCAGAGGGCTGCCTTTGTTTATCACAGTGATCAGACATTATGTTCCTCCAGGACAGTGTCGGTGGGTGTCAAATGGCCCTGATTTTGTCTTCGTTCAGCCTAGCCCAGAGAAGGGCCATTCCACAACTCCATGCCTATCTTCCTGTTCACCTGAGAAGGGCTGTGGGCATACACAAACATGGGCGTTCTTTGGAACCTCGTGGAGAGGGGTTTTGTGGATAGCAAGATGGATACACAGTCATGGCTCTAAGCACTGATATCTCACAGGTAGGCACTCTGTGGACACATTTCTAAAATAAGTTCAACACATCACTGCCTTAAACCACAGGTAGTGTGACCTCAAGTTAACATCTCTTTCTCCCTGTTCACTGCTGCCTGGGTGCTGCCCAGCAAACAACAACTGCCTTCTATCTTCTATTTTCTATAGCTTTAGCCATCACATGGCTGAACTTTTTTTTAGAGACAGAGTCTTACTTTGTCACCCTCCATAGAGTGCTGTGGCATCACAGCTCACAGCAACCTCCAGCTCCTGGGTTTAGGCAATTCTTTTGCCTCAGCCTCCCAAGTAGCTGGGACTACAGGCGCCTGCCACAATGCCCAGCTATTTTTTTGTTGCAGTTTGACCAGGGCTGGGTTCGAACCCACCACCCTCAGTATATGGGGCCGGTATCCTACTCACTGAGCCACAGGCAATGCCCCACATCATATGACTGAACTTTTTAGAACACACTGCCAAGGAGAAGCAGGCTGTGGGTGTGAGGGTGCACTTGTGTGCAAAGTCTCAAGTCTCACTGTGGCCATCCACAAGTATTTTGGAATTTGAAGTATACTAGTGAGGGCTGGCTATCTGGCTGTTACCCTGTCACATGCACAAACATGAGCACCCTGGTTGGGCCTGACTCTTGTTAGCCAAAACAAGATCCGGGGTGGGGGTGGGGACAGCGTGGGCTGCAGTTCTCATATCAGCTAACATTTACTTTCCTGAGGCTAATGAACATGATGGGGAGATGCTGTATGGACCTGACCACGTACTGCGTCTAAGTCAGTGAGGGAAAAGAACTTGGGGTCTGTATGCTGGACTGGACACCTACATAATTCCATGCTCCAAAAAGGACAGGCAGGAAGACTCTCTTTGCACCTGTGCAGTGTAAGTGTGTGATTTCAGAATGAAAGCAGCCCACGCAACTGACCCTTTACCTGGAAAAGAAACATAGAATCAGGTGAAGCAATTTGATATCTAAGATATTAGATATTATCTCAATTATGAACACTAGCCAAGTGTGGTTTTTGGCTGTTAATTCTATGTATAATTAGGTTAAAATTAGGTTTTTTTTTTTTAGGTTAAAAAAAAATATCCAACAGCATGGCATTGACTACACTAAATAATGGAACACCCTGGAACCTTTGCATTCCACACATTGGCACAAAAACATGCTTAGGTAATGATGTTTACTGAAATGAGAAGAATGCAAAAATTGTAGAATAGACCAGAATGGATACATGATTCAGCACACAAGACAGCTCTGGCTTCTCACCATGTGACGTGACAATTGTGGAGCCAGTCTGGGGATGGGCAAAGGATTCTGATGTCAGGCAACAATGGCATCTGAACCAGATTTCCATGGGTAATGCCATCTCCTCCCACTCAGCTTTTGTCCTCAACCCAGAGATCTAACCAGCTTTTTAAATGGGAACCAACCAAGGCCAGGGATGAACAAGAACCTGCCACACAGTGGGTGTCAATAAAGAACTATTGAATGAAAGTTGCTCCCCCTGAGCGGTGCCTGTGGCTCAAGGAGTGGGGCACCAGCCTCATATACCAGAGGTGGCGGGTTCAAACCCGGCCCTGGCCCAAAAAAAAAAAAACAAAACTGCAACAACAAAAAAAAAGAAAGTAAGTTGCTGTCCCTATTTGGAGGCGGGTAAGAGATCTGACACATTTCACTTCCCTTTATAAAATAATTACTGAAAATGTCAGCCCAATAACAAGGCATAAGTTGATTAATTATAGAATTTAACATTTTTATTTTTAAAGGCAGTATAAAAGAGTGTCTTTATAAAGGGTGTACAAAACTTGTCACATTCTTTGTCACACAGATGGACTTGTGTGAAATGTAGCCATTTAATGAAACATTGGCATTTCCCAGACATAAACTCATTAGCAAATGACAATAGGAATCAATGTTCTAGATGTGCACATTTATTTGTATGCTTAATCATGAATATAGACCATCTCTCTAGATGTATAAAAAGATATACAATGTGACATGCCAATTTATTTCTAGAAGTTCATGATCAGGTGGTCAGAGCAAGGGAAGAAGAGAAAAACTTCAAATTATGGTCCTTTAGCTTAGAGACCTTTGTCCTGCATACACAAGGGACATGTTTAGCTGAAATAATGGCATAATGTGGATGAAAACGAAAGAGTAACTTACACTGATCTACCCAGGAACGCTCAATTCAGGTGCTTCAGAGGAAAGCATGAGAACCAAGTGTCTTCAGGGCAGGTGTGCTTCTAGAACAGAGTGGGCACCCTCCAGTAGGAGGAGGCCTGTGGCAGGGGACACGGGGTTGCTCTCCCAGAGACCTGCAGTATGGCCCAGACCCTCCAAGACTTCACTGAGGACCCCCAACCACTGGCACTGGAATAAACTGCTCGAGCCGGATTCCTCTAACTCCTCTCAGGCTGTGTCCTTGGTGCCCTTGGGTGAACTGCAGATCCATTAGGTGTCAGTGGAGTTGGTGATGGCTCCCTACCCTTCCCTGCATGGGTCTTGCATCAGTTTCCCTCTATAGAATAAAGCTCCGTCTTGCCCACAGAGCTCTTCTGAGGCTGACTTTACTGGCAAGCCTGTGGCTCAGACCCAAGAGGAACCAGCTGGGAGGCTCCATGGAGGCATTACTGGTGGTCTCCCCAAATGTTCACTTCTGCTCTACTCCCTATGAGTATCCAGTAGGAATGTTCCTCTTCCTCCTCATGTGTATTGGTGTTTTAATGGGTTCTTCCTGGCTATTAGTTCCCCCAAACAAACTCACATGGAAGTGGGAGATGTGCAAGCCAGGTCTCAGTGCCTGGGGACCTTATGTTTTGCAGCTGTTCCCAGGTAGCAGAAAGCAGATGCAGGGATGGAAGGCTCTGGAGAAGGTATTTTTGCACAAACCCCAGCTTTGCTTCTGCTGACTGTGGCACTAGAGTTCTGAAGCACCGAGGCCCGGCTGTGAATTCATCTGGCTCATTCTGGCTGTTTCTCCCTTCTTGTGCTAGATGGACTGAACGGAGGACGGCAGAAGCGTGACTGACTAAAGCCTGACGTGGTGACAGTCGTGCAGCTGACTCCAGTGGAGATGGAGCCCTGGCCTCGTACAGAAGACAAGCACTGAACAATAGCTATTTATTTCTCACTATTTTAAAATGGTGATCCATTTAGAAATTTCCACATTAATATACTTGAAGGAAAATGTCAACTTGCACATACTTGAATGGGTTTCATACCATCTCCTCAGTCTACACATTGTGCCTTTATCTCATTTCAGCTGTTAATTCTTTTTAGATAAAGCTATTTATTTGCCAAGAAAATTACATTTAAAAGCAGGTTTTAAGACAGAAGAACACAATTTTTTTGGTAAAAAAAAAAAAATTCTGTTTATTAAAGTACGCCCATGGGGGATGGTCTTTCAGCAGGCAGCCTCCTGTCTGGGGAGAGCAGGGAGTAGGGAAGAAGTGGGCGAGCTCGTCACAAAGGGAAAATTACATCAAAATCAGAACAACTTAATATAAGGAAGCAACAGTTTTCCTGTTAATAACCAAATGGCACACGGGTTCTGGACTAAAGTGCTGTGTCAAACAGTGAGAAGTTTCAGCCTCATTCTAGGTGTTTGACTTTTTTAACTTGGTCTTCTTTTGTCTGAGTCAAGAAGAACAGTAGGCTGTTAAAAGGTGTGAAGGTGATTTAAGGGCTCCTGTCAACCAGTGTTTCCAAAATCTGGTAACTAAATGTACTTTTTCTTTTTCCAAGAAGCCAATACTTTGCTTTAAAAAAAAATTTTTTTTCTGGGCGGTGCCTGTGGCTCAGTGAGTAGGGCACTGGCCCCATATACCGAGGGTGGTGGGTTCAAACCCAGTCCCGGTCAAACTGCAATAAAAAAATAGCCAGGCATTGTAGCAGGTGCCTGTAGTCCCACCTACTCGGGAGGCTGAGGCAAAAGAATTGCCTAAGCCCAGGAGTTGCTGTGATGCCACAGCACCCTACCAAGGGTGACAAAGTGAGACTCAGTCTCTAAAAAAAAAAAATTTTTTTTTTTTTTAATTTCAAGCTGTGGGCTAGCAGAAGGTACTGCATATGTCCTGTTAGTAGCCTGTGGTCTCAGTTTCCAGTCATGCCTCCAGCTCATCCTTGCCCAAAGAGCTACATCTGGAGGAAACAGGTTTCTGGCATGAAAGATGACAGAGCAATTAGATTTAAAATTCAACAATTGTAGGGGTTCCCTTTCCTAGGGACATAGTCAAAACCAAGTCACTTAGGTGGTGCCAACATAAACAAGGAAAATCTTAGGTTTAGAAACAATGCAATACTAGTCTGTTCCCAAATATCAGCTATTTCCTAAGAATCAGTTTAAAACTGACTGTGGGTGCTGGGGCGTATCTCAGACCTTGCCTTAAGTGAAGCTCTTATTACTGTGAATGTGATGTTTTTGAGGAAGCATATGAACAAGTACTAATAAATACTTTTTGTTACCTAAACACTTCTGTTTCTTAAGAGTTTAGATTCATCAGGAAAGAAAAACAACTCTACGTTGTTCAGCATTAAATACATACCCCAGAGGGCTGGGTTTCAGTCTGATGTGGGCAAAAAGTTACAAATACTAAAAGTAGAGGCTGCCATGCAGTATGAAGGCCACCATTGGAAAATAAATCTTCCAAGTAATGCTATTACTTTTCATGTTTTGGAATGGGTTTCTTTTTAAAAGAATTTATATTACAATGGAAACAAGTTGAATCATTGACATACACACTTATCCAAACAAATATCAGTTAATTACAATCAGATTCTCACAGGGGAGAATTTTCTTCCAAAAGAAGCAATTTAAATACAAGCAGCAACTCAAAACTAACAAAAAAAGAGCTCTAAAATAGCAAATAATTCCAAGCTATTTTTCTTTTCTTTCTTTCTTTCTTTTTTTTTTTTTTTGGAGACAGGGTCTTCCTCTGCTATCCAGGCTGGAGCAAAATGGCATCATTATAGCTCACTGCCCCATCACACTCCTAGGCTCAAATGATCTTCCTGTTAAGGCTCCGAGGTAGCTGGGACGACAGACACATGCCACCATGCCCAGCTAATGTTATTTTTTGTAGAGTCAGGCTCTCACTATGGTGAAATTGGTTTTAAACTCCTGGCCTCAGGTGATCCTCCTGTCTCAGCCTCCCAAAGTGCTGGGATTACTTACAGATGTGAGCCACCAGGCGCGGCCTCTTACAACACTTTTAATCTTTCACAGCATCTTTACCTTCTTCTGTTTCACTTAAATAGAGTAGGCTACCTTTTTAATACAGTTTATAACAGGTATTGTAAATTCTTCCAGACCAAGTACAGAAAAGTACTTTCTTGGCTGTAAAACAAGATTGTCACTCCTTCCCAAACCAATATTATAAAATAAATGTATCAAAAATAAACGTGAGCCAGGACGACTTAGGCATATTCTAGAAGTTGTGGATTTTGCCCTGGTAACATAATCCTCATGGATACTTGAGAGGTGACTTTAATTCAGATGTGTGTTCCATTTTGTTTTTAAAATATTTGAATTGTTCCGCTGATGGAAATTCTTTTGTTAAAGATGAAAATCTCTCTCCTTCAAGAGCTTCGCATATCTAAAAGTCAATGGGATATCTGTCGCATTCAGAAGGTCAAATCCATCCTGACCTCACCTCTTAGAAGCAAGGATTAACTGTTAACTGCTGGGATGCTCAAGGCTGCCTTAAAGGATCTCACAGCAGCAGAGCCTGGCTGAGAACTAGAATATGGAGTGTCCTTTGAGTGTTATGATCTGGTTATAAGACTTGAGTCAAATGTGTATGTACTTACAAAGACTACACTATTGATTATCCAAAAAGATCCCACCTACGTTAAGGGCAGAAGGCTACCTTATGTGTGGAAAGATGGGTCCATTGATTATTTTTAAATCTAATCTTATTGCAAGATTGTCAATGTGTTCTCCCCAACATATTGCTTCTGACAGAAAGCACAGATCATAGATTTGAATTTTGTTCCCTTCTCCTGGTGAAGGGTAGATTGTCCAAAAGGCAGAAAATAGAATGGGAAGGAGGAGCCGGGATAACCCACAGTAATGAATGAACTAGCAATCTGACCTTGGCAAGGAGCACTAGTAGAACTTTTATGCAGGAGGAAATAAATGCTGCTTAAGCAAAATTCTTGTTAACTTAATTACCAAATTAGCATTTAATTCCATTATTTTTCAGGACATAAAAGCATTAGAAACTATAATAAACTGAGCTTAATTAAGGAATGAGTTAGGCAGAGAGAGGCACCTTGAAAGAAAATAAAAGACTAGAATAGCTAGAAAAATACAAGACTTGGAAAAAGTAAATCCTATTTTTTCCTTTGGTGCTGGTGAAGGACCCATCTACACAATACACTTCTCTTGCCAGAAACCATCAGGAACAAACATTCTGTGTAACAAGACAGTACTTGGACTTCTTTTTCCTGGTGAAAGGTAACTAACTAGTAAACTTAACATGTCAAACCTTTCGTTCTAACTGGTACATTCACTAACCAATTTCTTCTGGTGGCTCAAAGAACACTCACTGAAGTGGGCAGCATCACTGTGAACCTTCTTAGGAGAGCTGAGAACAAGGTAAGAAATGTCTGGAGCCAGCTGCTACTTTTAGCTTCTGACGAGGCCTTGTGAGTATCCCTGAGAACAGTTCCAACCTGAGCTTGTAGGGAAGCAGCTGTCTAGCCGGGGTTTCTGTAAACAAATGTTGGGGACAGGGGACCCTGATGATTCCAATGCCTGGGAACACAGCAAGCCAGGCTGAAGTTAAATGGTCTTATGGAAAGGGAAGACCAGATATATGTATTAATATTTTAGGGACGTGACAGTTTCCAGCACTTCCTGGAGCTCCGTTTATATCTGAAGTAACTACAAAATTGTGACGGAGTTTCACTATTCTACAGCACAGAATTGGTATTCTCTAGCCAAGATTATAATCAGCTTGACGTTGTGCTGTGGAGGTTTTCACTGGGAAGTCCTCTGTCAGCTTCTGAGCAAGATGTGCCTGTGGCTATACCTGGCCAGCCCTCCTGAGTTAGCGACCTGTGTCTGTCTAAAGGCCAATCAATGCCTATGGGTGTTGCCCACTTCACCCTACACTCCACCCCTGCCCGATGCACAAAAGGAAACACAGTAGGAAGAGAGAAAAATGCATCACAGCACTGTCGTCACCTGCCTCACGTAACACACGGTGACAATTCCTGTGTCAGATTGCCTGAGCTTGTTTACAAGCCAATGAAAGACCACCAGCAATGACTGCTGATTCTTTGACCACAAGCTACCTCATTCACTAACTAAAGGGGAAACATCTGCCATAGTTAGAAGCTGAGAACAAACTTGGACGTAACCCTCACCCTGACCAGCCTATTATGATACCTTTGTAGAAATTAGGAAAAGGGTCCCCTTCATCTAAGGCTCACTGTGGCAGATGGAGCACATCAGAACATCAGAATTTACCCCATTGTCCCTTGTGTGGTAAATACCTGGTACAACCGCAGAGCGCCTGTCGGTATTGCTTTGCAGGGTCCCAGAAACGGTAACAACCAGAAAAAGTACTAGACATGGCGTCAGAGAAATCCGAATCATTGCCTTACTTCCCTCATGTTAGAAGACTTTAGAAGAGTTACTAAACTCTGACAAGGTTTCTTAAATCTGGAAAATGGGAAGAACAAGACTCTGACTAGCTCTGAGCAGTGTGGGTGAAGTAAGGATGTGCGAGCACTAGAACCGTCTGTGGCATGTCGTACATGCTCGACTAGTATTTGCTAATAGTGTGATTACCCACAAGAGGTTTTTAAGGATATTCTAATGTGTAAAAATCATACACCCTAACCTCAAACCGATCTCACAGTTGGGAGGTTATCACTAACGGCAGATCTTGATCCTCCAGAGAAGGGGAGACATTTTTCTGGTTATCAGGGATGTTGCTGAGACTTTAAATGAGACAATGCTTGTGAGGGAATCAGTTCAGAGCTCTAAACTGTTTCTATCAGTGATCAGATCACCTACAAGGCCCTCTTGAACATGATCACTACCTCAAATTCTTGGAAAGACAAATTTGTATGAAAAGACAGAGAAATTGAGAAAGGAAAGAAGGGAAAAATTTCTTAGTTACAAAACCTTTCATTTCTATAAAACATCTCTTAAAACAATTCAAAAATTTATACGTGAAATGTGGACATTTGTCCACATCTCGTCTTTAGGGAGAAGGCAAGGAGCAGGCATGACTCTTCTGTCGTAGAAGGAATTCGTACAAAGGCCGAGGGAATTAATGGCAGCTGTGGTTCAAGTAACTGTGTCTCTGGGTTCACTGTTCACTCCCCCAGGACAGACCTAGGTAGGGAGGGGCTGCATTTGATAGGAGATGGTATAGAAACACAGGCAAGAGGAGGCACTGAGGACCCCTCGGGTGGGGAACGGTGAACCAGGTCAACAGCTGCATTTCTTTATCTAGAATGTTCTCTAGAGGGCAGTGATGATCATGAGAGTCCCCCTAAGGCACACTGCAGGTGCTGACTGACTTCTGTAGACCCAGAATTATCACTGAAATACAGAAGGGATAAACTGGCATTCTTTCATTCAGTTTTTTTTCTCTCAACAAACCTTCATTGGACTTTTGCCAACTGATCAGAAATCATGACCCTCAATAGAGCAGCTCAGGAGAGTTCTAAGGACTAACAAAGACTTTTCCTCTTCCATAAACAAGGTGAATTTATTCTTAATCTTTCCTTTCTTAGGTGATATGTAAGACAGGGGGCAATAAGGAATAGCCTCTACAGCTTCCCCTCTAAAGAGGAGAGGGAATATGAGAAATAATTTTTTTAAGGTAGCAGCAAAAAGTTGGAGCTGCTGTGAGAAGCAGTCACTAGGTCTGCTGCCTTCCTCTGCCAGAGGCCGGGGACAAGGAAGAGAAGAGCAGGGATTCCGACACGTCTGTTAGTCAGGAACCAACAGGGATTCACTCTAGAACTGTGATTTTCAACTAGTGTCAAGGATCTTAAGTGTGCTGCAAAAATTTTTCAAAATCATTAATTACTTTTGAAAAAAGTTCAAAGCGCAGTAAATATATTCTTTAATTCTATTTGATTGACATAATTTAAGTGTGCCACAGAAGTTTAACTACAGGTTCAAGTGTGCTGTGCTACAAAAAAATCTTGAAAAACACTGCTCTAGAGAAAGCCAATAGACAAGAAGAGCTGTTTTCCATCACTGGGCAAAATACAATTAGCCAAATCGCTTTGGGTTAATGCCCAATAGGTGGGTAAATAAAGCAGCAATCACTGCCTCAGTGTCACACTTCTCCTCCTCCCACTCTTGTGGGGAGCAGACCTCACTACCTAAGCCACAGATCCTCTAGCAGCTCAGAAGTGAACCTGGCTTTATTAGTGCTTAAATGTCCCCCGCCAATAGAAGTGAGGATTTAAAGTTTAAAAGTGTTAACACTGGAAGGAAAATTGATTATAAATGACAAAAATTCGAGATTAGCTCACCAGTTTGCTCTTAATCTATGCAACACATCAGTTTGAACAGATTCGATGCAACTGCCAGAGACCATGTAAAAACAAACTCCCTTCACTTTTGCCTCCTCACCTCCAGCTGCATTAATCAAGGTCACCCAAACCCTTAAAAACACCACTCCCTAAATGGGACACTAAGACTCAGAACGTAAAGATTTGTGGCACAATAAAGCTGAAAAGACACACAAACACTCTCAGACCTTTTCTTGACCAACTTTAAAGTAATACTGCTTTAGGGAGAAGATTTTTGTTTTTTTTTTTGTTTTTTTTTGTTTTTTTTGTAGAGACAGAGTGTCACTTTACGCCCTTCGGGTAGAGTGCCATGGCATCACACAGCTCACAGCAACTTCCAACTCCTAGGCTTAAGCGATTCTCTTGCCTCAGCCTCCCGAGTAGCTGGGACGACAGGAGCCCGCCACCATGCCCAGCTATTTTTCGTTGCAGTTCAGCCGGGGCCGGGTTTGAACCCGCCACCCTCGGTATGTGGGGCCGGCGCCTTACCGACTGAGCCACAGGCGCCGCCCTAGGGAGAAGATTTTATTTTAAAAAATAAATTTCAAAAAGAAGCACATTTAAAACATTAGGTTTTAGTGATCAGAGTTGGTAAAGTATTTTTATTATAAATTTCAGGATCTAAAAAAGTCATTTGTTACATTTCCTAAGATAAATCTGAGATGACTTTTATCAAGCATTTATACCCTGCACAGTGACACTGTGACCCTCAGGCATGGAAGGGATGGGAGTCCCATCCCTCCTTTAGAAGTGCGACCAGCCATATGAAAGAAAATAATGCTGATCCTCAGCTAGCAGACACTGATTAGGCTCATTCAGATTTATCACTCAGGCATCTGAAGTTTAGGTAAAGACACCTTGATTCTTGAACTCTGAAAGCCAAACTAGAATTTCAAGGGTAACCTCAGTCTTGAAATTCAAGGTTCTTTTTTTTGAGACAAGAGTCTTACTCTGTCACCCTGCATAGAGTGCCATGGCATCATAGCTCACAATAACCTCAAACCCTTAGGCTAGCTGGGACTACAGGCACCCACCACAATGCCTGTCTAGTTTTTTCTGTCCCGTCCCCACCCCCTCCACCGCCCCCCAGTAGAGATGGGGTCCTGCTCTTGCTCAGGCTGATCTCCAACTGCTGAGCTCAAGCAATCCATCCTCCTTAGCCTCCCAGAGTGCTAGGATTACAGGCATGAGCCACTGTGACCTGGCCTGAAATTCAAGCTTCTTTTTCCCCCCATTTTTTATTTCAACGATATATAGGATGCATTCTACATTTAATAGGAGTTATGATCCAAATGGTTCTGTAAGTCCAAGTATGAAAAGCCTTACATCATGGCCAAGAGACCCACAGAAATGGTCAGCAGTTGAGACTGAGGTCAGATACTGGAAAAACTACACTCGTCAAGGGTCATAGTGACCATCCAACAACAGAGATGTTGCCAAAAAGCAGCCACAGCTAAGGGGGTGACTGCTGAAAGAAGGGGCTGGAAGAGACCTCAGTAGGCCATCTAGGCCATTCTCCTGCCTCTAAACGAGACAAATGCCTCTCTCTGGCCAGTTACTTGCAATTGCACTCACAGGGAGGGGACCCTAGGTGTCTTCTGTATTTATTTTTTAGAGATTCCTAAAGGCAGCATCTTTACAAGGAGGAGCTGTAGGGAGCTTCAGGGACTTGACGGGTTGGAGCACAAGTACAGAGTGAGCCCTCTCCTGGGGAATCTCAGCAGGAACCTGGGGGGAGGAGGACAGTGCAGTCCCTGAGAGGCAGCTGTGGCGTGCAGGGCAAGCACTCTCACACTCCAGGATGGGGGTGGCTGCAGCACACAGTCTGTTCAACAGGAAGATGACTTTCAAGGGGTGAAGAGCCAACAAGGCCCACAGCTAGGCCCCCATGCCTGGGAGTTTCTATCCCAAATTTTCCTAAATTAACCCTCCCCCTCAAAAGCACTGGCCTTCAACAGGGCATGTTTTATTGCAGGGGACATTTGGCAATGTCTGGAGACATTTTTGGTTGTCATCACTGGGAGTGGGGTGGGTAGAAGCCAGGGATATTGCTAAACATCCTACGATACACAGGACAGCCTCCTAATGTCACTAATGTAAGGCTGAGAAACCCTGTTCTGGGGAAGGACTTTACTCATAAGATTTTGAATCTAGTGTGAGCCACAGCCCCTGGAATCTACACTCCAATAACTGTGAACACCTTCTACCTCAAGCCCTACTGTGTGGATCAAACCTTGTTGAGCGGAAGCCCTCAGTTATCCCAGAATTTTCCACAAATGTCCAAACAGCTGCTAGGGGTTCAGATGCCAGCCAGTACAAACAAAACCTTAGATCCTTTCGTCTTCTTCCTCTTCTGAAAAATCTATTTCTTTCTCAGAGCCAGGGCCACCCCGACTGCCACGGCCAGGAGGGCAACGGCGGCAGCCCCTCCGAACAGCAGTATAGACTTGCCCTCAGACAAGGGCAAGGGCTTCGCTCTTCCAGCGGGGGAGGACTCTTCCGTAAGACGCTCTCTCTCTACATCTGGCTCCTCGCCCGGCAGTGTTTCCGGGTAAAGACGCTCTCTCTCTACATCTGGCTCCTCGCCCGGCAGTGTTTCCGGGGGTTCCAGCGCGGGGATCTCCTCCTCCTCCACTTCACCAGCTTCAAGTGTGGCTGCTTTCACCTCTTCTTCATCAAGTTCCACAAACAAAGACGTAGCAGGGCTGGCTTTCTCGGCTGCAATCACCTCCGCGTGGGGCTCCCCTGCCTCCAGCAAGGACGTGGCAGTGATGTGTGGAAGCAAGGGTGCTGGGGCTCCAGGGAAGGCCTCCTGCAGCTCCCCGGCAGGCAGGACCCCGGCAGCCGCAGCAGCCTCTAACGCGCCCTCGGGGACTTCTTCTTTCTCCACATGCACTATGTCAGAGTTCGAAGAGTTGTTCTCACTCTTCTCTCCAGCTCCGTTGCTATCCAAGCTTTTGACTTCCTCAGGATCCATTGCGATCTGTTGCCAGGATTCGGGACCTAGAGACACTGGCAAGCTTTCTGTGTGCCAACTCTGGCTGGCTGACAGTGAGACAGGTAAGCTCTCTGACTGCCAGGAGGTGGTCACAGTTGGAGACTCTGGAGGACTGACTTGTACAGAGTTGTCACTGGGCAGGATGTAAATGTCATTGCTGTCTTCTGCAGTGACTCCAGGGCACTCCTCCTCCTCTGAGTCAAGGTTAAACACAGCGCCCTAGAAAAGGAGGAAGAGAGTCTATTAATATAAAGAAAGGCAAATATTTAAAAAATAAATGTCGATCTGGAAAAATTCTTTCCTAAATGGAAGTCCCAGGAATAAATACATTGTTCAAACGTACATAGTTTCTAAATTGAAGGCATTTATTTGTAGGCCAGGGCAGAGGAAGAATTTTTGACAGTCCTCTGACCAGTCTTCCTGAAACTATAAAATTAAAAAGTTTATTTATATTCAGTGTAATTTATATACAGGTTGTACACATCATTAACCTAAAATCTGAAATGCTCCAAAATCCAAAACTTTTTGAGTGCTAACAGGACACTACAAGTGAAAAATTCTGTACCTGACCTCATGTGACAGGCTGCAATCAAAATGCAGCCAAAATGGTTTCAAGCAGACATTTACTAAACATGTTATATATAAGGTACATATGAAACATGAATGAACTTTGTGTTTAGACTGGGGTCCCCTTCCCAAGACTTCCCATTATGTATCGGTAAATATTC